>NC_142771.1:16239166-16895000 GCF_988280905.1 Pimephales promelas | reverse complement strand
TTAAATCAGATGATTCAGTTAGCCACCCGCCATCTCCCCTTGAAACGGTGTGATTCCACCTGAGAGTGTGGTGATTTGGGTCTAATTACCCACCTATGATGAGAGGGGGGGGGTCAACATCTGCGCTAGCCTACTCTGAGCTATTCAGCCACCGACATCTTGGCGCTTTATGGTTCTGCCCGCGTCTGTTTATGACTATTTTTCATGAGTCTTTCACCCCAGCTGTGAAGTTCTCATCTCACTTCGTCAAAGCTGATTTTCCTTTTTCACGCGTCGTATTTTTCACCTTGCTCTTCATCGAGCTGCTTGAGAGGAAGTAGGAAGTCTCATATGTGCATTAGCTGTGATGAAGCCATTAGCAGAAGCTCACACTGTTTCCATGCAGACACAAAGTCATCACGGATGCCCGAGATAAATCGTGTAAACCCATTCATTGTTTTATAGACGGTTTTTTCTCATAATAATCTCATTAACACATCGAACACACAATTTGCTCCAATAAATGTCCATTTATTTGTGGATTTCAACTTTTGTGGTCACAATTTTGCTATCCGTAAACGCATTACCTCCATTTTCCTTTGATTCCTCTCTACTAAATGAAAAGCCGTTTCCAACATTTTTTTTCTGAAAGAATGAAAATTACAGCAACACATACATGCACATAAAAAAAAAAACAGTATTTAAACCTAGTATTAACGCAATGGAAAAAAAACAAAGACATTATTTGACGTTAAATAGCCAGGGGTTCACTAACTTTTTTGCATCGCCTTTGTTATACAAAAGTTAGAAAGTGGTTAGCGCAGTGGTTTAGCCAAACTGTGTCAGACTCTAAATGACATGCTATTATGAAGCTTCGAGAGCTAAGCTCACATTTGGGCGTTTCATCTTTATGACCATCGAGGGAGTAAGTGCTAGAGAAAGACAGACAGATTAAGCTGTGCACTTTCCTTTCGGGTTCTGGGTGTGTTCTCCAAATGGACAGAAAGCATGTGTTGGTGTAAATGAGAGAGAAAGAGAGCGAGTCAGACAGACAGATGAGAAGAAACGGCACAGCGTGATGAAATGTTTGTGTCTTGGCTTGGTAATTACGCCTTGCCGAGAAAAACTTTCCGCTGTTGTCCTTTCAGCTCCCGACTCTGCCCGAAACCTTCCTGGCCAAATGAGTTTCCACACACTTGGTAATTTAAGGCTGATTTCAACTTTCTTTTCTTTTTTGTTTAAACTATGGAAAACCAAGCTCTGTTTTCACACACTGCTAATTTCCCCATGCCGTATATACTTTCCACAAAGGCCCTTTCAAAATCCAAAAAGAAATAAAACATCCCCACACGTATAAATTAGTCTGCAGATCGCAACCTTCTGCTGTTCCCAGAGTGTAAATACGTCCCCACAGCCACCGTTGTGCCCCCTGATCCAAAATGAGGGATTGACATTTACTGTTAAAAATAAACGTAAAGAAAAGATTTATTGTGATTCGACATGCAGTAATATTCCATTTTAGAACATATGACAATGAAGTTCAACCTCTTTAGCTTCAAAAACATAAACATTGCGTTTATTAGGACGGAAGAGTTCAAGACCACCATGCAGTACCACCGGAATTGTAATTCACTATTATCAACCTTGCATAGTCTGTAAAACAATTTCTTTTTTGCTTCAACCGCACATAACCACAAGAGAGGTCTAAACTGCCAAGGTGAAAAAGGATGAATTATGACACTGGTCTACTTGATTATATGTTCGCCTTCCATAATGACTCTACATTCCCCAATTATACTATTATGTCGTCTTCAAATATTGGTTGACCAATGTGGAACTTAATCAGGAAGACCAGACGAAGAGTGTATGAACAGTGGAGTCCAAATATGTGCGTGTATAAAACAAGAAAGAGGAAGGGAAAGAAAGGAAGAGGAATTTACGATCACATATTCAAGGAGAGAAGGGGGAAGGAGAGTTTGCATCTCGGTGCTGTGTTGTCTTTTCCCTTCAGCCATTTTGAATCCGTCTGCTAGTGGCTGTTTTCCCAGAGTTCAGGAGAGGTGTGAGTGTGTGTGTGAGAGAGAGAGAGAGAGAGAGAGAGAGAGAGGCCTCAGTGGGGAGCCAATTAGACGATCTCGAAAGACGTGAGACATTGTCCAGCAAAAGGAAGTACAGCTGCCTGACTTCTGACCTCAGACCGGGTCATTTTGCAACGAAAGCATTCCCTGCGGACAACGTCACCTTCAGCCACACTTATTCAAATTCAAGCCATTATTAAGCATAATGTCTCATTGCAACAAATTTGTATTTATTAAATAGTGTGTTGTTTCTATTACATTGTGTAAAATAAGTAATTTAGGATAAATCCGATGCTATTGTCATGCTGTAGAGTGCTCTCAAATCAGCTGTAAGCTCAATGCTACACTTCAGCATAAGTAAATATATATATATATATTATGATGTCATGTCACAACCAGTGTTCCTAACAAATCACAGAAGTCTTTACAGTATGTGACGTCAAATACAGTAAAATAAATAAACCCCATCCTCTCAAACGATACGGAGGTGGACTCTTGTGCCAGGTGAGCGATGTCTGTTCAGCAGCTGATCTCAGTGAGACTGCCTCTGGTCTTTCAACCACTATTGATGTATTTTTACAATCGTTTCAAATGAAGAGGTGCACAGACGTCTGAGAGTAATTGCTGCAATAAATAACGTGGAGTAATTTGGATAGAAATGCACCATTTCAGTCCTTATCCTCCTTTCATGCGTTCCCGATTCTTTCTTCCAACCACACATGGTGTGAGTGTGTGTGTGCGCGCAAGTCGGAGTGATTTAGTGTGTTTGTGTGTGCTTTTTTAATTCCTCCTGAATAGTTGATTCAGCTGAGGCGAGCTCAGCATCAGCTGGCTGCTCTGTGTGTGTGGTGTGTGTGTGTGTGTGTAGGCTGATGGTGATTGTGATAGTGATTGTGTTTCTGGTTACTCGTGTGAATGGGATGACCATAAATCTGTAGGCAGAGATTTAGGGAGCTCTCGGACCAGTGCCGAGCATAGTCAGAGGGGAGCTTTTTCTCTTACACACACACACACACACATACACACTACCAACCGACACCCAATCCGCCAGGCCGTAAATTCTTTTCAGTGTCCCGATCAAACGCAGCAAGCTTGGCTAAACTCCAATTCTCTTTCTTTCACATTCCCCGTCTCCCATTTCTTATGCCATGCTAAAATACAGTTTGAGCATGTGTATACAGATTTTACTCCAATATGTTTACGAACACTATAAATCAAAGCCCACCCGTCTGTTTATGCACTTACAGCACATTCACAGCTTATTACACTTTACATTTCATCACAAATGCACATATTCTTTAACAAAAAAGTCAGCCACTGTCGATGTACCGATTTAAATGCAAATTATAGACGTATTCTATGTTTGTTTACCCATTTTAGAATTTTAGGTAACTGGTTTCCTGATAAACTGATTTGTGGCCTTTTTGTTTTAAAGGGGTCGTGAACTGGCTTTTTAAATTTTATTATATTGTTGTCTGAGGTCAACGTATGGCATTCGCTTGGTTTTTGCATTCAAAATCATCAAAATGAATAATTAATAAGCTATTTTGTATCCTAGTTTTGAGCCTAGCTGAAAAAGCTCGTTTTTTATGGGCGTCTCGCACTGAAGGCTTGGAAGTTGCATATTATAATGAGTTTCAAATTGTTGGGGGAAATTGTTTTGAAAACGTCCAATGTTGTAAAATGGCAACCGGAATGATTCTCCCATACATGTCTGACCAAGAGTCCGTGTGTTGCACCATTCCTGTCAGATCCAATATAGACGGCACAGCACTGTTCTTTACTCTTATTCGGTCTGCAAATCCAGTCCTGTTTACAACAAAATCCTCAGTGAAATGAAGCGAACAGACGGACAATGTTTTACATCATCAGCTGGAACGTCATTAAAAATAAAGTATATCCATGCAGTCCAATCGGAATCCAGAGGAAGCTTATGCAGCCACTGTTTTCTTCCACAACCAGGCACTACACAGTATTCTGTATTGCTAGGTAGCTCGATCCGGTTTGTCATCACGACGTAGGCCTATGTTATTTAGCTATGCGTGTAATGCGCAAATCGGTGACCGGGGCTAAACCGTGTTGAAGTAGGCATTGATCTTCTCCTGCAGGGGTGGTGTTTTATCCTCTTTGACGTCATAGTTCCCCACTTTTAAAAACGAGTCATTTGCTGAGGCTGGTGTCAATAAAAAGCTTTTATTGTACTAACAAGGACGTTTTCAGTTCTGAAACTTATAGGATATTCTTATAATATGATGAGGTCAAATGCTCAAGGAAAATTTGATTTCTCAGTTCATCACCCCTTTAAGCGGAAAAACAGAATTTCAGTTTAGCTGCTTCTTAACTTTTCTAAACCAAAAGTTATACACTCTAGAAACAAGATTTAACTAAATATAGGATGTATAATTCCTGAAAAATTATGTCAGTTTCGTGCCAAGTTTTTCAACTGTATATTGAAATTGAAAACCAAGGCCGTTTGTATTCTCCCCTAGTCATCAGGGGTCTAACCTGTATAATTATCGATCACGCTCAGAGAGGGAAGACCAAGTGACCTCTGCTTCAATCTGATTACTACATGGACACTTCATTTAAACTCAGAGTGTGGAATGATTTGGTTTTCTGTTTCCATTAGAAGAGACTAATGTCCTTTTTTGACATCCTACAATTCCTCATTGCTGCATCCTGGGGACACCCTTCCTAATTAATTAAATTTCCCCATTAAGATCTCTTACATACAGTATGGTGTTTTTCAAAAGGCACAAATTTAACTCTTTGCTACATAGAAGGTTTATTAACTTGATTATTTTAGGCTCCAAAAAATGGGGTTTTGAACCTTTAATACAATTACATACTACTGGAAATTGTCTCTACATCATAATGGATACATTAAAGTTATGATTTATGGCAAGTTATCACATAATTGTAATGTAGGTTTCTGTGGCAAAAATGTAAACTATTATCACACATACAAATAAAGTTTATGCCTTAAATTTAAGTACTCTTAATTTGGATATTTAAGTTATTTCATCTCAACTTTAATTACATTAAACTGACTTAAAAAATAGTTGAATCCGTATAACATTAAAAAGTTGAAAATTGTTTAACATATTTTGATGCGTTAAAGCAATGTAAAAACAATTTTTATAGTGCTTAATAACTTAATATACATAGCCTACATAGTTACTGTATACTCACATACAGCAATACATACTATACAGTAAATCTCAGATTGATTGCTTGTATCGTCATAAAATGTAAACTAGTTTATTGCCAAGCTTCAATCTGCTAAATGAGTCTATAAGGCATAAAGGTATGAAGAAATGAGAAAAATTAACATGATCATTTTCTGTGGAAACAATGGTTATTGTCAAAAGCCCAATATAAATTTGACTTGTTTTTCCTTAAAAATATTTTTGAAAGAAATTACATACAGACTTTTACATGTAATTTAATTGTTTTGTGTGATAACATTTTAGATTATTAAAGCGTAATTTTTTTTTATTATGATTAATAATTATTAATTAATTAAAAGCAATAATAATATAAACAAAACAAAAACATTTAGAACATTGAGCGTCTGCCCAATGCACACGTTTATATATAAAAACTGATATTTCAGCATTACAGCAGTAAAACTCAAAAAAAAAAAAAAAAAAAAAAAAATCACTTTCGCTTTGTTTCTTTGCACAAATCCTTCTCCACGTTTTTATCTACAAATCATCAACCATTTACAAATCATCAACCATCTCAACCGAAGCCCCCATATTTGTCCGGTACTCCCTACAGTGTTTCCCCCGATAGCATTTTGTGTGTATCTGTGCCTGTATGTGCGTGTGACAGCAGCCACCTCCATTAATGAGGAGAGATGAGTGCGAGGTGGAACTCTGGAGTCCACGGAGGCCCCATTCAGGCGGATCACATGTCCCAAACGAGCAACCTGGTCTCGGACTCACTAGCGGCCTTCTGTTTCACCTCACCAGCAGAGTTCATCCCGGGGTCACGGCCCTGCCTTGCACTTCCTGCGAGCGAGCGACCAGCTATCTAAAGGCATAGCTATATCTGGTGGAAGACAGATAAAGACAGAAAGAGAGAGATAAGCGTGCTAACCCTGGGGCTGGGTTTGAAATTAAAAAAGTGAAAGGAGAGTGAAAACAGGAGAGTAGGTATGGTATAAAGAGATAAGAAATAGGCTCAGGGATCAAGGATGAAAAAGAAGGAAACCTTAAGTGGGAGTAAAAGATCTGATCTGTAAAAATGAGGGTACAAAGAGGCTAGTATGAAAGAGGGGGGTTTCCACATCCTCTCTTTAAACTGTTAATCACGTCCCACGTACGCACACTGTACATGAACACAGATGCACCATATTTTACAGTTTACACTGCTGCACACACTCCTGAGTTACACTTTCATAGTATGAAGAATGAGTCCGTCTAAGAAATGGAGCACCACCAGTGAACATGTATTATCAGATAAGACAAATTATAAATACTAAGGTAGGGATGGTCCAGGATAAAAATTGGTCAATACAACCTTGCAACACAACTCAATATAGTAAGATAATTGTTTATACTGCAGAGAAGTTTACATATCTAGAATACATAACGTACTAACTTCTTGCTTTATCACAAACATATGCATCTTTCTCCAAGAAACACTGGAGAGAATGTTAAAGGACCATAAATGTAAAGAAATATAATACCCAATTTACTGCAATTTATCACTTAAGTGTAACACATACACATGAAATATTTTACAGAGTACTTCTTTTACTTCTTTATTTAGGTTCTTTATTTGCCACCTGTCACACTGAATTCTGTTGCAATTTATAAAATGACAACTTATTAATGACCGTGTCCACAACATATTTTTGAAATTCTAATAGCTAAAATATTTAATTTAGCAACACAGAAAAGAAGTCTTCATGAAGCTTGGCAAAATAAGTCACAGATAACCGACTGCAAGTAATATTTCGGTAGACATAATATAAATTTTCTTTTTATAATCTCCCATAAGCACAATCACAAAAAAGTGATTTCCAGAGAGACAAACATCCATTTAAACTCATTTTCCAGCCTCAATATTAGGTCTACAGACCTTGTAGAAAACCCTTACAAAAATAAGCGTGGAAACTTCAGCTTCTGTCCAAACATCATAGTTCCTTCAGTTATTGCTCTTGTAAAGTCTTAATAAATGTTATGCATATGTCCTTAAAGTAGTGTAAAAAGCTTTCTGAATCATTGTTTATCTAATTTTCTTTTTTTGGGTGGCAATAGCATATGGCCAGTATACAAAATAAAATATTTTATATTTTTTATATTTTATATAACATCTATTTTGGAAAAAAAAAAAACCTGATGAAATGGTAAAAATAATTTTATGTTCATACTACTGTAAAACCTTAATAAATTAAAAACTGGATGTCTTAAAGATTTCTAGATCTGTGCTTAAAATAAATGAAAATAAAAGTATTTGTTATCTTTAACGAAAAATTCTACAAATACATTTTTAAAATCCAAAAGTAATTGTTAACATATTTATTGCACTGTGAATTAACATTGTAAAATGAACAACTGTATTTTTTTAGCTAACATTAAAAAAGATTAATAAAAGCTATAAACCTTTTGCTCTGTTAGTTAATACATGAACTAATGTTGACAAATGAGACTTTTGTGAAGTGTTGAGCTTAATATACTACTAAATCTATATTATTTAAATAATACATATTAAAATAAAATGCTAAACATTGAAATCTAAAACCTAAAATCTTCTAACATTTAAAAAGATTAAGATTACAGTGTTATTTAATTGTGTTAAGTAAAAATTGTTTATAAAGGTTCAAATTCATTCCAGTCTTGGAATGCACAATTAAAACATGCACAATTTAATATCCAATATCAACATTTCACCAATTAAAAATAAAAAGTAATATCGTCCATTAACCAATAAAGTACCGTAATGTAAAATAAAGTAATGATAAAGTAATGTATATTGCCCATCCATTGTTTGGGATTTGTTTTTTCTTTTTAATCAACTATGGAATTTTGACTAAAACTAGTTGCTATGGAAACTGGTAAACCTACAGAGCCCCTTAAAGGGACATGGTGATGGAAAAAACAATGAGATGGGAGGGGAACAAAAATTATTTAAATGCTTTGGTGTTGTCTTGCTAATGTTTTGCATTCACCTGAAAAACTTTGCGTTGGCCCGTAAAACCTTTGCATTCCCCAGATAAACCTTGCGTTGGCTAGCAAACATCTCAAAGGTTTGCAAGTGAACGCAAATGCATTGACATTCATTTTTCAACTACAAAAATGCCAATTCAACATCACCACAAAACATTCAGTTGACTTTTAAGGGAAGGGGGCAAGTTATGCACACGTCCTTGAGCACCCGCATTAGCTCACGCTATGCTAATGCAGTCATCCCTCACAGTTCCTCCTGTGCAGCTCACAAACCTCCGTCTCGCCCATCCAAACATGACTACCTCCCCACTGCTTCTCTCTCTCACACACACACTTCCTTCAGCTGAATTTAAATTGGGTGGAACAGCTGAATTTGTAACAGCGGCGACAGTAATGCTAATGGCGGGTAATAATGGCCGCCTCGGACACGTCAGCATTAGTGAGGGCGCAAGCTGAAATATAGCCAGCGACGAAGATCTAAATCTGCTTAGCATCGATTTTGCTGTTTTGATGAAAATGCACACTGGACCTGGAGGGCTCTCTTAAATCAATTGCGCTCCTCAGAGTGGGACCCCGCGGCAATTTGACGGACAGGCAGCGCACCGAGTCTCCAGACGGTCTAATCGCGGCTGGGAGCGCTTAACGACGCCAGCGGTGTTCATGTTACACGCAGATATTGTGTATGTATTGAACGCCACGCGTTTACCTGGTCTAAGTGATGAGTGTGAGAAGGTAGAGAGAGTTGGGACTCAGCGTTTTGGTTTGGGGGAATCGAAACAGGCAGGAAGACGGGCCGACTGATAGGTTGTCTGCGAGTGAAAGAGAGTGCCCACAATTATCTGACCATGGGAGTTGTACAATTATGAGTGAAATATGGTAATTGCCCTCCCCGAAAGCGATTTCCAGTGATTTATTTTTATGGAAAGCATTTTTTTTTTTTGGTTTAAAAATGATTCAGACATTTGAGCGCCCATATGCCGTGAGTGCTAAGGCTTTATTTGTACCCCGGTACGAGAGGCGGTAGGGAAACAGGCTCGTAACCTTGGAGTTACCCTTCCATTTCGGCGACCTCCGGGTGACCCCCGAGGGAGGATAGATGAGCTTCCGTGAAAAAAAGGGAGTGAGAGGAACGTCAGAAAGAGGAGCGTGTAACACCGCAGAGACGCCATTGTCTCCATACCTCCCCTCTCACCCACTTTATCTCACTCCACACACACTTACACACACTTTTACAGTTTATACCTGAAGACATTTAACCAGCTCATTAATTTTAACTAGAGTTGTAAAGGGCAGATTTTTAGTGTCTAGTGTTACAAAAAGACATACGCTGCCTACTGTCTAAATATTGTATCAAATGGCTGTGCAGACACACTGGGGAATTACGTATACAGCCCAGCTAAAAGTACAAGATGTCGGTCTCACATACACACACACACACACACACACACACACACACACACATTGTATTTAGTGTCACAGTATCTTTATGTAGGAGAAAAACTTCTGAATGGTAAGGTTTGTTGCTCGTGTTGTAGCAATAGTTTGTCTACAAACTACTAAAAAAAAAAAAACCAACAACACAGGAACAATGATGCAGCCATTTGTTTGAAAACACTTACTTTAATCTGAGTGTTTAATGAAAGAAAATCACAAATGATTTCTTAATTGTTTCTCATAAATAGTATTGAGATTTAATGGAGAGAAAATGGAAAATGTAAATGTCACATCTTCTTAAAAGTTTCAGTTGAGATCTCAATTTCTCAAACTGAGCTCAAATATGCCAATAGACACAAGTCTACAATAAAAAAAAACAACTACTATCTACTTTTACTGTCATATTGATTTTCTCTACATATACTCTTTTGACATGACAACTATCTTGTCTTTTCTCATTTTTCCTACATAAATTAATAATTTCTTATTCAGGGAAATTTAATAACAATAATATTAATAATAATAATAATAATAATAATAATAAACTCTATACATATATATAAACAAATAAATATTTAAAAAAAATAGACAAAATTGATAGTCCAATTGACAATGACTTCCAGTTAACTTAATTTGTGCCACATACAAATGTTTTCTTTATTTGAAGCACATTTTCAAAATCACCAAATAACTTTGTAAAGTTTAAAATAAACTAAATGTTTACTGGTTTATACTTTTGAAATAAAATTTGACAATTGGATGTTGACATTAAGACACCATTATCTGCTCCTGTGCTGATAAACAGTGCTATTTTTAAAGTCGTCTGACTCTGTGGTTGTGGCTAACCGTGATGTTAAATCACTTCACGTCCCCTGACTAGCTTCTGATTGACTTGAAGCTCAATTAGAGACGATGCCGTTAGTCCCCTGAGTGGGTTTATGTAAATCAGAGCCTCAGATGCTGACAGCACACTATGTGTGTGTGTGGGTTGAGTAGGTGTGCAAATCAAGTGGTGTGCCAGCAGGAGTGGTCTAATTAATCAGGGATTGTATGCGCATGTGTGAAACTCACTGACAACTCAGTACTGTATGTATGTGTGCAACAACAGGCAATGATTTTTTTTCTTTTTTATAATATGAACATCCTAATTATCTTTGTCCTCGACTTCTTTGTGCCTAGGTATGCATGTGTATGTGGGTTTGTTTCCACAGCACACTGGACAAGTTGATTTTATTGCAGATGTGTCTGCTCTGTGACTGTTCCTGTTGTTAATGCAGAACAATAATTAACAAAAAAATTGAGTCAGATGAGGAGGATTTTTAACCATTTTTAATCATTCATTATAAAGTTTGTACAGAAAATACAGAAACGTTCTGCAATACTCACAACGCAACCAAATACAGCAACGTGCAGCCAATAAAAACTATTAACTAATAATAACTAAAAATAATGGGAAAGCGCAGATAAGTTTCTGTGCTCCTGAATGTTTGTGTGTGAGTATGCAGGGACAGGTTTCAGTGTGTGAGAGACGTGCGTCTATGTGCGCTTCGATGAAAACAGCTTATTAATATAGAACGGTGAAAAACTGACTCGGAACTACCTGTGCATTAAACGGTTTTATTGAAATCCTTCCAGCCAATCAGTATAGAGTATTCAGAAGGACCATGGTATAAGTTAAAATCAACCCCAAAACTCATCTTTCGATTCACTGACGAGTAGACATTGAAAAATAAGTGGTCCCAGCCAGGTTTGTCACTTGTGGGGTCCCCTAGAAATATTTCCATTGTAGGTCTGTGCATGCATTTGTAGCCTATTTCTGTATTTGGTTGAGTTGTGAGTATGTGGAGCATGTTTCTGTATTTGGCTGCGTTGTACGTATTTGGTTGGTTTGTGAGTATTTGCACCATGTTTCTGTATTTGGTTGGTGTGTGAGTATTTGCAGCATGTTTCTGTATTTGGTTGGTTTGTGAGTATTTGCAGCATGTTTCTGTATTTGGTTGGTTTGTGAGTATTTGCAGCATGTTTCTGTATTTGGTTGGTTTGTGAGTATTTGCAGCATGTTTCTGTATTTGGTTGGTTTGTAAGTATTTGCAGCATGTTTCTGTATTTGGCTGTTAGTGAGTATTTGCAGCATTTTTCTGTATTTGGTTGGTGTGTGAGTATTTGCAGCATGTTTCTGTATTTGGCTGCGTTGTAAGTATTTGCAGCATGTTTCTGTATTTGGTTGGAAATACTGTTAGTGAGTATTTGCAGCATTTTTCTGTATTTGGTTGGTGTGTGAGTATTTGCAGCATGTTTGTATTTGGCGGTGTTGTGAGTATTTGCAGCATGTTTCTGTATTTGGTTGGTTTGCGAGTATTTGCAGCATTTTTCTGTATTTGGTTGGTGTGTGAGTATTTACAGCATGTTTCTGTTTTTGGCTGCGTTGTGAGTATTTGCAGCATATTTCTGTATTTGGTTGGTTTGCGAGTATTTGCAGCATGTTTCTGTATTTGGTTTGTTTGTAAGTATTTGGAGCGTGTTTCTGTATTTGGCTGTTAGTGAGTATTTGCAGCATTTTTCTGTATTTGGTTGGTGTGTGAGTATTTGCAGCATGTTTGTATTTGGCTGTGTTGCGAGTATTTGCAGCATTTTTCTGTATTTGGTTGGGGTGTGAGTATTTGCAGCATGTTTCTGTATTTGGTTGGTTTGTAAGTATTTGCAGCATGTTTCTGTATTTGGCTGTTAGTGAGTATTTGCAGCATTTTTCTGTATTTGGTTGGTGTGTGAGTATTTGCAGCATGTTTGTATTTGGCTGTGTTGTGAGTATTTGCAGCATGTTTCTGTATTTGGTTGGTTTGCGAGTATTTGCAGCATTTTTCTGTATTTGGTTGGTGTGTGAGTATTTACAGCATGTTTCTGTTTTTGGCTGCGTTGTGAGTATTTGCAGCATATTTCTGTATTTGGTTGGTTTGCGAGTATTTGCAGCATGTTTCTGTATTTGGTTTGTTTGTAAGTATTTGGAGCGTGTTTCTGTATTTGGCTGTTAGTGAGTATTTGCAGCATTTTTCTGTATTTGGTTGGTGTGTGAGTATTTGCAGCATGTTTGTATTTGGCTGTGTTGCGAGTATTTGCAGCATTTTTCTGTATTTGGTTGGGGTGTGAGTATTTGCAGCATGTTTCTGTATTTGGTTGGTTTGTAAGTATTTGCAGCATGTTTCTGTATTTGGCTGTTAGTGAGTATTTGCAGCATTTTTCTGTATTTGGTTGGTGTGTGAGTATTTGCAGCATGTTTCTGTATTTGGTTGGTTTGCGAATATTTGCAGCATTTTTCTGTATTTGGCTGTGTTGTAAGTATTTGCAGCATGTTTCTGTATTTGGCTGCGTTGTAAGTATTTGCAGCATATTTCTGTATTTGGCTGTGTTGTAAGTATTTGCAGCATGTTTCTGTATTTGGCTGCGTTGTGAGTATTTGCAGCATGTTTCTGTATTTGGCTGCGTTGTAAGTATTTGCAGCATGTTTCTGTATTTGGTTGGTTTGCGAGTATTTGCAGCATGTTTCTGTATTTGGCTGCGTTGTAAGTATTTGCAGCATGTTTCTGTTTTTGGCTGCGTTGAGAGTATTTGCAGCATATTTCTGTATTTGGTTGGTTTGCGAGTATTTGCAGCATGTTTCTGTATTTGGTTTGTTTGTAAGTATTTGGAGCGTGTTTCTGTATTTGGCTGTTAGTGAGTATTTGCAGCATTTTTCTGTATTTGGTTGGTGTGTGAGTATTTGCAGCATGTTTGTATTTGGCTGTGTTGCGAGTATTTGCAGCATTTTTCTGTATTTGGTTGGTGTGTGAGTATTTGCAGCATGTTTCTGTATTTGGTTGGTTTGCGAATATTTGCAGCATTTTTCTGTATTTGGCTGTGTTGTAAGTATTTGCAGCATGTTTCTGTATTTGGCTGCGTTGTAAGTATTTGCAGCATATTTCTGTATTTGGCTGTGTTGTAAGTATTTGCAGCATGTTTCTGTATTTGGCTGCGTTGTGAGTATTTGCAGCATGTTTCTGTATTTGGCTGCGTTGTAAGTATTTGCAGCATGTTTCTGTATTTGGTTGGTTTGCGAGTATTTGCAGCATGTTTCTGTATTTGGCTGCGTTGTAAGTATTTGCAGCATGTTTCTGTTTTTGGCTGCGTTGTGAGTATTTGCAGCATATTTCTGTATTTGGTTGGTTTGCGAGTATTTGCAGCATGTTTCTGTATTTGGTTTGTTTGTAAGTATTTGGAGCGTGTTTCTGTATTTGGCTGTTAGTGAGTATTTGCAGCATTTTTCTGTATTTGGTTGGTGTGTGAGTATTTGCAGCATGTTTGTATTTGGCTGTGTTGCGAGTATTTGCAGCATGTTTCTGTATTTGGTTGGTGTGTGAGTATTTGCAGCATGTTTCTGTATTTGGTTGGTTTGCGAATATTTGCAGCATTTTTCTGTATTTGGCTGTGTTGTAAGTATTTGCAGCATGTTTCTGTATTTGGCTGCGTTGTAAGTATTTGCAGCATATTTCTGTATTTGGCTGTGTTGTAAGTATTTGCAGCATGTTTCTGTATTTGGCTGTGTTGTAAGTATTTGCAGCATGTTTCTGTATTTGGTTGGTTTGCGAGTATTTGCAGCATGTTTCTGTATTTGGCTGTGTTGCGAGTATTTGCAGCATTTTTCTGTATTTGGTTGGTGTTGTGAGTATTTGCAGCATGTTTCTGTATTTGGTTGGTTTGTAAGTATTTGCAGCATGTTTCTGTATTTGGTTGGTTTGTGAGTATTTGCAGCATGTTTCTGTATTTGGCTGCGTTGTAAGTATTTGCAGCATGTTTCTGTATTTGGTTGGTTTGTAAGTATTTGCAGCATGTTTCTGTATTTGGTTGGTTTGTGAGTATTTGCAGCATGTTTCTGTATTTGGCTGTGTTGTGAGTATTTGCAGCATGTTTCTGTATTTGGTTGGTTTGCGAGTATTTGCAGCATGTTTCTGTATTTGGCTGTGTTGTGAGTATTTGCAGCATGTTTCTGTATTTGGTTGGTTTGTAAGTATTTGCAGCATGTTTCTGTATTTGGTTGGTTTGTGAGTATTTGCAGCATGTTTCTGTATTTGGCTGCGTTGTAAGTATTTGCAGCATGTTTCTGTATTTGGTTGGTTTGTGAGTATTTGCAGCATGTTTCTGTATTTGGTTGGTTTGCGAGTATTTGCAGCATGTTTCTGTATTTGGCTGCGTTGTGAGTATTTGCAGCATGTTTCTGTATTTGGCTGCGTTGTAAGTATTTGCAACATGTTTCTGTATTTGGTTGGTTTGTAAGTATTTGCAGCATGTTTCTGAATTTGGCTGTTAGTGAGTATTTGCAGCATTTTTCTGTATTTGGTTGGTGTGTGAGTATTTGCAGCATGTTTGTATTTGGCGGTGTTGAGTATTTGCAGCATGTTTCTGTCTTTGGTTGGTTTGCGAGTATTTGCAGCATTTTTCTGTATTTGGTTGGTGTGTGAGTATTTGCAGCATGTTTCTGTATTTGGCTGCGTTGTAAGTATTTGCAGCATATTTCTGTATTTGGTTGGTTTGAGAGTATTTGCAGCATGTTTCTGTATTTGGCTGCGTTGTAAGTATTTGCAGCATGTTTCTGTTTTTGGCTGCGTTGTGAGTATTTGCAGCATATTTCTGTATTTGGTTGGTTTGCGAGTATTTGCAGCATGTTTCTGTATTTGGTTTGTTTGTAAGTATTTGCAGCGTGTTTCTGTATTTGGCTGTTAGTGAGTATTTGCAGCATTTTTCTGTATTTGGTTGGTGTGTGAGTATTTGCAGCATGTTTGTATTTGGCTGTGTTGCGAGTATTTGCAGCATTTTTCTGTATTTGGTTGGTGTGTGAGTATTTGCAGCATGTTTCTGTATTTGGTTGGTTTGTAAGTATTTGCAGCATATTTCTGTATTTGGTTGGTTTGTGAGTATTTGCAGCATTTTTCTGTATTTGATTGGTGTGCGAGTATTTGCAGCATGTTTGTATTTGGTTGGTTTGCGAGTATTTGCAGCATGTTTCTGTATTTGGCTGCGTTGTGAGTATTTGCAGCATGTTTCTGTATTTGGCTGCGTTGTAAGTATTTGCAGCATGTTTCTGTATTTGGTTGGTTTGTGAGTATTTGCAGCATGTTTGTATTTGGTTGGTTTGCGAGTATTTGCAGCATGTTTCTGTATTTGGCTGCGTTGTGAGTATTTGCAGCATGTTTCTGTTTTTGGCTGCGTTGTGAGTATTTGCAGCATGTTTCTGTATTTGGTTGGTTTGCGAGTATTTGCAGCATGTTTCTGTATTTGGTTGGTTTGCGAGTATTTGCAGCATGTTTCTGTATTTGGTTGGTTTGTAAGTATTTGCAGCATGTTTCTGTATTTGGCTGTTAGTGAGTATTTGCAGCATTTTTCTGTATTTGGTTGGTGTGTGAGTATTTGCAGCATGTTTGTATTTGGCTGTGTTGTGAGTATTTGCAGCATGTTTCTGTATTTGGTTGGTTTGCGAGTATTTGCAGCATTTTTCTGTATTTGGCTGCGTTGTGAGTATTTGCAGCATGTTTCTGTATTTGGCTGTGTTGTAAGTATTTGCAGCATTTTTCTGTATTCGGTTGGTGTTTGAGTATTTGCAGCATGTTTCTGTTTTTGGCTGCGTTGTGATTATTTGCAGCATGTTTCTGTATTTGGTTGGTTTGTGAGTATTTGCAACATGTTTCTGTATTTGGCTGCGTTGTGAGTATTTGCAGCATGTTTCTGTATTTGGCTGTGTTGTAAGTATTTGCAGCATTTTTCTGTATTCGGTTGGTGTTTGAGTATTTGCAGCATGTTTCTGTTTTTGGCTGCGTTGTGATTATTTGCAGCATGTTTCTGTATTTGGTTGGTTTGTGAGTATTTGCAGCATGTTTCTGTATTTGGCTGCGTTGTGAGTATTTGCAGCATGTTTCTGTATTTGGCTGCGTTGTAAGTATTTGCAGCATGTTTCTGTATTTGGCTGCGTTGTGAGTATTTGCAGCATGTTTCTGTATTTGGTTGGTTTGTGAGTATTTGCAGCATGTTTCTGTATTTGGTTGGTTTGTGAGTATTTGCAGCATGTTTCTGTATTTGGTTGGTTTGTGAGTATTTGCAGCATGTTTCTGTATTTGGTTGGTTTGTGAGTATTTGCAGCATGTTTCTGTATTTGGTTGGTTTGTGAGTATTTGCAGCATGTTTCTGTATTTGGTTGGTTTGTGAGTATTTGCAGCATGTTTCTGTATTTGGTTGGTTTGTGAGTATTTGCAGCATGTTTCTGTATTTGGTTGGTTTGTGAGTATTTGCAGCATGTTTCTGTATTTGGCTGCGTTGTGAGTATTTGCAGCATGTTTCTGTATTCAGTGGATTTGCAAGTATTTGCGTTGTGTTTCTGTATATGGTTGCTTTGTGAGTACAAGTTCATCACTTCCTGGGGTCCCCTATTTGTGGCGAGTTTCTGTATTTGGTTGTGTTGTATTTGTGGCAAGTTTCTGTATTTGGTTGCATTGTATTTGTGGCGAGTTTCTGTATTTGATTGTGTTGTGTTTGCGGCACATTTTTTTTATTTGCTTGAGTTGTGAGTATTTGCCAAAATGTATTTGCAGTGTGTTTCTGTATTTCGTTATGTTGTGAGCGTTTGCGGAATGTTTCTATATTTGGTTGTGTTGTATGTACATCAAATTTTTGTATTTGTTTGAGTTGTATTTGCGGCGAGTTTCTGTATTAGGTTGAGTTGTATTTGTGGCAAGTTTCTTTATTTGGTTATGTTGCGAGTATTTACAGCATGATGATGATTGCATTTTTTATCAGTTCGTGTTGCACACTGCTCAGTTTTTATGCGTAGCCCATGAGGACAACTCAACAGAAAATGTTTCATTACATTATTTGGTGGTACACTGTCTTTTATTGCATCACATGCAATTCAGACAGCAAACTCATGTTCATAACTATGATTTTAGTTATAGCAGTGGTAGCTTAGAAACACTATGCTACAAAACACATAAAATTGGTGTCTACACTTTATTCAACATATCCACAAAACTCGTTACTTGATATTGACTAGGATTCATCAAACAAACACAATTGCTTTTCTCTGACATCCAACCAGTTGTTCAATTTATGAAGGCCTTCTTTTATTATGAGCACTCTACACAATAATGAATCCAAATTAAGCAACAAGATTAGTGTCATACAGGTGAAAGTTAAGACCATTTTCTCTATTATTATAGTATCAATCTAGCAAGGTTATAATGATTTCATTATTTGTTGCAAAGTCATTTTAAAACTCCAAATCAAATATTTAGGACACAACATCTTAAATGTTTGCGGTGAACATGAGGGTCACCATGATTTTGCCAAACAAGACACATTCCTGGACCAATTTTGTTGATCCTGGAACAACATTCCTGTCCTAAAACTTTTGTCCTGACCCTATGCCTCCAATTAACTCTACCCATAAGTTATCCTTAAAATCAGAATGAAATGATTAACATTAATTAAATTGGACAAATTATAACTTGCCCTTAAATCTAATTGGTTGATTGGAATATTGTTCCATGATCAACAAAGATGTTTATCTAGGAACATGTTGCACTTGGTGAAATCACATTCACAAAACATGAGGCTGGGAACATGCTAATTTGTTTGCATCATTTGAAAACCATGTTAAGTTAAGTTAAGTTACCGCCCTCTACTGATGGTGGCCTAAACTGATGCAAGGAAAGTGTGCTCTGTATATTTCTATCATAGCTGTTGAAGAGTAATTAGCTAGTGAAGTGGATTTACTTATTTTAGAGTTAACAAAAGGAAAGTTATCATGAGCATTGTAATGTTTGAAGTGGATATCATAAATGTCAGTAGACCTGGGGGGAAAAGGCAGTTCATTCATAAATCCTTAGGATCTTACCTTCATGTTATGGAAATATAAACTGGAAGACAGAAAATGAGTGCAGCGCTAAAAAGCGGCTGGGCTACATAAGGTCAAAGATTATAGAATAGCACAAGACACGTCACTCGTGTTTGTTTTGAATGGGAAAAACTGCAACACTAAATATGGATACGGAATAAGAGCCAATGTCTTTCTACATAAGAGCCAATTTGTTTAGAAACAAAATTTATGAGACAAGTGTTGTCAGATTTCATTGGTGATTTATATCAAATATAAAATTGAATCGTAAGCTTGGCGAACAGTTTTGAAGAATTTGATGTTTACCGAGAGGTGTTTCAAAGATGGCTGCTGAGTGAAAAGACTTGTCTTAAAGGGACTTTGATAAGGTCTATAAAACTCAATGTTGGTGCATCGAGAAAATAGATACATTTTAAATGTCAGCTTGAAATGGAAGTTGCGATAAGTCTTTTCTTCCATATTGTGACTATATCTGAGTGAAACAGCTTCTTGAAAAAGAAAAAAAATGTAGGGTGGGACTTGATTTTGTCCATAAGGAATTGATTGTGTTTGTGGTTTGCTATTGCTGTGATGTCATGTGAGTGACAAGTTGCCCTGCCCTCACGCCAATAAACACATCATTAAAGAAAAGAAGAGAAGAGCTGCAAGAGGGAGGGGAAGTTATTGTGATTCAAGATTACGAGGGCATTTAAAATAAACACTGCAATATTTTATAAAATATTTTGATTTAATGTTGACTTTTAAACACAATTTTCCAAGTAGTTGAATGTTAACTGCATTTCTTTCTTTATAGTTAGAAATAGATAACATAAAAAAGGCTTTATTAAATTGTGTGGTGTTGCCATATTTAGAAGAGACTTTGGTAACACTTTACAATAAAGTAACATTAGTTAACATGAACTAATAATGAACTTCTGCAGCATTTATTAAAATTAGTTCATGTTAATTTCAACATTTACTAATAATACATTATTAAAATCAAAAGTTGTATTTCTTAACATTAGTTAACACGCTGTGAGCTAACATGAACAAACAGTGAACAGCTTACTAACAAAGAATACTAAATACTGTAACAAACGTATTCCTCGTTGTTAATGTTACCAAATGAAACCTTATTGTAAAATGTTACAGAAACTTTAAATATTAAATGTTTTTATCTAACAGCATTTTACAGTATGCCTTGAAAAGCATGTTCACATGAATCTCTGTATAGGACACTAAATGCGAGTGTCTAATGTTTTCAACTCAAACCATTTTTCAGGAGCATTACGACCCCTGGAACTAGTCTAAACAAATAGCCATATTACAGTGAAAATTGAAACCCCTGCAGAGCGCACACACACCTGACACCTCGACACAAACCCACCTCACCAGTTCACATAGATAACAGGGCTGATTCCCCTGTTTTTTAATGCACTCTCTGAGACTGAAGTGCCTCCTGGCCTGCCAATTAAAAACCCAATAACAGCCTATTAAATAATACATGGGCATTATTTAGTGGCACAATTAAACAATGCACAATGGTATAAATCCAGATGGGCAAAGCTGCCGACACCGCCAACCTTTCATTTAGATAGCGGAGCTGGAGCTCAGGGTCCTAAAGCTGCCCTCACAGCTGAATGCCAATGGTGACCAGACATATGCCCGTTTAAAACGCTGTAAAACTGCGGCCCTTTTTAATGGGGCGTTCCGGGGCCCGAATGATAGATGGAGAGAGAGATGATTAATCTTTTTTTCTCCTCGCTTTTATTTTACAGGGGCCAATAAAGGTGTCTGTCATAAATTGTTTGGAGATCCTGCGCTCTCGGATGCTCTGCAATAATGAAGCACCAGAGTACAAGGCGAATAAATCTCACCCACACGCACACAAACAAACCCCCAAAGTCCTGCCGTGATGTAACAGCGGCGAGATATGAGCCAGCATATTTACACATTAATTTAGCGGCTGAATGAAGCTGTAGACTGACAACAGATTTACACAGTAACAGAGTTTATCATCAAACGGCCCAGTTCTGCTACTGTGCGTCTCTGTGTACAGACACACAAAAAAACTATTTTCAAATACGAACACATATTCTGGCTATGGACTCAATGACGACTTCTGGCCTCAAACACACACAACCCCTCATGAAGCATCTTACTGTCACGTTTAGTGTTCGTGTTCATGTTATGTTGGGTGCCTGTGACACCCAGTTTGCCCATGTGTTTCATTGAGTTTATCCTGTGACACTGTGGTTTCCTCAGGAACTGACTAAAGATTCCAATTATACATACAAACTCAAACTATAACAATAGAAACAAGCTGACAGGCTAATCGGACAAGGACTGATAGAAAGAGTGCATCTTAAATAGCAAACAGAAACAAGATAATTAATCATACACAACAGGGACAAATGAACTTAATGATAGTAACCATAGAACCGAAGGAGTGGCGGGAAAAGAACAAAGGAAAACAGGAACCAATCAAACACAAACTGTAAGTCCAAACATGCACTGACACGTGACACTTACGCTGTAATCAAGTGCATTTGTATGTACAACAAAATTGCTAAAAGCTATCAAAACTGGCATGTAAAGGTAAGGTAATATGCAGTAATGCGTTTTTAAACACATTAAAATATGTTCATTTATACTGTGAAAAATATAAAATATTATAAATGTGTAAAATACTACATGGAAGTTTATCACTTGCATGTATAAACCATAAGAAAAACAAAACTATGGCTGTTAATAGAAGGGAAAAAAAGTGATTGATTATGGTGATTTCTACTCATTATTTAGAATAAAAGAGCAAATTTAAACTTATTTGTGATAATTATTATAATTATTATTATAGTAATATTGTTGTTTTTTTAATTACTTTTTTGTTGTTACATTTAAAATAGTTATTGTTTTGTTGATATATGTGTGTAAAAATAAAATGTAAAATCATACAAATTTAAACTACTGTGTTAAATATATTAATAATGACCATCAAAACATTTTTATTTCATTTACACTACAATGTATAAAAATACATTTTAGACTTTGGTTTGCTCAAGTCAAGATGAACTGTAATCAGATTCATGGGAAACAAACGAGTGTGAAAAGTCACAATCACAAAACCTTAAAGCCAATTTTAATCAGTTTCGGTGTTGCCTTCACTTTGCCTTTTGTAGTGCAGTGTAATAAATAACCCAGTTCAAGGGTTTACATGCAAATCAATAAATCAGTAATGCAAGAAAACTAAGTTTGCATGAGAAATGTTTGGGTTTCTCTCAGTGAAGGGTGTAATGAACAGCTGTGGTTGATATGATCAGTCTTTGGGACTAAGCAAATATAAAAAGTTATACTGTAGAGCCACCATCTCCAGCCAAAACACACACACTCTATCTGCTCCAGTCAAACTGAGGGGGTGGGGGGGTGGGTGTTTAGCTGGGGTCACAGGTGAAAGCGTGGAGGTCTAAGGTCTGACAGGTCACACTGGTCTGTATCTACTAGCACGTGTCCCTTTCCAAATGCCACATCAATACATGGACACAACTGCAAGTCTTTCATGTTCTGAAATGAACACTCTGGCCATCATCACGGTTGTCGTGTTATCCTCATCCGCGTTTTGTTTCTGTGTTTTGTGTTTTTCCAGAAGCCTATTGGATGGAGGTTAACTGGATGTCCTGTTCCCATTGGATCGTCAAGAACTCACTTCCTGTATGACCATTTAAGACGCAGCACGACGAGAGACCAATGATTGCTATCATTTCTCATTGTTGTTGTTGCTTCCGTACCATGATTTCACTGTTTCAGTATTCGTGTTTAGAGCCTTACATGTTAACCTCAACTATAATCTTGCTATAAATGTTGTATTTTGTACACAATGCACATTATTCTTTTCTCTAAATTGGAAACAGCAACAGCATTTTCTTTAAATCAGGTGTATAGACAAGAAATGGTACACGCTGTAAAAGACTTAAAATGGCACATAAGCGCCATACTGTAAAAAGTGTTTAAGCAGACTTTTTTGTGGTCACATCTAAAATAAAAAGTATTATTCAAGACAAATAAATAAATAAACAACATGATTGAAGAAATGGAAGTCATTTTTAAAAGTCAAGTGAAGCAGAAATAGCTCCCCAACATAAATATATGTACAAAAGGAAAGTAAATATATATGACTGATCACCATTTTTGCTACAATCTTAAATTGCTTGTAACTTGTAAGGAATATAAAAAAAACAAAATACTGTTTGAAATATCTTATGATGGAACAAAAAATGTCACCGTTTTTATGAAATCAAAAAATATTTTTATGAAATCTTATCTTGTTTAAACTAAACAAGTGACACACACACACAAACCAGTCTCCTCATGGGTTTAAGCCTCCCTTGACACTTTAATCGATGGTGAAGCTTGTCGGCGCTTTGACACAAATCAGGGAAATTAAGTTTAGAGGCTGTTGAGGAGCTAATGGCAGAACAATGTGGCATTATGGTGTGGCCTCAGACACCGAGGTAAATCACACTGGGCTGTATGTGTGTGTGTGGGCTTGTGTTGGGGGATGACTAATGTTAGCATGGCCATTCATCCAGTGGTTTGTGCTCAGGCCAATTTCACAACAGCCTTTCCTGTCTTAATACTCCTGTCTCACAAGTTTTACATTATGCAAATTGTGTATTCTTTATGACGCTGACACATATTGATTAGCTCAGGTGGCGAGCCCCTGAGTCAGGGCCTTATAAAACATAGCTGAAGTATTTATGATGACGCAATGTATTCTGGCCTGCATACATGTGTATGATAGGCAATTAATGCCAAGCACAACTGTGATTTCTGTTTATGTCACCTGGCAGACCCACAACAACTGACTGGACAATCTGATCTCCTGCACTCATTTACCTACAGTTGTGTTTGAGTCATGTCTGATTTCCCTGCCAGTCGCTGTTTCTGTGAACTCATTTCTGTAGCCAAACCAGAAGCAGCAAGAGGAGAGAGGGAGTTTCTCAAAAGGGTTTTGCAGTGCACTTTAGGAACAAATTGGTAAAACTTCATAACTTTTATTATCATCAACAAACAGGATTCTCACAGAATGGTGGATGAAAATTTGCTAAATGCATTTAGATATTGATGGAAAACAATAACATAAAAAATGTGGCATAAAATTCCTGTACATTTCTTGAGAAATATGTGTGTGTGTCATTCAATCTCACACACACACACACACACGCACACATACATATATACATATATATATATGCATGCATGCAGACACACACACATATACATACTGTATATGTATGTATATGTATATGTGTGTGTATGTGTATACGTAAACAGTATATACATGTACTGTATATATATATATATATATATATATACACATACATACATATGTATATACATATGTATGTGTGTGTGTGTGTAAATATACACAAGCATATCAGGGTTATTATATCATTAACTAAAACTATTAAAACATTTTTGTTAATTTAAATAAAGATGAAATTAAATTAAAAAAAATAAATATTAGCTGAAAAACTTAAACTAAACTAAATTTAGAAATGATGCCTTGGCAATAAACTGAAACGAGTTTAAGCACTAAAATTATTAGCAATAAATAAATAAAATAAAAAACTAACTAAAACAAATGAAAATATATTTTTCTTCAACATGCACACACACACATAAAACTTTACACAGATAACGATTTTAATCATACTATGCTAACATGATATACTGTCAAGCGACCATGTATTTTAATACCACAGTCTCTGCTTTCAAACAAATATATACATAATTTTAATAACACACAGTAACATACCAGATGCGCTTAAACTCTCTTCTGTGGTAATTGAAATTAGGCCACTAATGCTGCTAATAGAGCTTAACATTATAAGGAATCCACAACATTACATATGTTTGTTAATGACTCATTAAAGAAGTTATTAAAAGTGTCAGCCTGAAGTTCTGAAATGAAATGGCTACTGTGTGCAGAAATCAGTAGCTTATGCCAAATAAAGACACACCATAGCTGTGACCTCAAAATAAAAACCCTCCCCCCCCTCATACTTTCTTGAGCTTCAGCCGGAGAAAAGCGAAGTAATCTCTCCCTCTCTCGCTCTTATCTAAAGGGTTTCCCCATTGCTTGTGTCTTCTGAGAGGCCTTTGAGTACTGAGCTGATAAGCGTTTTTAAACATCTGAACACACTAATCTATTACACTCAAGAACCAACCTCAGATAGAGCCATTAATGTGCAGAAGCCGTATTACTACTAAACCTTGCATGTCTGGCTCTTTGGACACAAGCTATCTGTGGGTATCAAGACAAAATCTGTGGCGAATTGGTATGCAAAAGCCATCCGACTCTCAACAATGACTCGAAAGGGCTCCGGAGGCATTTAAAGCAGAGTCGCTCATTCTCTGTCACACAACAATGCAGTTTTCAAAAGCGCAGACACTTGTTACCAGTTTGCTATAACAGTAAGCGACACATTTGACCTTGAAAGATCACATTTAAAGACAATAATTACACCATGAATGCATACGTACGTACACACTTGACAGTGTTCTTAGCCCCCTAGTGTAAGGCATATAGAAGGACAGGTATTGTGACTACCTGAAAGAAGTTTCACAGCCTCATGAATATTTAAACAGAGAGGATGTGTTTCCAGCAGGAAATAAATGTATTTATAAGGGGGAGGAGAAAGAGGGGATGAACGGTGGGGGTGGGGTGAGCCAACGAACATCAAAACTGAGCCGACACTGCTATCCTGTGGTGGACTTCTAGAATGCATGGATCTGTGTGAGGCTGTTCGAAAGAAGCATGTTCTTTTCAGTGGCAGACAAACAGATTCAAGGTCATCGATCTGTTTGTCAATTACCTCTCTGAATCGTTATCTGCTCGGCACATCTGGAACAAACACCGTTAATATTGTCTCTGCTACGTCCTCTAGGAGAACTGCATCCTACAATTACGGAGTTGCATGAAATATTTGTTTAAAGTACGCTACAATGACAGTACTGAAAAAAGTTACATTTTAAAAATGCTAAATTTAGCATTTTAGTATTTCAATAGTTGAAAAATAAGTTAAAACTGAAGTCATATTTGTAATTCCTATTGTGATAAGTTAAACAGGAATACAAAATAATAAAAAATATATAAAATATTAAAAAAACAAAAGAAAAGGATTCTAAAATGTGACATTTCTTTAGAATGCAAAAATTTTAAATTCATTTATGTCACGATTCTTATATATATATATATATATATATATTCTTATATATATATATATATATATATATATTCTTTTATATGTATATATACACATATATATATATATATATATATATATATATATATAGATATATATATTCTTATATATATATATATATATATATATTCTTTTATATATATATATATACTCTGCCTCCACCTCAAAATAAATCAAATAAATTTTTTTTTAAATTAAATTTTATTTACTAATTCATATTTTGGGGGAAAGCAGCCAACACATGCTTACCATTAGCAAACAAGGGCACATAACTCCATTCATTTTATTGCCATTTTGATGAATTAACTATTATTGTGAAATGTCAAAAATAGTAATACTAAAAAATGAGATGGTGTGTCAAAACTTCTTTAAAGACGCACCAATATCTTGGTGCAAGGCTTCTTCAACATCCTTCCTTTCAGAAATTAAACTTTTTGTGTTCTTGTTAAGGTGACTCTTAAACGCAGAGGATGATGCAAATCCCCTAGGGTTTTCAAAAGTCACCTGAGGAGCCAAGTCTGCAATTAGACCTCCATTCACGAAACACATAAATAACAGGGACACGCGAAGCCAGAGACATAACAGTGATTAATAGAACCATTAATTCAGGCAGATTTTCATCCCAAAACCTTACTCATCTTTTCCCTAATAATGGATAATTACAATCTATGGATATTGTCAAAGGAGGAGAACAGATTAAATGGTGGAGGGAACATGAACGTGTGATGTGTATATATATATATATATATATATATATATATATACACTGTACATATATATATATATATATATATATATATACGTTCAAGTTCCCTCCATGATTTTATATTATAAAAATATTTAAGAAATTATATTATATCCTAGGACATCAAAATAAATAAAATAAAATGAAAACTATTCTTTAATCTTTTATTTAATTTGTTTACTTATTTAAATTTTTGGGGGAAGCAGCCAACACATGCTTAGCAAACAAGGGCACATACTTCCATTCATTTTATTGCCCTTTCGATGAATTAACTTTTACTGTAAAATGTCAAAAATAGGGCTGGGTATTGAGACAAATTTCACAATTCGATTTGATTTCGATTCACAAGCTTGCAATTCGATTCGATTTTGATTACGATTCGATTCGATTCAATATCGATTATTTTGGATATCAGTTGCAATAAATGGCTATTTTTCTCAAGGGAATCAAATCTCTTAACTAATGCTGTAAACTATGGGAGTCTAGTTGTACCCTATAGACTTCATTAGCCTAATATGAAGGTAATAATGAACTGTTTTGTAGCTATACAAACACTTAAATTACACTTTTATTTATTTTTATAATAAGATTATATGAAATATAAACATTTAAATGGTGTCTGTCATAAAAACTAGCAAGATTTATTCAAATATGCATTAAATATTGAAGAACATTAAGATTATAATGCACATGTAATATGGTGTATATATTTAGCAAAATGCTCCGCTCTAGAGTTATTTTTTCTAGCTGACTAACGAGTTTATGTGGGTTTTCTGAGGTAAATATGAGGATACATGACATTGATTACAAGCTGTTTAACTGACGTCTTTCCACGGTTGAAACGCTGATTGAGCGAATCAATGTGACATGATACGGATTTCGATAAGTTGTACTCTATCTTTAACACACTTTCAGATGCTCAATCATGTTTATTTGGCGCTGTGACTGGTATTATTAAGTCGGAAGAGAGATCAGCGCTGCTGCTTCTCCAGAGCGATCTCACGCCACAGCGCCAGAGCCAAAACGCTATTTATGTTTTTGAATTTCTAAAGAAAATGGACGTAATTTGAAAATTGAGACTTTGTTTCATATCAATAGTAACAAAGGACAAAGATTTTTGTGAGTTTTTTGGATACACGCAGCCGCGATACAATGATCCATTCATTCAAATGAAACAGGATGACTAATCGATTCTTGAGATTTAACAATCGATATCGGTTCGTAAAAATGAGAATCGATTAATATCGAGAAATCGATATTTATTACCCAGCCCTAGTCAAAAATAGTACTACTAAAAAATGAGGTGGTGTGTCAAAACTTATATACCATCATAGTACTAGTTTCGTGCATGCATGAACGTCATGGCAAAGTACAACACAAAATACCTCACGCGGGACACAATTAATGTTCCGAGTAAATTCGCGTAACTAACGTAAATCAACCAAGCTAGTAAAGGCCACGATGTGTTGGCGAAATAACACATTAGCAGACCGGAGGGAATAATATGGAATTTTCTCCAAAAAACGTATTGAACAAAATAAATTAAAGCACTTTCAAGGACCTGTATCTACGTACGTTGATTTACAAAAACTTTCCAGGGCCTTAATTTTTTTTCATTTTTTTTTTAGATTCACAAACTGAAAAAGGATTTCAAGGACCCGTGGGATCCGTTATACATCCATACATATACACACACACACATACATACTGTATATATACACCCGCACACATACATGTGTTTGTGTGTGTGAATATAATATAATATAATATATCTATTTTGAGACTATTATTATGTTAATGTTGTCAAAGGTTCCTAAAAATGGACGAGTCTGCGGATCAGCCTGCAGTTCTGGATAAGAACAGCAGGGGGCGTAGTGCTATATAAGACCTTTCTATTACTACTGACTGCATATGAATGCACAAAACCCAGTAGGATAAAAAGGACGTGAGAGATTAACAACGTCCTTCTGAGCCAGAGATCATAAAAAGGAGTTGTGCTTTCCAACAAGTACTTGGTCAAAAATGTGTTGCTTTTAAAGCAGCCCTCATAACTACAAATTCATTAGAATAACAGGTTAGACATCCTATAACACACAAGCATGTACAGAGTAGAATGAATGATACTCCACTTTCAGCTTTTGAGTGAACTCTCTCAAAGTGAGCAGATACTAAATGACATCTGGGACGCAGCCAGAGCCTGAAACCCGCCAACAAAGAAAGACGAATAGAAACAATTAGATATAATCTCCTCCTCACCAATCCACCAGAGATCTATTTCACTCGGTGGAAATAAAGGCCATCAGATCATCTCTGGTAAAAGAAGCAACGAGAAACAAAGAATAAAAGTGACATTTAAGACAGGTTTGTTGCATTGGGAGGATGATGATGTACCTCGCCAAAGAAGCTCAGTTTTAACATCCCATCGAGAAGCCTGTATTATCCTATCGGAACAGAAAACATCGAGTTCCCTCAGTTCCCGTTTGCCGCTTTCATCTCGACAAACCCATTACGTCCATATGAGATTATGTCTTCATCCACTTTCAGAGGTGACACAGATCACATGCAGAATTTACAGAGAGAGAGAGATGCTAATATTTATATAAGGGCAGGTGTTAATATTTGCCGCCATTAATTCCCGGATCTCTGCTTCAAGCGGGCTGAGCAGGCTTTGAGCAGACACAGGCCTTGCCTTGCGCCCAGGCCTCTTTTAAGAGTGCTGCGGTGTGTTTGGACAGTACTAATCCTGCCATAGTTTAGCCTGACACTGAGATCTTAGTGAGACGGACTCTCATGATAAAAATCAGGAAATGAGAACAGCAGCATCAGAAAAGAAAGGGGCTTTGTTTCCTTTATAAAAATAATCTGTTAACTAGACATGTAAGAAAATGTAAGTTGCTCATGCAAAAGTCTAGAGTGTTGTGGATGTTCAGTGACACACACAAAAAAAATCATAATCAACACAAAGACTTTGAAACCTTGCATCTTGAATAATTTGTAATCATTAGTTGCTTTTTCCTTATTTCAAGCATAAAGCTAGCTGGTTATTATACGATGTATGCATACAACACTAAATTTAAAAAAAAAAAGTATAACTTTTTTGGCAGTTTAAATTCTCTTTCTTTTTTTCCACATTTCATAATAGTAAAAAAAAAATTATCAAAAAACTTACTAAGATAATGGGCTTATTTTGCAAGCATTGTGAAATTAGGATAACATTATTATGAATTATAATTTAATATAATAATTTGTTAGTATTAGTTGTTTTTTCCTTGTTTCAAAGCATAAACCTCACTGGATATTCTTAGATTAATGCTTACAATAATTTTTATTTAGTTTTTGGCCGTTTAATACTTGTTTTACACATTTAGAATAAAATATATAATTATTAAAAATACATTTTCTAAGATAAAATACATTTTGCAAGCATGTATCTAGAATATGGTCAATTTGATTCAGCATTATATTTTGATACTATACTATACTATAATATAATAATGCAAAACCCATTAGGTTTTTTACCCTTATTTCAAGCATAAAACTTGCAGGGTATCAAACAATGAAATAAATAAAAATAGAGGTTTGTTAAAAAAAAATACAAGACTAACAAGTTGATATAAAAAATATAATACAATATACACCATAGTTGTTTTTATTATAATTTAAAGCCTAAACCTTACTGTGTATTTGATGTGTGCCTACAAAAATATGACAGTTTCATATTTAGAACTAGGCGCTTCAAATCCTTCAACAGTACTGATGCTTGTCAGCAGTAACAGCAATTATATGATCATAAATGCTATGATGTTGTTATAGTTTACAGTGAGGCGCTTTCTAAACTCTAGACTCTTTAATTCCTCAATGAAAGATGATTTTCTGTCAGATGTCATTTGTATTCCAGTGCTTAATTGAATCTGGGTTTGAGAAACGACCCGTTCGAACTTGAATCCGTACTTAAAACGGACAAGACAGACAGAGCTCGTCATCTTGTTTAACTCAAGGCATTGTGTGATGCGCCGACAGCAAAAGTAGCACTCCGTCGTGTCTTGACATCAAACAACAACCCCGTTACCACTACAATGAAAGAGCGACCCTCGGGAGGAATGACGCTTTGGGGCAAAGGTCACCAATAGGAACCTCAGCTCTCCTCTCTCACACAAACACAGACAAGCACACGTACAAATACGTTCATTTTCTCATTCATGTAGCTGCCTGAGGCGCAGTGGAAGCGGTAATATTTATATGGTTCCTCTGCTGTTTTACGCCCGCAGCAGACGCAGCAGGCTGAGTCTCTCCACCGCCCTGATGACTGCCATAAAATCAGCTGCCATAAAAATTGATTTGAAGCGAAAGAAAGAAAATGGAGACATACTCCAAAATAATTATACACATGAACGCTTAAACGCCACCACGGTGACGCTGCGTGAGTTATGGCACATATTTACCCACAACACACCACTGTGACAGAGTACACAAATTTTTAAAGCCTTTGTTATTGCGTTCATCTGTCTTCATGTTCTAAAATCAGCTTGATTCTCCTGCTTTTCTGACACTACGTTTGTGCTACTATGGGTATATTTTAATGTTACGTATTTCTGCGTAGTTTCCGTTATGATCTGTGTTTGTTTGTTTGTGAGACGGGCCTGTGATGGCTCTATCCACAGTGGCTCACAGTGGGGACGATATTGCTCACAGTCAGTAAAGCCTTTGAACGGCTGCCGTGTTGTTCATTAGCAATGGCGATTTGTTCGGATCTAGCACTCAATGAAAGAGGAAAGGCGTCGTATTTGTAAACATGCGGTAAGATACTCGAAAGTCAGCTAAAACTCCCTTAACACAACCAAACAGAATTGTGCAAAACAGACACAACAAAGCCAGATTTCCAGACAATTATAGACTTATGAAAGTCAAAATCTATGTTAAAGTGGTAAGTTAATGTATGCAAATCTGGTATGAGCAATCGAATGAACTAAAATACAAATCAATATTGTATCTTGGCCTTTTAAAAGTAGGTTACTGTATATATCCAACTATATTCAGTATTATGAGTTTAAGCATAAAACCTTTAAGTAAAAATAATTGAAGGAAGAAAGGAATACATGATATATATATATATATATATACACACACACACACACACACATACACAACATGTCATATCACAACATGCAAAAAGCAAGAATAAAAATGCAATTCATCACATTGCTACGATATTTATTGTCATACAAATTGTCATGTATTGCATTACACTGATTTTACCATGGTTGAGGGTATATTACTTCACACCATGCCTAACATAACGGCCATAAAAGAAATAAACTGATGTTGAGTATTTCTCTTCTTCTCTTTCACTTATACTGACAATCCTGCAGAATTTGTGGTTTTCTCCCCTCCCCGTCTCTCTCGTCTTCCTTTACTTCCTTTCTTCAGATCATATGTAATGTGCTTCATCACTCAGTTGACTGTGGCCTCTATGTGACCGTGCAGAGTTCAGGTAAACCAGAGCATGTCCTTGATCTGACTCCCTTCACTCATTTATCAGTCTCTACAATTCCTCATTCAGTCACACTCACATTTCTTTCTCTCCATAACACACTTTTCTCTGTTCCCATCTGTATCTATCCCACATATATGCAAAATGCAGGCATAAATACACAGAAACACATCTTCTATTTCACACAGTCATCAGAAATTTTCATTAGGAGTTTCATTAGGAGCATAATTTCACATATACAACGTGTGGGTTGGTCAGACCTGGGATAGTTCACCTAAAACTCTCAAAGCTGCTGTTGTTGTTTTTTGTCCAAGTCAATAGGGTTGATTTGAATCAATGTTGTTCTAAACTAGGGCTGCACAATATATCAAAACAAAATCAATATTTTTTAGCAATACTAGCAATAATAATAAGCAATACTCTGTATTTACACAGAGACTTTACTGTGAATCGAGCTGTTCTGAGATGCCGATATCATCAGCTTCACTCTGAAACCGACTGTATATATTTTTATTTTGCCATTTACCAGTCAAGATTCAAACTTGATGTTTTCACCATTTGAAAGTGAAGAAATTAAGTAAATTTTAGTATTGTAATTTTACACAATCACAATTTTTTTATTTTTTTTATTTAATAATAACAATTAAATCATAATTATTATTTTATAGTCATATTCAATTGTTCAAAAACAGAATTTGGACTATGGAAACTCAAGTGTAAAGAGAAATAAAATAATAAAAATAATAAAAAATTGAATACCGGAAGGTGTATTTCGGTGTTGCACAGAAGTCACAAATAATGACAGAATTGAAATTTTATGAAATGTCCCTTAAACAAGAGGTGGACTGATTACTTGATGTACTTCATTGGTATTCCCTGCCTTCCCTATCATCCAATCAAAGGCCAGAAACGCTCTTTAAGCCCCTCCCTTCACGTTTATTTTCTTGTCCAAACCTTGTAGAACAACTTGAGCAGTTTCTTTTGTTTGTCTCTGATTTACCTCTTTATCTCAATGGCTCTGGTTATCTTTTTTGGCAACATAAATGGTTCGATAAAACCAATTTAGCAGCTGTTGCATAGTGTAAAGACTTCATTCCTGCTCACTTCCAGTGACTTAAATATAAAGCGGACACTGTCTGGTGTATCCATCCCACCAGCAGCTGACAAACAAAGTAACGAAAGACTAAGCGTCAACAGCACTTGTATCTGCTCTTATCCTGCCATCTTGGTCCTGTGTCCATCTCTCTTGTATTATCTTGCCCTTTCCATTCATCCTGCTAGATGGATGCCTCTAAAATCGAGGGGAGATAGAGGCGCGGTTCACGGGGGGATTGCCTGGTGTCATCGGGACAATAACGACCCCTTTACCATGGTGATGAATGATTGGCGGTTTACTGTGTGATTTGTAGGGGGCGGGAGAACAAGGTGCGATGGAGGCCACGGATGGACGAGGCGCTAACGGATAGATTTTTTCTTTCTCCTACTATACGAGACCCGTCCCGCCATCACCTAAGGCCAAACCTCAAATTCCTAGACAGAAAGGAGGGCCGATGATAGATGAACGTAGGTGAACAGGGGATGCTAATGAGATCTGACAGATCTGTCAAGTCAGGGTCTTTGTTCCATTCCCGCCACTTTGTTTTAGGAGTCCTGGCATGTGCAGACACACAAAAAGGCATGGTGAGGAAAGATGGCTGACTGAAAACGTGAAAACTCTGCTGTTGGTAAATTATCATTTGTTTAAAGTTCAGATAAATGTTTTATCATGCATCTCATCTGCGTCTGTCCATTCATCCATCAGTCCATCTGTGTCTCTCTGTCTGTCTGTGTCTATCTAGCTATCTGTCTATCCATCTACAATATATGTCTGTCTGTCCATCCATCTGTACGCCTGTCTGTCCATCCATCTATACGCCTGTCTGTCTGTCCATCCATCCTCTACAGGTCTGTCTATCCATCTATATGTCTGTCTGTCTATTCATCTATATGTCTGTCTGTCCATCCATCTATGTCTGTCTGTCCATCCATCCATCTATGTGTCTGTCTGACTGTTCATCTATATGTCTGTCTGTCCATCCATCTATATGTCTGTCTGTGTCTATCTAGCTGAATGTTATCTGTCCATCCATCTACAGTATACTGTATGTCTGTCTATCCATCTATGTCCATTAATCCGTCTATCTGTCTGTTTGTCAGTGTCTGTCTGTCCATCATCTATCGGTCTATCTGTGTCTATATATCCGTCTATATACCTATCTATATGTCCATCTGTCTATCCATCCATCTATCCATGTGTGTCAAATTTATCCATCCGTCTGTCATTTAGTATTATTTATACTATTATAGTATTACTATTGAAGTAGTATTTATTAATATTTTGAATTAGCTTTTATTTATTTTTACTTAAAAATAAACTTACTTATTTTAGTTGGTTTCCAATGCAACATTTTTAATATCAATTCATTTAAATTATACATCTTTGTAGTCAAATTCAAATGGCAATCTTATTTTGTTTGTTTGTTTTTTAGTTTGTTTTTGTATTCAGTTTTCTTCTCTCCTGAAAAAAACAGGCTGTTTTATGCTTATTTGGTGGAATACATGCTTATGAATATGCTTATGTTCTGGAAAACACAAGGAAAGCTGGTGACTTATCATGTTGGTCTTATCAACAAGGTTGAAGTCAGTGCTTGACATTCAAAGTGAACGCCAGGTACGCAGGTGCCTTTAGTAGCATGAGGAGCTGCAGGTGAAGGGACAGATGAAAGGAAAAGTGTAAGATCAGAGTTTTCATGTAGTGGGGTCATTCTGTGGGGTAAAATTACCCTCATCAAACTTTGAGGCCAGTCGGTTTCACCTTGACCAGATCTACTTTCAAACAACTGAGGCTTCACATGCCACTTGCAGAAATTAAAGTGTAATTTGGCTGCAGGCAAATTTAGTCCTCTGAGAAACTCACTCATATGTAATGAATGACGCACCTGTTGCATAGCTTTGAGGTTATATAACTACACAGTACGCAACCTGAAGATATGTAATCCAATCTAAACTATGTTTATTATAGTATGTGGATTGTAGTATATTGTAGTAGTACTATGTGTAGTTACAATTATTATGTATAAAAATGTATTTATTTACACTACCAGTCAAAAGTTGCATTTATTTGATCAAAAACACAGTTAAAACAGTAATACTATGAAATAATTTTATAATTTTAAATAACTGTTTTCTATTTTAATATAATATAATAAACCGTAATTTATTTCTGTGATGGCAAAGCTTAATTTTTAGCATCATTAGCCTACATAGTTTTCAGTCACATGATCCTTCAGAAATAATTCTGATATGCTGGTATATATATATATATATATATATATATATATATAAAATTTATGTTTAACACTATTCAATCATTACTCAACAGTGCATAAGCTCATGGTATCATCCTCTGCTACAGAAGGCACAAACATACACACAACTGCTTGTCGCTAGCAAATTAATTTCATTATTGCCACTAGGGGGCAAATTTTTGTATCTAGAATGTGCAGAGATTTAAACAATGGTAGAAAAACATACAAGGACCACACACTAAAACATCATATCAAATAACATTTGCACTCAGCCATTAGAAAAACATGCACAGAGCCATTTAGACCTCAAATGTATGCATTGTTACTGGTTTGCTTGAGCGACTCATTGGTCAACACCAGACTCATCTGCACAGAGGCAGTCACATCAGAGACGGCCACATCTCTCTCTCAGTCTTTCACTTAAGTGATTCCCAGTAACACGATTACACAAACACATACTGATACTCAAATGATGGATATGATGAACATCACTGACAGCATCTGATCCCATCCAACACAATCAAAGATTGGAAATGGAGATTGAAAATAAATCAGATACTTTAAAGGGGTCATATGATGCCATTCTTGTACAAGTTAATATGAATGTTTAGAGTCTAAATGAAAACTTTGTAATACACTTTTATTAAAAATTCGCATTAGTATTTTAAGAAAACACCATTTTACCTGGTCAAAATCAGCTCCTGTTTTCAGCACTCCGTTTCAGTGCATATTCCTTTAAATAATAAACCCCGCCCCTCTGTTTTGCGGGCTTGAACGCACATGGAGTGTTGCCTTGACAACAGTTAAAGGTTTTGGAGAGAGAATGGCAGTGGGAGTCTCTGAGTAACCGCATCATTTTGAACCGGAGTCGCACCGCAAAGAAGTTCGAAAATCAAGGCTTGAGGACATTTCTGAATGGTTTATTAACGTAATGTTACTTTGATCTATCTTTGTATGCACTGGCAGAGTAGAGTAGTGAGATGCGAATGCTGTGTTTTACTGACAGAGTGACGTTACAACTATTGGTCATGAAAAACTTTTGATTTGCAAAGATTAATATAAAGATTTCAGCAGCAGCTTCTTAGCAAAACCAGCTTTATACTGATCCTCGTTTATAAAGCAGTCTGGTGAGAAATGATTCGCGCAAAAAGTATTGACGTTGATCGTAGGGAATATTCCCTTCGTAAGCAAAACTCAGCCACTACGTCTTCAGCGGTTCAAATTTAGGAACATCAGAATGATTTCTGTGTTTGGTATTGCACCCAAGAACAGAACACCACAATCGCTTAGACGCCATTCTGCTCCTATGATGACAGCTCGCTCAGGGCGGGTCTGTGTTGAAACACTGCTGTCAATCAACAACCGCGGGAGGGCGTGCGACCGTGTGGTCGAACAGCTCGATTTGAGGCAGGGGAAAACATATAAGGAGATAAAAACAAAACCACTGGATGGATTTTTATCATTGAATGATGGTTGTGTATAGGCACTGACAACACACACTGCAGAACAATCAACCGTTAAAAGTTCATGTACCATTATATGACCCCTTTAAGGGCCCACCAAAAAACCTTGATCTTCCTCTTTTGGGGATCTTTGACATTCTTCACTAAAACTGATTGATCAGGAATCACAACACACAAAGATCACACAATTCAAGATGCCAAACTAACATGGTTTCTAGTTGTTCTCTTAAAAAAAAAGTTACAAAATTGCTAGTTACAAGTTTATACATTTTTATAATAAGTTTAAGTTTTTTTCTAATTTATTATTTTTTTTTGTACATGTTTGTTTATTATTATGTTGTGTTTTTTTTTTATTACTTTTTGTATTTGTTCAGTATTGGCCAATGTAGGATATTTATTCAATATAAAAAAATAAATTAAATATTTCAACAACAAAAAACCCACAGGTATCAACTGATAAATTTCAATTTGAATATTTCAATTGAAATATTTTAGGAATTTAAACAGAATTTGAAATATTAGAAATGTATTTATTTTGTATGCACATTTCAGTGTTGTTTTCAGTATTGGACAATATTGGGCATTTACAAAAGCAGAAAAAAAAGCAGATAACCGATAAAAAAAATATTAGATGTTTAATTGGTTTGGACTATTTTAAGAATTAGATAATCATCTAGCAGTAACTTAAAGGGATAGACCTAAATTATGACAAAGATTCAGCATAGATTTACATTCACAAGACATTATTGGGAAAATGTATTCTCGTATTTTCCTTTTATCCATTTATTCTGCCTGTCTTTCTGTCAAGCATACGGCCTCTCTCTCCCTCTGCTCTGTTTGTTCAGTGGTCCCTCTGTACCTCTCTGCCTTTGTCAGAGCTAATGTTCTCAAATGGAGGGAAATTAAAGCAGGGAAGCCATGCGTGTCGCACACTAACTCTTCCCCCTGCGGGCCTATTGGTTTGCAGCATGCATACTGATGAAGGCACATAGTTCCTAGGCTTCGTTGCACCTTCACACCTCTGAGAGGAACCAGCTCGCTCTACACAGTCACATGCATGAAATATACATGCAGAACAGAGAGGGAGAGACGACCTGAATTTATTGAGGTACTCATACATATGAACAAATATGCACACAAACACACCAGTATGTTCATAAAGATTGCCTGTTGCACATAAAAATGCTACCCAAAACTTTAATATACACTGATATTCAAAAGTCTGAGTTGGTTCTGAATATCCAGGATTCAAAATCTAATTTAAACCTGGAAATGATGTTTTTGCAGACATGTGGTGATCATGCAGCTTATGACATTAAAGCAAAGGGAGGACAATCCAACTTGTGTGTGTATGTAGTGTGTGTGTGTGTGGGGGGGGGGGTGTAGGTAGAGGAGAAAAAGGTCAGTAAATGGAAAGCATAGTATGTATGTATTTATGTGTTAAATATACACACACGCCTAAATATATACTATACTTTCTATTTACTGACCTTTTTCTCCTCTACCTTCTCTTCACTTACAAATACAAAAACATACACTGAATGTGGGGCTACAGCGGGAGGTATGACAGTGTTGATTTGTGAGGTTTCCTGCTGCAGTGCTGTGAAGTTTGGGGACAAATCAATCTGATCCCTGCACAGACCTGTCTGCCTCTCCTATTGAAAAATTACCTCTCAGAACAGATCAACTGACACAAAGACAAGCTGTGTGTGTGTGTGTGTGTGTGAGAGAGAGAGAGAGAGAGAGAGAGAGAGGTAAGATAGTGTGTAAGATCTAAACAAGCATGTACGGGTGTGTGTCAGAACTAGAGAAAAATAACAATCCACCTAGCAGAAACTTGTAAAAATGTTAAAGTTCTTTTTAAAAAAAAAAAAATTTCCCTCCTTGAACTGCCACCTTAACGTGGTGGAGGGGTTTGAGTACCCGAATGACCCTAGGAGCTATGTTTTCTGGGGCTATATGCTCCTGGGAGGGTCGGCAAACAGGTCCTAGGCGACGAGTCAGACTAAGAGCGGTTCAAAAACCCCTTGTGAAAGAAAAAGATTCAAGGACCGTGACGTCGCCCAGTATGGCGCAGCCGGGGCCCCACCCTGGAGCCAGGCCCGGGGTTGGGGCTCGTATGCGAGCGCCTGGTGGCCAGGCCTCTCCCCACAGGGTCCGGCCGGGCTCAGCCTGAAGGAGCGACGTGGGACCGCCTGAAGCTTCCTTGGGGGCAACCATTGTAGCAAACCTTCACCTGCTGTTAGCATTCCATTGTCTACCATTCATTTTGGCGTCATTTGACAGCGAATAACTTTACATCTGAGGCATCCAAAGACTCAATTTGTCAATTATTTATTTCCAAAGAAACACGACAATGTATAAAGGCTCCATTACATTGTATCTTACGTTATGCCCCCATTGAAGTCATTTTTTGTAAAAATAGGCTAACGATTGCATCATAACCACGGGACTCTGTCGCACAGTAGATAAATTACCGTATTGACCGAAGGAGAAGCTCACAGACAATCTTTTACTGTCTATGAGGCAATCGAGGGGACATGGAGGTATAAAGTCAAGGGAGAAGCCCATAGATGATAATAATAATGATAATACATTTAATTTTTATAGTGCTTTTCAAGACACTCAAAGACGCTTTACATTTGTTGGTTTACATCGATAAACCAAAACAAACAAGCTATATAGACATGGTTACATAACTAACACCAAAAATACAAATAAAAAAACCCACAAAAGATACATGGACAAGCAGATGCAAAATCAAGAGAGGTGGAAAAATGGATGAAGAATGAAGAACTGGAAAAGTCTGTCAATGGGAAAAAAGCAAGTTCAAAGAGGTGAGTTTTGAGGGCCTGTTTAAAGGATGTTAAGGTGGTTGACTGTTTGATGTGTTCAAGGAGGGCGTTCCAGAGGGTTGGAGCAGCAGCTCAGAAGGCTCTGTCGCCCCAAGTCCGGCGCTTATTTCTGACGTTCTTGAGGGGTCTCCAACACGTCGCTCGCAAGCAACCAGTAGCTCATGGCCTGATTAAAGGTTGCTCACCAAGGGGCTGTTCACATATCCCGTCTTTTAGGTGCTCAAGTTCGTCATTTCATAATTGAAGCGATGCGCTTTTTCAGGCGCAGCAAGATGAAAAAATCTCAACTTTTCAGAATGCCGCAAGCGCACTGCAGTTCATGTGACAAGAACTAACCAACCAGCTTCACCCTTTCCGCAACAACATTGAAAGCTCAGTCAACATGAAGGATGGGGGTGCACCCAAACATTATGGCTGCTTTTTCTTTTCTCCATAAATACATTTTGTAACAGAGCTACAGCAAGTGTTTTTCAGTGGTGGAAATCCAGTAGCCACAAAAACTCCTCTGTCGTTGTAGAGAGCGCAGTGCATGGTAGCATAGCAATGACTGATGCCACTGGAAAATCAGAATGAATTTTACTATTAATTATAAAAGATGAGCTAATGTGAATTTATCTTTTTTGACTCATTCTTTTTATAAAAATGATTTAAAGGCTGAAATATGTGAGGTTAACCTATCTTTTTATAAAACCTTTTTTGTCAATTTTATTTGAACTTTTACATGTTAGTAAATAACATGTTGCAAGACACTCCTTTAAAATCTGACCATCATTTTTAATGTTATTATTTTAATGTTTATGTAAACAAAAAGTGCATATTGATGCTTGTTTTTTGACATAAAAGAGAGAGAGCGAGAGAGAGAAAGAGGGAAAGAAAGAAAGAGGGAATGCTCCAATAGTACTACATTAATTAAATTAATTACTCAAATCAAATGTAGTAATACGTAGGTCTAGGTACAGCCTGAGACATGCACATAAAAAAAAAATTGCCTTCTACAGTTTTGTTTTGTTTTTCCCTCCATTGTACCAAACTCGTGTCGAACCGTGATGTCTGATGAACCGAACCGTGACTTCTGTGTACCGTTCCACCCCTAGTTTCTACTATAAAGCAGCTCTCCAGTTCATGTTTTTACTCGCAAACATCTGATCTTGATGGACTGAACAGAATAAATCAACCAGAGATGATTTCCGAGTCAAAGACGGAGACACAGTTAGTTCAAGGTGTTTACCAGCCGGAGCAAACTTTTCTCGAAAACTCACTTTGGCAAGCTGTTTCGAATTTCCGAAATGAACTGTGTTTTGGCCTGATTTTCTTCAAAACGACATTAGACCAGTTCATTCTTCGATTCCGCTTTAAGTATATCGGGACTTTAAACCACACACTGATAACAGACAGACAACTCCAGAATGAACAGAACAATTAACCCTTGTGCTGCATTAGATTTTTAACACCGTTGAGTGCATTAAGGACCAAAAATGGCCACATATTAAACATTGCCTAAAATATTATATATTATTATTATTTTCCACTTTTACCAAGTTAAATCTTTTAACCAGCATCAGTCCTCATCATAACTACCAAAAATAAATAAACTAAATGCAAAGAAAACTTTAGATTTGGATTATCACAGTCCCACTTTGCAAAAAATCCCACTTAGCGCGTTAGAGACCAAAAATGGCCACCTATTAAACATTGCCTATTGCCTAAAATAAGGTGCATTTCCACCCATAGGGAATAAATATGTAGTGACGTCATCTGGTGGAATACACTATATAATGCAAATATAATGCTTTTGCTTCAAAATGAAAGCATGTTTGTGCAAAAATCATGTTTCATGTATTACTGACAGCCTCAGATTTAAACAACGTTTTAATGGGTTTCAATGGGCCATTTTTGGTCTTTATGGTGCTGAGTGTTAGTATTTGATCTACACAGTGTGTGTTATACATATTTTGCAAAATGGGATCACATTTTTTACATGTATCCAAAAAGTCACAATTTTGCCAAATTTCATACCATTTGCATTAAAACAGCCAAAATGGTCAAAGAAATTAAACTGCAAAAGACCAAAAATGTCCCTAATGCAGCATAAGGGTTAAAAACTACAAGACAGAGCACAAAGAAATAAAACAGAATGCTGGTGTATCAAGATGTGTTTTTCAAAGTTGAATCATTTTAACTTGACACACCATACAGTTAAAACAGCACTCATGGATCGGGACATTATAAAACAATGTGAAGCGGCCTTTCTGTATGTGTACACACACCAACAACAATCTGTCTATATATTAATCTGATTGATTGTAAGCTGTCATTGAGTTAGGGAAAGGCCATATATAAAAATGATTATTAAAAAACAAAATAAATCTTGCAAACAGAATACAAGGTCACATCTTGTCCGAATGGCCCCTTAATTTATAGACATATTGACACTTGATTAAAAAAAATATACTGCTGTGGAAGATATGCATATAAAACAATATATGAACATATACCTTCCATGCATTGCTTTCATTTGGTACAATCATTTATTGCCTTTAAATCACTTTTATTTGCTAGTTTTCCTCAGCAAAAACTGATTTAATTAATTACCAGTTCACTTAATTTTAAATGGATTGATGTGTTCTTGTTTTTATAAAAGCAAAACTATTTCCCTTGAATTTCTTCTTTACATAACCGTCCACCCAAACACTTCAAAAACCAAGTGACCTATAACTTCACAAACATCTCTGTATTAATAATTCATTTCTGATGCTGAGCAACTCAAAACCAACAGACCTTCGACCCCTTAGGCTCTGCGCGAGCCTTAGTGCTAATCGCAAACTTTGCCATAAAACTTTTTTGACTAGTCACCCGCTCTGTTCCCCTCCAACGGCCCATGGCCGACCCTGTGGCTACACTTGTCCTCTCAGGCCGCCGGGGTCGGCCATGTTGCTCCGAAGTGGGTCCAGTCGCCCGCCTCCCTGGTGCTCGGGTAATGGGCTGGCAGGAAACCGGCTTCCTCCGAGCGCTGGAGACACTGTAAAACGTTAATGGCTCACCGTGGGGATCCGCGGTTGAGCCGGGGCCCCCGAACCAACCCCATTATTCATTAGACGAGAACGTTATTTATTGCCTCCCGGCACAAACACAACAAGCCAATTAATAATTAAGCATTTCTATCCGCCTCTGTACCAGCTTGCGCAGATGAGGAGGACAGAAGATATGAACGCGCGCATGAGATATTGGCGGTCGTGAGCTGCATAGCTTCAGCACTATTGAAGAAAACGCCAGTTAAGACCCAACCATTGTCTGGAGAGACTCAGAGCCAAATCCAAATGAAGCGGAACCATCGCTGTGGCTTCTGTCCAAAACCTAGTGCTCAAAATCCAGCCTCCTGTACATTTAGTAATGAACATCAATAAATAATGCCAATATAAATCTGATGAACAGGGTGGGATCTGGATTGAATCTGATTAAAAAAAGAATAGATGGAGAGTCATTTATCTCATTTCAACCATCTAAGGAGATCTGGATGCGCAGAATAAAACTACAAACATCTCTGCACAGGTTTTACAAGAAAACTCACATGAAGGGCTACATACAGGCATGCATATATGAAACTTGGCAACAGGGAAATACAGATATACCAAGCGGTCATGTTGACACTATGAGTGTGTCACATTACTAGTTAAAGGGGGGGGTTTACTGCTTTTTTTTCTTTGCATGATTCTGTTTATGGGGTGCAATATAACATGTATTTGTGGTTTTTCTTTTTTTAAAAGTCTTATTTTTCATAAACTTCGCCTTTATTGTAAGCCGTGCTCTCCTGAACGAGCGGTTGACTTCCTGAGTCAAGCACTCCCTCAGAAACAGGCAGTGGGCTCAGATTGGTTAGTTTGGGCTGGTGTGTGGTGATTGGCTAAACTGTCGCTCACGTTGTCCGGAAGGTTAACGGCCATTACCTTTACGGGCGAAACGAGTCTGCGCTTCGGTCCAGATGTAAATATGTGTAATCAGTTTGAGGCAGAATCAGACCGAGAAAGCGGCGATGAAGAGAGGCAAACAGAACTTTGCCAGAACAAAAGTTTTTTTAACTTTATACACGTTTGTTTTACACAATAGCATCTGACTGGCAACAATAGCAACTGACTGGCTGCTAATGTTATAGTCAAACAGCGTTGGCATTAGTTTACCTTCTTGATCAAATCGAAAGTAATGTCATAAAGCATATATACATGAAAAATACATTTACAACATTATTACTTATACAATTCAGGACCATAATGTTTGTACGCGTTTATAGTAGACACAAAATAGCATAACTAGTAGCCTAGTGGCTATAAAGCCAGCGCTGGCATTTGAAAAAATAAAACACAAGGCTATGTCTGTAATTATACATGCAAATACATTTAAAATGATTAAGTCTTAGCCTACTTACATGTTGTGGCCCAACAACTGCTGCCTCTGGTTTTAAAGTTGGAACTGCTTCATGTTTTAGAAACAGTTTCTTGTTGAATCCGGCATTGAATTCGTGGAGATTCTGGAAGCTGTCTTTCGTAAAATGTGCAGCAACGAGGGCTACATTACGATCGTCATTTTCAGGAACATAATCAAACATAAATTGTATCCATTGTTGTCGAAGTACAGCATCCGTGGGAAGTTCGAACACAGAAGACCTGACAGCTGCGTGAACACAACACACTCGACGAGCCGCAGAAATATGCGCATGCCCTTTTTTGCATTTTCCGGAAGGAGGGTTGATTTAAATGTGTGGGTTAGTGACATCTTAAACCCAGTTGTAGTCCCAATCGAGTCGTTTTTGTAGGCAATATACTTCCTGATTTTTAAAAGACGATATCTCTGCTTACACTGAACTTTCAGCGCTGCAACTTTGCAGATACTGTTCATGCACCAAAATCAACATTACACACTATTTAAAATGAAAAAAAGTGAAATCAACCCCCCTTTAAAGGTCACAATTGAAGGTCACCCAAATAAAACACATTAGTATCCAAAAAAAGGAGCCTAAACCTCAAATTGCATATTTTAAACTGTCATGGCTTCAGTCAGATTTACTGAATATAAATAGTTTATGTGCCTGTCACTGCAAGTTAACTCGAAATTCGAACAACGTCTTTTTCCTAATTCACAAAGCCTATATTGAAAAATATTGTGTTGATAAATTTTTTATAGTGCATTTTCGTCTTAGTGCATGTGCTTTGCAGGTGAAATAGACTTCCGTTAAAACTTAAAGACCTATATTTGTTTTAAACAGCAATTTACACAGCTAGTGAAAATACTTTTTTTTACTGTACAAAAAAACAAAATCTGCAAAGAAAAGTTCTGTAAAAAATCCTGCTAAGAAAAATCTCTGCAAACACAATAAATATTCATTTTCATGATAAATCGTAACCTAATCAAAATCGTGTGGAGAAAAATCCTGCGCACACAAACTTATTCAGTAGCTATAATATTCTTAGTATTTTTTTATTTACACATTCATTAATAAAGCTATGCATAGCTGTCTATGCTGAATGGACCTTTTTACGGAGTTAAATGCCTGAGTTAAGTTACTTTTTTCAGTCTACTCTTCCTGTAAGTGCATCAGCTGACCTACCTTCAAATCCAGAATTGATTTGGCTGTAGACAGGCTGAGGAGGAACCGGATGTTGTCCTTAGAATGAACCAAGGTCTGTCTCTGCTTCTGGTTAAAAGAATTCTGGATCAACTCCCTATCTGAAATAAAGTTACAGAACAATACAACTGAAGATTATGAAGAGAAGCTCATAAATTAAGCAGTGACTGTCTCAACACCAGAAAGTCATTCTCCATTACAGGAGTTTTAAAATAGTAAATACTTTTATTCAGCAAGGATGCCTTATATTGATCAGAAGTACAGTAAAGATGTTTCATAATTTTAAAAATGATTTCCATTTCTGGAAAAGCTGTTCTTTTTCCCCAAAGAATCCTGACAGTACCAATGTATCATATGGCAGACTGATCTCATGAAATGGCGTATGTATGACACGCCAATTCATATTTCCATTTTTGGCATGCTATCAACACGCATAATCGCTTTTCAGAGTGTATATGAATGCCACTGACCCCATCCCTAAACCTACCCGTCACTGGGGTTAATCCCATTTATGAGTCTTCCCCTACCATCCTAGGAAAAATAAAAAAATATCGCTCCCCAGATGTAGATCTACATTTTGCTTCATTTCGCTAGGACATTTAACGGCATGTACAGACACGCGGAATCACTTGGATATTTAATGGCGTAGACATCTCAAAATGCATATAGATAACACACCACTTGACTTGAAAGTGGCGTGTATGTTTACGCAAAAGTCATGATGTCATGTTGCATATGGTTTCCACTAAAATATTAATCATCACAACTGTTTTCAACATTGATAATAATCAGGAATGTTTTGGAGCATCAATATTGTCCTATTAGAATAATGTCTGAAGGATCATGTGACACTGAGGACTGAAGTAATGATGCTGAAAATTCAGTTTTGATCACAGGAATAAATTACAGTTCCTTTTTTAAAAATATATTCAAATAGAAAAAAGTTACAGGCCTATTTCACAAAATAAGTGTTTTACTATATTTTTGATCAAATAAATGTAGCTTTGGTGAGCATAAAATAAAGTTTATAAAGGAAAAAAATTTAATTAAATACATAATTATGTACATATAAACAATCGATAAATGAATAACAATTATTATTATTAAATGTAGATTTTCTCTTCAGTATTGCAGATATTGAACTTGAGAGCCAAAAAAGTAATGAGTTTTAATTATCAAAAATACAAACAATTAAAAAAATAGTTTGTATCTTTAAAAACCACCTTAGCTCAAACATCGTCAGGGACTCGTGCCCCCCTCAGTTTTAAAGGCCATGACGCTTCTGAAAGTAGACATTCAATTTCATGGCATATGAAGTTTACACTGATTTCAATGTTTGTGGCGCATCATTCTAAAGGTTTTTGTGTGGAGTTAGGGCAGTACTCGTTTTTTTGCCTATGTGTGCATGTGTGTGTTGCTCATTTGAGTTTCTGCTCGATTGGTCAGCCTAATGTGGGCAGGCTCTGTCGCCCCTGGTAATTGTGCTCATTTCATTTTGGCAGCCTGCGAGGAACCTGTCCATCACTACAAAGTATAATATATAACACTTATTCAAAAGAGTGTGTGTGCTCGTCTGTGAGAAAAGGGAAAAAAAATAGGACACCAAACGCGTGTATGAAGACATAAGCATGTGGATGGATGTTTATCAATTACACACATGACATTACATAAATATATTTAAGAAGCTTGTGAGAGAATAACAAAACTGCCATTAGAGAGAATAACTAAAAGTAATGATGCTTTATTCTAGCTTTTATACAGCTTACTGTAACTACAGGCTGGCTTTAACAGATACAGTCTCTAATGATTAAGAGTGTAGAACAACAAAAAGCTACGTTGCTATTTTTTTATTTTGCACATGCAACTTTAAAAGCAAGAAAACTACTGAGGCAAGGAGTCAAACACAAAGCACTGGTAATTCTGATTCAATTGAGTGAATCGGTTCATTGGGATGAATCTTTTAAATGAACTAGTACGAAAATAACTTTTTTACAAATAGCTAATATACTAGTGTGATTGAAATAAACATCTGATAAGTAATATACTGGGAATTTTGATGGCTTATAACTTCACTTGCGACGTGGCTTGGCTGCAGTGATATAATCAACCTCATCATCATCATCATTATTGTTGTGAAATCTTTTCATTTGCTAAAAAAAAACAAAAAAAAACAACATTGCTTCCATGACTTGGAGCAAAAAGGCTGGATAATTAAGTTTTAAGACGTGCTATAAATGTGTGTGAGAGGATGTGCATCTGTGCATACGAGTGTGTTTGTGTGTGTTGTAGCTCATCTCTCCTGGCCATATGGGGCACAGGAGAGGAACCCTGCACACAGATGGCGGATCGTACAGCATTTTCTCTTCCATCTATCTCACGATCATCTCTTTTATCTCTCTCTCATACACACTCCCACAGTCAACCTCCATCCACACACACACACACACACACTCTATTTCGCTATCTTTGTGAGGACTCTCCATATAGGCATAATGATTTTTATACAGTACAAACAGTATATTCTACCCCCTAACTCTAAACCTACCCATTTATTAATCCATTCCCTTATGGGGATCGCTGGCTGTTCCACACAATGAAGGTGATCTCAGGTTTTACTATCCTTGTGGGGGCATTTGATCCTTACAATGTAATAAAAACCTGTACACACACACACTTTCTCACAAACCGTCAACTTTCATGCACACACAATTCTCAATATTCTTACACTACTAAACCCACTCCTATTCCACCATCCACATATAAGGATAGTTGACATGAAATTTCACTGCACTTAATCTAAAACCATAAAATACGCCATTTGATTATTGTGTTATGCCATTTTTCCTTATATCTACCAGTTTTGGGGGTAAAGCATTACAAGAAACTTAAGTTACATTCTGTAATCAGATTACTTTTTTTAAATTATCAAGTAAAGTTACTTAAAACGCATTAATTTTTTAATTTGAAACAAAATGTCAGTTACTTTATATTCATTTCACTTCTGATGTCAAAGGGCCTTTAGAATAGAACTTTTATTTTTTTCTGGCATTAAAAAACAAGCGAAAAAGCCCAGCCTAGGTGAGAAAAGTAACCTACTACATTACTTTCCATAAAAACTAACCAAGTAATCCAATTAGTAACTTTTTAGGGTGTAATGCAATATTGTAACTAATTACTTTTAAAAGTAGCTAACTTTCCCCAACACTATCAACTTCTATTACAATTTCTTAATATGTCCAATTAATAACATATATGTGTCCTATATTAATAAAAAAAAAGAAATTAAAAAGAAAAAAAGTAGGTGACAGTCATAAAAATTAAAAAAAATTATGATATATATGATAAAAAATTATATATATATATATATATATATATATAATTATTTATCATTTAAAAATGTAAACAAAATTCTGAATGTCTTAGTATTTAGTTGGAGCACTTTTTGCAGCACTCAAGCAGCAAGAAATCAACAAGTTTGTGCAAAACCTGATGATCATGTTCTCCAGCATGATTTGTGATTATTCAACATTTGTGATCTTCTTGAGCTTCAGAGGAAGCAAAATCATCTGACCTTCTGTAAAATGTAGATCACTTTACAAAATTGCTTTTCATGATCAATGGATTGTTCAAAATCTTACATATTAAATATAATAGTATACAACTTTAATTTTTAAATACTTGATTCAGGTTTAAATGATAATGTTAAGAATATTTACTTTTTGGACCCAGAAAAAAGGCATTAATTTACAAGTTAATAACCTTCACCCAGCTCTCTGTCACTTCATAATGCATTTATCACGTATAGCCTATTCATGGAAATTGCATAATTTACAATCTTTACACCAACAGTTATGAAGATCTATTGAGTCTTAACTCGCAAACATCATTAGAAATCTTTACCTATCAGCATCATGGAATTAAGACAGATTCTGTAAGATAAGAATAAGAATAAATTCCACTTCAAAACTGAACACACACACACACACACAGGCAAATGTCACTGTATTAATTTCATAGTGGCTCATCATTTTGATGAAGTAAAAGAGAGGGGGGAGAGGGAGGACAAAACAAGCTGTGCACAGCCGGGAGGGAGAAAAATATCACATTTTCCAGGTGATGAATTTTTCCAATTTCTCGCAGACAAGTACATAAACTCGTTCAATTAGGAGCAGAATCTGGAAATGAGGGACTGTGGACGGTTGGAGAGCCCGAGCCCTGATGGCTAATTTTATTGAGTGGAAAATTGAATCAAATTGTTTCATTGAAACAATCAGCCTGTACTCCTTTTATTCCACTCAACATAGACACAAGCTAAAATAAATAAAGAAATAAACAAAAAACACCACCACTATACGGTTCACACTCTTTTCTTAAATGGATCAATTGAGAGTTGAGAGCTCAAGAGCCCAAACTTGCACAGTCTGTCACTTCCCTTTGACAAAATAAGATGCATATGATATTAATCAGATTAAATTAAAACCAACAGATTTCTGACAGAGGAGACATAACACTGGTCATTTCCATGCATGCGGAGCCGACTCGGTCTCTGTCCTCAGCGGGACATTAGAGCGGGTCTTTGGTGCCCTTTAACTGTAAACTGTCCATCTGTTCTACAGCGTTAAGCTTGCCAGCGCTTCCCTCCGAGGGTCACATATTGAGAAGCAGACATCAGAAGAGAACTCCTTGTGGTTTCACATGAATACATTTCACCAATGAGATCCCCTCTAATAATGAGACTTCATTCTGTATTAGCAATAAGTCCAAAAGGAGTTGGTCTGTGTAACAGACCCTGCAGAAATAACTTATTTATGTGGCCATTATATATTTTATATAATATAATAGAAGTGGAGAGAGCTAATGTATTCACCAAGCTCATAGGCCTGCATCCAAATAAATATGCTGTGAAATTAAATATTAACCACATGAATACATTACATTTATTTAGTGCAATAACTTCTGTTTAAAAAAAAAAAACAGGGAATTTTTATTGAGCCCTTTATCATGGTCTTCTACTTTCATGGTCTTGGCTTTAGAAATACTCTAGAAACATTTCCCATTACGCATGATCTCATAGTCATTAACATAATCATCAGTGCATATATTATTATTATTACTTTTTCACTAATTTATCACAATTTCCACTGGCCAAAGCTTAACCACACTCTTAAAAAATAAGGATCTAAAAGGGGGTATTCGCAAGAAAGGCATAGAAGCAACATTTTTGATTCCCCAAAGAACCTTTCAGCTAACAGATCTTAAAAGAAAGATTTTTCTTCACAATGTGAAGAACAACTTGATATAACGCAAAGAAACTTTCTCTTAAAGAACATTTTGTGCAAGAAAAAGGCTCCATGGATGTTCTTCATGGAATTGTTGATGCTAGTAAAGAACCTTTATTTTTAAGTGCCAGTTTAAAAAGGTAAAAGTCTAGTCTTCTGCTTTCAATATCTAGATTTAAAGGGCCCCTATTAAGGATTTTTGAAAATTACCTTTCATGCAGTGTGTAACATAGCTCTAAGTGAATGAAAACATCCTGCAAACTTTTAAATTTGAAAGTGCACCATAAGTTAGGTTATTGTCTTTCAAAAGTAATAGTCGACTGAGTCAATTAAATTAATTGTTTTTCAAACAAGTCATAAGCCGTTTCCTTGTGATGTCAAGATTAAACATTAGCATATTGCCTGCCCACTTATTGCTCAAGCAGACACCAGGGAAAACTTGAACCTCAAACCTGCAGCTGATTCCTGTGGAAACTGGGCAGCATCATGTCGAGAATCTCGGAGTTCAGTGCAAGATTCGTAAACTGCTTGATCTTGAAAGATGGTGTTCAAAATACTTAGTTTTGAGTTTCATATTGTGTTGGTCTCCTGCTAACTGGCTAATTCACATTATTACTGTCTCATGAAAATACTTCTGCTGATCAGATGTGGGCCACTATTACCTATAACTATATAAATCTATAAACGCAGATTGTCTGTTGTTCTCACTACTTTGAGGAAATATTTGTTTTACCTACGTTTATGTTACAACAGTCATTCACGCTAGAGCTCGGCTAATGTATACATGCACTGTTATTGATACAGTTTCCATGTATTCACCGCAATATATTGCATTGCTATGTCAATGGACGTTTCTGTTTTCGAAGCGTTGCACGTGGTAGACCAATCACAACAGAGTGAGCTGTCTGGCCAATCAGAACAGAGTAGCTCGTGGAATGGAGGGATTTAGAGAGATTGATTCATTTGGTGAGTCGTTTGAGAATCATTGAAAATGTGATGATGATGATGATGTGCAAATGTATATCATGAGGAAATTAAACAGTTTTTTTAACTTTGATGGATGTAAACATGTTGTAGGAGACTCCAAAACAACAGTAGAAAACTTTAAAATAGCATAATAGGCGCCCTTTAAATCATACCATCGCCATATTAAAAAAAAAGAGAGAAAATAATAGAAAATGGTCAAACATCATCCTGGACAAGAGTTCTGAAAACTAGTCTCAGCAATGAAATGATTTAGCCTACCCATGTAGTTTCTTGCCCAAGACAATAGAAATCAATGCGAGACAATGAAAAAGAGCTGTTCATATGTATGTTTACATGTCAGAAATACATCAGTAAATCTCTTAAATCCATGGCTAATTAGTGACAAATCAATAACACAAATTGGAGCATCTCTCCTAAGCTCATAAACCAGAGTAACCCACATAAACTGCTCAGTCGGCTACAGAATCAGCATAAACTACTGAAAGAAATGTGGAGATTTAAACTGGCACAGAATCTGTAAAGAAACTAAAACGACTGGGCCTAGTACCGTTCCCTCTCGGTGGTCCTTCACAAATTATAAAGATGTAGATTATATTGGTTTGCTTTAGACGACTCTGATCATTAGACTTAGACAAAGCTGTACTGTTCAAATCTGAAAATGCCTGATTTTTAAGTGGCGAATGGAGGAGTTTGTGGCCTCTTCTGGATTCGCTCCAGATAGTGCTCAGAAAAGTGGCACCTAGAAAAACATAGCAGTGGTTCAGATGTGTAACATTAGAACAAAGTCAACATTGATGCAGGAGCAAGAAATATTTGTCAAAAGTACTTTCAGCATTGTATTGCTGCCCAGGGAGAAGCACTAGCCCTGGCCTGGCCAAAAGATTGAGGTCAGAAGACTTTTTAAAGAAATTAATACTTAAGAGTTTTTTTTTATTATTATTATTCAAAGAATCCTAAAAAAAAGATTAAGCAGCACAACTGTTTTCAGCATTGCAAATAATAAGAAATGAGCTAATAATTAGAATGATTTCTGAATTATCATGCGACACTGAAGATCGGAGTAATTTGAAACATGCATGTGTTTTTTATTATTATTAAACAAAAAGGTCCGTATACTATAAGCTTTTGTTTCAGGTATCAAATTCAGCTGCTTTTTCTTTTTATCCCTCAAGGTTTTCAATCCATCTACGATTTATTCAAGTCCCATCATCATTAAACATGCCTGACATGCTAACGTTTATTCCTAAACCACACTATGACATATAGCAGACGTAGCATCCCAACTAGGATAAATGCTATCTGTAGTACCCATTTAAACAGAGAGGAAAGTTTATGAGACGTAATGAGAACGATTTAGTGGTGAAGCTGTCATTAAAGACAAGCGTCTCATCATGTTTTATTGACAACACGCATCTTCAGTTAGCCAGCAGGGAGGCAGCAACCCAGAGGCTGCAGATTGAACAGACACAGGAAGCTAATGTGCTAATGCTGCCGCTTAATGACTCAGTGAGAGCTTAGCAAACTGTCCACTATAATAAGAAAGAACATCCTGTTCAAGAAGCAACATAGCTGCAAGTGATGCCGTTATCTGTTTATTGCCAATTACAGACATTATAACTTTAGTTTTTTGGGGGGTTATTTTCCATTTATTGGTTTGTTTATTTCTTTTAACTAACGTTAGCATGTTTGGGTTGATTTAATGCTTGATAAATTGATGAAATAATGAGAAGTATCTTGCTGTACATAAGCATCTAACACTAAATGTGTGGATCTAACGTGTTACCAAGCATGTGTGTGATTTCACATAGGTAAAATATGGAAGTGGGGGATTGTCCACGGAAGTTAGATAAATCTGACAAAACTTCAACATATATGCGGAGTAGACATATAGATTGAGTGTTTTTCAGTTGTAAAAATGCAAAACGTTTACTTTAAGAGGCCGGTACACGCAAAAAAATCTCGCATTCGAAAGTGAAAATCTCGCATACGAAAGTGAAAATGCAGCGGGGGGGGGGGGGGGGGGTGTTTCAAATAATATGCTATTTGATAATCACATCTTGATTATCAAATAACATATTATCCAACACAGTCTCATCAAAATGCGTGTCTATACCATCATTTCTCGTGCCATTTATACGCCAAAAACAGTTTTTGCATGTATATGGTACGCGTTTTTTGCGTGCATATTATACGCACTTTATGCCGAATAATACGCACGAACTCCCCACCCCACTCCCTCCCTAAACCTACCCCAGGGTTTTTTAGTGTGTAGCATATGCACGTAAAAAAAAAACATTTTTGGCGTATAAATGCCATGAGAAATGACATTCGTGGTATACGCAATTTGATGAGACTCTGTTGGATAATATGCTATTTGATAATCAAGATGCTGACGATATACCATATTACCACTTTTATTAATATATGTTTGTCTCATAATTGCCCTTCATTATGCGTTCATGGTTCAAAATCTTGCTATAAACACCAGACACACACGCACAGTGCTACACAACTTTCCATTTCTGGCACAAGCTTGAAACAAAGTCAAACAGCATTTACATGTTTTCAAATAGCCGTTTAGATCTTATAATTCGCTATGATGTTTGGTGAATGTGATTTAAAACAAGCACATCTTTGTTGATCCTGGAACAACATTCCAATCAACCAGATTTGATGGACAAGTTTATAGTTTGTGTCAAGTTTAGGCTTACAACCAGGGTTGTATCATGATGATGGTGTTTATATCAAATACCATCAAATACAAGAGTATAAAGAAATATAATAGATTCTGGATTCTTCCTTTCTTGTTCACTGTCGTGATCTCCCCTAAGTCAGAGTTTTATGTAACAGCAGTATCCGGACCAGTGACATTTTAGTATCATTGATTATTTTTTTTTAAACATTTTAATTTATTTTCTGTTTATTTTAAATTTATAAATGTGTGGTCACTTTCATTATTTTTTAAAATACATCTACAGTTTTTACTCATTTTTATTTAACTTTCAGTTCTTCAGAACATCAAGTTAAACTAAACAAAAATGAAAAATATTGCTTTGGCGACTATCTGAATTAAGTTTAGTTTTTTTAAATTTTATTTAGTTTCTGTTAACATTTTTCTTGTTTCAGTGTTTTTTTCTCCAGTTTTTAGGCTTATTTAATTATAAAAGCAACTCTTATTGGTTGTTTCGGTTTGAACAGAAGCATTAACTGCGGTCCAATCAATTTGAAAAAAAATGTTGCACCAAACATTCATATCGAACAGGCCTTTAGCCTGCAATTCACATTACGTGAACATTTGATTTGTCCCCATTTAGACAGTAAACGTGCATGTGTGTGTTTGAATTGGAAGGTCTGTTGGAAAACATATGTTTGAGGAAACCAGCTTTCCTAACCTAGAGGAAACTAGCACAACCCCCAAAGACAGACAGGAAGTCCATGTAGCAGGACACCAGCTGACTGACATCACAACTCATGACACACACACACACAACCAATGCCTCTTAAAGATTCTCAAGGGCTGTTCGACTCCATAATTTAGTCCAAGGTGCACACATTCATTTTGTCAAGATGGCTGAGTGAGAGCTCAAGATTTTCCACCCCTCCCTCAAGGCCTGACTGTTTTCCTGGAGGACGTCCCACCCCCTGTGGTGCGGCACGCAGGCAGACCGCTGACATTCAGGCGTTGGGCCGCGAGCTCGCAGGAATTCCCTGACAGAGACATAATGGCCTCCGGAGCACGGCGGCTCCTTTGGATTTGTTCCCTTGACTTCACAGGTCTTCCCATCTCCTCCTGCGTACACGAAACGCCCTGTCAAAGAGGTCAGCGCTCAGGGTCATCAGTCACGTCACAGGGTCGTTTCCCGTCGATATTCGGCTTGATGTGTACATCCCCGACATGTGGATCGGTGCTCGCATTCTTGCGGCTCTGGAACCCTGCCACTCTTCCTCTCTCCTCACCTGCGGCTCCACAGCGGGATTCCTCTGACATTCCCAGATCGTAAAACTCACAAGGATGTTGTTTCTGGTCCCACCCCCCCTCTACTGTAGCGTGTGAACTGGCCGTTCAGTCGACGGACCCCATGCATCCTCTGAGGGTGCGTCCATTTTTTTCATGGTTGAGGGCCAGAGAGGGGAAACTGCTCCAATTTCAATAATGCAGTTCTTCTGCTGTGTTTTCAGACTTTCTTCCCACAAATCTCCAAATATCTACACGACAACACAATATAAAAATCTATATTTTCTTAAGCTTATAAACCATTCCAAGAACAAAAAAATCTCTATAACATTGTACAAAACAATTGGCCTAGCAACTCTGCAACAATATTACAGTAATATTATAACTGAAGTCCTCTAGGACATGGTTATCTCTTTAATTGAGATCTCCTTAAGATGGCGCAAGTCCATGGCGTGATACGGCAACACACGAAAGTGCTTTCAGAATATTCACTAGCTCCGGTTTCAGAATAAACAGTTTAATATACATCACCATGGACGAGGATAAACATTAGGAAATATCTGACCGACTGTCTACTCAGAATCAGGTAACAGAGTACATTTAGGGCCCTTTCACACCTACACCTACCAAAGAGATGAAATTTGCTCCGATGAAAAGAGGTAGTCTCGGTCAGGATCAAACTGAACAAAGGTTTGGTTCGTTCCTTGTGTGAAAGCATTTCTGTTATGGACTTTCAGACCTATTACAGGAAGTTCTGGTGGTTCCCGCAAAGCCGAAAAAGCAGAAGGTGGCAGGAAAATTGAGCCGTGGTAGGAGATGGGGAGAGCAGGAGACGAGGTTTTTAACTGAAGTATGGTTTGATGACATAAGTCTTCTCCTCCTTTCCTGTCGGCGGCGATAAAACGTTCGCACGACAAGGACGTTCATTTGGCGAATTTGAACTAGCCTTGTGTATAGTTGGTCACAACCAAACAATGTCACGATGCAGCCCACATAGATGACGACAAGAAGCAAGTATGTCACGTAACGTTGTTTAGTGCGCTAGCATAATTGCAGTATAAAACCAAAACAAAACTTTCTGAAAGTATAAAATGTATCAAAACATGAAATATGGTTTGGACGTGTGAAAACGCCCTTAAAAGGAGTCAAAAGACAGAAAAAAAAACATAATTGAAGACTGCAGTCACCTCACTGTAACAAAGTAGTGCCGCATGCCCCATGAAACAACACATGCAATATGTAAAGCTCTTCAGCAAACAGCTCTAATTTGAGTCTTAATTACCTTTGACTGGCTCCAAGTACACTTAGGAGAGGCTCCCTACTGCCCAGAGTCCTCATTCTCCTTATTCAATAATAAACAAACATATGCACTCAAACCCAACCACATGCACACACACACACACACTTTTAATACACTCCTCTGCAAGTAGATTTAAGACAGTCTCGCCATAGTTTCCTGTTTACTATTGTTTACCACTCATTAGCTTTGGCGCTGGATGTTTGGATGCTCTCACAGGAAACACTAGCTCTGTGTCGGACTGACTGTCTCGTTCATTTTACCCCCCTCAATTTCTCTCTCCACTGTCTGGCCCGCACAAGTCTGTCATAAATGGATACACAGACAGGATGGTCTACACTAGTGGCTGCCAGAAACACACAAAAGGAGTGAGAGAGAATAAGTGCTGATGTTAAGAGAAATTAACTTTTTTTTTCCATAGACTGCACGAGCTGAGAAGTCAACAACTGCTGAATACCATCATCATAACAGACTGAAAGAGGATTGATTTATCCATCCATTCCATCCCAAAGTAACATACAGTGGCCACAAAATAGTATTTGGACACTTAAATCCCACTTACAAATGTGTGAATGTCAATGCATTTGCAAAATATCGAAGCAAGTAGCATTTATTTTATATAAAAGCAAAACATTTAAAAAAAGGTTAGTTTAAAATAATAAAACAATACTTACACTGTACAATTTAAGACTTTCTGGTTTTAAACTTAAAGTGTACCACCTCAGAACACCTGTGAACTAGTGTTGTTGTCAGTCACGATACCATAAACATATCTTATGTTATGATGCTATACCAGCTGAAGTTTCAAGTTCCCTGGTAGAATCACAATGCAGTGCAGTATTGTTTATTCATAAATCAAATCTACAAAATGGACCAAATTTTCATAATGTAAAAGAAAACTACTAGACTAGATTTTCATTGAGAATGAATAACTGGCTATTATAACCAATCAAATAAAATCAGTGTGAATAAAAAAAAAACTATGTTAACTGTGATAGAAGCTGCATCAGAAGTGGCATTTAGATGTTTTTACTCTGACATTTCAATGTTGCTCAGAGGTGGTATTAATGCATATACATAGCCTGCAACTACAATTGTATAAATAATGTTATGAGATTCATTTTTTTAATTGAATATTATAAGTATAGAAATATTAAATGTTGAAAAAAATCTGAAATAATATGGGAAACTAAACCTGCAAATAGGTGGCAAGTCTCCCCTAAATGCTCATTCACTATGCACTACATTACTCACTAATGAACTTAGCTTGTGCTTGCGGTTTAATAATTATTTGAAACTTGACAAATTGGAAAGAATAATCATGACCGGCTTTGACAGTTCCAATATGGCGGACAGATTATGTATAATGGCTAGTCGCAATGAGGCTATGTATATATTTATATTAAAGGTTGTGCGTACATTGACTCGCTATTGCGGTGCATTGTGGGACTGAATGAGTGCACTCGATAACGTCCACTGGTTTCTTTCAGACCACTGCAAATAGCACCCTATTTAAGGGTATAGGGGGCGATTTCAGAGTCACTGTTTTTGTGAATGGCTCATTGAATCATTGATCAAAAACAGATTCATCCATAAACAAAACCCCTGGGTGTTCGCTGCTCGTAGATGTGCAACTTTACAGTTATCATGTTAAAATCATCATTAGGATTTAATAAGGATTTAAATGACTGATAAGAACCGAGTGCAAATGCGACATGAATTGCGACATCTACCATGGATTTGTGCTAATGCTAACCAGATAAACACATTGAGCTCTAACTGGAGTTTGAAGCCTGAATGTTAATCTGGAATTAGATGTTCCAGCAAAAGATTCACCTGCAATGTCTTAACAAGTTTATCATCCATCCCTTCACTTTCACACATGAGTCTAAACCTATCTCGTCTTTTTCAGTGTCTTTCATTCTGTCTATTTCCTGCACTCATTTGTTCACACAATCCTTTTCTCTCTCTCTCTCTCTGTGCTGACAGTAATGATGAGCTATGTTCAGTCAGGCTGGAGATGAGAGACACATCAATCTGTCTCTTCCAACACACTTTACATTTGATTTGTTTTCATAGGGCCAGAGTTCTAGCTGAAGAAGAAGAGCATGAAAGATAAAGATTTGAAGGTAAAAGACTCGTAAAGCAAGTGCTAAGCTTTCATATACTCACTGTCACACAAAATGGCAGTAGACCTTCATGTTACCTAGAGATTAGAGGAAAGGCAGAGATTCATTTAGAAAAGCACATGGAGTTCAGATGCATAATTTTCTCCTTTCACATTTCAGAAGCGTTCGTTTGTGCCTGTGAGGTTGTGTTGTACCACAGCTGTTGGTATGTGTGTGTGTGGCCGCAGGCGGTGTGTTCTGCAGTAATGGGAACGGTGTTTGAGACTGAGACTGTATTAACAGGATAATTGAGTTGCTCGATCAGGCAGAGCCGAATTCTGTAAAGATTCGTAGAGTTGGGCAGACTAAACCGCCTCTGCATTTTTTCACACTTTCTTTTTTTGTTGTTTTCCTTTCTTTCTTTCTTACAACCCACCCATTTTCTCTCATGCAAACCTTTGATGATATGCTATTATTGTCCTCTCACAAACACAGAGTAGTGTTGTCAACGTTATTTCATTGCGAAAACCACTATCTCTAAACCTAACCCTCTTGGAAACCTGTTGAACCCTGTTTTTTGAGCTGAGACTGAGATCAAGCACACAAGAAAGGTTTCATTATATTAGTGACAACATTTCGGACAGCTAAGAAATTTTCATATAGCCAAACCTGTAAACCCAAACACATTTCCTCACAGAAGAACTACAGTAGATCCCAACAGACAGACAGACAATCTAGAATGGTAGAAAGATTGGCATTGGCATTGCATTGTCAAAGTCATGCCAACAAAATTATAAAATAAGATATACATTTTATACAAGGTAATAGTAAGAGAATTTTCGTTTACATCTTGTGGCTATTATAAAAGTATTTAACATTTACAGATTGACCTCATTCACTTACATTGTAATTGCCTCACTGTACGCCCAGTTTTTGTTTTTTTAAATGAAAAGAGGGACAAGTCGAAATAACTTTTGTGATAATCAACAACATGCCATTGATGCAGAACTTATACTGAACCCGGAAAATTCCTCCAAAAAAATAAAACGGATTTCCCCCCGCGATGTGAACAGAACAGGAATACACTCATCAGAGGAGCGGCTCGCGTGTGAACGTGGCCTGTGAGAATTTACTGACGGTTGATATAAACTATACTGTCTCTCCTCTTCTCTCTCTCTCTTTCTCCAGATGGTAATGTTCTCTTTCTCGTCCCTGTGCAGACTCAGCTTCTGTATGAAAGGAGATTTATGGGAGCCCTTCGTCTCAAAATCACCACTCTGAGTCCCTGCACACACCAGGGTGTGCGTGGGTGTGTTTGACGGCGTATCTCAGTGTTGCAGCTTGTGTGTGTGTGTGTGTGTGTGTGTGTGTTTACATTCTACCCTGCTGTGCATGTGCGCACACACACTCTAAAACAAACTCGTAACCACACAAACATACTGCAAACAAACAGGGGAGTATGGCAAATAAGAGTGTGTGCGTCACAGGCAGGAGGGTTGCATGTGTGTGTGTGCACACACACACATTTTCAATCTCAGCCCTCATTTTCAATCTCAGCCCAATTAATTTAGCAGAATTAATCTCTCGCTGTGCACAGCCGTTCCTACTACCACACACACACACACACCCCGCGACACAAGGCACAGTCAAACATGAAATAGTGTCTCATGCCACCATCCATCTGGCATCTTAACACACACACACACACATGCCCACACCCCGGTGACATTTGCAGATTGGGAGTGTGTGAGAAATGGGGGAATGATTTCCTCTCCTAATGAAGAACTTGCTGTGTTCTTGTGGGTGGAAAGCAAAGGGCGGAGCCAGAGAAGATGAGAACATTTTTTAGTTGAACAATCAAATGAAAATATGACTTCCTATATGACTATAAGTCGAATTAACTGGTTAGGAGGTGAAGTGATTTGGTCCCAAACCATTTCTACAATGGCATACTGTAAAAACAGGGATGTACAGTACCAATATTGAAATTCTGGCCAAAACAATAAGCCAATAATTAATTTCTTTTTAATACTGAAAATATTATAAAACTATAATATTTATTTTAATACTCTTTTTTTTTTTAAATGTAAATAGTTTCATTTTATATCTGCTATTAGGATTGTAAAATGTATAAAAGATGGATAAATATTGCTATTAAAAAAATCGTATTAATTTAAAGATCATTAAATTAATTTAATGTTAACGACAATGATCTAAATCTTAAAAGTTGAGGGAAAAAAAATATATCCAATATTGTAAGTAAATTTATCATACACTGCCGTTTGAAAGTCAGTAATATTTTTTTAATTAATATTTTTATTCAGAAAGGGTTCATTAATTTAATCAAAAGTGACAGTAAAGCCTTTTTACATGGTTGGTTACAAAACAAGTGCATATTTGAAATGTCATTCTTTTGAAATTTCAATTCAAAGTATCTAGTAGTAGTTTTTGACATTGATAAAAATAATAAACGTTTCTTGAGCATCAAATCATCATAATAGAATGGTTTCTGAAAGATATATATATGTATGTGTATGTATGTGTGTGTGTGTGTGTGTGTGTTTTATTAAATAAATTCAGCCTTGGAGCATTAAATACTTTTTAAAATCCTTACTTTTGAATGGAAATTTTTTTAGTATAATTTTTTTTTTTTATAAAATATGGGAATAAAAAGATAACCGTTACGGTACTAACATATTACATCCCGATTCCCTAAAAAACTAAGAATTAACTAATCAAGTTATGTTCAAATCAGACTAATCTCCTGCCACATGGAACATGTGGTTCTGGCTCAACGCAGCGTTCTGCCGTTACGATCCCTCTGCCAAATTAAATGCACGTCTGAGGGGGTCTGCATGGAACCCAGCTGTCCTGCCCAATGTATGCCAGGGACAGTCTTGCCCGCTCGCCATGCCAGCAGTTGCCCTGGCAACCCCAAAGGCCTGCAAAAACGCTCCCTCACAGAAAATGAAGGGAAGGAAAATAGTGTGTGTGTGTGTGTGTGGGGGGGGGGGGGGGGGGTCCATCTGAAGCGCAATCGTTAACCACTAGGCCACATTTAAAAAAAAAAAAAAAAACTTTAAAATGAAAATAATTCTGATCATCAGTTGTGGAAAGCAATGACGGACAATTCAAAAACATCCAAGCAATAAAAACAAAAAGCAATAATCAGTACCAAGGGCCAAGAGAACCCCCTTTAAAAAGTACAGAAGCCAATGAGGATCCTGTATAAATATATGTCTCAGTAAATATAATAACTTAATGCATTGCAATATTACAAAACATTTGTGTGTGATGGTCTTGTCTATGAATGTTATGCAAAAGATATCTGTCTAGCATGAACAACAGCTTGCTTGTCTTTTTCGTTGTGTCTGACATTATAAATAAAGGCTCACAATCTATTTTATTTGTTTTAAACGAACACAATAGATTTGTAAATTTGCTTTTTCATTTATGGTTACAATTATACATCCTGGGTTTTTATGAATATATACATTTGTGTACTTCTAGTTTTAACTCTAGCCGACTCTACCCAATTGTGTTATAAAGGTACTTTAATTGACACAGGTAATGTCAGTGATATGATATCTGCAGTAAAATTTCAAACCAAAACGCTGGCTCAATTACCTGAATAAACCAAAGAGTGTCACAATTACCCCTGCTCTCCTTTTACTTCAGCACTTGGCGGACCTGAAGAACTTTAATCATCTCCGGTTGGGAAAATGTAAGTCAAAGCATAATGACTTTAAGCAGCATAATAAATAAAAACTGTGCTCACATCACAGAACAACTAAGAATAAGAAGGGAAAGCTGATTTTCAAATCACAACTGGCTTTCCAGTTCACAGCTGTTACATTTAGCCATTTCAGCACACTAAACTAAAACTGAATGCAAAGTAGAGAGTCACTAGTGTTCATTTCATCAACGGTCCACCAGACACTGCTGACATCTAGAGTCCAAACGCTGCTATTAACAAGCTGCCTTCATTTCTGATTAACAATCACTGGGGGCCAAAATTCTCCTGAGCTTTCATAGTCATTGAGCTGTTAAAATAAAGCACTGTGATTTTAATGCTGGACGAATCTGGGTTTTTACTGAGATTCATTCAATTTAATTTGCAATTTGATTCTTTGAAGTAACTTAATTGGATTGTTTTTTAACTCAGTGCTCACACCGAAACAAATGCAAAGCGCGAATCAGAGCGAATTAGCATTGAGCGGCGCACCAATCAGAACAAAGCGTTCCCGTTACACTGTCCTAAAATATCCCTGCGGCAGTCCAGTGGCCTAGAAATTATGGACCGGGCGTTACGGCCTCGGGACAACTTCCTCTTGCTTTCAAACTCTCCACGTTTGAAGTCACGGCACGCCCTGTTCGCAAACACGTCTTGGGGGTGAATAAAAGCTGGATCACAGAGTTTCGGTTAATGAATAGAAGAAACACAAGGTTCAGCGGGTTTGCGGATGAAATGGTTAACCTATGCGCCGTCAGGCTTTCAAAAAGGGTCCTGAGGGCTGATCCCACCAGAGATCACAGCACTGCCTGGTATGCACCATTCATCTTATTGTTTGGGCCACAAGAAAAAAAAAAGCCAGCAAGGACGTGTTTATATGTGAAAAACGAGTCTAGATTATGAGCTTCCGTCCCACAATTTTCCAAACGCCATGTTTTAATGGGTATAACAGTATGGAGGGGACGTTCGGTTCTTCAGGGATGAACAGTTTCACCACGCGTCGGACCATAAATGCCTGTGTGCGGTAAGGACGGACCCATTTAGCGTCAAATATGATGCTCGAAAGCATCATGATTCACTCCAAATCAGCATCGCGACCCACACTTTCCCTTAAAACACCTCCAGGCCTCTGTATAGAAACAAAAGGGATGATGGAAGATAGATGCGCAGGTGCATGCAGAGATGAGATAAGCCAAGGAAGACGGGCGGGAAACTAGCATGAAAGAGAGGAATTAAAGGAAAGCATTAGAGGAGGAACAAGAAAGAGCATTCCATCAGTAGGCACGGAAGGGCATTACACAGCGCTTCATTTTTCCTCCCGACCTCGCAACGACCCCACCGCTGATGGGGTGAAGAGCAGGTGGAAAGAGAGAGAGAAAGAGAGAGGGAGGTATGAGGAATAGGGCTTTTAGGAAAAGCCGACAGCATGCTGGTTAAAAATATCTCTCTGACGGTGCCACATGGTGCGTCTGTGATGTCAGATGTTTACCAGCGGCCTCGCCAACATGCTCATTAATATGCCGAAATTAAATACAAAAAGGATAATGAGATGGGAGGAATGCACCCGTTTATTGGTCATATTCTTTTTCTCTTATATATAAGAATTGTGCTTTTTCTGCCCTTTTTCGTTCGCATTTAGTCATGCATCTCACTTTTGCTTGAACTAGCAGACTCACACGTATACAGCATGCTGCATCGCATGCCCTCAGGGACCAAGTGTGATTGAGAATGGGGGGTCTGCCATTGCCCTGCCGTTGAACCCGCTTCATTCCTCCTCTCAAAAACACACGCTATGAAACCTCATCAGCAATGGCTGCACCTTGCTGCAGATCTCTCGAATTCGACCTCTCCTGCTGCGTCCCATGTGTACCGACGCGTCACAATCGACACACCGAGAGATCGTTCCACTGCTAAATCGTTCTGTACCTTTGTCTTTCACTGCGTCTAGAAGGCACAAACACTCTGATGTGGCACCGCATGGGGCTGCACGATTCATTGAAAACCGAAATTGCCATTTGGCTTAAAGTGATTATCAAATCGCAAAGGTTATGATTTAATTAGATAAATATATGCGCTGCGTGTTTCAGAGTGAAGCGCAGCATTGTGTTCTTACACAAGAGCAGCTCAATATCTGTCGGAGTTTGAAAGGACTCGGTTCGCAGTAAACTCAATCTCTGCATCTGCTGTGAGTTTGGGTTGATTTAACGTGCATTTGGGAACACAACATGCGCCGACCATCTTCACATACTTCTAATGAGAAGCACTTATCAAGAAAAGAGAAGTTCAAGGGCTCCCTGTGGGTTTCCCTCAGAATAAAATGGATGGTTTAATGTTGGAAAATTAAGAAATTAAGTAATATTAGAACTGTAATTTTACAGTTGTTTTGACCAAATTGTTAAGCGCTACAAACAAGCGCAGCAAACCTTGACTTTCGCATTTTAAATCGCAGGTTTTTTTTTTATTGGCCCTTGTGACAGTTGGCCGCCCATCCCAGTGGTGTGGATGACAATATTAGCTCTGTCCTGTCAACTCTGCACACCTAACTGATAGAAGACCGTCTCAAAAGTACTTCATCCTCCGACGTCGCTCCCCAGGGGAGCAGATGCTTCTGTGAAGTCGTAACGGCGGTTTAAAGTGGACGCGAGTGGTTGTGGCCTAATGATGCCTGTTTACACCACTGTCCTCCATCTGTAATGATTAGAGGTAGGATAGATGAACCCTTGGGCACTGCCACCGAGCCAATCAGACCCCACGGATGCAACCAACATCCTACGGTGGCTCGGATGGGACACGAGAACTGACCGCCATATGACCCTTGAATCTGACCGCCGACTGACCCCGGTTACACGCAGGTCAGACGCAGGGCAAATACATGCAGCCTACTAATTTGAATGATCAGACTAACTGATCACCTCTTGGATTTCTTTTTAGGGACATTGTAGTGCTTTTAGAGGAAGAAGCACCCTGTGCACTGACCGCCAGACGACCCGCATCGCGTTCCGGGTGAATTCGAGGTCACATGAATATTAATCGAAGTGTGTGAAAATTCTGAAGTATGTGGTGGGAGCTACGGGGTAAAAACGACATACTGCTAATCTGATGTAATAATTCAGTATTCAAACAAAAAAATCTAATCCAAAACCAAACAGAACTTTCATTGGAATTATCTGGCTTGCATTTAAACACACCACCACAACCAGGGATGCTCAATATCACAATTATGGCCGATACCACAGACCAATAATTGATAATGCTGCCAACAAAAAGAAAAAAATAAACCAATAAATATCATATTAAAATTCTATAATATTTTGCAAAGTTTTAAACAGTTTCAAATGCCACATATTCATGTTAAGATTTGAAAAAAAATAACAATCATTGTACAATTAATCATTATTTAAATGTTTTATTTTACTACAGTATTACATTTGTCATTTTTATTATTAAAATGTTTTAATGCTGTTTAATGCGATTAATGCTGAATTTCAGACATATTCTTTTCTGATTAACCGAATTCTACATCATATGGCGATCTGTTTACTTTGCCGTTATATTTTTACCAGGAGCTGCATGAAAAGTGCATGCATTAAGACACATATTCTTAAGGAATCAAATGATTGCTGTGCCATGGAGTAGGAGGTGAAACACATCACATGGAGGTCAACAGTAATAATTTGGGTCAAGCCATTACACCTTATAAATGTTACCAAACGTTTGGGTTTTGCAGCATGATGCTGAATACAGAGTGACCTATGATGACAGACCAAAGCCATAGTTTGAAACCTTGCTGAATCATCTGGAGCTTTTTTGAACACACTCCGATGACTGCCGAATGACCCCAGGCTCCAGGTCATGGCGGGGGCAGATATGTATTGGAATAGTGGAAACTAGGTAACATCGTCGATTTGCTACTGCTGATTTAGGGAAATGCCTTGTAATTGACCGGTTGACGACCTCTTTGTGGATGTGAAACGAGAGGTTTATTTTAGGTTAGCTACTAGTAGCAAGCAATCTGAATACTTTGTTTCAATAGCAAAAAACATTATGTAAATGATCTTTCTTAACATTAACAGCTTTTTCAGGCTAGTTTCCAACTGTACATTGGGACTGAAATATGAGACAACTAGTATAATCTCACACGCTGAAACACAAGACCTGACCTTTGATGAGACTGACCAACAGAACCATCTCTGTGGCTTCAGGGTCTTGAACACACCACTGATGTTGACCAAAATATGACCTGATGTTGACCGAGAGATGAACCGAGGCCGCAGACTGACCCCTCTGTCGCCATGGCCGCCAGCTGACCTCTGGAAAGGTCACAGAGATCAGAGCCTGTGGTCAGATCAACGCTGGACACAAAGAGTCGGTGAGAAGAATGAGAAAAGAAACATAGGGAGCGAATAAGAGAGTGAAAGAGAAAAGGAAGACATGGGGTCAGAGGTCACTATCTAAACTCTTCCTTTCTCCATTTCATCATTCTCAGTCCCTCCTTTCTCTCTTCTGGGCCCTCATTTTGAGTGACCTCTGACTTTGACGTGTGTTTCGGGCAACGCTTGGACTGACCTGACCATGAACGCGTCCCAAACACTGCAAATAACACTACTCTTAAAGGGATAGTTCAGCCAAAAATTAAAATTCTGTCATCATTTACTCGCCCTCAAGTTGTTCCAAACCTGTATGAATTTCTTTGTTGTGTTGAACACAAAGGAAGATATTTTGAAGAATGTGGGAAACTGAACAATTCAGGGCCACCATTGACTTCCATGGTATATTTTTTACTATGGAAGTCAATGGTGCAAGTTGCAACAGTTTTAACACACTTTCTTAAAAATATATTCATTTGTGTTCAGGAGAACAAAGAAATTCATAAATGGTTTGGAACAACTTGAGGGTGAATACATGACAGAATTTTTTAAAATGTAATTTATCATCCCTATAAGCAGTGTGTTTGCAATCATTTTAAATTCTAACAAGTTTAGTTTACTGAACAAAATGTTTGGAAAGAGATGGTCTTATTTATTTTGAAGCAAACTTTAAGAATGCAAAATGACTTTTAAAATTTAAAAATGTAATCAGCTGAAAGTAAAGAAAGGAAACTTAAGTAATAAATATCAAGCTAGTTTAATATGTAAATTTCAGTCAAGGTACTTATATTTAATAGCAAGATCACTGTACTGATTTCATCTAATTAAAATTATTATATTTTGTACTCCAATCAAATACCAAAATACTATTTTCATCATGGATTTATTCTTACATTTTAAGTTATAGAGACTTTTTTTTAATAAATGCGCAATCGGTTTCCAGAATTTCATCAAGAAAACAAGTTCAGTTTCCCAACTGTATAGTTTAATAAACAACTGTTTGATAAAATCACATTAAACTAAGTTTATAAAACTTCTGTCCATGTTCTTATAAGCCTAAGACTTGTACATTTACAGACCACCTGAATAAACAGAAATCTGCTGTTATACAATTACAACTCATCGTGGCAACATCAATTTTACATTACAAATATTCCTAAAAACAATTTAAAAAATCCTAACTATTGTTTTTAGACTATCAAAAAATATCAATGGGTGAGAAAAATGAAGTATAATTCCATATAAATTCTATAAAAGTCACTACTTCAAGCAAATTTGTGAATAAACCTTATAAAATATAAGTACTTTTGCATTATAAAAAAGTGATGTATTATTATAAATAAATATATTAAATACATAATTACAAGATACATTTACTTGTGACTCACTTCATTTTATAAAATTAGGTTAAAGCAAAAACATTACGTTACATACATTAAATTTGTGCACAACAAATAATATGATAAGCTCTAGGCAAATTTCTTAATTTGCATTTCTTTTTTACAGTGCAAATATCTAAATCCTAACAACGAAAGATACACCAATTAATGACTCACTAAATAAAACCTTTTTTTAAATCAGTTTCCAACAGTGCCAAAGAAATAAAACGTTACTCTAATTCAATATATATTATCTTATAGCAAGATTTAAATGTTTAAATGTTTTTTTTTAAAGAAATGAAATGTTTTCCACTAAAATCCAGGAGGGAAAATGCTTAATAAATTAAATCTTTCAGTGAACAGCTGTTTCAGATGAATCAAGATGAATAAAGATTTGATAAGAATAAGGATTTGTTTTATTTGATTTATTAATTTCCTCTGTGTATTTTCTCCATCGTCATCATCAAAACTGAGCAGGTTGCAAGCACTGATAATTGTATAATCCAACTAAATCAACAAGAACTGGTTGTATAAACCCAAAAAACATAAAAGGCATTTTGACATCTCAGACAGCAGCCTCTATCTGTAACAAGTCTCTTTCACCCTCAACATATTCATCTGAACTCAAGCAACAAATCATGGCAAGATCTGAAAGAATACAGAGGGATCTAATCTCAGGTTGTCCGAATGATTCAATTCAGATGCAAAACAGCACAGTGACTGAGTCGATCGATTCTCCCGCTGCGTCGCAAATAAACATGCTGTTTAAAACCTATATCACATTCAGATTATGGATGAAAAATATGAAAGCGACACAGAAGCAAGTATTCAAGAAAGAAGATTGGCCAGGGAAGTAGAACGCTGACCTCTGACCTCAAAAGCACAGCAAGAAAGCGGTAGATAAAGAAGTGGTGTTTGATGTGAACGTGCAGTACAGTGCCAGCTTCGGCTTTCTGCAGAAGAAAGAATGTTAAAGACTTCAGCACACATGGGCTACGGTCGGATAGATTACACCTCACCTCACAGCGGGACAACGTGAGGAAGAGCGAGATGGACAGAGAGAGAGGTGAGGGGGCAGAAATAAAGCAAAAGAAAGAAGATATTGTCAAGAGGATGAGATGGAGATGAGAAAAGAGTGGAAGAACGTTATGAAGAGGATGGTTTAAATTGAGATGAAAGAACCGGCGGAACAGAAAAACGCCGCTTCCCTCTGTGCCGCACGTATCACGGCCATTCCACACTCGGGTCACGTATCTGTTACCGTGTCTGAAAACGGCCTATCCTTCTGCTGTCTTCATAGAAGGTGACATTTAGGAATCCCAGTTAGGGCTCCCTCTGCTGTGCACACAGACAATGGCACATATGTCCTTTAAACTAACCTACAGATCACACAGACTTTGAGTATGCACAATTATGAAAATAAAGTATGACTGTTTTACTGGGTATGGTATGATTTTTTTTATTTTTTATATATATATAAATTTATAAGCAATTATTTTTTTTTTCAATTCTATTTGCAACTAATTGTATCTTTGTGTTGTACCTACAATGTGAGAATCAGTTAGAGAAAATTGCTCTTTACTGTGTATTCTCTGCATGTGTCCATGACCTTTAATGTAATATCAAGATTTTCGCTTCTGATCGACAGGGTCGATGACTAATAAGGATTTCTGACATTATAATGGAAATAGTTTAAAACACATGCAACAAGTTCTTAAAAATGTAATCGTGTGGGTGTGTTGATTCTGCACATCTTTGGAAAATTTTTTACTAATTTCTGGGAATATTTAACTGAACAACTCTAAAAACATCAAGTGGTATAACAATTCTGAACGGAAATACTTTCCTTACACCTTGGAGAAGCACTTAAAAACCCAAGAATATTCAATTTTTTCCTTCAAAGATAAATGAATTTGTTAAATATCATGAATGTTTTAGTTATGAATATCAAGAAATTTTCTTAGGGATATTCCAACTAACCTGAGCAAAACGTTCCGTTTCATAAAAAGGTCAAGATGGGATTTTTTTTTTTTGACCAATATATAAATCAGAAAATTTGTATTTGTGGTAATATTAAACATTTTGTAATAACATAATAGATTTGACGATATTAAAAATATTAGAAAGCTACATTGCTGCTTTAATGATACGTTTTCTTTTTATAAATCAGGCTACATCACCTAGACATTTTTGTCCTAAAAAAAACAACTAATTTATATCAAAATTTAATTTAATTCAGAAATTGGAAAAAAAAAATTTCATCCTAATTATAGATGTGTATTCAAGTCACCATTTAGCATAAATTGTATATCCAAAGTATTTCTGAAAACAAATAACCTAACGAATATTACATTATAGCCTACATCATTACCCATTAAATATGTTTTTTTTTTAATTCTTAAAAAATATCAAATGAATAGGCTATATAGTAAGGTATATTTAATAATATCTCTTTTTTTCACTAGAATTCAAACGATCATGCAGCATGACAAATGTTTCAATTCAAGTTCTCAAATATTATGAGTTCATAAAAAAAGAATATGTACTAATTATAAATTATTTAGGAGATGTTGTGTAAAATATCACATAGCGGGCTACACTACAGCATATTTAGCCACCGATGATACGGCTAAAAGCCACGTTAAATTTCATGCATTTCAACTACCGTAGGCTACTCCACACGTAATTTTCTTTCATACCTCGATGTTCACCCCTCTTCAACAAAACCATCTTTAATCCCATCGTAATAATCATCTTAAATTTTCATTTTAAACAATCCAATGACAAAAGTCTAAATATCACCAATAGTCCACCAGCATTATATGGTTTAATCTCGTATTACTCCCAAGCGTCACCTGGCAGTGAGAGGCGGTACTGCAGTCGCGCGCGCTGTTCTCTGTCACTGTCTCTCAGCAGTAAATAAAACAGGCCTCAATGGACAGGCGGGATTCTTTATTTCACGGTATGAACGGCCCTATGGACGCATCTGACAAGCAGATGCTCTAGGCGGGATTACATTCCTGTGCCTCGATGATAGTGTATCGATTTTTATTCCCAACAGCCAGTGTAGATAACTCAACGCTAGCCGACCTAGGCTTCATCTAGGCTAGGCCTACATCAGAAAACAATTAAATCAGCGAGTTTCGACGAACCTACCTGGAAATCTGAAGAATGTACTATGTAGCACTGAAATATTTCCCCTCTCGATCCCTGTTCAAAATTTCAATTTATCTCAACACAATAAAGTTTCGTGTTGCTAAATGACCGTTAACGGCACGTGCGGCGTACGATTTCGTGTGAAATTTGAAACGAAGTGTATGAATGCCATCAAATTCACCGTTTAATGTTCTTCACTTAGCATAATTTAACTTTTATGTTAGATGTCAACTAATTTCTGTGTTTGTTTTTCATTACCTTGTGATTCTAGCAGCAGGCCAGGTGTAGTACCCATCGTCCAGAGTGCACTCTGGGGTTACTCGGCCAGGCAGTGCTGTATTTGCTTTCACGCTCTCAAGTTCAGGAAACGGACTGTTACGTTTCTCACCGATAGATGGCAGAATAACACAACTTTTCACCAGTTTGCTGACATCACTTCCGGCACAAGGGGGCAGCACCTCCTTAACATCTGTCCACATCAAGTGCAAAAGGAAGTAAATAAAGTAAAAAAAAAATAAAAAAAAAACTACAGAGCTTTGATTCTAAAATGAAGCATTTAAATATCATCTTAGATATATTAGTGATGTATTAGAGATACAGAGTGACGAGTTATATTTTTTATGTGAGTTGTCTGCTTTCTATTTAAAAACACATTCCCCTGGTTTCACAGACAAGGCTCAAGCAAGCCTAATCAGAAACTTAAAATAGTATGTTATCTGAACTAAATTATTTAAGTTGATTTGACAAAAGAAATTATGTTTTAATTACAAATCAAAACAAAAAGGTAGCACAGCTGTTTTCAACATTGATAATAATAATAATAATAATAATAATAAATGTTTCTTGAGCATTAAATCATCATATTAGTATGAAGGATCATGTGACACTGAAGACTGGAGTAATGATGCTGTACATTCAGCTTAAATATAGAATATATTACAATGTAGAAACCGTTTAATGTGTTTTCATATATTAATATGTTTTACTTAATACAGTAAAAAATCTCAGAAAAGAGAAGTTATGAGATAATTCAGGTCTAGCATCATTTGTTCGATAATTTTGTCAATATTTATACATTTTAAGTATAAGCATATTTTAAGGCCATATTGAACTGTATTTCGATGCAGGCTGTACCTCACCAGCGAAAAAAGGGTCACCAGTTGATCGAGAAATATTGTTAATGAACAAAAAAACGGATCTAGCCAACACAATGTTTTCAGTAAAATTAAGAACATAAAATCTTGGTCCTGTGTTCACATATATATACATCAGCCATGTATTAAGAGAAAGTCACTGATAATGATTAACAACACCAGGGTATGTAAATTTTTGATCATTTTCTGTTTTTTTTTTTTGTTTTTTTTGTTTTTTTTTGTTTTTTTTGCATTAGTTTATAAAAAGTTTTTGGAGAGAAAGGGTAGAAGCAGAGTTATAATTTGTATTCCCACGCTGCATGAGACCATATAAATCTCACCCTCTGTTTGTGTACGGTGTGGCTGGTTTGTTTGAGTAATGAGGTAATTAACTCAATCACGACACTCAGACAGATGATGAATTTTGTTAATGCTTCTCCTTTGTTCTCCACTCATTTCTGAGCAGGTCTTTTTCCTCTACATTAACCCGACATGTGCACACACACACACACACACACTGCATCTTCTTTGTGGAGAACATTGCAGCCATGCAAATGGGCCAGAGAGAGGAACCTGTTACTATAAGTGGAACTGGAACAGGGCAAAACAAGATATAACAGAGGCGATTTCTTCATGTTATTGTTCATTGGGGCAAAGTGCACCATTGTGCAACAGTCTGGGAGTTAAATTGCAGATCACTGACATTTACCTCAAACACTGAGATAATGGCAGCTGTCGGGCTGTTTTCACACTTTGCTCGATCCCTTGGTCTGAACCACTCCTTCAGCAGGCGTCTTTTTACATTGCACTTTTGGGTCTGAACCACATTGTGTCAACGACCTGAGCACCATGGTAGCAGTTTAACACTGGATGAAAATAGCAGTTTCACACATTATTTATTTATTTTTTATTTTTTTTTACTTATGCACACAGAATGGCACAATGCAAAGACAATGCTGCAAAGGCCGCAACATGCTCTCTGGAGGCAATTTACTCAGACAAAAGCAGAAATGCATTACATAAAATAAGTGTGCATGAGAAGTGTGATGCTATATGTCATCAATAACAGTTTGAACTGATTGCAAGATGTACCAAAGTTAACATGAGCCATAATCCAGACTTGTATTCTGATGTCAATGACCCTCAATGCTTTCAATACTTCTCACATATTTATAATATATACATCAGAATATAAGCACAGCCTTTATACAACTGAATGCTCAAGTATTACTTACATTTCCAAAGGTCAACAGCAAATGAAAACAGGTCAGATTGAACCAACAGATGAGGAGAAAAATGAACTCCACCTGTCCATTTGCCTTTCAACACCAGCAACAACAATTTCCCCTTTTTCTATGAAAACAGCCAATAAAAATTAGTTTAAACAGCCACATTTCATATAAAATATAATATATCACCATTCATAAATGCACTAAATCTAACAATATCCTGATTGTTCAGTCCTGTGAAAAGTGCTGTCAAATTTCCTCAAAAACTTGAGGCATTGTTTGATGTTCATCTAAGGTCAGGGGCTGTATTAACAAAACAACTGCAACCATAATCACACTCTCTTGAAGAGTTTATTTTAAATAAGTAATTACTTCATGACTGCTAAAAAAAAGTAGTTCTATACAGTAACGCTTGTGTGTATGAATGTAATCTGGACGTACATCTGCCATTCCTTATCATGCGTCCTACCTTTCCTATCATGCGATCAGCTGCGTCCCATTCACTGCCATAAATCCTCCCCCGTGGCCTCATGGGATGGTAAAGTGTCATATGCACTTCATAATCTCGCTGGAAGTAGTAGGTCATTCACTTTTTGCCTATACTCTTTTATGAGTTGTGAATTCTGACATAATCTAGCCTACTGTTTTTTAATTTTTTTTTTTTATTTTTATTTTGTTTCCTATGGAAGTATTCGATTTCAGATGCAGCTGAAATGTTTTGTGAATATGGCCCCAATTGGCCCTTTTCACATTTCTGGGTTTCACAAAGCGGAAGTCGTCATAGTTGGGTAAACTTTATAGTGGTGAATGAGAGACTAGCCTGCAATTCATATTTTTTCATGTTCCCATTTGCTCAAATAACAAAGGAAAAAGCATATTTTTTTTTGTTTTAAATTTGATGCAAAGGTAAGATAATACAAAGTAGCCTAGTGTTGCCTACATATGAAACTATATGAGACTTGCAAAATCTCTAAAGAATGTCAGGGTTTTTTTTTTTTTTTCAGTAACACAATTATTAGGAAAAGGTTTTTAGGCAGTTAAATGTTGAATTTTTTAAATAATCATTAGGATATTTGAGGTGTACCAAGGAAAAACAAACACATTTTCCTCTTTCAAGTGTGCACAGTTAAAGCAGTTAAGAAGCAGTTAAAAAAAGGAGATGTTGAAGTCAATATTAAATGATCAAAATCAGAGGGGAAAGGCATAGTGTGGAGAAGAGACCAACAATGGCAACAAAGTTGGGATAATGCAACAAAAGGTAGACATTTATATGAAATTCAAAGAAAAGGTATATCAAGAAATAGAAAATTTCTATATTTCTATATTCTATATAAGATTTCTATATCAAGAAATCACCTTCTCTTTCTCTTTGCTCCCCTATTTCTTCCCTATTTCACTGTAAAAAAAAATATTGTTGGTTTAACTTATAAAAGTAAGTAACCTGGTTGCCTTAAAATTTTAAGTTGATTGAACTGGAAAAAGTGAGTTAATACAATGAAGGAGAATGATTTAATCGTCAGAAACTTAAAATAATAAGTTATCTCAACTAAATTATTTAAGTTGATTTGACAAAGGAAAAAATGTTGTGATAACAAATCTTGAAAACGTTTGATTATAGGAAAACATCCTACAGGAATGTGTGAACAGGGGGCTGAAACAGTAGAACATGTTCTTACAACATGTGGGACATTGAATCGGGTAAGACAAGAAATGATAACACAATTAAAAAATATAGGAAGGGTAAGATAATACAGTAAAAAGTTTATTGGAGTATATGTGGATAGGAAATGGTTAGGCTAGGCTATTTGATTTTTTGAGGGGGACTGGATTAGATAAGCAGATTTAGTAGGCTATGAGTGAAAGTAAAGGGTAAAGCCTGAAGTTGGCAGTAATGGAACTCAATGGATGCCAGCTGCCGTGAAAATCCGAAGAAGAAGAAGAAGAAGAGCACGTAAAACTACAACTCCCAGGATGCACCACTCGTGTGCGGTCAGAGGCACGTACTTTCCGTCGGAATTGGCGGGTTGCTGGAGGCAGCTTGCGTGTGCCTTTTGTCTGACCAGTCAAGGAACCTCGATAAATTAATAACAAACTATTTTCTCAGTCGACAGATTTCAAACGTTTGTCGACAATTAAAGCCGCTCTATCTGCAGGAACCCACCGTATTTGGTGTTATTTCGCCCTTAATTCCGTAATTCACAGGTAAGTGGCGCTGCATGCAGATTGTTGAACATACTACGTTATATGACTGACTATGTTTGTATTAAGGACTGTGATTTCTTTTTATAATTAACTGGCAAATGTTTTGAGTACTCTAGCAACTAATTGCTCATCAATAATATCTAGTCATATTTGGAGACATTTTGGTTAGTTTTCTACTCGGATCGAGGTCAACATGGAGAAGTGAGCGACCATGCTTCTGCAGCATTAGCCACAAGGCTAGTCGGTTTCTCGGGCTTTAGAGCCATTTTGAGGTTTATACAGTAAACAAAATGTGCATTAGAGCGTTTTGTGTATGTATTTACCGGACAGCTTAAACGTTGTTGATGTCATGGTAGCTTTTGGACCTAATATTGTACGGGCAAAAGGGTCAGTCCAGCCACCCATTTCCGCGCGAGACAGAAACGCCTTTCTCGCACACGCACGCCTGGCTTTAAAGGGACTCGGGAACAGCATCTCTTTTATTTTTTTTAAAGATATCTACATGGAGTTTGCTCAGTTGCATTGCTACCTTAAAACGTAATATTTGGCCTCCCTGACTCGTCGTTGATGCTGTTGCAGTTTAAAGGGATATGGGCCGAATATTCTGGCAAGGCGTCGGCGCGTGCACGTCGGAAGTTGAATTGTGTATTTTTCTGCGCGCGATTGGTCCTCACAAAGTTTTATAATTAAAATATAAATAAAATGATGCATTTGATCTGGTTTTATTTAGAAGTGAAGAGATATCAAGTGTTAAGAACAAAAATATGATTGTTAACGTTACATGCGATTAAATATTATTATTATTATTTTTCAAAAAGTGTCCCAGGCTCTTGCCTTGGACCTTAATTTGTTAGGTTTTTCTGTTTTTACACCCTTTTTTAGATAATATCTCAGTGCTTCAGCCTGGTGACTGTTTGCTGATTGCCCCTTAAAAAGCAAAATACGTGTTTCTGTTAAAGCATCTGTTAAATGACGTCACTTTGTCGGACAACTCGGAAGTTAGTGGTGCATGTGTTCCCTTGATCGAAAAGCTATGCATTGTCCCCATAGACTTTTGGAAAATAGCAAAAAATAAGATTTGTGTTCAACAAAGACTTGTGACTCTTACACGTTTTTTCTATCAAGATAATCTTTACAATTTAATCCAAAATGTATACATTTTGAAGCAAAAAAACACAGACACAAAGTTTAAAAAACCACAAGCAGGTTATAACTGTTGGGTTTTATGTCACAGATCAAAACGTGAAAATATTTAGACGCTTTAACCACAAACCATATTTCATGCGATTTAGCAAAAACCCATTCAAAAAACCCATAGACTTTAGGGCGAGGGAACCGTAAGTGCTAAAATGCTAATTCACTTCGACGTTTGGCCTATGAAGTGACGTCACTTTGTAGGACAACTCGGAAGCTAGCGGCGCATGGGTTCCCTCAGTTGAAAAGCAATGCATTTCCCCCATAGACATTTGGAAAATCGCAAAAAATAAGATCTGTGATAAGAGTTGTGAGCCTTACACGTTTTGTCTATCCAGATAATCTTTTCAAGTTAATCCAAAATTTATACATTTTGAAGCCTATATAAAGTTTTTTTTAAAAACACAAGCAGACACAATAAAGTTTAAAAAAAACACAAGCAGGTTATTACTGTGTGTTCCATGTCATAGATCAAAACGTGAAAATATTTAGAGGCTTTGTTCACCACAGACCTTATTTCAGGCCATTTAGCAAAAACCCATTCAAAAATCCCATAGACTTTAGAGCGAGGGAACCGGGATTGCTAAAAGGCTAACTCACTTCCGCGTTTTGGCCTACAGAGTGACGTCGCAACTTCGGCACTCTATTCTGTCAGTAATTATACATCCTCATGTTGTTTAACAAAAACACTTAGCTTGGAAATAATGACGGTTCTTTGTTCATAATGCATATATTTGAACGTAAAATAAAACGAATAAAGACAAGACGGAGGCTCACTGACACACTGTAAAATATATTTCAGCATTTTGTTAATCAAAAGCCTACTCCTGACTGAGTAACTTTAACCCAATCCGATCGCGGTTCTCCCGGTGTTGGTGTTATTCCTCAAGATTTATGGGTAAGCAGTTTGATTTAATAGATTATTTTCACATTCTTACCCTGCTGTGCACGAACACAGCTGTTCCTCAATTTGTGTTTCCCAGTTGAATGGTCAGCGTATGAAAGGCGGCGGCTGCTTGCGCTGGGACGACAGGCTTTAGCTTAATTTTTATGAAATTATTCTATACTCGATTACATATGTCGTGAATATATCCCTCGAATGCATACTGTAGCCCCTTTAGACTGGCTCTCTCATATATTTTACATGTTCACCAAAACTGAGTAATTATATCCTTGGGAATGTCTGATGCCGGTGCATAAACACTGAAATAGATGTGCCAGGCGTGAAAGCTTGACAGGCGTAGCAACAGTAGCTAGGGAGGGCGGGGCTTAGCAAAGGGTCAATTAAGAATTTTTTTGGTGAAATCTGAGCGCTTGCTCACTCTTTAAAGGGGTCATATAATGATATTTTTGTTATGTTATTTGTAATGTTTTGTAATATACTTATTAAAAATTATCATTAGTATTTTAATAAGAAAACACTACTTTTACCAGGCTTTTACATAGTAGTTAGACATCTATTTTGGAAGCTAAGCTAGCAGGCTCTTGTTCTGTGGAGAAAGCTGAGTAACTTGAAGAAAGCTGAGTAGTAAGGGTTACCATCCTCTTTTTCCTGGACATGTCTGGCCGTCAAGATCGTACAAAATTTCCGAGATTCAGCTTTTGCTTTCTGCAGTTGCCATTCATTGTTTACATGCACACCTTTTGTTTCAATTCTAACTGAATTCATTCTGATTGGTGAATCTGAATGTTGTGTTTACATAATGCTAAACAAGTGATCGGTGTGCGTTTTAAGTTAACATTGCTAAGAAAATTCCCGCTCCTCCGTGAGAAATACGAGACCGGTGCTTCTCACAGGACTCGCTCATCAGTAATCACGACACCACCTCGCGTCATTCTCCCGCTGCCCTCACTCGTCGTGCTCGCCACAGTAAACATAATGAATGGGGACTGTAGAACGCAAAAGCCGAATCCCGGACATTTTGGGCGATGCTACACGTTGCTAAACATGACACACTGGGCCAGCTAAACAATCACAGCATTTTTCGGAAGGAGAGGCTTCATCGAATCCTGATTATTATTATTATTTTATTTTATTTTTTTACAAAAAAGCTTGAAATTATATTCTAGTACACCCCAAAAACAAAACAAAGACATTGTAATAATAGGACCCATTTAATTGGATCTGAAGTGTGCTCAGAATTTTTGGGGCAGTATTTTTGGGCCTTGATCATTGGAAAAAAAATAAAAATAAAAACAGGCCAGCTATTCTTAACAACAATGTATTTTAAGTTAAAAATAATTGGTATGAGATGTCTCATAAATTGACAACTCTTTAGTTTATTTGGTGAATAAGCAACATATTTCATTCCCTCTTAGAGGTGACTAGTAACAACTTAGAGCTTTGTAAAATATAGCATTGCTGTGAAAAAAAAAACAATCTTTCAACAGAAAGTAATCAAATGTAAAACAGCACTGCATTGTCTTCACTGTATAAATTACAGATTAATTCTTTTAAATCTACTAAAGAACAGTGAGTGATTCTCTTCTGTTGTTTGATTATCATTAATGACACCGATGGCAGCAGGAATATTATGTTGCTGTTATTTTAAGACTGAATGCACCCAAAAAGGAAAATTAGCCCATGATTTACTCTGCCTCAAGCCATCCTAGGTGTCTATGACATTCTTCTTTCAGACAATTTTGTAAAGTGTTATACAAAGTTATATTAAATGACAGTGAATGGTTGTTTCTGTTTTGAAGTCCATCAAAGTGCATCCATCCGAGATAACAGTCCTCTATTGTGCTCTGGGGGTTAATAAAGTCTTTCTGAAGTGAAATGATACATTTGTTTAAGAAAAAAATATATTTTAAACTATCGACTATAATAACTAGCTTTCTGCAGATGACTGTACGCATACTACGCAAGTCGACTTGCACCACAAGAGTAACTCGTCAAGGGTCACTTTCCACCGTAGATTGATGTGGACTACAGTCTGCCGAAAGCTAGTTATTTTAGTCGATAAAGTTTTTAAAAAATTACATTTTTCTTACATGAACACATTGCTTCACTTCAGAAGGCCTTTATTAACTTGAGCCATGTGGATTATTTTTTATCATGGATGTATGGACTTAAAAATACAGTCATTTACTGCCATTATAAGGCTTGGAAGAGCCAGGACATTTTTTAATATAACTCCAATTGTATTCATCTTAAAGAAGAATTTCATACACCTAGGATGGCTTGAAGGGTGAGTAAATCATGGGGTAATTTTCATTGAGAATCTATGGCATGTTGCGCATGCACAGTCAACACAAAATAAGCCAATCACTCTCTGAGGCAACTCATTGTTCCTGAGTCATATCAAAGATTTGTTCAAAATGAATGAATCGTTCATGATTGACACGTCACTACTTGAACCATGCAATGCGGCCTCGATTCTTTGGATTTCGATATCGATATTGGTTAATCAAAATGAGAATGAAGAAATCGTGAAATCAATATTTTTAACCCAGCCCTAATGAAAAAACACGAATCGTCCTAAAAATAGGAATGCATACATGTAATAAATGTTTTTGTATTACAAAGCGCTTCAGAGGGAGCTGTGCACTATGAAATGCTGCATTTGTTAGAGCCAGCAAACTGTTATCCGCAGTGGTGTATAATTTTATTTCCTGCCTTGTTGTTCTTTCCCTGATATCACCTGACCCCTCCCCCCCTCATCCCGTCTAATCCACACTTTTACTCTGTTCAGCACTGTTGACGTTGACAGGGAACCGGAAGGTTCCGCAGAGCCTCCCCCCTTCATGACGAGCATGAGCCAACCAACAGAGACAGCCAGTGATGCTCCCAGCGTCACCGAAGGTGTCTCACAACTTTCTCCTTCACTGTTATTTTTCTTTCAAATGTGTTGGAAGGAGGGTTTATTTCCAGACATTGTTTCTGTCTTCTAAACAAGCCTTGAAATATATATTTTTTTTATTATTGAATCACAGGTTGTTGGTTACTGTCTGTTTTCATGACTGCTGTTTCATCTGCCATGTGAACCATTATTTGTCACTGACTAATAGAGGTGATTTATGGTCAGAGGTGCGATTCTGGTCTGGTGCACTAAAGACAGAATGAGCGTTTCAAAGTGAAGAAATTTGGGAAGCATTTACATTAAGGTCTCATTTGTTCGTAACATTTTTAAAATCAGGTTTATTACTAATTTAATTATTGTATGTCATGTGTTCTAATAGGCAAGTTGTATCTGTTAACATAAGTTAATGCGCTGTGAACTAACTAACTTGTATAAGGATTTAGTGCTGTTCATGGCTAATGCATTGACTAATACGTTAACAAGTGAGACCAAATTATAAAATGTTACTGACATTTTAAGCTGCATTACCCTGATTTGTGCTTGATTAGTTTACGCATTTGTTCTCCACACGAGCTGTGAACTACTGTGGTGTATTCAATCGTGTAATGGTCGTTGATGTATAGCGGGTTGAATTGTCTTCGATACTGATAAGATCCAGATATTATAGTCTAAAGGTTTGATTGCGAAATACATTATCATAAAATTTCAATTCTGTTCACAAAATATGCATTGCTGTTCAAGAGTTTGAGGTCAGTAAGATTATTATTTTTTTATTTGTTTAAAGAAATTCATGATTTATTCAGCAAGGATTGATTAAATTGATCAACATTGACAGTAAATAAATTTGTAATGTTACTAAAGATTTATATTACAAATAAATGCTGTATTGTAAGCTTCCTATTCATCAAATAATCCTGAAATTATCAATGTTTTCATAAAAATATAAAGCGGCACAACTGTTTTTTAACATTGATAATAACAATAAATATTTCTTAAGCATAAAATCATATCAAAATAAATTCTGAAGAATTATGTGACTTGAAGACTTGAGAACTTTGCCATCACCGGAATAAATTACAATTTGTATGAATATAAATTTATATAAATAAAATATTATATAAATTAAAATTATTTAAAATTAAAAATTATATAAAATTAAATAAAATACATAAAAAATATTGAGAAATATTACATTTGTTTTCTAATGTATTTAAAAAAATAAATGCAGCCTTGATAAGCACAAGAGACTTTTTTTCAAGAACAGTAATAAAAAAATAATAATCATATTGACCCCCAAATATTTCATTTACAAACTGAGAAGTTGGAAGTTGTGAAATGAGCATCAAGTGGTTATGGTTCTAGTTCAAACTGGTATCTTCCCTGCTTGGAAAGTGATGCTGGCATTTTGATTATACTGATTCTTAACAACTGAAAGTTTGAACGGCTTAAAGGGATAGTTCAACCAAAAATGAAACTTATGTCATGTACTCACTCACCCTCGTGTTGTTCTAAACCTGTATGAATTTCTTTCTTCTGCTGAACACAAAAGGATATTTTGAAGAATATGGCTAACCAAACAGTTGATGGACCCCATTGACTTCCATAGTACTGTTAAGTTACAGATATTCTTCGAAATTTCATCTTTTGTGTCTAGCAGACAGAAATTTTTGGGAGAACTATCCCTTCAAGGTGTGTTTATTCCACTTGTATAATTCAGATGACATGAGGGTTAGTATCTGACTATTTTACAAATTTTGAACTATTAGTAAAATAGTTAAGGAGTGGACAATGAGTTTGAAACCCTAAAACCTCTTTTGATAACTATTCTCAATGAATTTAGTTACTGATCTTTGTCTCAATAGCAAGAATTTATCATTAAGAGCTGCAGTTTTAGACTGCAGTCAAAATGTCGCTAATTTTGACTCTGCTCTATACAGCAAAGTTGTCTAATGTTGGCAGACAGACTTTTTTGACCTTGGCCTACCTTTCAAATAATCATTGCGCACGACCCCCTGCCATTGAGTTATCACTGTTTGTTTGTATTTGTTCTGCTCAGCCCCATAGTGTCTGTTTTCAAGTTTAACTTGCATCTTTTATTGCATTTTAATTGTTTGAACACTTAAGATTTTTTTCACACAGGAAAGACTGACCCTCTTTTCTGCCCTCTTTCTCCACAGATGAGAAGCTGGCGGCCACCGCTGGAAAGAAGCTTAACAAGAAGAAGGTGGAGGAGGTTGTAGAGGAAGAGGAAGAATATGTGGTGGAGAAAGTCCTGGACAGAAGGGTGGTGAAGGGCCGAGTGGAGTTCCTGCTCAAGTGGAAGGGCTTCTCAGAGTAAGTAACTAATATCAGATTTCCACTAGTGTTGCACGATTAACCAAATTGCAATGTGAAGTCTGTGATTATATGACGCAAAATGCTGCGGTTTTATCTAATAAATAAATGCATGTGTGGACATGACAACCTATTCTCTCTGAGAGCTGTTTGCATATTTTCTACACTGCTAATAAAAAAAGACCAGTCAGTTTTGTAGGGCTGCACAATTAATCAAATTTTAATGACGCTGCTAACTATAACGCTGATAACTATAGTTACAGCAATAAAGTTGAGCAATATAAAATTGTTTTATTCACTCGTGATTTTTCTTGACTAAATTTTACTGCTGAATTATCCACTAATCTAGTTTATAGTAGCATTTGTCACAGATTATGATAATATATTTTTGGGATTTGTTGTTTTTCTTTATAATAGATTGTGTTTAACACACAAAAGAGTGAAGAGTGATCAGTTCAACACACATAGCTATAGAAATTCTACTTGGGAAAAAAAACTGCGCTGGTATCGGTATCAGCCGATACCTTTTGAAAAAGCGATATCATTGCATCCCTAAATTAAATAAGATTCAATTTATGCAGTAAGATTGCACTAATCACTGACACTGCACCACAACCAGGTTTTACATTTCATGACTAAATTGTATCCATTAATCGAACTTCCATAGTGCATAGTTCTGGCTTGACATGTTCTCATTTAGTTACATTTTGTTATGGAACATTTGTTTTTATTGATTGCATATTTTGAGTTTTATTTACATCCTTTATGCAGGTACAATGCAAGTTTATATTTTGCTTCCTAAAATACATTTACGCAATGGAAAATAGTGCAAAAAATAGCCCTGTTGAAGTTTTTGTTGTTTTCTTTATTCTTTAAGGAGATGCACTGAATTTTGGAGAGTAAGAGATCTTTTTTATTTTGATGCACATCCTAGCAGGAACATTAGCAGGAATTTAGCACAATATGGATGTGAAAGCAGTTGTAATTAGCCTATGTGACAATAAAATTTGTTTTGGTTAAAATCAACAAATAATCATAATTAATCGATCAATATTGATCTAAATAATTGTGATTATCATTTTGGCCATAATTGTGATTTTTAGAGCTTTTCAGTTCTTCAGGAAACCTTCAAACAGTGTTTCACATCAGTGTGAAAGTAACTGGCTTCACATGGCTTATCTTCCTTCACCAAAAAATTGCCATAGATTGCGTAAAAATACTTGTGCATGTGTTTATCAGACAGTGCCCTTATGTTTTTTGGGTAAAAAAGAAACTATATAAACAAAGTGAAACTTAATTTGACTGATAAATAGTTGAGAAATACACATTTCAGCATTATCACTAATCTGTGTGCATTTTCTTTGAGATGCAAGCAAGCTGACTCATGAAATTTGTTTATTATATCGCAATATTGACCTCAATAATCGCAATATGACATTTTCCCCAAATCGTGCAGCCCTAATTTCGACTAAAATACATGGAAGTGGATTCCAAGCAAACGTGTTGGCAATTTTATCATTATTTAAAGAACTCTGAAGGAAAAAATTATTTTAAAGAAAAAAATTATTAAATATTTACTTTTGCGTTCGGTTAGTGGAGCAGCCCTTCTCCCCAAAAAAAGAGATGGTATTCAAATCTGTCAATTGATTGAAAAATGATTTCCTTTTCTTTAGAGAAGACAACACATGGGAACCAGAGGACAACCTGGACTGTCCTGATCTCATTGCAGAGTACATGCTTAAACATAAACCTGCAAGTGATGAGAAGAAAGATTCTAGCGGAAAGAGGAAAGGAGAATCTGACACAGACGGTGGAGAAGACAGCCGGCCCAAAAAGAGGAAAGATGAGGTTAGACTTAATTATTCCGTTTGATGAATAATATTTCTTTTTGGATTACAAATGTTGTTTCTAAACAAATGTTATGTACAAATTGGCATATGCAGTGTTTACTGCAGATCACAAGCTGACACATGAGCAAAGTGCACACTTTGCTTTAAAAACACGCAGTGCAAACAGACTATATACTTAGACACATATGTATAAGGACATAAATTACCCCCATACAACGTCACTTCTCTGTCTTTTACGGCCATGACAAGAAAGTCGGTCTCCTCGGCTGTGAACGCTCCTGGCTCGCTCTTATTGTCATATTATTATTGTCATAATAATAACAACAATCCACCATATTTCGTTTCGACATTCTGCTGCATTAGTCCCAGATAGGTGATTCATGACTGATCTGTTCATTGCGTATGTCACTTGACAAATGAACGTAAGACTCGGAAGGTAAAGTGATTATTTATGTTGCCTGTAAATAATTTTTTACTGCATTATGATTTCTTAATTCAGAATATGATCAACATTGCGTAGGTGGATGTGATTTGGGAATTTGGCTGTTAAAATCATAACATTTAAAGCCACTTAAACGAAATGACTCGAATGACTCAGAGAGTCAGTAAAATGAACTTCCTATTACTCAGTCGTGATCGTGAGAGCAGGGGCTCGGAAGCTAAATCAGTCATGACTCGTGAGAGCAGGGTGTGCCGACGCTGCGGGGTGGCCGCAGCTCAGTAAAACATATAAATAACCCAGTTTGTGAATTGTTCATTCCTGGTTGGCACACATTTTGCAGCCCTTACAAAAGCACCACTCCCTGTTTACAGTGGAAGTTCGATCATAGATTTGAGTTCGATGCATGATGTCTCGATGCGGCCGTGTCAGCGCATAACATGCATCATAAATAAACTTATCTGATTGGCTTACGGGTAACCAGTGATTTTAAACTTCAGACAAGCGCCCCCTTGCGAGAGAGAAAACACTTCTCTATTATGCCATTCCAGACTATGTCTATGAAGCAAAGTGAAGTAGCAGAGTCTGGTATTACCAGGCTAGTAAATCGCTCTCATGTGGCGAAACTTTGTTAGCACTTAGCTTAGCCCTGTTCATTCATTAGGATTCAAGCAGAGAAGTCACCAAACACTTCCACATTTTCCCTATTTAAACACAGTTACGCAAGTAGTGTAACTCGGCCAAGAATGGTGACACAATGAAACATTAGAAAAGCATGTAAAGTGGATAACTGTAATGTATGGCGGAATACCATAGCAAATGCTTGGGAGTCTTGCAATTGTAAATCTTGCAAATGTTTATTATGCATTTATTTGTGTTGGCTTCTTATCAATTACATGGTTAATGAAAAAAAAGAAATCTTATTTATAAACAGAATATTTTTGTTAATTCCAATCTGAAATTCTTATTCGAAAGTGTGAAACCATTATTTAATTGAGTGCATTTAGGATACATAAAATTCTAGCTGTGAATTTAGATTTAGCAAGACAATCTTAACACAACCTTTTTTCTTTCTCTGTCCTTGTGAGAACTAAAATTGAAAAAAGTTGGTTCAAACCACGCATAAAGACATGCTGATTAGAAAGTTGAAAAAATGTTCCTGTATGGAAGACTACTTGGATGAAACTTTTACTGCATGTGAATAATAAATTATTTCCTAATGTTTTGCAGCAAGACAAGCCGAGAGGCTTTTCACGGGGGTTAGACCCAGAACGCATCATTGGAGCCACAGATTCCAGCGGCGAGCTCATGTTTCTAATGAAATGGTATGTAAATATTACGATTTTATAAATGCGAAGTGTGATTTCTAGAGATGCTTTGATGATTCGGCAAGATAGAAGGCTGATCTAACTAACCGATGGTTTTATATAATATTATTGGAATTTGCCGGAACCAGAATTTGTATGAATTTTAAAATGAATGAATAAAAAAAATTAGGTCGGTACACTTAAATCAAATCGCAATATAGACTAGTGTCTGTGAATAAAACCACAAAAAGACTAAATATGAATCCTGCATGTTCTGTGTCTGTCTGAATGAATGGCGCAGCCGTGCGGTTTAATTTACCACACACACTGAAGCATGCGTAACACTCTTGTGTTTTCTCACTCTGAGGACTTGAATGCATGAACTTCATCTCCAGAGACTCTTCATGAGCATTTTAACATTTCATTTGAGAAAATCTATCATCATATCAGAAACTCAGAAACTTTAACAAAAAGATGTCGTCATATGATATTGCATTTCTGTGAACAAATCCTCCTAAATATTACACAATGCACCATTAATTTAGAATATGTAGTGAAGAATATGCATATATTTTACAAGTGTTTATTTATGAACCTGAAAACTGTTTAACCTACCTAAAAGCACAGTTTACTTCATATGTATCTTTGTTCTGTTGTATTTATGTTGGCCTGCTGAATGTTAAATGGATCCAATCCATGTTCATTAGATTTTATTTGATGCAGCAATAGCCTAGCTAGTATAACTTAATGCTTAGTGTTTTGATCATGTTTTAAAAAAAAACAACATTTTTTTTAATAAAGGTTCAAATAAGAGAGCAAGTGCCAAATATTAGTGTCAGAATCGGCTAATTGTTTGTTGCAATCGGTATCAGCCCCCCAAAAAAATCTTAAAATCCTATTGGTGCATACCTAGTAATTTCAGCTCCGTTTAGAAAATAATGAAAATGTTCCACCTTTGGTCAAACAAACAGGTGCCTGATATCACAGGGCTCACATTCTCCATCTTGAATAGTTTACGGTCTCCATTTAGCCGTCATATCTAATACTTTATAGAACTGTTAAACAAAAAAAGTAAACTGTATGTGAAAAAGTATAGTGTTTGCTTTTTGTACTGTGGCTGCTGTCGCATCATCCAAGTGGATACTGTACACTGGTGGTGGTTGAGGAGAGATCCCCTGATATGATTGTAAAGCGATTTTGGTGTACAGTAGTACATATGAAAGCGCTATGTAAATGCCTCATTCATTCATTAAAAAAAAATGCCACATTCATAAAAAAATTCCTCATTCATATGTCCACACTAGTGCGTTTTAGTTTTAACACACACACACGAAAACAATCCTCCTCCATACTGGTGTTTCACCTGTGTTTCAGAAAAGATCCATCCACACTACATGACCGAAAACGGATGTCGCATGACCTTTCCTGCACACTTGCCATGTGTTAACAGTTTTTTTTTTAAACCCCAGTCTGTATGATGGGCTAAATTGCATTACCTCAAGTGCTTATTTAATTGTGTTCCCCTCTGCCTGTTCTCTACAGGAAAAACTCTGACGAGGCAGATCTCGTTCCAGCCAAAGAGGCTAATGTGAAGTGCCCGCAGGTGGTCATCTCATTCTACGAAGAGCGACTCACATGGCACTCTTACCCTTCTGAGGAAGAAGAGAAGAAAGACGATAAGAACTAGGCTTGTGAGGGAAAACAAGATAGGTGGCAAGTCAGTACTAGCTAGGGTGGGCTTGGTGGGGTGGGGGGACATGGGAAGTTTAGATATGGGGGAACCGAGACAAAAATGCTTACACTCGATGCCATAAAATCGGACTCGGAGTATATTCAGAGCATGATATACAGACGTGGAGTCATCAAAAGTGATTTTAATCAAAATAATACTGATCCCATAAGCAACACGGGATGACTGTATTTCCTCTTTGCTCCTCTTTCTCTTTCTTTTTTGTTTGATTATGGGAAATGGGGTGTATATGCTGCAGTAGTTGCCCAGTTGTCGTTCCCGGTGGTGAACGCCTGATTATGTATATGTTTAATGGAATGGATCCTATGTGCACATCCTCATGCTCTGTGTTTTTCTGACAAGAGATTTGAAGGACATTTAATGTCTAGATCAGAACGTGTCTCTATGTAAAATGCTGTCCTAAGTTAAAACATAGTAAGTATGCAACACTATAACTGAAAAAAACAAACAATGGATATAAAGTTTGAGTAAATTGTGATTTTTGATATCAGTCTGTAGTTTTCTCTGAATCTAGGCCTAGTTTTTTGCTCAACTCAGTTGTGATTGTCTACAGTTACTGTGTTTTGTCTTCTCAGGGCAGTATGACCTAATTCCTTAAGCCTTCTCCTTTTCCTTTTCATCAATTTGTTTGAGACTTAAGTCATTTGTTGTGTAAATGCATTCAAAGCTGTTATCACCTTATTAGTGAGCACATTGCTGTGTAGTGCGGTCTTGCTGTTTTAGCAGTATTTTTGAATTTATTCATGTATACAGTATTCTTGCCTTTTATTTGTTCACCACTTGAGGATATGAGCTGCAGATATGCACACACAAACAATGTATGTGTGTGTATATTCACAAATGGGTTTTTTTTTTTATCAATTCTAGTCAGCTTAGTAAACTGCATTTCCCATAATCTTATATAAATGTTTATTTTTAACTATTAGCTGTCAGTGTATTTTATCAGTTGCATTACTGTGTGAAGAGTAAATATGCTCTTTAGATTCCAGCTTCCTGGCTCACAATACTTACGAAAACATTGATGAAAGGTTGACACTGTTTTACTCTCTTTGGCGGTGCTTATGAATTAGAATGTACTACACAGCTTTAATGCACCTTTCTTTTTTTTCATAAACGTAAATGTGTAGTGAAGGTAGAAAAGCTCACCAACATTACCATGCTACAGATCAGGTCTCTTGGTACCACTTTTGCACCAGCATAAACATGTTAGTATTGGTAATGTTAATTTTAAACTGTAATGAAGCTCTTCAAAATGTTTTGGCATTCGTTAAAATAGTGCTTTGATCACTGGATACGTCTTTCGCTAAATATGGTATTAATAGTGGCATACTCTTCTGCTGCATACCAGAGAAGCCTGAAGTGCTTTTAGTTGTACACAATCAGTAATGTGACTGCATTATATTACTCTCTGATTGTCTGTTTTCTCTTTTAAAGTGTACTGTTTGACGCATGTTGCTTTCTTTCATTTTCACTTTTTCAAGGGGGAGATGATTATTTGTTCATTAAACTAAACTTTTGTATTAATTCTGTTTTGTTTTTTATCTATGGTTAAGAAATTATTAAGGTCCTATTTTACAGAAAATAAATTGAAAATTCAATACCATAATTAGAAAACAAAAGAGCTTGTGACTAAGAACATAAATTCACTGCAAAATATGAATCACAAGGTACATCAACAATTTAATATAAAAAGGTTTAAATTATTTACAAGGCATTTTTTAAAATATGAATGAAATCAAATACCAGTTTTTAACATTTCATCAAACTTACAGCAATACAATTTAAAATAAACCACACAAACTCAAGGACAGAATTCCAGTTCACTCAAAACATGGTGGGTCAAAAATCATAAAACTTTACAGCCTTGTAATCAAGTTAAAGTTAATCGAACTCAAAACTAAAAGTACGTTCGTTGTGTGGTGTTCCCTATAATGAAGTGGCAAACCAACACTTTTATCAAACCAGTAGGCAATATTTAGAATGCATTATCACTTTGTTTCAATACTTGGATTCCAAGCATAATTCCAAACACAATTTGCCATTCTAACACAGGATTATTGAACTGTTTTTGTTTTTTTTTTAGAACAATTTACGATATTCCTATTTTGGTTCTTAATGTCCGCATCAATCTTGCGATAGTCTTTTCTTCGCTAATGGGACATCCAAGGGAAACCGAGTGAGAAAAAAATTATTTTTCTCCATTGGGAAATAATTGTCATTTGCTGTAATCTCATGTGAATCAGGGACTGGTTGCTGGCAAGGAGGGACCCTCTCCGTGGCCCTTATAAATAAACGGTCTGTTATTTGCTGTTGTGCCTTTCAGAAACGCCCACTTTACATGTGACATCGGCAACAGCGTTGAGTGCTTTCTCTGGCTAGATTCAGCCTCAGACACAAACTGCACGTTTGCTGCCCTTTACAGTCTGTTTAAGAGTATATTTCAACGTCTTTAGCATCAAATGATCAAGGAAACTCGCATTGCCCTTTAAATTAACATTATGGAACTTAAAGTTCAGTCAAGTTGTATTATGTGGCTACACAGTATATGACATCTTAAAGGATGATCTCTTGGGTAAAAATACCCTACTTGGTGTAAAATTCCTTTGAACTGCAGAAAAGCAGCATGTAGAACTAATCGAAATCAGCTCATTGAAGAGTCCTCCTCACTTCTTGCGTTTTTGTCTCTTGCTAAGTTTGCGTCTGGAGTGTGAATCTCATCTGCGTTGGGATGTTACAGGGTTGGTGCAGTCTTGCAGCAACGTAAAGTTGTTGTCAGAGTAGAGCAGTCCCTGTTCCTCCCTTAGTCTCTCATACACCTCTTGATACAGGCTATTAAGAAGCTGCTTAATCTCCCTGATGGAGCACAAGATCTCTGACTTTTCCCTAAGCAGTCTGACCCGGAGGCGTCGTAGGCTATCCACATTACGCTCCAATCCCACTAGGACATTTAGCTTCCTTCGACGACAGTTCTGAGCAGCCATTTTGTTTTTACCCCTGCGGCGAATGTCTCTGATGAGCGAGAGCTGAGCCTCATTGAGATGATATTTTGCTAGCAAACGATTGAATTCCTCAACGGGCAAGTTTACGATGCGTTCGTTGGAGAACGGGAGATTCAACGACTGTGCGTGTTTCTCATCCCGGCTGGAAAGATGCTCCAGCACTTTCTCTTTCGACTCATCGAAGGGATCTTTTGGAGGCTTCTTTTGGCTTTGAGGTTGGTTGTAGGTATGATCGTGTCCTATGTGCTCGAGCCAAGGAAGACGATGGAACTGCCTGGCTTCCAACAAACTTGACTGACACATTTTGCTTTGTTCTGGCATGAAGCCACCCACAGCTCCATCCTCTTCCTTGATATGGGTGTAGCCCACAGCACCTTCCTCTGGTATCAAACTAGGGGTTGGGCTGGAGGGTGATGAAGAGCATGAAGATGATGACGAGGAACTGGAAGATTCAGATCCAATAGTGGAGGTAGGGCTTTGGCTGTAGTCCAGGGATAAACCAGAGTCAGAATCTGCTTGGTTTTGCTCGTCAAGGTCTTCCAGGGCCAAATCCATTAGTCCAATCTCATCAAGCATGGCTTCCTCTAGCAGAGGATCTAAAGGGCTTGCCAGGCTAGTCCCAGTAAGGAGGGCTATGATATCAGAGTCTTCAAAAGGTTCTACATTATCAGGGGTGTCCAAGTTGAGGTTTGGCAAGGAGTGGTTGTTAATCCGACAGGCTTCTTCCATGGTGACGCTGTTTTGTGCATCAGTGGATCTTGGCAGAGTGGCTTGGTGAAGGCTAACATCCTGATGAATAAAGTTGTCCATGGATCCAGCATTTCTGTCTGAATCACTTATATTTAGGGGGGAATCGCCTGTTGTTTCGGCTATATCCATGTCCTATAGAGATGAGAGTAGTTAAAAAAGGTTCTGACTGCCAGGTCAATAAAACACGTGAATTGGTCCATCATTTTGAATCTTTGACCCAGAAACACATTTTGAGTTAAAACATTAGGCCTGCATGAAAAGTGATTGTTTTTATGATATAACAAATACTTGTCAAGATATCATTTAAATGGTAGCTGTCTATCATAAACTTGTTTATGAGAAAATGGCCTTGAATAACCAAGCGCGCCACAATGCCTTTGCTCTATGTGATAGGACTTGTTGCATGTCTATGTTTAAAATGACGAAATTGAGCTTGACTTGAACGGGCCCTAAAAAGCAATTGGACTGTGCGTATGTGGAAGGCGTCCATCCACGGTTGAGTATACTTTGAAAGCTGTGCGGACCTGACGGTGTGCAACACGGAAAGTGATCTTTCACACCACATTAAAGGAGAACTCCGACACAAAACGAACCTTTGGTCTAATAAAACTTTGGTACCTAGTCAACCGTTCTCTGAGATTTGTTTTCATGATAATCAAATGTAAAGAGTTTAATTTCTAAAAACTGTTTAGCGTAAAATGCTAGTATATGGGGCATTTACTAAGTAAAAAGAAATCGTTATTAATAGTTAATACCACTAACAAGGCTCAAAATAGCCCCACACTAACACAGTAACATAATGAGGCTCCATACATGCAAAACTAAGCATTGAGAACTTTGTTAGTGTACAGACCGTTTAATAAGAAGATACTTTATAAAGAGTCCACTTCGTGTATACGCAGCAGGAGCCATCAGTCTCGACAAGTCGAACCAAGAACGACGTGCCGAGTGACCTGGACTGTATGAAGTTCAGCGAACTTCTGATCTGTATGAACAGCTTTCGTGGTTCGACTTGTCGAGGCTGTTTTCTCCTGCCTGTATACACGAAGTGGACTGTCTTTATAAAGTATCTTCTTATTAAACGGTCTGTACACTTACAAAGTTCTCAATGCTTCGTTTTGCATGTATGGACCCTCATTATGTTATTGTGTTAGTGTGGGGCTATTTTGAGCCTCGTTAGTGGTATAAACTAGCTATTTCTTTTTACTTATTATATGCCCTATATACTAGCACTATATGCTAAACAGTTTTTAGAGATAAAACTCTTTACATTCGATTATCATGAAAACACATCTCAGAGAACGGTCGACAAGATACCAATGTTTTATTAGCCAAAGGTTCATTTTTTGCTGGAGTTCTCCTTTAAAGTGCGTCAAAATGGCATTTAATGTTTTAATCCTGTGAAAAAAACAATTGCCATACATTTGAAAACTGAGACTGTATAACATTTAAAACAGTTCTTTGCTTATTGTGTTTCTCCAACTATTCATTGTTAAGACCCAAAATGATAGAGCGTGTCACATATGTTCATTGAAGCACTGATGAACTTGAATTTGAGACTTGACAGTAAGATGCTTGCATTTGCATACCTGTGATTCCATGATGGCCAAAACATCTTGCCACTGTTGCTCTATGGTAAATGCAGATTCCTGTTCAGGCAACAAGGGTGAGATGAGTGGCCTCTGAAACTGAAGTGCATGTTCTCCTACATTCTGTAAACCAGGACCTGTCAACTGAGAAAATTAAGATTTTCAAACGAGATTCTCTCTCTCTAACTCTAACAATTTCTATTGCATTAATTGTTGTAAAAAGATTAAACGTTGTGTCCTCCTAGATCAGATTCTCACCTCCGGATCCTCTTCTGAGGCGAAGTTGTCATCGATGAGATGCAAGCACTCTTCAATGGCAAGAGAAGCGTCGTCCCTTACACCTGACAACTGAAAGAGCAGCAAGTGAGCTTGAGGAAATTGTTAAATAAAACCCATATCACTCTGTTATCTGTCAAGGTCAAACTATGATGCTCATCCTGCACTTCTTTGGAAAGTGGGAAGTCTTCATCAAGGTCAGAAGCAGCACTGAATAGCAAAACATTCTGTGCCGAAATCTACTTTTTACACAATATGCTAATTCAGTTTTACTTTTTTACAATATGCTAATTCAGTACTTTAGCTCATGGTACATATTTCTCTGCAAATATAAAAGAATTTGAAAAAAAAAATCACAAAATTGAGTGTTTTGTTTCATGGAATATAATGTAAAATTTAAGAAATAGAGTAGTGGCCTATAAAATCTTATTCAAATATTATTACAAAAATTCTTAATGATTTCATAAGCATATTGCGTAGTTGTGCTTGGAGTCGATTGTTATATTTGTGATAAAGCAATGAAACAAGCCAAATTGTGCAGAAAATTTGTTGTGCTGTTGTACAAATAAATTCAAAATTTTAGTTTTTCCTGTTTTTTTTTTTTGTTTTTTTTGGCATGGTAAAAAAAACGTAGCTGTAGTTTGCCTTTTTTTGCCAAATAAGTTTGTCAGATAAATACCTTAAGTTTAGTGTTTTGTTCTCTCCTAATATTTAAAATATCTAAAATATTTTATTCATATTTTGGTTTAATCATACTTCTAAAATATCAAATACTTGGTGCCTTATTCACGGTCACCTGTAGATCCTCTCCAAACATCTGGTTGTGAAATGGATTTGAATTCCTCCAGCTCTCCACCATAAATTCATCCTCTTCCTCATTAAACAAGCTGAGTGGTTGTGTTGTTGCGTTTTCCAACTGCTCCAAGTGGACATTTTGCTGAGGTTCTTGTTCCCTGAAGAAAGACATACCATCTCCCTCCTGCAAATGCAAAACAAAGGTCTAGTAAGGATAGGAAATTGTAACTAATATATAATATAAATTGAAACTTTTAAATTATATAGACTCATTACATGCAAAGTGAGATATTTCAAGCCTGTGTTGATTATGGCTTACAGCTATGAAAACCTATTCACAATATTCTAATTTTGAATTTGGGGGGTTTCATAAGCTGTAAGCCATAATCATCAAAATTAGAACAAAAAAGGCTTGAAATATCTCACTTTGCATGTAATGATCATCCAAATGGGTGATGTTTTGGCCTATATTGAACCATACGTTTACAGACAACAGACATCTCTTGGCTATAAATAGACTTAACCTTTCCCTGGTTGGGAGCGTGATTAATGAAAACGATTGGTCTCTGTGTCTCTGTGGTTGTTATTGGAAGTCCCCTTAGTCTCCATAGACCCCTGTCGTCCTTGTGACTATCATGGGTTGACTAATATGTTTTGGCATTAGGGGAATAACAGCTCAAGTCCCCCCTGCCTTACAGTTAAGATTAGGTTGTTTATTAGGATAAATCAACTTCCACACCTATATGCTCAGTCAGAGAGGGTTTGACAAGGTCTCAGCTGCCTGTTTACCTATGAGCTTAAGGTATGTGGAGCTGTAAGATGTCTTTAATGCACTGTCCGTTGAGTCCATTTTGAGGGCATGGGCCTAGACACTTGATCAGTAGCTGGTAAACAGGCATTGCGAAAGCAAATGTGCATGTCTTCTCGGATTACAAAACAAGCCAGGATGGTGCTTTAGACGCCAAGCCAACACATGCTCAGGCACATCTAACAGGGGTCAGTTTATATTTGGGGTTACAACAAGCTGCACAGTCAAGTACGTGCCCTTGTTTGAACTGCAGTGATTCGGGAGGGGGGGGGGGGGCGTTTCGATAATACAGTAATGATTCTATTATGACAATATTTCCTGTGGATCACAAGTGCCTAAACATTTTGTTCCCATATTTTTGTTTTTCTTTTTTGGAGATGGAAAATTGACAGGCCTGTGCTGCGGTTGCCCTCCAAGTCTTCGCACTAATCATATGCCTGAAAACTATGAATAAATCAGCATCAGCTTAGTACTTGCCATCTCTCTCAAAACCCAAAGATTAACTTATCACCAGATTGCATGCTTTTATTAATCTCTAGGGGTGAGAGAGTCAACAGTCTGATCCAGGAACACCATGGCCGCCAGTCAATAAAGGTCAAATGTGCCATAGGGCCAAATATGCAGCCTTTTGTACATTCTAAACTGGCTCTTGGTTCAGAAATAGCCCTGCGGATCATGTGCATGGAAACGTGTCAAATTTGATCTGGTCTGTACTCTGTACATGTAGGGGACTTGGCAGCTGTTTCAAGTTCAGGGTCATTACTCAAGGGGAATTCGAGTTCATTAAGTCTTGTACTGTGTAACATCTTACTCTGTTTCAAAGCCCATTGAAGGAAGAGAAAGTAAAATGCATCCAGTCGAAATTTCCCTAGCTGTCCCGCTGAGTTTATGCATGTGAACAGAAAGCTAAAGAAAGCGACTCGATGCTTCTCACAAATGTCAATAATGTGGTGGGCACACAGCCAGGCAGCCGTACAGTCACACTAAATAGTCTGGGCACTGTGTGCATTTGTTGGCAGCCTGCTGTGGGTCATGTGATAAACCAGTTGAAAGTGTCCCTATTATGCTTTTTAGGATATTTAGGATAATATTAATACTGTGTGTACATTTTTAAAAGGTCTGCAAAAATCAAAGTGCTCGACAAATAAAGATATTGGCTCCCAAAAGAGAGATAAAAAAGGTTCTAGATAATAATAATTTCAGCTTGGCATATAGATATGGTACTGGGCATTTCGTTTGCAAAATGTACTGTAAGCAGTAGACCAATCACAACAGACTAGGCCATCTGACCAATCAGAGCAGAGTAGGCTCTCAGAGAGGCGGGGTTTAGAGAGTCTGAATCGTTTAATGAACCGTTTCAGACACTGTGAGAAAGGAGATGAACCTACAATGAGAAATTAATGTTTCATGTTGAACTTTTAATGTTTTTATCTTTTTTACCTTGAACCTGGCCTCCAAAACAAAATTGAAATGACTGTTTAGACATTTGCTCAATATATGGTTTAACAAATAATATGGACTTAGATCTAAGATTGATAATTTTCGACTTATTCTTGAGTCTGAAAATTATTAGTTAAAATTGTTTACAATACAGACACTTACGTAACAAGCTAGTATACACTTTAGCCCCATCACCAAGAATACTCTGGATCTCATGAAACTCTAACGGTCAGTAGGACAACAAACATGCAACACTTAAGTAACACGTGGAGGGGAAACCCAGCCAAGATGTTTGAGGTTGTTTAACGCTCAGCTGTGCCTCAGGGCAGAGAGGAGGACACATGCATCTGTCCAACTCAATAACAAATAACACATCCAGACCAGACATGTCTGGTATTGAGCCAGTGCTGTTTGGGTGTGTGTTTGCGGAATTGATATTAGCAAATAGAGTTTGTTTAACGTGGTTAAGCAACTTTTTTTAAAATTATTATTCTTGTTTCGCATAATTTTGCAACTCACTGTCAAGTCAGCTGATATCCTAATAAGATTCACAGGTAAAACACTTCCTTATTTGTAAGGGCACGATTTAACTGGAAATCATGCCATGAGGAAACAAAATGTAATAATTGTTTTTCTTTTTGTTAAACCAGATTTCTGCGCTCTGTAGAAGGCAAATGCAATACCTAGCTAATTAGAAGACTTGTACATGGTGTAGTTGACTTTTACAAATATTTTTTACAGTTTTTTTACTTTGGGATCAGCAATATGTTTTTAAAAGAAGCATCTTACTCTCAATTTTCATTTGTGAAATCAGTTGTGCTGCTTAATGTTTTTGAGGAATACATTTTCTTTGATTAATTAAAAATTCAAAAGACCAGCATTTAATTAAAATAGAAATTGCTGGTAACATTATATTTAGAAACTTTTTATCCTTTTAATCCTTTTAATGCAAACTAGTTCAAAAGTATTTATTTATTGACCCCAACTTTTGAGAGATACATAAAAATGTGTCTCCAAATAATAATTGTTGCAATTTTGTACAAATATTGACACAGTGTGTTTTTCGAAGCTTTCACTGGTTTCACTGCTTACCTCTTTAATGAGTTCATCTTCGTCTAGATGGTTGAGGTTTCTTGACATATGCCCCAAAGGTCCAAGGCTTTGATCCTCAACGACGTCATAACCCAGTTCTCCTCCATTTCCCAACCTCATGCTTAGCTCTGAGGGTTCCTCCACATCTTCAAGTCCTCCAACTTCCTCAAGGAGACCTACTTGACCTGGAATGGAGACTCCATTGTCAGGCTCCCTGTGGACCAACCAGGCTTCCAACTCTGGCGCTGGCACCTGCATGCGGTCTAGGGAACGTACCCAACTCAGAAGCCTACGGGCTGTGAAGAAACCGTCTAGATCTACGCTTTTTGGGTGCAGGTTATATCCATCCAGGATGTTTTGGAGATTGTGGAATTGAGTCTGAGTTAGAGCTAAACTTGGGCCCTGAATGATTTCGCCAATGGGGGGCAGGTAGGGATCCACGTCCACACGCATCCCGAACAGACTGAGAAGAATAGCCACTTGAAGCAGGCCCTCAGTTAGGTACTTCTTTAGCTCCGGCATGGCCGAGAACAGTGCCAGGAGCTTTCAAAACTCTCCAGAAATAAAAGTTGTTGTTTTTCCCCCCACAAAATCCTAAAATAGAGAAGAAGAATGATATAGCCTGATATCAGAATTGAACAAATTATCAGTCAGTGTTTTAATGCAAATGAATTGTTGCTTAGATTAACTCTTTTGTGGCTAAATGTAGGCTATCCTCAAAAAAAAAAAAAAAAAGAAAAGAAAATAGGCTATTTCAAAAATCACCATCTTTATTGCTTTTTATCAATATAGCTTCAAAAAGTGGGAGAGGCATGCATTACACCTGAGAGATGTGAAATACTTAGAATGGAAATTGAAAATCATATTTAAGTTATGTTAATGAGAAAAATCAAGGTCACTGTAAAGGCTGAGACTCCATTTAGGAATGTTAAAGGGACAGGTTGAAAATGAAAATGAAAATCTGAAAAATAGTATCCTTCCATAGTATCCCCCCCTCCCCCCCTCCCATCCCATACTATGGAAGTCAATGGGGCCCATCAACTGTATGATTACAAACATTCTTCAAAATATCTTCCTTTGAGTTCAAAAGAAGAAAGAAACTCATAGGTTTGGAACAACTTGAGGGTGAGTAAATGTTGACAGAATTTTTATTTTGGGGTGAACTGTCCCTTTAAGTTCCTGAGCGCTGATTGGTCAATACAGCGTTCCACCTATTATATCATTCTGCTATGTCAGGAACTTACACTAGCGGAAGGATGCCTTTTTGTATTCATAATCTTGTTGAACAATATCAGAAAGTCAGTCATAACTGATAGATTTACAAACAAAGACTGAGATTATACAAACAAAGACTGAGATTATTCAATTGTCACATCAGGCTACATAGCCTATCATACAAAACAATAAGTTAAGACAGAGGAAAAGAGAGAAAAGAAAACTAAATAAATGAATGAATAAAAAGAAATGTAGGAGTTTTTTTATATTATAAAACCAAAATCTTCCAATAAAGAACACAAATACATTTCTTTGCTACTTTTCATCCCTATGAAGAGATGCATGAATTTACAGAATAGAATTTCAATTAAAAATTGTAACCTTAAAAAGCAATGAGTCACGCGAGGTTGTGCAGTGTAGGCATGTTATTTTCAGGGGTTTTTTTGGTTAAACTTAGGCGAGGCAGCGAAACCTCGAGAATCTTCTGCTATCTTGACTCGAGTCAACAAGACTGAAGATCGCTGCAATCAACGCGTGACACACTCCCGTTGACCCACTTATTGATTTTTTTCATAAGGCAACAGGCGACTTGAGTCAGCTATAACGTCATCAAAACTGTTCTCGTGAAATAAACACTAGAGGTCCAAGTGTTAAAATAAATTAGTAGCTAATTGAATAAAATATTACATTTCACAATAGGCTACAATACAATAACTCATAATAGTTCATAATTAATAATCATAATAAAAAAATGTCCAAACCTGTGACAGGATTAAGAGCAATGCAAACGTGCACATGTACAGTTATTTCACAATATTAAAATAAGAATATACCTTTACGCTAATAAACTTCATGATTATGTCAATCATTTTAAGCCCAGTGATTAATTTTCAAATGAACGATGTAGAGAGCTATTAGTTCCATTACATTTCGCACTATGCTCGCAGTAGGCCTATCTGCTGCTGTTTAGTCTATCAATATAAGTCAAAACATTACCTTGTCTACGGACACAGAGTTCTGGTAGTCGCTATATAGGCTATAAAGGCGTGAGAGCAGGATGCTCCTCCTGGATGATCTGAATCACACAACTTCACATGCTGTATTACAGTGTGCGAGTGTATTTATGGGGCAGTGGCGGAAAGTATTGCATGGTCTCCTCCCTACATGACGTGATGAGCCTTTCAGTTTTCTTTCGGCAAGACCGCGCGTGCTCGCCCAGTTTGTCGGTGTTTAGGACAGATTAGGTAACTGATTTTTCTAATAACACATCAGCTGTGTTTTTCAGAGCTTTCCTTGTTTATCATAAGACCATGAAACAAGTGTCACAGGATAACTAACAGGACAAAATGATAACAATAACTGTTTCATGAGATATTGTATGATAGCAAAATGCAGTAGGCTACATTAAAAAATAGTAGGCTATTATTTAGAGGAATACAAAATGGTTTAACAAACACCATTAACATAACATAGGCTATAGCATAGCATATTTTTGTTATTATTAAGACATTTTAAGTAGACTAATGTATTTACATTAAGCTGAGTGTAAGCATCCTTTTCCCCTGAACCTTTTCAGCTTTGCTGCCCCCTGTCGCGCTAGTAGAACGTGGTGACGTTACATAATTCATTGGCTTAGGCTACAGCTGTCGTTCATTATCTATTCATTGCACGTCTGACTCCTGTGTGATGAGGAAGTCACTTGAAACTATCTTTGCAAAACGGGTTACTCACTATCAGAGCAAATGACATGACGCAAAAAATATTAATTTCGTTCCCAAGACTTCCAACAAACAAGCTTACTATGAAAGGCGCCATTGTGGCTCCTGTACGGCAGCACTGCTTGGTGCTGCCCAAGTTGTGAGCCAACATGGCGGATTGAGGGCTTTGGTTGCAGACACGCCCACTGTGAGTCAGAGGGTTTAGGAGCGCTACTGTAATGACAGCTCAAAGCTGTCCACGTCAACACTGTGCTACCACCATGGACTCCACTGCTCTGGTAAGATATGTGTGCCATTTAATCGCTGTTTTTATTTCTTTAATTCATTGTACACATTGAAATAGTAGGTTGACGACCAGCTTTAGCAGCTTTTCATTTGGAATCTATGGAGAAATATGTTTTCGACTATTTTCTCTTTATATTATTCTTAGGCGTAGCGTGCTAAGTTGGAACAATATAGAAACTCTACATTTGTCAACTAACTGGAAATGTGAGTTGTCTTGTAATATACTCGTGCATGTATTTTTTTCCTCGCGAAAGCGAAATCGTTGACAGAAACCGATACGGTTTCTGTTTACGAGCGCACGAAAATTAATATGAGCAAACCTTAACATTATTTATCAGATTATGAATGGATCATTGATGTGCACAATGCGAACGTATAGCATAGTGTTTCCATTTCTTCCACGTCATTCTCCACTTGTGTTTAGTTTGTTCTGAAAGTTTTTTTTTTCTTCGGTCTAGTCGTGGAAGATGTGGCTTTTCAAAAGTGGACGTGGATGCCACGTCCTCGATGTGTCTCTGCCTGAGCGGAGCGCGCGCGTTGCCTGTTTGGTGCGCGTGATTGATTCCACAGGTGGATACTTGGAGGAGATCAGGGTTATTGCTTGCCATGGACCTTTTTAATACTCTTATGAGTTGACCTATATAGACAGTATATAACTGCAAATTATTAAAACTGTAGCTGTGGAAAAAATATATTCTACAAAAAAAATGCCTTTAATGTGGGAAAAGGTTAAATTTAAAGTACTTTTCTTTATGATTTTAAGCATTGTAGTAGACAAAGGATAAAACAAAATGTTAAAAACAGTGATATTATATATTGGATATATTAGGCCATAGTTCCTGATGTAACAAGGTTGACAGTTTTACAGTTAATTGATTCATTTCTAGCAGTGTAAAAAAAAAGTTGACAATGCTTAAGTCATTGTTTACATACAATAAAAGCTGTGCTCTTACTTGGATGGAATGGATATGCTTCATATTTTATTGTTTTAGTTAAATGGTCATTGGTAACACTTTGCCTTACTGTGAAACAGATATTATAATTTACAAAGTTTCATTGTTGAGCCCTGAAGGTCTGTGTCTCGAGACAGGATGCTCTTGTATTCCAAACTGATGTTCTGAAAAGGTGACCAAAGAATAGTTTTCTCCTTCTGTTCACCTGGCTCAAGTTCTGTGATACACTCAGACTTTGAATCAGTGGTAGTCAGTGCATGACAGAACTTTGGCCCGGCCGGACCCAGTCGAGTGAAAGCTAACAAACAGCCTAGGCATAATATAATAGCATTTTAAGGTGTAATTATGACATAATAGAAATAAAAAATCCCTGTAATGTGAATTATTGAAAATAATGTCGATTTATTTTCAACCAGGAACCCTCGCTGTACACCGTGAAGGGTGTCTTCATCTTAGACAATGATGGAAACAGACTGCTTTCAAAGGTGCTTAGACCCCTTCCCCCTTTTGATAATCTTTCTTTTTACAGAAAATGGAAAAAGATCATCATGAATAACTGTTTATGTACTGTGCAATTATGTATGTACTCATGTGCAATTACAGTACTATGATCCAGAGCTCTACCCTTCCATGAAAGAGCAGAAGAATTTTGAAATGAACGTCTTCAACAAAACACATAAAGCTGACAGTAAGTTCATTATTTAACAGTGTATTGCTAACCTTCCCATTAAGTTACGAAAGTTAAGAACTTGCTCAAAAAACGTGATAACTTTTAACATTCTATTAATGTTTTTGGAAGAATGCTTTTTCTTGATAACTTTGAGAGAACATTGGCAGAACATTAGCTAAAGTTCTGAGAAGATTCCCTGTTACCTGGGATACTGCCAAATATTTAGCTTAGCAATTAGACCTGATGGGCTGCTTTATGTTCCAACTCAAGCTCTTCTCTTCAGATCAATGTGTCCTACTAAATTCAGGTGAGTTTAGAGACTCTATTGTGTCAATTAGGAGCAGTACTCTAAGAAGTGTCCCAGATTAGTCCCAGATCAAGTTTCAAAGTAGTTTACAGTGGTTCATGGCCATTAGAACTTGCAGTTGCAAGGTTCCTCTAGGGCTTGTAGGTCAGATTACTGGAAAACTGGGTGGAGAACCTGTTCTAAAATTCATAAATGTGTTTATTACTTTTACCCTGTGGGGTGAAGGAGATTGACACTAGGATAACAAAGCCACCCTGATCCTTTCACCTGTTTAGGTGTTAACTGTTTGTCAAAATACACACCTGTATTTGTCTCTTTAAAGGTGAATGCGAGGTGAAAAGTTGTTCTTGACGGAAAAGGGGCAGAAATAGCTTCTGACCTCCAAATGTTTTGCTTCACATAAATCTTTTAGTAATCAGACACCCCTTTTAGGACATCATCGCAAAGTAAAACACTGTTCTGTGCTCATATTTCCTGGTACTTATTAATAGACAAAACTGAAACTGATCTTGAATTAGCACTGGAATTTTATGTAAAAATTCAGTCACTGGACCTTTTTATGCCTTTAAGCACTGTAGTTTCTATGGTCTCAGCTAACTGGGAAAGTTCTCAGAATGTTCTGGCAAGATTTTGTCAAAGTTAAGCACAAAACGCTCTTCCAATAATGTTAATAAAATGTACATTTAATGTTATCTGGTCTTTAATTATGTCCTCAAAGTGTTAGCACATACATTTTATGTATACGTTTTGATTCAATATGCTTTAAACTGGGCATGGAAAGTGTTTTTCTGAAATGTTTTTTAAGTTGGATATTTCTCTTGACATTTTAATAAACGTTGCTCTCATCATATTTGCAAAATTACAAAAGGGAATTTTTCCTTATTTTTCTAAAAACGAAGAAAAATATTTTAAAATACAACATTCAAAAATATTTTTTTTATAGCTTAAATTAGGGGTGTCCAACTCGGTCCTGGAGGGCCACTGTCCTGCAGAGTTGTCCTCTAACTTGCCCTAACACATCTGTCTGGGAGTGTCCATCTAGTATCCCTATAGACCTTGATAAGCTGCTTCAGGTGTGTTTATTTGTGTTTATGGAGCTGAACTCTGCAGGCCCTCCAGGAGCAAGATATGACTGCATACATTTTGGCTCTGCGTGACCGTGTGGATGAATGGGATTCTTTCTCAAAACTAAAGAGAGGGAGATTACTGCTCATTAAACATTAGCTGAAGACGTTACTGTAGCTTTACCCATTAATAGTTTTCGTTCGTGACAACTAACCTATACCACACCATACATGTGTACGTCCGTACATAGCCGGAGCAACTTTTCTCTATTTACTGATATGATGAGACGCACACGGGCGAGTGACATGTTTTTAAAACGTTGGATATCTCTATTATGTTGCCCATTAAATAAAGTTAAAAAAAAAAACTTTGAAAGTGTAAAAAAAGTGTAATATTTTTTTTTTCTATAACTGAATATACAGATATTATGTACAAATAAATATATGTATATCTAAATAAATATTCAGATATACAAATATATATAAATTAATGTATGTATTTTAAGTATTCTGGTTCGTGTGTGCACAGATGAGATTGCCTTCTTAGAAGGCATGACGATAGTCTACAAGAGCAGCATAGACTTGTTCTTCTATGTAGTCGCCAGCGCTCAGGAGAATGAGGTAAGTCATCATGTATGTGGATGAGCTGGCCTGTAATTGGCTGGAAAACTAAAAATCGTGTCACTCATTTTGCATGTGACTAATTTGTTATGACTGGTCGTTTTTTAACAGTATTTGACCTCTCATTCTGTTTCTCTGGATACAGATATAAAAAAAAATCTGCTGTGAATCATTCCATTTCCTTTTCTGACTCTCTCTTCCTGTATTTGTCTGATCCTCAGCTCATGTTAATGGCAGTGCTGAACTGCTTGTTTGACTCTCTCAATCAGATGTTGAGGTGAGTTCTTTTTTTTTTTCCACAAAAAAATGTTCAACCTATAATAGAAATAAATTTATTTTAAAAAAAATTCTAGAGCATCATTTTTAGAATGATTTCTCAAGGATCATGTGATTAATTCCTGGTGAAAATTAGGAATAGGATTAAATAACATATCTTGAGCATATTAGACGCTTCTTTTTTAAAAAACATTACATTACTGACACCATGTGCCGCCCTTTAGGCTGATTCACGCCAGAATTCACAGAATTCTAGGCATGCACCCCTTCTGTGGTAACCATGGAAACTGGTGAAGGGCAGCACAAGATGTCAAGGATGTCACAGTAGAAGACTTGTGTGCTCAGGTGTCGTCTGCTTTTCCAACAGGAAGAATGTGGAGAAAAGGACTCTGCTGGATAATATGGATGGAGTGTTCCTAGTGGTAGATGAAATCATCGATGGAGGGTAAATATTAAATAACTAATTATTCTCTTTTAGGACCTGCACATTCACTTAGTTCAACAAGAAAACATGCCCTAACATTCAAAAGTAAGATTTATGTTTTAAAAATTTTGTATGCTAACCATGGCTGCAGTTATTTGATCAAAAATACAATTAAAAAAAAATAATATATATACTGTATATATATATATATATATATATATATATATATATATATATATATATATATGAAGAGTTCAGATGCAAAAGCCTCTAAGTGCCATTTGTAATTTTCTTCTTTAATGATCATTTTTATCAAGCCTGTATTTTTAAGTTCAGTGATTTCACTTAAATGACAATTAATAGGTAATTATCATTGCCATTTAAGTGAAATCACTGAACTTAAATATACGAGTTTGATAAAAATGATCATTCTAGAAGAAAATTACAAATGGCACTTAGAGGCTTTTGCATCTGAACTCTTCATATATATATATATATATGTGTGTGTGTGTGTGATGTCAAAGCTGTATATTTAGGATAATTACTCCAGTATTCAGTGTCGCATAACCCTTCAGAAATCATTCTTATATGATGATTTTGATGCTCAAGCAAAATATATTAAATTGGCTTAGTGGTTTTTGGATATTTTACTGCAAAAATCCTGCATATTGTAGGTTTAAGTAAAATAAATGATTATACATTTTTAAATTATAGGCCACCACAGTTAAAGAGGTCATAACATGGATTATTTTAATATGCTCCTTCAGGTTCACTTATAATGTTAATAAAGTTTTTTGCACAAAAGAACCCCAAATATTTATGTGTAAAAATTATTATTTTCTAAAACATTATCCAAATAAAACCATAATTTAAAAACAAAAAAATGATAAACAAAAGTTGATTTGCTAACTCTCCATTACACTGTGTCTTGTTTACAAAACAATCTGCAGTCAAATGCTCTGAACAAACATATCATTTTCCGACATGATCCAGGACGCCATTAAATAAACATCCACTTTTTCCGACGCCGGAATCCGTCTGAAGTCTGTACAGAGACACAAACTAGCTGTTTAAACTGGATGTGTCTTCCATTTGTTCTGTTGTTGGGGGACTGATGGAGCATGTCAGAAACTGAACATTAGATAGTCATTATAATGTTTTCTATTTTCTCTTGACACGATAATCACATCTGGAACTGGTTGCATAAACTACTAATACTAGTCTAACAAGTTAGTAATAAAAAAAATGGCTTAATTCTAAACTTCATTCATATGTTGCTCTACAGGGTGATATTGGAGAGTGACCCCCAGCAGGTCCTTGAAAAGGTCAACTACAGGGTAAGAGACTGTATCAGTGCTTGTTTTCTGTATCTATGAGTTATGTTTCACAATGCTCTGAGAGTTTGTTATTAAACCCCAGACATTCGTCAGATACCTCAATAGTATACTGCAAGTCAGCACAGTTTCTAGCTCTTTACCCAGAATCACCGCTACCTGTCTTTAGAAATTACCGTGGCACATAATTTCAGCTTGACAGGAAGTTCCCTTTTCTTTTTGCCCAGTTTAGTCATGCATGCAGACTAAGTGTCCCCTCTCTTGCCCTGTCAGTGTGTGTCGGAGCAAGCGTATGGCTTCGTGCTTTTTGATTACATCACTGGTAACGTGGAGGGCCAAGGAGAGAGACGAGAGCTACTGTAGCTCTCCTTCAGCCCCCCCCCTTCCTCTCTCCCTCCGCTTTAGAGATGAGAGAGAGAGAGAGAGAGGGCAGGTAACTGCATGGCATGCACAAGCGTGTGTGAGGCTCACAAGAGGAACCGCTGTAACCGATGGAGCTGATCAATAATAAGAAAATGTCCCGCTGACATCTGACCGTAAAGCTTTTGCTGCATGCGGAGTGGGAGACACTGTCACATCTTTGAGTTACACTCACATAAACTCACTCAGTAAATGACCGGCATGATTTCAGCTGGCCACACTTCTGATTTATGCTGTTATGAGTTTTTTTTTACTGCAGTGCAACGGGGAAGACATTGTCCCACTTCAAATAATATTTAAAAATAACAGTAAATACAAATAACAAAAACAAAAAAAACAATATCAGACAAATGTATTTTGTAAATAAATCTTTAATTTTAATTTTAATTTTATTTAGAATAAATTGGAAAAAATAATTAAAGTAAATGTAATGGGTTGGTTAAAATTGCAGTTTATTTTCTGTGAATACATTTTAGCAGCTATGTAACAATTTATTTTGTTGTTTTAGACTTTTTAGACTCAATTTTAGTGATGGTCCCACTCCAATATAGTTGTCAACCAACTATACAAAATAGTAATATCAACAAAATACTTTTAAATTAGATTAAAAAAAATCAACAAAAAAAAAATACAGAGACATAACAGTTAAATAATCTAGTGTATTGGAACAAAAAACAAAATACTTTTAAATAAGATTAAAAATAATACAGAGAGATAACGGTTAAATAATCTAATCTAATTTATTTATCAGTACAATTGCAGTCTAATTCCTTTGAATACATTTTAGCAGCGAGGGAACATTTTGTGATTTTGAATATTTTAGTAAATTTTAGCAATGGTCCTGTTCTAGTATAGTGATCAACCAAAAATGGCTTTTTAATGGGCAGTGATAATATGATTGGTGTCTGCAAATAATTCCGGTAATTGATTGCTGAAATAATGCCGTAATAAACTAAATGATGACAAATGCAAATCAAATGCATACTTATTTTACATCAAATATTTCCAAAATAAAAAAAGTGCTTAACTGACCAAGAAAAAGTTTAATATCCATTATCAAGGGTGAACTAACCCTTCTGTTAACGGGGCAAGCTGGCATATCATCAGCCGAAGATATTTACTGATGATTTTGGAACAAATGTTCATATTTTCTCTACGGCTTTGGGACACTATTTTTGCCCTTTAGTGATGTTTAACAGTAGCTAGTGGTAGATGAGTTGTGGTGTGTTATTGATCTTAACCTTCACTTTGCTAGAGAGTAACTATAAGTTTGAAACATCTTGCACGATTTGTCTGGCTTGGTTGGTTGCGGTTTGTCAGTTAATTTTGTAATCGTAATTTGTCCTGTTTTTGGTTACTTTACAGGCAGATGACAACCCATTATCAGAACAGAGTGTGGCACAGGTATAAACATACATATAAAAACATACAAACACACAGAAACTACAATCACAGGCACTTTTCTGTTAACGTTTGTTGTGAAACATTTTAAAAACTCTGAAATGTTTCCCTTTCTGTCTAACTGTCATTAACGCCTGCACTGTGATTAACATCATCATCACCTGTCTCACTCTAACCTTTGCTACTAACTCTAACCTTGACAGCACATCACTGAGAAACTGGCTCTCACCTCTAATGTAAGTGCATGAAGACACACACACACACACACACACACACACACACACATGCGGATACTTTTAAGCACTTAAAAATGAAAAATCATTTGGGGTAAATCTTTCAAAATGTTTTGTTATTGACAACAGATGCGTAGTATGGGACTGAAACTAATCTAAAGTGAAATTTCTAGAAGAGACTGCTGTAAAGAAACTTCCAGTCTAATACAGTGGTCTTCAGATGCCCCCTTGTGGCCGTAATATAAAGTTGTTTAGTTAATTGAGGAACTTTTGTCATAAGAATATAGTTGCTACATCTCATTATTGTATCTTGCATCTTTCATTTCATAATAGTGTTTATTTAGCTAGGTAATATTATATCTAATTTTATATGGTGTTTTATAACTAGTATTGCATTGATTCAGTGGGGGCTTTATTACTACAAAATATGGTAGGTAAATGAAATGTATCCAAAAACCATATGAACTGATTAACAACTAACAACTTAATGTCAATAATTGCACATGTGGAGTAATGCATCTTGAAGTGTGTTGTAGTTTTTTGGGCGGATCACTGAATGTTCACTGAAATTCTGTTTTCTTTTTTCAGGTGTTACAGTCAGCAAAGGAGCAGATCAAGTGGTCAATTCTAAAATAAAATATCTTGAAGGAATCTGTAAATTATTGAAAGGGAATTTCAATTTTATTTTATATTTTAATTTTTAATTATTTGTATTTTAATTAATTATAGAAGTGCAATCTGTTTTATCTCATGTTTAGTGCTGAAATATTTATATTTTTGTCAAAAGTGGGTCATTTGTCGATGTATTGTCGATACACAAATAGCCTACTTGCTGCTTTAAAGCAATTACAAATTGTGTTTTTGTTTTTTGCTGTTCTGTTTAGAGGAGGTAGAGGAGCATGGTCTGTGATATAAATAATCACAGATCAAAAGCCTACTTGATTGTCTAAACTTGTTTTAATCTTGTCAATTTTGTCATTGTTGTTTTTAAGTCATGGCTGCTTTACAACCTTTTGTCAAAAATATAATTCACAAAGTTTTGTTACATTTGGCTTATAACTAAATATTTTGGTACATGTAAATTGGTTAAATGAGTGAGGCTATTATTAAATGTAGTACAACGAATATAATATAAAATAACAGTGAGTTACATTTACATATGAAAAGCAAAATATATTGTATTTACTAGGATTTATTTTATAGTAACTGTAGACTTTTTCCTGAATGTTTTAATGGGAAATAATTACGGAAGAACGAACATGTGACTAAAAACGAATAAATATGTTTTTTTTATATATATAATATTATTTGTTTGCACTTTCTGTCTTTTCGAGTTTGTATGACAGCGCGACAAAGATGCCGCTTCTCTATTGGTGAGAGACGAGTGAATCTGGACCAATCAGATTTGTTTCATTCTGCATAAATACTAATAATTACAGTGGGGTGTGGTTTGGTCTGCCATTGGATGGTGTAGGCCAATGGAAATTGCAGATCCGAGTCTCCACCTATGATTGAAGCCGAGGGATCGCCTCACGCCCTGACTGGATACATTTAATAAAGGTGGGTGTTGACTTTTGAAATCGGAGACATTCAACAACCAATTGCATTTTATTATTTCTGTTCGGAATCATGCAATAGCATAATGATATGGATATGGTTAGGATATGTAGTCACCCGTTGCCTGTCGAATCAGACCATTTATCACTAAATTATATATTATATAGGCTTATATATAATTTTTTTTCCCTCAAAAGTTAATTAGCCTAATTTTAGAGGTTAGGCTAGTTGTTTCATTTGGGGCTATTTTTTATCGTCGCAACGAGTAGCCTAACAACGACAACTGCAAATAACACAAAGTAGCCAAACAGCTGCAATAGGCTAAAGCTGTAGGGTCTAAGCATGATGCACATAGAATAAAATGCGAAAATCGTCATCGATCTTAAAATGAATTAGCCTACATCATAATAGGCCCATTGCATTTGAGCGTATATAGACATTTATTAAATATAAGTAATAGCCTAATAATCACTGACACCAGCAACCCTTTTTTGACCATAAACATAAAACAAGAAGTAAAAATAAATAAATGAAATGATAATAAAAATAGGCTAGTCGTATCGTTTTTAGCAAAATCGTAAATAAGCATATTCCAGGGCATAATAGGCCTATAGGCTAATAGACGTGGATTAATTACAGTGTTGCTTAGTTTTTTGTAAGCAGCATGAAGTTCTTATACGGTGATAGGCTATTTTAGGCTATATCGTTATAATTAAAAAAATTAAGTTGATTGATGTGCAGTTGTGTTGGAACTTGGAAACAACACAAATTTAACACATCGAGACTTAAAATTATGCCTTAATAAAATAAAATCATATGTTCCTCAGCACGGCCTATTTGAACTCTCATAAAATGTTAGTAAGATATTTCCCAACGCGGTCGTAAAAATGACAGTGGATTTTTTTCGTTAGGCTACATCATCTTCTTAGCAAACCAATCTGTGTTACCTTAAATTATATTAAGTTTATCTCTGTAAAGCTGCTGTGAAACAATCTACATTGTCAAAAGCGCTATATAAATGAGGATGACTTGACTTCACTATAGACTCAGATTAGCCAACATCTGTTTAACATCACAATAAGTTCAGTCATTTCCTATAGGCTACCCAGTTTTTTTTGTTGTTGTTTTTTTTTTAAGATTGATTTTCTTGAACTTTTAGACCTATTTTAAAATAATTTAAATAGGCTACAAGCTGCCTACATTTTACGTCAGCAATTAATGTTTAGAAGTTTTGTTTTTTTTTTGTTTTTTTTTTACTATTGGTATCTCGGCTTTATCCTCGCCACGGTAGCCTATATATATATAGGCTATTTACTTTAATCTCCCACTTTTTTTTGTTTAATTTGGACTTGGTCCCATGTTGTTCACACAAGCATAAAATGACTCTGAATGAACATTAAAAAAAATCATGGAAAGGATTTCCACATGATTAACTTGTTTTATTTCAGCATTATGGAATTATGTTATTCCAATTTAATGTGCTTACGTTGTCAACTTAATTCATTAAGGTTGATTCAACTTATACTATTACGCACAGCTTAATTTGTGTCACTGAATTTAAAAAGGCTCCCTTTCAGGTATTAATTCATCCAATGCTATATAATTAATTTTAGTGTCACACACAAACAATTTATAGTCATAGCACTTTTAAACATCATAATTAATAACATCTACTTGTTTTATCTTCCAAAGCATATGATGTAAATACTGCTGAATCAGTCTTCACCAAATGGTTTAGCTACTCTTCTCCACAATGGTAACCCATAATTGTAATTTAAATGGTTCAGTAATTGCAATGTAGTTTAACATTAAACACAATTACCCACTAAATCTTCCCCTTTTCTTATTTTCTTAAAAACACATAAAATAACACTTAATTTCACCATGTATTTTCTCTTAATTCAACCATATGCAAAGCATGCTGGGAACTAACAAGCACCACCGTTTCAATTAATGCAACACAAATCAATCATGTAAGCAAACACAGACGAATTAAGTAAACTCAAATTGTACATATATTTAAGCAGATTGAACACAATCAAATTAATTTGGGGCAAAATGGCAGTTGACTCGCACTACACTGCCACCCTCTGGATGTAAGATTTTTTTTACTTAATGTAAATGGTTTGTGTTTAGACAACACGTTAGGATATTGCATTGTTAAGTTGAGATATAATTACATACACCTTAATAGAAAAAAAAAATATTTCAAGTCGAAAAACACAATTATTATAAGCCAAATATATGTAAAGTGCACAACCTTCCCAGTTGATTTTTTGAGTGTATCTATATTTATCTGTTTAAAACAAATCGATTTTGTATTTTTTTTAAAAAAAATAATAAAATACTATAAAACAAAACCAAAGAAAATAAATAATTAAAATTGTCTGAAACAGTGTGTGAAGTTGGGATACAACTTCTGTGATGAGGGAACTTCATGATATGGGGGAAAGAACCAATAATTTATGATTACAAAAGCAAATCAATAGAATATAACAATATTGCTAGTTTTCTTTTCTTTTTCTTTCTTTTTTTAAATGTGAAACCCATTCAAAGCTGCCACAAGAAAAAAAAAAAAAAAAAATATATATATATATATATATATATATATATATATATATATATATATATATACTGTAGTGTAATATTATATTATATATTTTCTTGTGACTGTTTTGAAGGGATTTCAAATATATACACAAATATAATCAGTCAATTATGGCAGAAAGAAAGGTGATTTAAGTGACTTTGAATGTGGCATCGTTCTTGGTGCCAGATTTGCTGGTCTGAGTATTTCAGAAACGGCTGATACTGTGATTTTCACTCACAACCATGATCCGAAAAAGACCAAATATCCAGTGAACGGCAGAACATTGTTGGTGCCAGAGGTCAGAGAAGAATGGCCAGACTGGTTCGAGCTGATGAGTCTACAGTATACTGGCCTTAACTTAACTTAAGTGCTTATTTGAGTAACTCAAATAAGCACTTAAGTTAAGTTAAGGCCTACCTTAACCTAATACTGCAGGAGTGAATGATTGTGACGTGTTTGTCGTTTGCTCCATCTAGTGGACAATTGAAAATCTACACTGTCCTCTTGAAAAAGCCTGACTCTCACCACCTAAAGCAAGATTGAATATGTCTTCATTCAGGCTTCTCTGTTGGCTGCAGTGTTTAAAGTTTAAACCAGTTGAACATCACCTTGTCCAGAATGTGAGACCATGAAAGATGAGCAAAGACCAACAAACCAGCATCCCTTTACAGCATCCATTCTCCCAAACATATCATGGATGTATTTTTAACCCTTGTTGAAATCCATCATTTATGGCATCATGCTTCCTGCATGTAATTATGCGGAGGAGGGGTCACTCAGCGAACGCATGACACATGTGTGGTTGCATCTTCACATCCTCAGGAAATGTGTTTTTTAAGAGAGTAGCGGGTGTTGATAGATTTCAGATCGCTTGCAGCTGCTCTCACAAAGTGCTTCAAAGTGAAGAAGAGTCAGATGAAAGAACGTCACTTCATCTGTCACAGACATCTTCATGGGACAGAGACACGTGTGCTCGTCCCGAAATACAGCCGAGGTCATAACTGCACGCTAGTTTCCTCAAGGACTTAACCTTGTGAGTATTTGTCTATATTTTTCTCACTTTTTTTGCCATGAGAAAACTGACTTTGTTTTTCCTGTGGTGGATAGTTTATTGACATGATGAAAGATAAAGTTATGCACATAAAGCTATAAGTGAAATACTTTCATATTAGCTCATAACCACATTCATAATTCGCGCATGGAGTTAGCACTTTGAAGGCCATTCATTAACACAAATGCAAAAAACTGGATTGAGAAGTGACAGCTGTCAGTCAAATGTTATGTATGTACCATATGCAGCAGAGTTTCTTGTCAGTTTGTCTCCCGTAAAATCAAACATTAAAAAATAAATAAATCATATAGTTGTACATTGATTTTACAGTTAATTTAATTGCCTCTTGGCTTTAAAGAAATGATGCATTTTTGTTACAAGCTTGAGGGAAAAATATATATATAAAAAAAATGATTGGCCTAGACGCTTCATATCTTAAATTCTAATCCTCACCTGATCTGGGGCTTAATGGTAAACGTAGCAATTAAGATGTCTTAAGATCTATGACCCACTAACAGTTATTCAAGGAATGGTTAGTGCTACTTTTCAGTATCAAATTAGGCCTATGTATGTTTTTATGTAACTGACTGTCTTTTTTGATGACTGACTTGATTGCCTATAGCAATTTAGTTAGTGTTAGTTTAGTAGCTCAATTGCTTTTAGTTAGTGAATTAACTTTACACAGTTATTGAGCTGAACTGAATGGTCACTGAACTGAATTGAGCTGAAAAATGACAGTTCTTATGCTAGCCTACAGCCGCTTTACAGTAGCTTGTACACTGTAAAACATCTTGTTGGTTTAACTTAAAAAATGTGGTTATTTGGTTGCCTTAAAATTTTAAGTTCATTGAAATGGAAAAAAAATGACTTAATACAATGAATGAGATTGACTTAATCATCAGAAACTCAAAATATTATGTTATCTGAACCACATTAATTATTTAAGTTGATTTGACAAAAGAAAAAATGTTGTGATTACAAATTTTTTACAATGAAGTTTGCATCATTAATTCTGTTACTTTCATGTATTTTACTGTAAAGCTGCTTAAACAATTTCTATGAAGAGCTATAAAAAATAAAGATGGCTTGATTGACTTCAAGTTCCTCAACGGCCTGACACCGACTTCTGGAGGAAGACTGAACTATTTGCATTTCACACATGGTCGCTACGTATCGCTTTGGCACTTTCACGGTAAAAAAAAATATTGTTGGTTTAACTTAAAGTTCTTAAAGTTCATTGAAATTTAAAAATTGAGTTAATACAATAAAAGAGATTGATTTAATAATCAGAAACTCAAAATGTTATGTTATCTGAACCATGTAAATGATCTAAGTTGATTTGACAGAAGAAAAAACGTTAAGTCATTATTTATTTATTTTTTTTTATTATATATTTTTTTTTTTTACAGTGGAAGCACAGGCTGGATTTGTCATTCAAAATAAAGAAATATTCCTTTAAGGTGTAATATTTGGTACATTTATGAGGACATATTATTTATAACCATACTCTCTCAATTAAAGAACCATTAGATGTTTTCATTAAGCTCTTAATAATAAAATAAAATATTTTAACATTTTAATACAAATTTTGCATGATAATATTTAAGCAAAGAGTATAACTTGAAGAAACTACTGTACATCAGACCACCAAAATGGTCATTTTGGCCTGATCCCTCATTAATTTCTGGCCCTGGCTGATACACACATGCGGCTTGATGAACTAAGAAAAAACAAAAGTATCTTATGAAGTAATAAATTAAGTCAAACAAACATGGTGTGCATTAGGCTATCTAAATAAAGGTGAGCTCTAAGACAGACAAGAGCAGTAATAGCACCTAGGCCATTTATCAAAAGTTGACGCTATAAATTAATGAATTATGAGGGGGTTCAGTTCTGAAACATTGATTGGTCAAATGGTCACCAGTAATTGGGTGTGAGTGGCATCTGGGAAGTACAGGCAACAACGCTGATGTCACATGTTTTTTTTACATCATAGGAGCCAGTTGGCAGATGGGGAGACCTTTGAACTGTTCCTCATATTTCACATGTTGGCAGATCATCTTGCTTGGGGAAATGTAACTGCTGCTCTATTTGGAAGGTGATGGAGTGAGTATAACAGAGAGAAAGCAATAACGTGAACGACGAAGTGTTGTAACCTTTTAGAAACTGAGGTGATTGAATGTGTAGGTATATATTATTACACAAAAATGACAGTTCTGTCAATAGTCCAGTTTCTTGCACTGTGTGTTTGAATGTTTAGATGTTGTGACTGTCACTCGTTTCTAAATCAGACAGAAACGACAAGCCTCACATCACTTTTCAATGATCTGAAATAATTCCTTTGTTTTCATTGCAGGAGTTAAAATCCACAATCACCAGAACAGCAGCTCAAATCATGAAACTGTTATCCCACTCACATTTTCAGTCAAATCATGAGCACAGCGAGGGGTTGCCGCATATATAGGAGACAGCGTGAATAAACTGAGCTTGATTGGCTAGCCGCTGTTTAGCATACCCTCCTTGATTGGCTAAGGAGCTGACATTGATGGATTGGCTCTTTACTGATAGGTTCCTCTAAAAAATGACGTTTCAAATGAAGGGCAGGGCTAAAACTACAGGGAGTGGCTAATTTAATGTGTGCTGTCAATCATCATGGGCCCTCCACACAAAAGAAAGTGTTTTCACCCCCAACATTTTTGTTTAAAACACATTTACTGGTATATTTATAGATTAAAACAACTATGGTTTTAGATTATCTACTCAACACATTCAAAGAAAAGACTAGTATTTCATCTTTACCAAATGTACACAAAATTTCACTTTTAATCCACAGAGCAATTTAACAATTGCTCTATTTACCACAGTGGTGGTAGAAAGATAAATATGGAAACAAAATGAGTAAAATCGCACTAGAGTGTGGAGGGAAAATAGCTGATGAAAACCTATTTTTCAAGCTATAACTAACAATTCATAAATCAAGTGCTCTTGACATCCTTGTTCCTGGCAAGTTTCTTTTTAACACATAATATTAATCATCACTCAAACTGCTGAAAGAAAGAAATTGCGTAAGGCTAACATGAAATTAACTATTTTAATCGTGCGTTTCTTGGAAGAACTGAATGGTGTACTTTGGAGGCCTGTGTTATTTAACTATAAGGGTCCTTTCCTTAAGTTGCACCAAATTACACCACACTGTCATGTTGCCTTAAAATCATATTAAAATATGTGTTGTGCTGGATCTCGAGATCTCATGAAAGTAATCCACCCATGAAGCCATGCGCTTTTAACCAGATCAACGCCTTAGGAACGGCTATGCTCATAGAGAGATGGCCCGCCATTTTGTCTCCTGTTTCTCGTCAGGTCGCCTGCCAACTCCTCGTCACAGAAAAACACATGGTCCGCGGGGCTCCTCAATACCCTCGCGTGCCGCACGCCCCATTTCAAATAAACACCCGGGTCCACTTGGCCCGGCGCTACCCGCCATCTGCCCAAACAGAGCACGCGGAAAATAAATGCTGCTCTCCTAAACAAATAAACCCTCGCGCCATTCACAACGCGCGAGATGGAAGCGCGGGATAGGAAGAAACACGATTTATCCTCGCGAAGTATAAACACGGCGACAGGTTTCTGAATATATGTGGAGAGGGGAGGTTTCACAGAGTGTATAGTCAACAGAAAAGTAATCAAGAGGAAAGTGAAGGCGAGGTCGTTTAAATGATGTAAATGGTAAAGTTTTCAGGCCGAAAGCCACCGCGGACTGCAGTTAGCATGTCATAAAACGTCAATTGTACATAGCCAGCACAGAGAAAATATTATATAAAATGTTTGACAAAAGGAAACGGGTCACTATTGAATATTTGCCTTCTAGATTTAGGATAATAATGTAAATATCTATTTTTATTGATTGTTTTATTGAGTAGGCCACTTTAGGCTACTCAACCATTAAAAGGTTGCCTATTTGTTGGTCTAACGGCCATTAGCCAAATCATGTTTACTCAAATAATGTATTATGACTCAAATTAAATAAAAAATGTTCATTTAGATCTTATTACACAAATAAAATATATTATTTACTTGTTTTTACTAATGTTTTTATTATTAACTTCTGAAAATATAGACTTATAAAAGACACATAAAAAAGGTCATGTATAGCCTACATAAAATTTCATCATCTTAAATTGAAATTCTCTCCAACCACAAAGCATCACAGCCTCAGAAGTGGAATGTAGGATCTTAAAATCATCTGAAGGTATTATTACTATTCATTGTTTTTATATTTATTATCAAAAGTTTGGAGTCAGTTCGATGTTTTTGAAAGAAAGTAATACTTTTATTCAGTAAGGATGTATTAAATAGCTTGATAAAAATGACACAATAGATTTCTGAGTTTAACGCTGCTCTTTCTATATAATCAACTCAAGATGTATATATATACACACACAAACACACACTGTTTAAATTGTTTGAAGTGAAGATTAGAAATTCAGATATTTTTGACAATAGGACTGATATTGTAAAGAAAAATTGTATTAATAAACACCAAAAGAAATACATGTATAAATATTGATTGATTAATTTTACAGTTAGAACAAACATTTCAAGCATATTGAAAACATTATGGTTCATTATCATTGTCTGTTTTTACAGCAAACTTGCGCATCAACCTTTCATCCGGTAGAGGGCGATAGAGCACCAAAATGCAGTTGGACCAGGACAGGACACTCTTGAGGCCTTGTTCCTGGCTTGCCTTTCCTCATGTTTCAGGTTATCCATGAAATCACAAGAATCTGAGACGTCTGAAGGTACAGAGCTGTGTGAATCAGTCAATTTCGAAATTGTTATGTGTGTTTTCAAGTATGGCGAGATGTCAAGTGATGGACCACTTTGTGAACGTTTAGTGATGGAATCACAAGCATCATATGAGGAAAGATTAAACATTATTTTATAAAATGCTTCATGAATTAAAAAGACTGATTTTTAAGCTACACATTTAAATATAACATTGCATAAAGAAATCTTTCTCACCCACTCTCTCTCTCTTTCTCAATCCCCAGGGCGGAGAATGAGATGATTGGCCATCCTTGCGTTTTGTCGTACAAGAGGCAGGGCTGTCAGAGAAAGCTGTCCTTTTAGGGACATAATTGAGGCGGGCAGGACGGCATGTGTGGGCGTGATAGGTCGATTGTGTCAGAGAAAGCAAGATTGACAGGAGTGACAGCTCCATTTATTGGCTGCTAGAGTCTAGTCAGCAAAAGGGCATTCAGGGCCACTGGCTGGCTCTGCTGGCGGCCTGTGCAGTCGGCGCCTGGTGAGTAAGCATTTAGACAGCAGCCCTCAACGCTGCAATGCATGGGAGAAATATCTCTGTCAACACTGACTGTGATCTTTGACGCTGCCTCTAAAGAGGAAGGTCATACATATGAATGCAATCTCTGTCGCACTCTTTTTCAACGACACTCTCGCACATAAACACGCACACACAAAACCAAGCCTGACATAAATTGCACATAATGCCATGTTGTCAAACTCTCTTGGCACAAAGATTCAGCAGTAAAAACACCCTGGACTAAAGGTTCAGAGTCCTGACCCTGGAAACATTTCTCAGCAATGCGAATATTGAATGTTATCTTTGTGGGACGATTATAACTTTAACACATTGGCTGAATGCAGTTTCTAGTTCGGTGTTTGACATTCTTGCTGTATGTAAAGATTTAGGTTATCCTTAAAGGTAATGTGGATGTAATATGAGGTTTTTTTTAAGACAAAGGAAACTTCATGAAGACAGATTTTGAATGATGGTTTGATAAAGCGTGGTTGAAGTCTTGTAGTTTGACAGTATTATAGACTGACAAAGAAATCAGTTTAATATATATATAGAAATGCATATATCTGCATAGTATATGTTACTTTTCAACGATTGTGTTAAATGTTTTTTTAAATAGTCTCTTATGCTCACCAGGCTGCATTTTCATTTGATAAAATAGATTACAGTAAATACAGTGATTTTTTATTATTATTATTGCAATTTAGAATAACGGTTGTGTATTTGAATATATTATCAAATGTAATTTATTTCTATAATGACGACACTGAATTTTCAGCATCATTACTCCAATCTTCATTGTCACATGATACTTTAGAAATCATTCTGATAGGATGATTTGCTGCTCAAGAAACATTTCTTATTATCAATGTTGAAAACAGTTGTGCTGCTTCATATTTTTTTTTTTTTGAAAACCATAATACATTTGTCCAGGATAATTTGATGACCAGAATGTTAAAAAGAACAGCATAATCTTTGCTGAAAAAAGTATTAATTTCTTAAAAAAACGGCTTAAACTTTTAAACAGTATATTAAATTTATAGTAATCTATTTGTACACACACACACACACACACACACACACACACATATACAAACAATAATTCAATATAATATAATCTAATACATGTTAATTATTCTTAAATAGAGACATGGATCTGTGAAGTGAAGCACACTCCCTGAAGGCTTTATCTTATGAATCACTTTGAATTAATAGTTCCTATCAATCCAGTTTGACTTCCTGTAGGGTGTGGCCAGCCAATTAAAATTCTGGAGCCAATTGCTCAATTCTACATTGTGCCCAGTTCAATCATATAAATCATCACTTTGTCATCACACAAATCATCATCAAAAAATACAGTACAGAAAGGTGGTTTTCATTTTTATGAGTACAGTGTATTGCCATTACTGACAGCATAAGACTTGATTGAATCTTTTTTGGTTTCTCTTTGTCTATTTCCAGTAATGCATGAAGCCATGGAGTCATGGTAAACAGCATATCCCGTACAGGAATTTTATCCAACATGGAGGATGAAGAGATTTCTCCTGGAGAGTTCTGGGAACTCGGTGTATGTGATTTCTGATAAAATAATCCTGCAGTTGTAACTTTGGTCAAAAGTCCCCTGTAATTGTTGGACTTGGCTAATGAATGTCTATGACAATATTTAACTCACAATTTTGGCTTCTTTGCACACACATAATCATCCACACACAGGCACAGATATACACACATCAAACAAAAAATGTTCTTTTATATATGTTTGCATAACCTTTCCATCAAACAAAGGTGAAAGAAAATAAACACTATCCAGAGGAAATGTCCTCCTAAAGGAAACATGCTCACTTGGTGTTATAGCCTGCTTTGGTGCTAAAATATTTGGGTTTCAGTTTTTTTGGAAATGTTGTTGTCCAGAGGGTTTGCGACCTCAAAATGTTGAATCTAAAGTTGTAGAGATGCTTAGTGAAAACTGAAGAGAGACTGCGCCTAATGGAAAATGATGATAAGCGTTTTATTCCAACTGGCCGTATAGTCAATACTGTATAGGAAAGGTTTCACACCATCACACCAGGATTGAGCAGTGTCCTTCAGACTAATAAAAGCAGGCAATTCATGTACTTAGAAAAAGGCCACAGAAAGTACCACCTAATATCCTAAAGCTGTCATGCTCAGAGAATCACTTAATAAGGCACATAATCGTAAGAGGCGGCCAAGACCTCCGATGACACTAAATCAATTGGCAGACGGCAACTCCTCAGGCGGGCCGTGGTACCTAAGCTCTGAGTTATGACTTTCGGGGTGCCCCAGGGCTCAATACTCGGCCCACTCACACTTCTCTCCGTCCCAACTTTACCCTCTGGACTTAATTCATTTTTCCCTTGCTGGATCTGACAGGTTGCGTGTTACTTGGCGCCTTTCAAGTCGCCGGGCCAGCAGTATGATTAAGGGAGATGGAGGAGGATTAATGGAAAAATACAGGAACCGCAAGGATCGGTGTTGACCTAGAGGGAAGAACCTTACGTTAATTCCAAACATGCCGTTTGTTTCTGGCAGGGAAAGATAAAAGGTTAAATGTCTCAAGAAACCGTAAGTACGTCAGAAGTGTTTATTTGGTTTGTCCAGGCGTATATTGAAACAGTTGTTTGCGAAGGAAATTGAAATTATAGTTCTGCATGACCAAGCTATTTGCTGTGGAGGTCTTGCTTAATGATTTCCATATAGCTCATGTTGTCTTTGGTGTCAAATCCCATCTGCAGATGATACCACTAAAGGATGAATGGCAATCAGATGTTAGTTGTTTTTTGAACAGAGTGGGTTTTCGGTACAGTAATCATGAGAAAATGCTGTGCCCTGAATTGAATTCGCCACAAAGAACGCTCAATCCCTGTCACTTCTCCATCTTAACCAGCGTGCATCTTTTGTTTGCTTTGTGCTCATCCCGACAAGAAGACGTTAAACGACCAGTAGAAGTTTTCCAGGTTAGCTTCCCACATTCTCCTCACTAATCAAGAGCTGCCTCGCAATAACGATAAATCTCTCATTTTGACGTGCGGCATAAATAAAGCAAACAGGCCTTGGTTTGATTACCCAGACTCCCCGTGAACAGACGGGCATTTGAGTGGCTCTGCTATTTATCAACCTGGATCTCCCTTCCTCTCAATCTCTCCAGCACTCAAAAAACGCCGTCACTGATTGCGTTTAATGTCTAACACATGGCCTGGCCAAGCATTCCCACTGCTGCCCGGGGAGGTGTTTGGACTGATTAAGAGTACTGTGTTTGCGGCCAAAGACTTGGGTTGTGAAACCGAAAGGTTCTGGCAACGTGGCAGAATTTCGAGTGTAGCTCCAGGGATTCGAATGTGGTTGCCTCTGTGGTTAGCGGACAGAGTTTCTACTCTTGGAATCTTGCAGAAGCATCCAATTTGGAAAGAAATGGCATAGCAGCAATTACTTATTATCCTGAGGAGTGTTCCTCACTTCAGTGCTTTACCTCTATCTCTCTCTCTCTCACTCTTTCTTCTTCTCCTTCATCCATTCAGCACTTCTCCCTATTTGCCGGCTGCCTGGGGTCACATTTAACCTGGAAGTGCTCTGATTGAGCCGGGGGTCACTTCACGGGCCCCCAAATTGCCTGCACCCATCCGTCACTGTCAGGCCATTATTACTGCTATTATCATCAAAGTCACAGTCTGAATTATAGCGCATGCAAAAGCTGCGCCGCTCGGACTTAACGGCGACCTGAGCCAGGATGACAGCGAAAAGGGTTGAGACCTTGCTGATGACATCACTCTAATCCCTCAAAGGCAGAAATGGCTGATGCTGAACAGAACGGTGTTCTGGGAGAAAGTTTGCTGGTTGCGCAGCTTCATGTCATCTTGAAACTCTCAGATTCATGTTAACAGATGACCGTAGGCCAGATCTGGATCGGCTGGTGGGGAAAAGGTCTTGTTTCTTGAATTAGACGTTAGGTCATGAGAATCAACATTTGACACGTTGGAGTTTACTTATTTATCAGCAGGTGTTTTTATACAAAGAAACTTAAATGTGGGATGCTACAACATATGCGATTATTTCGTTAATGGTTTACATGCTTAACGGGATGAGAATTCTGTCATCGTTTACATTTACTCACCATCATGTCGTTCCAAACCTGTAAGAGTTTCTTTCTTCTGTGGAGCACAAAATACGATATTTTGAAGAATGTTGGTTACCAAAGAGTTTCGGTTTCCATTGACTTCCACTGTAATTTTTGTCCATGCAATAGAAATCAATGGGAACTGAAAAGGTTTGGTTATTTGTCCATTTTTCAAAATATCTTCTTTTATGTTCCACAGAAGAAAGTAAGTCATTTTGAATGACATGAATGTTAGTAAATGATGACAGAAGTTTAAATTTTGGGTTCACAAAATAGTTTTTAATTTGTGTTTTTAGTTTTACCAATTAGTTTGTCATTTTACCATCATGTGAAAGTATAGGTTAGTGATTCTGTAATATATCTGATTTAGGATAAAGAAACTAATTATGAAGAAACTACTCTATGTGCCTTGCATGGGATTGAAATTGACTTGTAAATGCTGGGCTTGAATGCTTGTTTCTTTAAAGGTGAAGTGTATAATTTCTCAACAAAAAAAATACTATTTAGGCATCAAAATGTACAAAAATGTTCACATTTCACCTCAAAAAAGAGAGAGAGAAGTAACCCTTAACCTGTTTTCTCCATCAAAGGCTTGTAAGACCTCTGCCCAGCACTCCTTCACATTCAGTGCTGCCCTGGACACCGAATGGCCTGCATTGTTTTGCACTCATGTGTCAGTCTATGTTGTCTCTCTGCGACAGATCTTAAGGCAGCACTGTTGTCCTTCTAAATTAAGCTTCTCCATATGCATGAGCAGAAATGGGGGAGAGAGCGTTGGCAACGAAGTGCCATGGTGGGGAGTCTAAACAAGTGACAGACTGCTGAGCGGCCTCAAAACACGAGCTGTCCATCAGCGATAGGTGAGTATAAGAAACAACAAGCTTCTACATGCACATACATAGGGAAATGTTAAGAGAAACAGACATTATAGTATTATAGTAGCACTGTATGTGTAATCATTCGTATCATCCTTTTTTGCCTGGGTGTCTGGCCTACTTTTCTCTTCATTAAATCATTTTCGGGCGCTCCCAAGGGTTGATGGGAGTAGGGTCAGAGATCAACTCCAACGCCCCCATATGGTCAATTAAATCCCACTCAGTGCGCAGGCAGGGCCTCTTTCTTTATGGCACTATTTACTCTCTTATATTTTCATTATGTACATAGAAGGAGAAGGCAGGAGAGAAGAAAGGCTTTGTCTTTTACCTGCACAAGCAGGTATTATTCACATTTAGAATCATATAAATTTTAAAAATTGTAGTTCTGTTCCTGATTTCCACTTAAAGGAGTAGTTCACTTTTAAAAAAAAACTTTGCTGATAATTTACTCACCCCCATGTCATCCAAGATATCCATGTCATCCTTTCTTCAGTCGAAAAGAAATTAAGGTTTTTGATGGAAACATTCCTGGATATTTCTCCATATAATGGACTTCATTGGGAACCAAACGGTTCAAGGTCCAAAAGACCGTTTCAGTGCAAATTGTTCAAAGGGCTTTAATGGTCGCCTTGCTCTGTTCTGTGATGCACGTTCCTGACTCTCCTATTCAAATTTATATATATAAACTTTGGTTTTTTTTTTTTAAATGAGCGATCGTAACGCTTGATAAGACCCTTATTCATCGTCTTGAATCGTTTAAAGCCCTTTGAACAGTTTGCAGTTTGCACTGAAACTGTCTTTTCAACCCGATCTCACGACCAAGTCGTACGAATTCGACGAATGATTAAAAAGTGGCTAATTCGTAACAATTCATACGACCTCACTCGTACGAATTAATACGATTTTGCTAAATCGTACATATTTTATGTACGTGGGTTTAGACAAATCGTACGAATTAGTACGAGTGAGGTCGTACGAATTAGTACGAATTAGCCACTTTTTAATCATGCGTCGAATTCGTACGAATTGGTCGTGAGATAGTGTTGGTCTTTTGGACCTTGAACTGTTTGGTTCCCATTATATGGAGAAAAATCCTGGAATGTTTTCATCAAAAACCTTAATTTCTTTTCAACTGTAAGAATGACATGGATATCTTGGATGACATGGGGGTTAGTAAATTATTAGCAAAAGTTGTTTTTTTTTTAAAGTAAACTACTCCTTTAATTGTAGTTCATTGAAATAATATGGGATGCAAGTATGTGCGAATTTGAGTGCACTAAAAATCCTACTGATCCAAAACTTTCAACTAATAATGTTTTTAAAAGAAGTCTCTTCTGCTCACCAAGGCTGCATAAAAAAAAACAGTTATATTGTGAAATATTTTTAAAATTTAAAACAGCTGTTTTGTGAATATATAGTAAAATTTAATTTATTCCTGTGATGTTAAAGCTGAATTTCAGCATCATTACAGTCTACAGTGTCACATGATCCTTCAGAAATCATTCTAATATCAAGAAGCATTTCTATTTATGATCAATATTGAAAACAGTTATTTACATTTTTATTTCAGGATTCAGGAATAGAAAGTTCAAAAGAACAGCATTCATCTGAAATAGAAAACTTAACATTAAAACACTACCGTTCAAACGTTTGGGATCCGTAAGAATCTTTATTTCATTTCTTGGGGGGGAAATAAATAAAAGAAATCAATAGATTTATTTCTTCATTGATGATTTAAATTGATCAAAAGTTACAGAGAGAAAGACATTTATAATGTTACAAAATATTATATTTCAAAGAATTGCTGTTCTTTTGAACTTTCCATTAATCAAAGTATCCTGAAACAAAATTTACACAACTGTTTTCAACATTGATAATAATACTGAATTATTGAGCATCAAATCGTCATATTAGAATGATTTCTGAAGAATAACGTGACACTGAAGACTGGAGTAATGATGCTGAAAATACAGCTTTGATCACAGGAATAAATTGCATTTTAAAATATATTAAAATAGAAAACAGTTATTTTAAAACGTAATAATATTTAACAATATATATTCTTTTTTGTATTTTTTAATCAAATAAATGCAGCCTTGGTGAGATTTCTTTTAAAAACACTAGAAATCTTACCAATCCAAAAGTTTTGACTGGTAGTGTGTGTATATATAATTTTATTTTTATTTATTTTTTTTAAATACTTATTAAGCACACACACATTTTTTTGTGTTCATGGTTAAATGGTTTAACTAGCTTTGTCAGTGAATTAATGCAGGAAACTTTGACAAAATTATTTTATACAATGTCCTGTCAAAATTGGCATCAGGAAAATCATTTCGTTCCATTTATTTTAAATAGCTGATTCCCAACCCCATGTTGCAGTTTTTTACTGACTTTAGATCAGCTCCTTTTGTTCAAATTCTGATGCAGGATAAGTCTGACAGTCACAAGGCAAACTTCAAAGCTGCTTCAGACTAAATGGGGAATGGCAGCTCGCGACCCAGAAAAGCAGCTTCATGCTGTACGCGCAATTGATTTGTTAGGAGAGAGGTGAAAGGCCTTATGGTTAAAGTAAATAAAATAGTGCATATCAATATATCATCAATACTCCTCTGTATGCCGTTCCGGAGCCTCTCAAGAGGCCTAAATGTTGGAAGGAGATCAATAACTCTGTCTGAGCAAGAGATGGTGGCTCTGCTGTCACATCGGACTGTAATAACATCTGCTGTGATGTAAGATGTGCTTTAGTCACAGATCTTTATGTTTGGTCTCTGCAGATTATGAATGTCACGGTGGATCCGGCAGGATGAGTAAGTCATTTTGTTCATGTAAGTTAGAATGAACCTCTCAGGCGGTCTGAACTGAAATGACTGGCCACCAGGATCAATGTAGTGTGGATTTCATGCTTGTCTAATCACTGTTATAAGAGAAGGTGCCAGTCTCTTAGTGTCCATAGAGAAGTAATTCTGTAGTTGATGCCATTTGTGTCTCCTAACAGTGAGTCTTTGTATTTTAAATTAAATAAACAAGCTGATAAAGAAATAGCTATGCATTTAAAATGAGTCAAAACTTACATGGACCTCATTTACTCCTTGTATTAACATCTGCTTGGGGTAATCACAAGTGGACAGCACTAATTGCTGGTGGGGTCCAAAACACACTGAATTGTGAATCTAATGAAATCTTTTTAAAATGCATGTGACCAGACCACATTTGAAGTATAAGCACTAATTGAATGTACCTAGAAAGCAGCAAAGAGCCGCTTTATATATACTCGCCTGTCAATCACTCATAATTTAATACAGGTTAACTGATTATATGCATTTGAGAAGCATTTTACTAACAGGTATTGATATAATCTGTCTCGCCCACGCACTTGATTGTATCAAACGGGGCTTTGTATTAACTGAGCCATATTCACAAACCAGAAGCAAGACAGTACTGGTGCAGATGGCACTATATATTTGATTGACCTTTTGTAATCCACAGACTGCTTTAATGAGTTCCAGGATCCACTTTGTTCCAGCCCAGATCTGCTTTCCTCCTCTCATTCCTGGAGAGACCTCTGTTTTACAACCTCAGGTGCTTCTGGATACACTTAGTGCTCACTGTACGTCACCTGGGACTGCATGGGATCAACCCTTACCTGACCTCTCACTGGTATCTGTGCTCACACAGACAAAGAAAGAAAGAAAAAGAGAATATTGGAAAGTGGCTAAAGTCTCTATAATGTGGAATACATTTCAATTCTTTAGACTTGGATAGATTTAGATACACATTTTGGTTTAAGACAGGTGCATTTATATGTCTTGTTAGGCTTGTAAATATTTTAATAATCAATATATTATTTTTTACACAGCATACAACATATTAAATCTCCTTATCCATTTAATGTTTCCATTTATTTGTATGGATTTAACATTTTCTTAAAATAATTTGATTATAATAGTTTAGCTTGACAAATATAATAAATGCTAAAAATAGCCTATAATAATAATAATTAAAAAAATAAGTATAGGCCTTACTTTTTGTTATGTTTTGGACAATAAAGTGTATTTAGTTAAAATGCTTTTTACTTTTTGTTTTTGACATTTATTATATTTTTAATGTTGATGTCTATGACAGTGATTATGATGATTTAAACTATTAGAGTTTAGCTAATTCATACCATGTACATTTTGTTCGATAATAGTTAATAACATAGGCTATTTAATAGGTGTTAACACAAAAACATGGGATCTGTTATGTTTTAAAAATGTCATGGATACCTTGAAGTGTACTGTATTTTGTGGAATGTGCAGTAAATCAAAGCTGCTATTGCTAAACAACAAGAAAACTACAATAGCAAGAGGTTATTATGATGATCATTACAAGTGGCTATATTAAATGAATACTAAAATAAATCACATGAAGGCTGTAGAATAAATAGCAGTTATGAACTTTACATTTTTTTTTAAATGCCTGATGTTACTTAGCCTGTAGACAACTATATGATGCTTTTTAAATCATACATTCAAGACATGTTTGCCACTGTCAAACTTTTAGAGTGTTTTATTATTATTTTATTTATTTATTACACATTTTACTCTTATTTAAGTGTTTCAAGACGCACTCGTGATGTTGACACGCCAGAGTGTCTACTTTAATGGAAATGCCACGAGCGTGAAAGTCATCAGGCTGTCACGGATCTGCGCGTGGCCATGACCGGCATGATAAAGAACCGGACGCTTTTTCAGCGAGGAAAACGGCTAATGGGCGAAAGATGAGGAGAAAAACAATAGCGAAGCGCATCCTGTACAATGGATACGAAGAGACACCCGAAGACACCGGTGCGAGGGCGAACCACGTCTTCAGTGTATGCAAACATCATCCTTTTGTTGCGTAAGTGTCCTTGTTTTGCAGACCCTTGATATAATGATGTGACTGTCTTTCAGCAAGAACCGGCGAAGAGGAGAAAATGGAGAGGACTAAATGGAGAGGATATCTCATCTTGTAATGCTGACTATATTAAGTTCAAAACAAAGGTCTGTTACTTTTTATTGGTGACTTATTATAATCAGTTGTGTTTTTTTGTTGATAAGGATTGCTAAGTAGACTATAACTGTTGCAGTGGCCATTCTTACCATTTATAATAACTTATATAATTGTAATTAGATATTATACATTATTACACTTACATGAAATTTTAAAATGATTTACTGTATCTAAGGGAGGTTTTAAATTATTTATGCGTTTATTTCATTATTGACTTGCTTATCTGCAGTTTAATGAGGGTTAATAGGATCACTTAGGCTACAGTAAATATGAAGACACTAGAGGCTTAATTTAGATTTCCACAGATTGTCACACTGGCAGAACCCTCTGGAGGACCTTTAGGCACCATTTCAAAAAAGGAAATCAGTTCTCTGAGGAACTTACATGATGAAACCTGCAAAAACTTCAAAGACTGTTCCATGAAATCCCATCATCATGATTCCTCATTAAACTGCAGATAAGCAAGTCAATAATTAAATAAACACATAATTTAAAAGCTCCCTTACACGTGGAAGATACAGTAAATCATTTTAATATTTCATGTATTATTTTATAATATACAAAACAAATCTTATAAGGTATTAGAAATGGTAAAAATGGCCATTATGAGGGAAACGTTTTAAGGCACTTTAAAGAATTACAGTTAGTAACAGGAGTACAGGATATCTGAGGCATCTTAAAATCGAGGATCTTCAGAGGGTTTTGTCAAAGTGATGAACCTCAAATATCTTTTTATTTTTAAATTGTTAGCAAACATCCTTTTTTTAAAGATACAAACCACACCAGAACCACTGTATTATTTCTGATTGCTCTCGAACAGGCCTTTGAGGTTGACAAACCCCTTGGAGATGCAACAAGGAATGCAGATTTCACTATGGAGGTAGTAACTGTATCAAAAATCTAATATTTCCTCACTGCATGAATTAAAGCTTCTTACTTTTAAACATCTAAGTGCTTTTTGGAGGTTTAGAGCCAAAAAAGTGAATTGCGCACTTCCACTCTTTTGGCTCCTAACACTTGCTTTAAACAGTCAAATGCAAAAACAGCATTTTTGGTCTATTGTTTATAGTTTGAACCCATGTGTCCATGTCACTATTAAAACGGGATGTGTATAATCTCCTCTCAGGTGCTTGGAAGCCTCCAGTCATGTTCAAGGGCGGAGCTTATCGCAATGGTGCTCAGTATGCAGAGGGAGATGGACGGCCTTCGAGAGCAAATCAGGAGCCTAACAGGTAAAGTGGTGGACTTCTGAAATGAGGAGGCAAAGTGCCCATGCTGGGTTTGTTTTTGGTTTTTTAGTGTGATGCATTTGCATTGGCAGGGAAAGATGTGCACCGAGCTGAAATCTTGCTAACAACTGACTCATTCACAGCCCATTTCATGTTTCAAGATCATTTCAGTTTGAGGAAAAGTTCAGCAAGTTCATGGGGAAACTTCATGTCGAGGAAAGATTTAGTATTACTGTGGTGTGCCATGTTACACAAGATGTTACCATTTGTGAGACGATTTCAGACTAAATTCATACTTTTTCTTTTACAGCTTGTGGGAAGTTAGCTCAGACACTTGAAGAGTTGATCGAGAGGAGTGATAGATGGCTGTGCGGAAGCCACGAAGCTGCAACTCCCAGCATTCCAAGGGAGGCCGAGAGAAGCAGGCCACCCAGTCACATTTCTCCTCCAACAGTGCTTAGTGGAAGAACAGATGCATGTGCAAGTTCAGAGCAGCAGGGGTGTGGTCAGTATGAGATCACACAAACAATGCAAACGCAAAGGAATGGAACGCTTCTGGAACATGAAGTAAGAGTTACATTTTATATATAATCAGTTTCAGAACTTGTCCAGAACATCAGAGAATCTTCATAGAATCCCATGTGTTTTATTGTTTTGAAACAAAAAGTGTTATCCTCAGTTGCTTTTTTCTTTTACTTTTTCATTGTAGGGCTTTAATTTAATAATAGATTAATCTGCTGGTTTATTTCTTTACGGTAAGGTTCTTTAAGGTTACGGTATTAAATGTTTAGAAAATTGATAGTTCAACGATGTTTATTTAGTGGGAAACATTAATAAACATTTTTTTAATAGAAGATCTTCACATAATCCCATGTCTTCAATTGTTTTTAAAAAAAGTTTTTAGCTTCAGTCATTTTTTTTTTGCTGCTGTTTCATTGTTCACAATTAATGACTATATTAAAGGGATACTTCAGGATTTAGCATTAGCTTTGTAGCAGTATAAAACCAGTAGTATTTTCGAATTACCATATTTTCCTCCCTCATATCCCCCTGAAACGAGATATTTATGTATTTTTTTTATCTGGAAAAAAAATTCTCAGATGACGCAAAAATCATCATTTTGCATCATCGGAGGATTGAGACTAGAGGCTAAAGACTACAGTCAGTAGTAGGGGCATATCCGCATGTTCCCAGCCCGCCCATAGAGGGTGGGATCTCACTCACAGAATGAACACATAGTGCATGGACACCTTCTGTTAATCTAACTGAATTCATTCTGATTGGTGAATCTGAATGTAGTGTTTACATGAACACTAAACAAGTGATCGGTTGATGTGCGTTTTAACATTGCTAAGAACATTTCTGCTGCTCTGGGAGAGATATGAGACCAGCGCGTCTCACGGATGTCGCTCATCGGTAATCACGCTACCGGCCTCACGTCATTCTCCCGCGGCCCCCAGTCTCATCCTGCTCACCACAGTAAACATAACGAATGGCGAATTTAGAATGCAAAAGCCTAATCCTGGACATTTTGGGCGATCACAAAATCCCGGGGCAGACTCATCACAGAGACTCACTAGTATCCTAGACTTGTTGTTTAACCGCTCTCTTACCGGTGGGCGTGGCTTGGGAGCAGTGTTGCCAGATTAGGAATGTCCAAGTGTCATAGCAGAAGCTCAAAATTATCGTAATTAGAAAAAAAATATCGTACATGAGTCAAACATACGGAATACAGCGTGTTGACCACGGACTTTTTGACACGACATGAAAATGACGTTGCTACATTTGTGGCTAAAACATCGACCTTAGTTTGGAAAATACTGACCCAAGCGCCGCGGAAGGAACGTTAACTTTTTATTATTTTTATTTTTTACTTTTCTTCTTGCAAAACATACAGAGATGACATGTGATAAACAACTTTGTATACAATATACAAAAAGAATATTAACTTGTGCTCATGAGAGTTATTCTCCACAGTAATTGGTGGATGGAAGACCCGCGTATCACCCCGTTCACGTTCTTCTCACGGTAGATGTAGAATCAACAGCTAGATCAATGAGTATAAAAGATTACAACGACCACACAGTGTCACACAATGCAGGTAGCTCTAGCCGTTCGCCAGTAAGGTAAACGTTTTTATGGTAACAGCGAGTTGGACGAATCAGCAGACGTTGCTACTACGCTTAGGATTGTGGGTAGTGTAGTTTTTTTTTCCATAAGATCGTGGATAAAGCATGTTTTTCTTAAAACCAGGTTGATTTCATATGAACTTATAGCTTCAGCAGGACCTTCGTTTCACAACCTCATAGCTCGTGGTCAGTCTATCTCGGATGGTTTAGACATTAGGGCTGATAATCGAAATCCTTATCGAGAAATACTGTTGACCCGAAGTTCATCCCCACTCCACGTTCCGGAAGGAGGAAGTGTGACATAGGCCTATATTTGATTAAGTTGCCTGCACAACCTTTGTGAAAGTCTAACAATGGCAAAAATATAATCACTGCATTAGACAGTGGAAATACTTCAATTATAAAATCAGTATCATGACATTAAATGTGTTTTTTAGGTCATTGAAATGCATTTTTTCATGCAAACATCTGACTAATTGATAATGAAATGTACTTCAGATTATCAGTTTGAGTTGCAGCCCTCATTCATTGGTTGGTGACTGCATATTTTGCAACTTTTTTTGTTCCTCAAGGTTATCAGTGCTGATCTTCTGGAGCGCTGCAACACAGGAACCACGGCTCAGAAACTCACCAATGACCTGCTGCGAGGCCTGTACGACAGAGACTGTCTGGCTTCTCACTCAATCTCAGGCATCGTTAACAGCAAGCGAGGGATGCCTAAGCCAGCTCTTCCGGCACATGAGATCCAGGCCATTCTGAGTACGTATAAGGGACAGTTTGTAACAAGTACTGAACTGTGGGCGTCCTTTAGTTAGTTTGAGAATTCATTCAGTTCCATTTCATTAACTGCAATCAGGCCATTGTGAAGTTTTTGATTAATTGTGGTCTCAAGTTTGCAGCTTTGATTACCAGTGAAACATTCTCCACAGGGACAGTGCAGCGGTTCTTCCCCGGAAAGACAGATTCAGAAATAAAGGGCTACGTTCGACAGAAGCTGCAGAATGAGGCCAAGAGACTTCGGAAAAGGCCACACCCTGCTGAGGATCCATTGGTGGGCTCTTTTAAGGAGGCAGGAGCAATGTTCGAGTATTGAGTGTTGACTTCCTTTGGACATCCCCAATACATTTTAAATTGGAATCTAACGACTCAAAATTCTGTTAATAAACTTCTATCATCATTTACTCAGTTTTCCTTTATTGCAGTTCCAAATCAGTGTGCGTACAGGTTTCGTATGACATGAGGGTGAGTAAATTATGACAGAATTTCAATTTTTTGACTAAGGGTGCACAGTTAATCAAAATAAAACCAAAAGCACTAAATGGCTTGGTTATCAAATCTCAAAGACTGCTATTTAATGACATAAATATTTGTGCTGTGTTTCAAAGTGAAGCGCAGCACTGTATTCATTTACACGGGAGCACCTCGTGATCTGGTGTTTTCAGTGTCTCTGAATTTCTCAAAATCATGCACCCCTATTGCTGAGTGAACTATCCCTTTAAGATCGTAATTTGCAAGCTGTAGAGTACATGACAAACTATGTGTGTATGATCTTTATCATGTTGATTACACAAAACTATGACTTTGTATCGAGTTGAAATTGCAAAATGAACCCTGGAGTCACAGTTAGAAGTAGATTGAAAAGAGTATCTTCAGCGAACCTCCAGCATCACTGCCAGACATTATCACACACTGTTTGTCGTGCGCTAAAACTTCGAACGACGTAGACTGAGCTGTGAACACAGCGGCAGATGGTTAAGCATCGCTCTCCTGTAAAATTACATGGTTGTCACTTGGTAGGGGGGTTACATCGTGATTGATGTAGTTCAGACTTGTGGTATTTTAGTTGATCACATGTTGAAAGTGTGCCCTGGCGTGTAATGTGAATATATTTTTCTGTGTGTGTAATGTGAAATACACTCGTGCCTCCTATAGCATATTGGACTCCTTACTGTGGCCTTATCAGTCAGAAAACACAGCAGTACAGTTCTCATTTCGAAAGCACTGTGATTATATCCATTAAAAAAAAACAACTGGTCTGTCTTGAATGTGTGGCGTCTTTTTTTTTTGTGTCTTGATTGCAGATTCTGTTCGCGGAAGCTTATTGAATCGGCTGCTTGTAAACGTACACGTTTATTTTTACCTTTCCAGACAGAAGCACGCAGGCTCCTGAAGGCCAACGGCTGTGTGAGTAAATTAACCCCGCACTCACCAGCTGTATCACCGCACACACCCCTTTCAGGGGGGAAAAAAACACATCACCGAACACATGGCACAAAGGATGGCGTGGGAACTGCATATGGTACATAATCAATAGGCCTTATCATGCACACACAACCTGAACTGCAGACACACCAACATTGGGCTAGACCATTATCAGTGATACATGACCCTAATCCATTTAGGTGTCAATGATACAACAGATTGAGGTTCGGTAAAACAGCGGTGTGGCACTGGGGACGATATCTTCACTGATCCAGCCATCTTACAGACCTTGCCTGTATTTCCACTCACTAGATGCTAACAGCAAATCAATGGGCTTCTTTTGTTTCTGCAGGATCAGACATCCTCATTGTGTTGTTGTGTTATCGGCGCCATGTTGTGTGTGTGTGCGTAAATCGCTTTGAATATGCCACCAGGATAGAGGCCTCTCCCAGAATGTTTTCTTTTTTCTAATGTGAGGATGTAAACGTTGCGAGGAAGCGAATATTTCAAACGGCGTTACAGCGCGGCCATTTGATCTCTTGAAGGCTCCAGTTGATTTACGAATAAGAAAAGTGCTTCAGCTGTATTCGCCAATATTTTCACTGCACAGTCAAAGAAAACTTCAAAGTTGAAGGTTGGGGCGTTAAACAGTCCTCCGGGCTCGCATCCTTCTCTGAAGGGGCCAACACAAACACGCCTCGGCCCTCCGTGGGGCCCTCGCTGAACCTGGGCAAAAGCAGCAGGGAGGACAACCGAAATTAAACGTTTGCAGAACGCAGGAGAAACGCCTCCTCCTGTAGACCCATGCGTTTCCCGCTGAGCTGTAATATGTCATCTGGGCAGCAACTTCGGTGGAGGACATATCCCACAATGCCCTGCAAGGCAGGGTGCCGCGGTACCCGTTGCGGCTCACTAACATGCCTCCACGTGCCATCTTAACTTTTCATTTGTCTTCTACCTGTCAAGCGGAGGAAAAAAATGTTTGGAGGAAATGATCCTCCCCAACGGTTAACATTGCACTTTTATTCAACAATCCACAAGCATCTTAGATGAGCACAAAAAGTCTACTTCAATCGTCTTAATCACAATCATAACATATATGGTACGTTTCAGGGACTATAGACTCATAGGATTACATGAGCATTTTCTTGTGTGTGTGTGTGTGTGTGTGTACTATAACTGCTGTTTAAAGCTTTGTTTATATTTGTTTTGCTTTGGCTTGGTTTTGTTGGACCAAATTTTTTGTTTATTTTCTATTCCTATTGGGTTTGTCTAGATCTTTTGGATGTATGATATAAGGCTAAACCACTGTTTTTTGTTTGTTTGTCTTGTTGCTTCTCTTTGCTTTGATTTTTGTCTTAACCTTTTGTAAAATATAAGTTCAAACCGACATTTTTTCAAGCCCTCACTGAAGGTTTTTTTTTTGTATGTATAATTGCTATATATAATTGCCAATCCTTTTTTGGTCTGTTTTTGACATTTTATCTATAAAGCTCTATATTGTATCTATAAAGCTTAGTTTTGATCTTGCATTTGTGCAATACAAGATCAAACAGTCATGCTTGCGTTTTGTTTTGACCTTAAGTCCACATATAAGTCCAAACAGCAGTTTGGTTTTGTTTTGCATTGCTATACTTTTTTGTTTTGTTTGGATGTTTTGTGTGCATAATTAATGTCTGAAGAGCATTTTATCTTTCTTTTGTGTAATGCAAGATCAAACGGTGCTGTGTTTTGACTTGATCTTTTTTGTTTAATGTAAGACCAAGCAGCTGTTTTGTTGCTTTGCTATACTTTTTGTTTGGTTGTTGCATGTGTAAAAATACAAACCCAGCTGTGTTACATTGTGTTGTTTTTTTGTGACGCATTCTTCAATAAACCTCAGTACTCTTTTAATTAGAGGTCTTTGAGTCATCTTGGGATTCTTGTTGTTCTGTCTGTCGTGGCGGTAGGATAGGGAAAGACCAGCTGTCATGTTTCCAAATCAACAAAGGCTGTTTTTATACGCATTCTCTTGGGCTGAGTGGGATTTTCCACCAGCGAGACTCGGAGAAATCCTTCCTTAAAGACGCAACGATCTGAGCACAGTTGACATTCATAGTCATGCGTGTAGGAAGAACGTGTTTTTGAGGCTGTTTCTTTCTCTGCATGTTCTCCCGCTGAGAAGTGCATGTTCAATTAAAGCACAGGGGGTGACCATTGGTCCAAACCAAACAGAACACGCATACGGCAGCGGCTCAGGATGGTCAGTTGTCAGGGCAACACGGCCCCTGGAGAGGGACCAGGGTGAGGCAAACACCTGCCCTACTCTGATCTGTGGGGAATTACTCTGACTGAGAGCAGATGAGCATCCTTAAAACCGAGAGAGCGAGCGTGAACGAGCGAGGAGGAGGAGGAAAAGCCGGGCGAAAATGCGAGCATCTGTCCAATGAGAAGAGTGGAATTTATTTATTATCAGGAGGAAGAGGTGGTTCCATGGGGTGGTTTGATTAATGTCCAACCCTCCATCTTGTCAGTCCGTTTTTGTCTGCTGAAAGGAAAACAAAGCACGGGGGGTTGAGAGAGCGAGAGAGAGAGAGAGAGAGAGAGGAGAGGGGTGGTGGAGGGGTGTTCGGTTAATGGCTGCCACTGAGGTTTCTTTTCATGTCGCTTGGGCCCGTCAGCTTTGATTGATGGCTCAGACAATGATTGGACAGACCCTTAGCTCCTGCTCACCAACCATGGGCATGATGGGAAAAGGGAGAGAAAATGGGAGCGCAAGAAGGAGAGAGAGAGATCTCGTCCAATGAGAGGGCAGAAAAGCACCAATGCAGCCAATCAGAGGAATGGAGAAAATAGAGCAAGAAACCAAGCGGCTGAGAAAGAGAGAGAGAAAGCGAGAGAAAGGAACAGAGGAAGAGAAAATAGAGACAGACAGAATGAATAAAAGAGGTGGAGATTTAGATGAAGCCTGTCTGATCTCACTCGATTATATATGTGGATATAACAGTCTGTATGTGTAACCACTCCATCCAAACCTGTTCTCTCTCTCTCTCTCTCTCTCTCTCTCTCTCTCTCTCTCTCTCTCTCTCTCTCTCTCTCTCTCTCTCTGTGGTTTTCTGTTGGCTTCTCAAACCGCATTTTTGTTTGCAAACAACCTCGTGGCTGTAAGAATCCGTTAGTAATGAAAGCAGTGTCTCGGTCTATCTGACAGACTGTCTAGCGATCAGAGACTAGTGGTCTGTTAATGCGTTCGCATGGGGTCAGCACGCTAAGTGTACCTCAGTGTTTTGTGTCATCTGGAAGTATAAGAACAATAGCCCAAAAACCTAAAATAGCTTTTAGTGGTAATCACAGTTTGGACCTGCTCAGGGCTAAAAGTTGACGTTTTGAGGCACACCGAAATAGACAGAAACGGGAAGCAGTTTTCTTTCGGGACAACCTCAAATTCAAGAGCTGTCTGTCATCATTTCCCAAGGCCGAAAGAACTAGTGAAGCATGATTCTGTCAGCAAAAAAAAACCCCTTTGAGAATTTTTGACAGAATAAAAGTTTGTCTTTTTGAAGAGCATGTTATTCATACCAGGCCACGATTATTTTGAGTTGCTATATATTTTCAAAATATACTTTTTATTATTTGTTAATTTTATTATTATTATTATTATTTTAGCTTATTATATTATATTTGGTAATACTTAAGTTTAGGGTCCAGTTCTTACTACGAACTGAACAACAACCTTACTAACTATTAATAAGCCGTAATTAAGAGTTTATAGAGGCAAAAGTCATAGTTAATATAGTTATTAGTGAGAATTAGACCCTAATCTAAAGTGTGACCTTATTTATGTTTTGTTATATTAAACATTTTGTGCAGCTCTTTATTTATTCAAACTTGATGTATGATATGTCCATCCTGTTCTAGTATCACTTTAGGTGAGAGAGAAACTGTTGCTGTCACTATTTCTGCCACAGAATGTATATGCACTGCATATTTTATCCATGGAACAGAATTTGATAGCACTGTATCCCACAATAAAATACTGTTTAATAATACAATAATTTTGTGAGCAATGAACCGTAAGTTATATATTTAATATATTTAAAGTTTTAAATAAACGTTTTTACAAAATTGGACTACAAACATGATCTGTTTTATATGTATACGACAAATATAATCAGAAGTAATCATGTATAGATCGAGGTCATGTGACAACATTGAAATATAGAGCATGGTGTTAGCAACACCAAGGTCATGGGTTCGATTTCCAGGGAATGCATGAACTAATAAATTGTTTGCCTTGAATCCAATGTAAGATGCTTTGGATAAAAACATCTGCCAAATTACAAAAATGTAAATGTAGACAGTACTGCAGTATTGTACCAACCAGTCAGAAACAGTTTGGGGGGAAAAAACCTGTATGGTGCAAATAATAGAAATGGTGTATTTTTGTGTAAAACAGAATGGAGATACCTGGCTCTGGTTGGAGTGGGTATTATTAGGTTTGGGAAGAGGAACATATGTAGTGGAGCCGCAGGGGCCTGGGGGGACGCTTGATCCCGTGGCGCCGCTTCTCTCTTCTGCCCCCAAATGGAAGCACAAATTGAGTTGGTAGGGCTGAGTAAATTGAATTTACCGTGGGAGCCCCCCACCATTACCAGCCCCACACTGAGTTTAGGGTCATCTGTTTTAGTTGGCAAATTGATTTTTACATTTTGGCCCTTGTCCTCTGCCATCCTGTCCTGCTCTTCCTCTGTCTCTCTTTCCCACTCGTTCTCCTTCTAGCTGATGTTTATAGTCATGTATGATGGTAATAGTGGAACATAGTGGTTTGCATCAGTCATGTAGCGTGTGTTTGGTCAGTTCATGTGATTTTTGTACTGGAAACACGAGTGCATGACTCGGTTTATGTATCTTGGACGTATCATTTGTCGATGTTCTGTTCATAAATTAGTCTGCAAATGATTCACAGATGTAAGGATCCATGTTTGTAAAGCTTGTCTAATCATCTGTATTGTGAACGAAAGTGTCCCCAACCTTTATGAGGTTATGGCGTATGACTTTGTGTGTGTGTGTGTGTGTGTTCGCCACTTTAGAGCAGTAGAAGTTGTGCTCTTCAGTCTCTGTGATGATAGCAGCATTGTAGCAATTAATTAAACAAAATTAATTACCCTCCTTATCATCCGGGTACACATTCACGCAAAGCACTCTCTCCATCTTTCTTGAACACACACACACTTATATACACAGATTCACCCCCTCTTTCTCTTTCTCAAACACTTTGCAGTAATATATCCAGAGGAAAATGTCATTGCTCAAAAGTTGCTAAATTTTTCTATTGCACTAGTTCATTTTGTGGTTTTTAGGCGTGGTAACACTGACGTAGACACGTTACTATGTGTAAATGATGCATAATTACAAGCAACTAAACCAAACACCAACTGTAACTATAGTAAGGACATGTTAATATTACATGTTATTTAAGTGTGACCTTTTGAGCTATTTTGCTTCAGAATAGTGGAAAACATAAAACATTTTACATAAATATTTTATTGCACTTCATCTAGTTACATATGCAGATTTCAATTACAATACATATCTTTAAAGTTTTCTCAGAACGAGTTTTTCTCTCCTGCACTGAGCCAGAAATCTCCACATCAGCAGCACTTACATACACCAAATTTTTACAATTTTATTATATATAATAAAATTGTAAAATTTGGTGTGTGTAAGTGCTGCTGATGTGGAGATTTCTGACAAACAAAAATTTGGACAAACCTTCAGAATATATATATATATATATATATATATATTCTGAAGGTTTGTCCATCTGGTTTATACAACATAAAAGTATTATTCATAAAAGGATGGTGCAAATCGTTTTCTGGTTGTTGACATTATTTTCTGATCTATGGAGAGATACAAATCAGATAATTTTTCACTTGGCTTTATCAAATGTTAAAAAAAAAAATGTATGTCTTGCCTCAACTTTTTCAGATTTTTCTCCTTAACTGTCGTTTTAAGAGAATTTTATGAGAAATGTATTTTTTTTGCCAGTCTCCATTTGCTCTCCTTTTGATCTCATTGCTTTCTAGAATTGAGATAGTAAAGAGATCCTGTTTGCAGCTTCCCCTTTTGATTCCCAATCATTTTTAATCCTTTAAAACTATTTATTTAAGTAATAGGCTTTATGCCGTGCGTCACGTGACCAAACCGGAAAACGGGTCTCATCGCAATCGCATCCGCTTGTCAGAGAAAGTGTTAACGGCCGTAATAAGAACACTGACTACGATATCTATGGATATTTAAGGTAATCAGCTAACCTAACTAGTTCACTTTGTTATTGGCGTTTTATTCCATTTAAATATCTAAACGTTACTGTGAAGAATAAAAAATATAAAACGTTTAAATATTAATCTGCACATGTGAGGGATATAGTTTATGCTAATCTTTGCTCGCTCCTTTTAAGTTATCTTGACTAAAACCGCAAAAAATGTCATGAAAAACGTACAAAAGACCTGGACCGGAAGCGATTCGACCTGTTTTACAGAGAATGCGGAAGTAAGTTGTGCATAAAGCCTATTAAAAGTAGTAAACGGTTGTGGTGTGTGTCATGTCACACTGAAGACAGATTAGTTTCATTGACAGTAGGTGTGTCAGACGTGGGTGTGATCAAGTGTTCAAGCAGGATCTTATTTTGACATCCCATGACGGTTTCTCTTTCTTTCTTTCTTTTTTTTTTTTTACCTGCCTTAAGTCACTTCTCGTTCTCAAACACGCATATACTCAAGTATTCCCTTTAAAAGAGAACTTAGTTGGCAGTTGGTCGCGTTGAGTGTGTGCGTGTGTGCCATCCTCCCGCTGTGTACAATAGTGGGGTCTTTTCCTCGCCCCCGTGCGTATGGTGAACAGGATGGGGGTTTCTGGCCTGCGGGGTTGGGCCCCTCTGGTGTCTTGAAGCGGGTTCTGAGTGAGATTGATGAGGGTCGAGACCCCCACCTCCCCCCTCCTGCCCCACCATGTCCCCCCCGAGGGCAGATATCGCCTGTACACCCCCGAACACTCTCGCTTGCCAGAACCCTCCGTGTGCACGGGGCAAACCCAGCTGCGCCCCTCCGTTCCCAATCTTTCTCTTAATCATGTCTGTTTCTCCTTTTATTTCTTTTATTGCTTGTTTCTTGCTTTTTACTTTCCCCACTCTGGATTGAGTGTCCTGGCAGAGCAAAGGCTCAGAAATGATGTGAGGCGGCTTGTGCTTTCTCTCTCTCTCTTTACTCTTGAAAGCAACAGAGAGAAAGAAGCAGAAAAAGTGAGAGGGAGAGAAACAAACACACTCACATAGATGCAGGTCCTGATTTATTTCCGGAGATCTGATGCAACCGAACAGCTGAAAGATGCAACCAGATGTTTCCGCAGTGCTGAATCACACGTATAGTGTAAACATGGTGAAAATGACTGATTTACGCCAGAATAATAAGAGACATCCAAAAATCCTCTCAGTAAAAGCGAATGTCAAACAAAATGATATGATTTTGAACATGCAATGTTCAGATTTCTGTTTTGGGAATGTAAACTGCATATTCAATTAGAAAATGTTTCATTTGCATTTTTAAAGACAACTCTTCAGAAAGCTTTTAATACAAAAATATTCTTTCCACTTTCAAGAGTACAAATTTTCATATTTGCAACTTTTTTTTCTTTTGTCAAATGAACTGAGATTCACTAATGTTGTTCAGATAACATAATATTTTGAGTTTCTGTTGATTAAACAGATCTTTCTTTGCATTGACTCAGTTTCAATTAACAATGTTGTCATTTTTGAATTTATAATGTCATTTTTTGTCATTAATGAATTTACTAACATGAACGAGCAATACCTTTGTCACAGTGTCTATTATTCTTTGTTAGTTAAAATACAATTGCTCATTGCTTGCACTGTAAAAAATATTGTTGGTTTAACTTAAAAAAGTAAGTAACCTGGTTGCCTTAAAATTTTAAGTTGATTGAACTAGAAGTGAGTTAATGCAATGAAGGAGATTAATTTAATCATCAGAAACTCAAAATAATAAGTTATCTCAACTAAATAAATTATTTAAGTTGATTTGACAAAAGAAAAAATGTTGTGATAACAAATCTTGAAAATATTTTTTTTACAGTGTTGTTCATGCTAGTGCTTAACAAATCCAACCTTTGATTTTAATGACGTATTAAATGTTGACATTAATGTTAACTAAGATAACATGCTGAAAAAGTATTGTTCATAATTCAGGCTAACTAAGGTAATTAAAGTTGATGTGAAATATTGAGTTCATTTTGAACATCTGAATGCTATACCTATAGTGAATATCAAATGCATAAAAGCAGAGCACATTGAATATGGTTGGAACTTGGAAAGTATAAGTGAACTTTCCACACGGACTATTTTCAGAACTCCTTTGCCAATTCATAAATCTCAGGTTTTGATTATTTAAAGCATTCCACGGCGCACCATTCACACTAAATGGTGTGAGTTACATTCCTACGCTACGAAAAAAAAAAAAAAGAGCCCCCAGAAGGCTTCTTCCATTACTTCTCATTAACTACAGCCCCCGTGGCTGTTGATGTTACATTTCGGTTGATTAAACGTTTGTCATTTACACTTTCATCAAGCATCTCTGTCAGCCTGCGATTCTGTTACAGTGTGAACATGTCAGTTGTCGTCGCTACACGTCCGGTCGTGATGAATGACTGTTATCAAGTGACCAATCCAAACTCTCAGAGCTTGTTTGAGGGGCAGGCTGAAGTCAGCCGTGACCATCTCTGTAAAAGGTTATGAGTTGTTGTGACAGTTATCGCGTTGTGTTTGTGATTTTATTGCACGGAGGCAATAAAAGTCAGTAACTCGAAATCAAAGTGACAAGCTGAGTTTTAACAGATGAAGGGTGTTGAGATAAAATGTCAGTTAAAGGCCTCCAAGTGTCGGACTTACAATTTATTTACTCCTTCTAGAACTGGCTTAGAGATTTATTCTGGATCGTTTTCTGCATTGTTTTTTGAGATTCTTTTTTTATTCATTATTTCATTTATATATATGAAAAAAAGGGAACTGTCAGTCTATTTTATTATCTTGTGACTGTTCAAACAAGAGCCTTTGAACACGGACAGATTCAGTGCCATGAACTTTTCAGGAAATGACCCTGCAACGCCATTGTGTAAAGAACCGCACATCCTCCAAAACCTGGTTTTGCATTTCCAAACAAATCCTGATTAGACCAATCAGAGGCCGTTAATTGCCGGTGGATTAATGTTGTGTCTTGCTGAGGACAGTTTCAAGCTTTTCCTGGTGATTCCGCACTGCTGGAGACGAAGCGGTTGTGCCTCATCCTAATTTTTCACTGTGTGTCAGCGAGGAAATGAAAGAGGTGCTTGTAATAACCCATAAAGAGGCTTTTTATCCGTCCATGACTCTCAAGTGCTCTTTGTCTTTCTTGCACTTTGTCTTTCTGCTCCCCTTTTCTCCTTTTTTTTTCATTTCAGACGGTTTTGCACAGTTTGTCTTTAGATAAAATGAAATTACTGCTGTGAATGCCATCAGGCTCATAAGAACATCTGTCATGATGATGATCCTGATTTCTGACCCCCGCATGGCTCGACACACACACACACGCACACACACACACACACACAGTACTGTACAAACATAGGCATGTTATATTCTGACAAAAAAGAAATAGTTTTAAGCCAGTTATTTGTATATTTTACTGTAGTGTGTCGGTAGGAAATATCGGGTTACATTTCCAGACATTTTTTCTTTTGCCATTCATTTTGAGATTTTTGTATGCACAAAGAGTTTAAGCCGGTATGATCCACAAGAGGATCTAAACTCACCATAGAGTCTGTCTGTGAATACATGAAGAAACTGAAAAAAAAACTGAGACAGACTAAATCCAGAAGAACTGCAGCAACATCTCCTAAGTCACTTGAAGAAACCTTCCTGTAGAGATACAGTTCTGTGAGAAGATTTAGGATCTAGGATAAATGAGGATCCTTTCAAAAAATAATGTCATAAATAGATTTTATTTATCAATTATCTTCAATTAACTAAATCAAATCAATATTTGGTGTGACCACTCTTTGTGTCCAGGTAAACTTGCTCAGTTTTTCAGGAATGTTTCTTCAAGCGTCTTGGAGACGTTGCCGCAGTTCTTCTGGATTTAGTCTGTCTCAGTTTTTTCGGTTTCTTCATGAAATCCCAGACAGACTCAATGATGGTGAGATCAGATTATATAAGATGTTGTCAGACACCTTGTGCATACAAAAATCTCACAGGATTATTCCAATTAATGGCAAAGAAATGTTTGGAAATGTAAACTGATATTTCCTACTGACAAACTTCAGCAAATAAATAACTGTCTTAAAACCGTTTTGTGGGGTCAAAATACTAACGTGCCAAAGACTTTTGGACAGTACTCTGAATAATCTAACAAAAAACTAACATATGGCAGCAATTTATGTAAAAAGTATTTGGTAACACTTTACAATAAGGTTCATTTATTAAACATTAGTTAATGTATTAACTAACATGAACTAACCATGAGCAATACATTTGTTACTGTTTTTGTTCATCTTTGTTAACGTTATACAAATCCAGCTGTTCATTGTTTGTTCATGTTAGTTCAAAGTGCATTAACTAATGTTAACAAGATTTTAATAAAGTATTAGTAAATGTTGAAATTGACATTCACAAAGATTAACAAATGCTATAGAAGTATTGTTCATTCTTAGTTAATGTTAACTAATGTAGTTAACTAATGAACCTTATTGTAAAGTGTTACCGAGTATTTTAATTAACATTTTGGGTAATTGTGCATTTTCTGATATACACACACACACACATATATATATATATATATATATATATATATACTATGACTGTGCTATCATCCTAATATATGCACATATTAGAATGATTTCTGAAGGATCATGTGACACTGAAGACTGGAGTAATGTTGCTGAAAATTCAGCTTTACATCACAGGAATAAATTACATTTTAATATATATTGCAATAGAAACCAGCTATTTTAAATTGTAAAAATATCATATGCAGCCTCGGTGAGCATATAAGAAACTTCTTCAAGAAACATGTTTTAAATCTTCCCAACTCCAAACTTTTGAATGAGTATGTATGTAAGGTTATGGCGTATTTGGAAGATACATTTATCAATATTTTTGGACAGACCTTCTGTTGACCTTCTGTTATGTAAGCCTTCTGTTCCTCTCCAGAAAACTTCACTGAACTTCAACCACGACTAACAATGCCTTAATGAAACTTAAATATTTAACTGAGTAAAATAACATGCAAAATTAGAATGAGACTGCAAAACGTCAATGAACCATCACTAAAAACATCAATGGTGCAAATCTTAATGTGATTAAAAAAACATCATCATGACAAAAACATCAATTTGTCAAAATAAGGCCATCAATACCTTTGGCAAAATATCAATGCCTTAAAAACAGAGACAGATTACAGGTCACCAATCTTGCCATTGTTTTCCAGACAGTTAAAACATCAATTATTTAATATTACATTATATTAAATATAACTACAGGGGAAATGTAGTATTAAAAAAAGAGTATGAATATTTTTTTCTTGTGAAAATGAAGATATCTTCAAATAAATGTAATATCCGAGAAGCAGTTTTCGGATAATATATTACTTTCTTTTCAACGTGTTTGCAGAAGCCACATTAATATCTCTGTTGGATAAATTTAGGATAAACAGTGCTCTCACACAGACACACACAAGAAAATGCATGCACAATCATGGACACACACACACTCACACTAATTCTCTCTTTCTCTCTCTCTCTCTCTCTCTCTGCAGGAGGAGTGCAGTGCTGTGTGCTGTAGAGGGGAGATAATGGCCTCTGGCTCCTCAATCTCTCGGCTGTAATGTGTTTCTGACGCCAGCTAGTGCCTGCAGCCCCCTGGGAGGTTCAGGGACGACATCATGATGGAGTGTCAGGTGCTTCTGTGTGTGTGCGTGAGCATGTCAGTATGCATATCAAACAGCTCCATAATGATATCTGTTTTCCTGCCAGCCGCCCTAGACTACAGGGACCACCTTTGCTTTCTCTATATTCCAATCACATGCAAATGTATATAGGTGCCCTTATGTATACATACAGTCAGTGCAGTTAGAATCTGTTCTGCCATTTTATTGCTTGTTTTTTATTTTTTTTCTCTTTATGTTACAGTTCGTGCACCAATCAAGGTGGCATGGTAATGGTAACCATGGTAACCAACTCCTAGCGCACATGATGAAGCTGACCAGCCCCGCCACCAACTATAATCACCACCACACTTCCTGACATGAGCCGTATTAAAGGGTTAGTGGACCTAGTGATGAGTTTCCTGTGACACGATTCTCAGGCAGACACATCAGTGAATGTTGGGTTGAATCAGGGCTACTTTACAAATTTGATTGTTTTTATTTCTCTTTTTTTTCTGCAACAAATATTATATATAAATATATATATATACTGTATATATATATATATATAGACCATTTCACAAGACAACACTGGTCCAGAAGCACTTCCTGTTTCAGTTTTTTAACACTACATAAGAGCTGGGATAAAATACAACCAACAGAACATATAAAACTGAATCAAAAAGTTAAACAAACATCTTTAAGATGTTTTCTTTACATGTGAAATAAAGAAAACAGTTACAAACTGAAACAGGAAGTGCTTCTGGACCAGTGTTTACATCTTGTGAAATGGTCTATATAATATTGTGATAAATCACATCTAACATAAAAGGTTGTATATACAGTATGCATTCAACTTTTTATGTTAAATGTGATTAATTGCGATTTAGATGCTATTAATTATATATATATATATATATATATATTATGCTGTCAAATCGATTAATCGCATAAAAAACAAATAATTCTCTATTTACTCTAAAATTTTAAATATTTTAATATTTAAACATTAAACGGCATATTTTGGTCACTTTTAGTGGCATTTGTTTTGCTCCATGACCTGGTTATTTCAACGCTATCTCACGACCAATTCGTATGAATTCGTACGAGTGATTATGTGGCTAATTCGTACTAATTCATGCAACCTCACTCATATGAATTTGTACGATTTGTCTAAACCCCCGTGATGGGTAGGTTTAGGGACGGGGTCAGGGCTAGGTCATTCGTTCAAATTCATACGAATTGGCCAAAAATCTACTAATTCGTACGAGTGAGGTCGTACGAATTGTTACGAATTAGCCGAATTCCCGTGAGATCGGGTTGGTTATTTTTGTACCTTTGCCACATGGGCTCAACATTTTAGGATCCACTGCACCATTGCTCAGACTAAAATCTATGGTTTTAGGTTTTTGTGGATGTTGAGAACAGAATGAGATTGGCATGATGGATACATACACAATGTAACATCCCCATGTGTGTGTGTGTGTGTGTGTGTGTGTGTGTGGGGAGAGAGAAAGAGAGTAGTTTACGGCCACGGGGTCAATCTATCTGAATAGTGAGGAGAAAGGGAACCCCTCACATACACTCTCACACACATAATTCACAAAGACAGATCATTCACAGAGAGATATTTCACTCTCCTCCTCGTCTGCAAGGCCTACGGCGTCTCGAGCGAAGCCGTAACTCAGCCGCGTGATTGACGGCTGGGATGGAGAGCTGAAAAGCAGGCTGGACGCGTCAGATCATCTGGCATGTTGGAATGCCAGAGCGTCGGACTATTGTCTGATCTGGACAGGGCAGGCTGTGTGTTAGGGGATGGGAGAACGTGTGTGAGAGTCATTCAAACATTACTGAGACATCGAGAGCCCTCACAGACAGATCAGAGAAGACTACTGTGACGATGTGAACGTGTGTTATCTGATCGGAGCGCGGTTTGGCAAACGCTTAGGTTACAGCAATTACAGGTCGCCGAGTCACGCATAGACCCCTGCACAAATATGCACACTTCACACCCACACGGGCCTGTCAGATATACATCAATGACAACCCCCTTCCTGAATTTACAACATGGACATCAGACCCCCCTCAGACAGCTGTCTGCCACCCTCACCCTACCTGTCACCTGATATCTCACACACACACACACACACACACACATATGTAGACATGAACTATGAACTATGCTGATCAAACACTTCTGAATATTGTCACTGTTGAAAACGGTTGTGCTGCTTTATATTTTGATACATTTTATCCATGTTTTTTTGATGAATAGAAAGTTCAAAAGAACAGCATTTATTTGAAATAGAATCTTTTGTTACATTATAAATGTCTTTACTGTCAATGTATACTTGCTGAGTATTATTTCTTTTTAAATAAATCTTACCCACCCCAACCCTAGCTATATATATAATTGTTTATAATCTCTCTATATAATATCTATTTTTTTCATATCACATTGTCTGTCATGGAGTTCTCAGATGTTTCTCCTTGAATTTCTTTGGATAAATAGAAATAGACACAAATGAGTAATTGTAGATGTGGAGTAACAGTCTAAAGCTGTAAGAGTTACAAACTCGAATCATTTTGTTTTTTTTAAAATTTGAAACTGCAAACTTTGGTTTGTTAATTCTGAGCCATTGTTGAGATCTCTTCTTCTGTTTTTTTTTGTTGTCCTCAAGATAATAATCTAAAAAGAAGATGACTCTCCATTTGCTCTCCATTAAATCTCAGATTTAAAGAAATCGGACTCAAAAGTTCTTTCCTACGGCCTTGTTTGTTATGTTTATGCAAATGAATGTCAGTAAATTAAGATTCGGTTTGACTACCTCATTTTAATCTCAGTAGTTCCACAGTAGTAACAGAAACACTATGGTATTTTGGCCGATACTTTAGTTACCATGGTACATTTATACAAAGAATGTTCAAGTCCTGTCAGTTTCAACAGAGTCTGAAGTAATTTATCATAATTCTCAGCTCATGCGCATGAGAAACATCTCTCAAACTGTGTTTTTACATCGTGACTTTCAGCAGAATGAAACGGGAGACGCCACCCAGAAAGAGATGACCTCTGACCTTGTCGTAATGCCAGCCTCCAGGCGTGCTGACTTCACAGAAGCAGATGCACACAGCTCTTTCTGTTGTGTTCTTCAGCTGCCAGGCTCTGGAGCCATGGGGAGAAAAGCTCAAGGACAGGGAGAGAGAGGAGACGGAGCCCTCGCCTCCGGGCCTGTTCTGGACGCCACTCTCAGCTGTTGCCCAGGTAACAGGACAGGCGGGTTTATGGGATAATGTGGACGGCTGGTGTTCTGGTTTGTGGTTATCAATGCACAACATACCCTATAGCGTATAATTAAGCACATAACCAACAAGATTATAAATATATAATCAAAACAAGCTCGAAGAGGAGTCCACTGCAATAAAAAAAACACAGATTATAAACCTAATGAGCCCAAGCAGGAGCGTGTGTGTGTGTGTGTGCGTGGACAGTTTGACAAGCCGAGGAGATTCCACTTTGCTTCAACTCTCCAGATGCCATCACCATGGCTACACCAGGCTGGGAACCTGACCCTTGACCTCTCAAAGGGTCACTAAGTGACCCCTGCTGTTTGTACAGAGAAACTCCTTAGTGACGATTGAGGGAGAAAGACATCTGGCGATGTGTGTGTGTGTGTGTCTAGTGAATTAGGCATAATAGACGAATCCATAACTCTGAATAAAAGTTTTGGACATTTACAATGATAGAGTGGGGTTTTGAATTTTGATGCTTGTTGTGCAAGTATCTAAAATAAGAAATATTAAAACGTTACTTGTCCCCATTTCTCCAATGTGACAAACTAGCCTATGTGGGGGTGGGGTGGTGGTTTTGGGGGTCTATCAAAGTGCTATTTCTTTTATACTCCCTCACTTTTTACTTTTCCATATTCATTTAACATGACATGCACTTGTTTTGTGCTATCTCTCTCTCTCTCTATCTCTGTATGTCTATGACGCCCACACTCTTAATATATGCATCTCCAACTCTATTATTCTCTCATACTATTGGACATTTCTAATCACGCCCAAATCTCTCTCTCTCTCTCTCTCTCTCTCTCTCTCTCTCTCTCTCTCTCCCTCTCCCTCTCTCTCTGCCTGTGTCTTAGATATTTATATGCTACTGCGGATTTTGAACTTTCTATTCATTAAAGAATCCTGGATAAAATCTATCAAGATTTCAAACAAAAATATTAAGCAGCACAACTGTTCTCAACATTGATAATAATAATACATGTTTCTTGAGCATCAAATCATCATATTAGAACGATTTCCGAAGGACCATGTGACACTGAAGACTGGAGTAATGATGCTGAAAATTCAGCTTTGACATCACAGAAATAAATTATTGAAAATATATTACAATAGAAAATTTGAATTATAATAATATTTCACAATATTACGGTTTAATATCAGCCTTGGTGAGCATAAGAGACTTTTTTCAAAACATTGAAGAAATCTTACTAACCCAAAACTTTTGAACAGTGTTGTACATTGAAGACATGATGCCAAAAGCGCCCATATGGTTACAATTTCTGGTGAATTTTGCAAATGTGTACAAATTAATTAAATGCTGCTATTTGTCAATACGTGTTCAATGTTATATAAATTACTTCTCCAGTTCTATTAGTTATATAGTTCACTTTAATAGTGCCATTTTGATGTTTCTATGCCAGATAAATGCTTTAATTGCTAATTACATAGCTACATTTAATTGGTAATTAGATATTTGCTAATTATAGCTTCAGTGTAAATGAATGAATGCAAAAAAATACTAATACTACTAGAGTCATACTATAAGTGTATTATTTTAGTGCATAACATCAGTATGCAAACTGGAATACATGCATTATCTATTTTTTTAATGGTATTTTATTATTATTGTTATTTCTGTAAAAAATAATAATAATAAAATGTTCTGTACTCCATTGAAATCTGCTATTAAACTCATGGACATTTAGTCTTGATTGAGTGGCAGACTCAGAAGGAGCCTGGGGCCTTACAGGCCACAGGGCAATAGTGCATGATAATATACAGAACAGAAACACGCGGGAGTCAAGCAGAGCCCAAACACACATCCTGTCTCCTGTAGGACTCCAGGTGCTGCGGCGTATCACATTTCCATGTTCAGTCCCCAGAACGCTGCCAGTCAACGTGCCGAGAACTCGGAGCGAAAGACCGTCTGTGTGTTTGAGGGTGATACAGCACATATGGCCCAAATGATCTGGCAACTCTATTTATTACACACAAGAAGTTAAATTGAGCCTTATGAAGAGTGTGTGAACATACAGCCCTGGCAGCGGCCAAGCAGCGTGATGTTGCGCAGGCCTGAACGAGTGTGTACGTGTGCCTGGAATTTCTAGTTGAGGCCATTTCTCTCTCCCAAGCGCGCTGAATCGAGCTCTGTCAACTGGTTTAAAAAAGTTTTCCACGTCTTGATTACTGCCATCTTCAATCACATCTCATTGGACAGCCATAAGGGAAGCCGCATTTTAATTAGTCATATTAATTAATACAGCTGTTGAGAGTCTCGGTCCAGTTCCCATTACCGTCAAATCATTTCACATGCCCAAACTAGAGTTCATGCAACATTGAGTTGTACTTCAGATTTTGTTGTTGCTGTTGTTGCTTTTATCTCACTTTCCAGGTGTAATTGATTCAAATTAGTTCCAAACTCACATGAGAATTGACTTGAATCGTATTAATGTTTGTAGCCAGATGAGTTTCATTAATATAGAAGCATCTCTCTGAAGTTTTGGTCCCAGGAGCTCTAATGCAATAAAGCATCTTTAACTACCATCTGCCCTGAATTATGGTCTAATTACCTAATAACCTCCAACATAAATGAACAGAATATAACGTTGTAATGTTTTAATGTAGCACCTGCGTAATAATGTCATCTAAACTTGCTCTCTGACAGTTGTAAACATCTGAATGTCTGCTGTTGCTTTAGTCGATGACTCCGGGTTTTCTTTCGTATGAGTGATGCTGTGTTTTCATAACCGAGGCAGATCTTCAGCACTTACTGTAGATAATTCAGAGCGTACGTTCACCCCGTCACTTTATTACACACTTTATTAAAGCACTCTGACCAGAGATGAGAGGCTGCAATATCCACACCATTATTTTTCTTAATGCCTGCGATCTATCTCTGTGCACTAATGCATCCACAGAGGATTTCACCGAGTCGTGTGTGCGTGTACAGTCATTGTGAGCTTTTTACATTTAAAAAACAATAAATAAATGAAAATATAATGAAATGCTTTGTTTCACTAGGAAATCGAATTTTTATGCAAACATGTCACGTCTTTGACGTTCTATTGAGATTCTTCACGTTTTTCATGTTATTGATACACATCTGAATTACCAACTGTGCAGATCTGGATTCACTGATGAGTGTGTGATTCATACACCCCATGTTATGGGAACATGTTTTGGTCCCCATGAGGAAAACAGCTTATAAATCACATTACGTGATGTTTTTGGAATATGTAAATGGGTGTGATGGGTACGTTTAGGGTTAGGGGATAGAATATACAGTTTCTACATTTTTAAAATCATTATGCTTATGGAAAGTCCCCATAAAACATGAAAACCCAACATGTGTGTGCACGTGTGCTAGCAGCTGAGCGAGGTGAGGTATGTAAATCGTGTTTGCTGATGTATGTGTTTGGCATTCTTATGGTAATGGTGTCAGATAGCATGTAATGAATTCATTATACTGCCTTATTGCACCCTCATCTGCCAACAGAGAGCCACCCAGGGACATACTGTATGGGGGTGTGTGTGTGAGAGAGAGAGGTTAGTTGAAAAATATTATGTGGCATAATGCATTATCATTCCTAATAAGATCATAAGGATCCTGCTTTTGTTTAACTATAGGGAGTGTTTCTTTTTTATTTAACAACATTTAAATGCTTGAATGTATTCACATTCATTTTTAATCAATTTATTCAGTTATATTTTCTTAATGTCTCTCTGTTATGGTGTAGCAGTCATTTGTAGTGTGTAGTTGGGTTGAGTATTTGGCATCCTTGCTAATCTGCTGCAGCTCGACCTCATTTCTTTAGTTATGAAAACTAAGTTGGTTGAAACATGAAAACAATGGCTATGGAAATGTTTAAATAAGCATTTGATTGCAAAATGGAGAAGATCAGTCTCAGGCTCTAAATTTATTAATTAATTTTTGTACCGACTAGTAACATCCCAAACTGCACTGCGTATTGCTAATTATTACGTATTATATATACCCTAGTTATTCATTACTGATAATGATGATGGTGAGGGCAACGGATGAAAAATAATTTTCCAGTGGAAATTAAGGTTGATTGAGTATTAGTTATGTTTGGAATGGAATACCGGCACACTGCACAATATGCACTGTATACTGCATGGAAATAACTATCATAGACAAGGACAGGAACAAACCCTATCACATATTTACATTAGTGGTCAGTCTGGATGAGTTTTTATTATTTTATTACATTTGTTCCACCCGGATATGTGGTTACATACTAGCTATCAAGCCTACTATATTTTAAATAGCACACAAAATGCAACAATACTTTCAAACAGCAGAATCCTACATTGACCTCAATAGCATGCTGGATTCAGCGAGAAGCTAGTGTCATCTGGTTATCATCTTGAAAAATTAAAATATTTATTTAGCATTTTTAAACCAATTGAGTGTAAAAACAACTTAACTTTTAGCAATCTGATCAAAAAAATACATTCAAATGATTACAAAATCATTTCAGATATTAGTTCTGGTTTATTCATATTTTGACAAACTTAGTAGGTCATCTGGATATTCAATAACCTACAGCAAATGTGCATGTGGTGCACTGCGCAATGCATTATAGCCTACATAGGCTAAGTTACCACACAGCAGTAATACACCACTGCAGTACTATTTGAACGAAGCCACTGAGTTAAGTGTCAGATCAGACTGGGAGTAAAAAAGTCAAGCACTTCATGTTTGAGTAGGCCTCTACACACAAACTCTTTACCTCACAAACACTCACTCACGAACTCGAACACACAAAATCTCCTTCCCTCTAGCTCTGCTTGGCTTCATATTTCTCCATTACGCAGGTTTTTAAACACCTCCTGTACTCCTATTAGAGAAAAAAGAAGCAGAAGAAGAAGAAGTTCTGCACTATTTATCCCGTCAGACTATCAATCAATGTCGCTCTCGCTGCCCCGTCTTGGGCGCAAAGACAGCGCTACGCGGCCAGCCATTTGTCAAAGCGGCCCCGGAGGCTACGCATGGCTGTGTCCGGGGAGGACGGCCTGTCGTCGGGCCGACGTGGATGAACGAAAGCGCTATGCAAATTAGCGGCTAATCTGTGGCGGAACACAGGCGCGCCCGGCTCGCAGGTTCCATTACTCCTCTTTAGCTCGGTTGATTATGATTAAACTGATGCCTGCCGATCGGTTTTAACCCTTTTGCCCGCCAAAAAAGCAGCCCGGTGAGGATGCTTCCATTTGGCTGGAGGCGTGTGGAAGATGAACTGTCTGTTTGTATAAATAAACACGCTAAGTTTAAGTCACGATGGTTCCCCACAGAATCAGCAGTTTAAAGAGAAACTCACCTCTTTGAGATGATGTTTATGAAAGAACCTTATCAAAATGAGAGAAAAAGAGTGGCTCAGGTTGCGTTGACACACTTCACAGCATCTCTAGTTGAATTGAGTTTTTGCCACCTTGCTGGAAAAAAGCCTAAAAGATGAAATTTAGTCAGCTTGAAACAGTTAACAATGTCCCAATGTGTAGTGAGCAGGCAGCGTCCTTTACTGTCCTGTATGAATTTATGAACACAACGTACTGATTCATGAGGGTGGGGTGGGGGTGTTCCCTGCACTATGTACAGTAGGCTACACCTGGCACTATTTTTTACACCCTACCACCTTGGTTGGGGTTCCTAGCGAGCTGATACTAAAATATGGCGTGTAAACACTGCAGATCACTGATGGTCAGAGAATATCGTCACTATAGCTTCATTGGATTTGTGACAGGAGACACCAAACCCGCAATATTTAAATAGTCAGCAACAACCTCAGTATCATTTGTTCCATTCATGAACTTTTTTAAATGACTTGCTTTGAACGACCGTTTCACACACACAACTTGAAAAAAGAAATACGGTATCGTGGTCAGAAACCGAGGTGGCGGCACAACTATAATCCCACCTACTTTAAAGCAGTACTAAACTGTAGTGGAAAAGCAAACCGAGCCAAAGTAAAGCGAGCGGTCATAGGCCTACCACGCAGTGGAAAAGCGCTATGAGTGAACGGCTTCTCGAACAAGAAAAAATGTGGGGCAGGTCTTGATTTTGTACCTGGGGAATTGATTGGACCAGTGGTTTGCTGTGATGTCATATGAGTGACAGTTTGCCCTGCCCTCGCACCAGTTAACACATCATCAGAGAAGAGTAGAGATGTGAAGTTACTTTGATTATAGATTATGAGGACATGAATTTTGATTAAATAATGATGTGGACGAATAAATCATTTACATTCCATAAAAAAGTGGTCAGTTTTGATTTCATGACTTTAAAGGTTCTACAAATTCTGAACTCAGAATCAAATGTTAGACTAACAACAGAACAACAACCTCTGATTATTTCATTAGGATTTTTCATTTATTTCCAGCAATTTCTATTTCAGTTAGGCTATGTAGTGCACTCATTTTGTTTGCGGTTTTGGTATGTTTTTTCCAACCTGCATAATAATCCTGTTCAGGGTCCATTGTTCCTACAATTTAACTGTTATTCCTGAACAATACAATCTTATTGTATTGCACGCGAATACAGCACGCAGACCAGTTTGCTGTTTTCTTTCCCTGATCCATCCATTATATAATGCGCAAGGGAAAATAAGGAACAAGGGAATTGGAGATGTGAAAGAGAGAGGGAGGATTCTATTCAGTAGAATAAAACAAAGAAACAACAGAATAAATGTGTCATCCTTTTTTCCCCTCCTCCTTTAAAACCACTCTATCGGCACCAGTTGCCCATCTGTCTATTTCCTTCCCTCTATGGACTATGATATGACATAACTTCATTCTCTCAATAGATTGACAGTAATTTCATTTTCAATTTGTTGTGGTTCGAGGGAGTAATGATGACTGACGGGAGCTACTGCCACCCGGTGGTCAAATAGAAGACTGCAGCGCATTAACCTGTTGTTCAAGAATCTCGCCACAAGGAGGAGCACTAATACAACATATACCACGATTTCAATAGGTAAATAAAAATGTAATTCATGTTGACTGTTCTGTGCATTCCAAAGACATGTGAATATAGTGTCAAATTGGAATAGTAGCAAAATCATTTGCAGTTTTTTATGCTATGCATAATTCAATCGAGATTAATGAAATTCATGATTTCAATGTGAATAATAATGCAAAATAATTATTGGATTTATAAAGAAAACTTACTTTTTCAGAATAACGCATAAAGACTTTTTCATAGACAATGCTATTTCCAAAAACACAGAGGCCTATATTATAACCAAAAGATATGGCATTAATAGAAATTTGCATTTAATTAAGATGGCATCCCCCCAAAAAAGAACAAAAAATAAATAGATTTAATAAATTATTTTATATGAACCATGGTGGAACTGGAAGACCATGTTTCCATAATGTTTACAAAATAGAAACATGCCTATTTTGCTACGCTGAAGAGTTTTCTGTGTTGTGCGTTTGCATTGAATATCTTACAAATGCAATTCAGTAAATTCATCTTCCTGTCATTCCAATTCTACATCCTGATATTTTATTCAAATTCCAACACAGCAATTAAAGGAGGTCAGTTCATTAATTCTGATTCTTTACTGTCAAATGTTCGAAAGTCAGATAGCCTATAGACTATCAGAAATAGGCCAGACTTTTTAGATGCCCAAAATTTTCCCTTTAAAATGAAAAAATGACTCTTGTCGGGGCAAATGAAGTTTCCCATCAGAAGCTATAAGATAATGATTAATGGACTGTGTGTTCTGCAGACTGTGGCGAGGCAGATCTTGGCTGCCACGAGCAAACTAGCAACGCCAGAGCCCAGCTGGTGCTGAACAGCCTTTGAGTGGGCCATCAAATGTGGCTTGTTCTTATTTAATCCTTGTGTGAGTGAACCCCACATACCCTGTCCTATACCACCAGCGCAACACATGAACCAAGCAGCCCCCAGACAGAGGGCAAGTCCTCCTTAAAACACCCTGCTAGGGCAACGGTCAGCCATTAGTCTCCCTCAAACAACCTAATCGCACCAGTGGGCATCCTGGCATCAGGCACTTCTCTGGCCAGTGGTCCTGTTCAGACTAATGCCAGAACCAGGACTGATGACTATTATTTCTGAAATAGACAGGACTGTGAGTCTGCTCTCTACTGGTTGGATGTGGAATTTTGCTTTCTCAATCACATATATAATTGGCCATATTTTAGTTAAACCAAAAATTAATCAGACACCAGATATAATTGTAATGTAATGCAAGGATAGCAAAATAAAAAAAACTGTGACATATTATACACACAAATTATTCATACCAGTAAAATGTATACAAATTTGGGACCAAAAATTATTCGGACACTTTGACTTGACCTTTTTTTTGTTTTTTTGTTTTTGCTAATGCAACCTTTTTACACCACAGACTGAACAAAATTAAGCATTGCTTGGTAACTGGTTGACCTAAGTTGGTATTATCTCATTGTGTACTTAAATGTAACAGCTGACAGCTATTCAACCTAATTCATTTATGAGACATGCAGTCTAACAGAAGGATGGCCAAACCCAGTGAAATATCAACTGATTTGATGACTCTGAGTTCTTGTCATATTTTATTACCATTTTCTAAACTATAGCGAATAAACTTTGAAAATATGAAAAATGTTGAGGGATGAATAAATTCTGGTTTGAATGCATGTATGTATGTGTGTGTGTGTGTGTGTGTATATATATATATATATACCAGTCAGTTTGAACAAAACTGTTTAAATGTAAAGTATGCAAATATACAAATATGTATTGTTTTCGCCGCTAGGTGTCGCTAACTTCTTACAATAACAAAAGCGTTGGTTGATGATGCAAAACTCCAGTTGAATTATGGAACTTGTTGTAAAGCTTATTAATCTAATAATGCTTATGGATGAGTGAATACATTGATGTTTTTATCATGACTGTCACTGTGGTATGAGGTCGCGAATCGATTGCTAATGACAGACAGATATCGGTATCTCACGCGAGTGCCCCCGGATATAAAGGAATAAGGACATGCCAAACTACACGCAAGTGCTGAATTACTCACACATGTCAGTTTATTAGACGAGTGAAGGCTTGTGAGGAAACTTGGTCTACACTGTAACACTGCATTTGAGTGTGTTAAAAGTTTTAATGTTAGTTTTATGTGTTTAACACATATAGGATAACATACATCTCATATTCTAACATTTCATCATAACATTTACACGACAAGAGTGTTTTGGGTTTTTTGCAAACGATACTGTCATTATCCCCTATCTACAAAAATGTGAATTTGTGAAAACCATGACAACATGCGCATTAGTATTACATGTTCATTTAATAGGTGCTTGTGTTTCTTTACAAAGTCACTTTGCCAACTAAACTGGACTGACACGAACAATACAGCGTTTTTAGACGTTTTCACAGATCCGTGGGAACAGGGATCGTTTTGACAATGGTGTTGTCTGTACTTGAAAAATGCAAAGGAACAACTTTGTTTTTAGCAGTAGCCTACATTATGCTAACGAACCCTAAGTCTTGAACTAAAATAACCTTGCAACGCCTGCAGTTTTTTCCCAATTTCTCACAGGCAGGACAGCTGTCAGCCAATAAATGAGAAAACAAAGTAACTCAGATATTTTGTTGTAAACTTAAAAGTGTTGCTTTAGTTACTTGAAAAAAGTAATCTGATTACTTATGCATTACCCCCAACACTGATAGTAGTATAGATGTGTCTGGACATTTGACTGATATGTATGTTTAGCTATTGTTCTATGATGTGACCTGTTTACCAGGCTGAGGGAGGAGGAGCCTGATGCGGGTGTCTGTGGGAGGAGACATGCACCTGTGAATCTACACCTGTTTGCCAGAGAGAGCGAGAGGGACAGCCAAGCAGAGGAGGCAGAAGAGAAGAGACAGAAACTATAATTAAAAGCTGGATCCATATAGGGCGATGACCTCACCTGCTGGACTCGACCGAACCAAAGGATAGTGACCCCTCTAAAGCAGATAACAAGTATCTCAACGGACGTACATTGAGCTGTGCAGGTGAGAGAGGTTTATTAGCCAGAATTCACTGAGGGGAAAAACTCTTTAATCTCCATGGAATATCATCCATTTGCAATTAGGTTCATATAGATAAGTTACTGTGTTACTTGTTTGCTAAAGGTAAAATCAAATGGAAATTAATACTGAGTTCTAGAAAAAAAGCTGATCAATTGAGAATTGATATTAAGTTCTAGAGAAAAAAGGGAATGACAGCTGTGAATTTTAATAACCTTTGGACAGACACATGATTACACATTCATAGCAAACAGTGAACCTTTATCACTGACTAACCGTGCATAATGAGGAGCCTGAGATGAGTGTGTGTTTGTGTGTTGGGGGTTATTATTGCAATCAAGTGAACTTTGAAATGCAAAATATTTCTTTCAGTTGTGTCAATTGCACAAGTGGAAGGAATCCAGCCAAGAAAGTTCTGACCTCCTGAACGAATTGAATTGAAACTAAAACAATCCGCAAACATTGATTTTTGACATTGAATCAAAGTGAGGCTGTGAGTAATAGACAAGCATCTCTTCAAAAAAAACAAAAACAAAAAAAAAAAACAATATAAGCTGTGTAAAGTGATCTAGGAGCTTTATAGCCTAGAGATTTGTAAAGCGGATGCCATTGAAAACACGGTAAGTCTATCCCTCACAGCCTCGCTTTTAAAACCTGTCATGAGTCTCTCTATAATTAGTGGTATTCATAGAAGAAGGGTTTAATTCAAGTGGACAAGGGGGGATACAAATGACTTTATGAAGTCACAAGCAAATGCTATGGAGTTTAGTGCCTCTGCTGCATGCTTTATATGTGCTTGGGTATTTGCATTCGCACACAAAAACTCCCCTCTCCCCATTGGAAGGAAAATTAAAAACTTTCAGTTTTGTTTGAGATATTTTTCTCCTCAGAAAAAGCCCAAATGATCTCACACGTCTCCTCTACACTTTCAGAAGAGATCTCATGTTCAACTATGTCTCAATATGTCAGAGTTGCTATGTTCAAAGCATTCAAAAGCCAGAGATCTCAATATGAGCTCTTATATGGTCAAAATTGTCTTATTTGAGTGGGTTTTTATTTTTATTTTCTCTGTGGAAACTTGGGACCAATTTCCTTTTCCTCCTTTTTAGCTACTCTCTTTAGAAAAATCCAAAAGGGTTTTTCCCAGACATTGCCATATGAACCATTTGGGTTCCCCAGAGAACCTTTCAGTGAATAGTTCTAAAGAAAACCATTTTTTCCTTAGTGTAGAAACATAAAAAAAAACATTTTTTTTTTAACATTATATTGAACAATGGATATTTTCCATGGATGTTAACCATTGATGCCAGTAAAGCATCTTTACTTTTCTCACACACCCTTTAAAAATGGGGACTCATTTCTAAAAGGTGTGAGAGTAAATTGAGTCAAATGACAAAATATATTTTGTATATAAAATAAAAATATACCTTTTGCACATTTTGGGCCTGTAAGATTGGTCAAGCACAAGAATATTTCCTGCAGTTCTTCTACACCTCAGTCCCTGTCATTTGCACTATACTTTTTACTCACTTTAACTCCCAGAGTGTGACTGTTCCCAGAGCGAAGCTCTCCAAAGACTTCCAGTTAACACCTGATGTTTTTTCCAACCACCGACAGGAATAATTAATTAATCAAGATGACTACAGAGACAGCTATTTCTCATGGGAGCTTCTATTGAAACTAAATGTACTTTGTGTCGTTATTATTGCTGGCTGATTTAAAAAAAAAATACTTTAGAAATTAACAAGTTTGTGTAACAGGACAAATCAGAAGTTAGATTTTGCCACACCAAAGCCATTGGTTTTCTACATTATCTTGATATGTAAATCTTATCAAATCTTATCAGAAATGTTCCCGGAAAGCCCTCTGAATAATGATTTCCTTGAACCTTATCATTACTTTCATTTTCATATGAAAACCAAATGCTAACAACATGGAGTGTGCATGTGCTTTGCGTAGAAATTCTCTTTGCGTGCAAATACAAACTTTCATTATCCAAATCTTGACTAAACCATATAACTTCCAATAGTAAAACTGATTAGTGCATTGGGGTGCATTGATACAGAACATTTCGAAATCCATGTTTGTATTATAAATTGTGCTTTAAACTTATTCAACATAATTGCAAGTGATAAATGTGCAGTATAATTCAAGGCATTGTGTTTATTAAGAGGTGGCATCACTCTTTGAACAACCAAAAAAATAAAAATTGTAGCTTTTCAAATATAATGCAATATGGCTTATTGTTAAAACCATCTGGATTAAGTGGCCCTCTTTTAACGTTTTATAAGGTTAAAAGCGTCAGAAAAACAAGGCTGTAAGGTTGAAAGGGAGCTGGCCGGCACCACCTGATCTCTGTTTGCTCTCGTAAACATAAAAGCAGGAGCAAGAGTCAAAGCCCTGAGAGAGCGAACAGAAATTAGCATACTGTATGAAAATGACCACTTTGTTGCTAAGCAACAGAGCCAAGCCTTGCCCGAGAATGGGTATTGTCATATGCTACAGCAGTTTTGTGTGAATTTGAGTGTGGTTGGGTTCATTTTTACATTTCACAGAAGGCTGATTCAGTTCGAGATATGACCACGGACAGTAAAGCAATAAACTTTTCCAGGATATGCAGCTAAAAGTGTTTGTTTATCGTTGTCTTTGTGTGAATAAGTGTACGGTAAACCTCACAATATCATACGAAGTTTCATTTGGACAGTGTTTCACCGTGTATGTCAAAGGCGTGCTTGCTTTTATTGTATTGGTTTACTTCAAAGAAGCCATTCTGGCATGCATGTGCATGAACCATAAACTGTCTCTGGACGTGAGCTCTTAACACGACAATAGACTGTGTAAAATCACGTAAATTAATGAATTAATCACGTCAAATCTACAACACACTGAAAATTTTGGCTTAAATGAAACCAGCTGCATCAGTCAGACCTAAGACGTGAAGTCTCATGAGGTCAGATGATAATGAGTGTGCTCACGTATGGCCTGAATGGAGACAGTTACATTATAAACAATTAGCATCCCCTTGTTTATTAAATATTATTAGGTCCATTTAACAAAAAATGTTTAGTCGAGTTAAGATAACAGTGTTAATGATTTCAAAGTTCGCCACAATCAACCTTTACAGTTTTATTGAAGTACAAATGTACCATTTAAAAGTTTGGGGTCAGAAAGATTTTTCTCTCTCTTTTAAAGAAATATATCTTTATTCAGCAAGGACCCAATAAATTGAACAGATGTGACAGTAAAAACAATTATGATGTCACAAAAGAGTTCTGCTTCAAATAAATGCTGTTCTTAATAGTCATCAAAACTTCAGCACTAAATCAGCATCTTACAATAATTACTGAAGGATCATGAGACCCTAATAGAGAAATCAGTTATTTTAAATTGTCATATATTTCACAATATTACAATTTTTACTGTATTTTTGAGTGAACATTAAAAAAAAAACTGTATAGGCCACAAACGTACAATGTAGCAAATTCGTATTTACGATTTGAACACACATGGATGGACGCCACCACAATGTCATATGAGTTTACCAGTTTTGGGGCGTCTCAGTGAGAAACATGGCGCAATACCACAATACTTGTAGATATTTAGCAGTGACATTGTCAGGCTTGTTTACAACAAAATAAGCTGACTGCCAGCACAAAATTTGGTAAAATAACAATATAATATGTAACAATAAAGTTCACAGTGGCTTCATATATTAAATATAAAAAAGCAAAACACACCTGATGGACATTCTTTGATCTTCACTTTAGAAGAAGAGTTTAAAAACCTTGCTGTATTTTTGTGTAGTAAATTAAGAGAAGGCACACAAACATCTTTCTCCGACGAAAGTCTGGTTACGGGCCTTATATTTCACTCAATCTTCACTTCATCTGTATGCTAGGAGGATAGAAATGCTATAGACCATGCTAATGCTAAATGACAGATGGTGTCCTCTATGGTGTCATTCAAGTCCACACTTTCGTCGGAGAAAGATGTCGGTGTGCCTTCTCTTAATTAGCCCAACTACACTAATCCTACACTAACTAAATTAACCCTAACCCTAACCTGAAATCGTAAACACGACTGGAACCATAAGCATGTGCTCTGTCATTTAGCATTAGCATGGTCTATAGCATTTCCATCCTCCTAGCATATAGCTAAAGTGCAGAGTGAGTGAAATTTGAGGCCTGTAACCAGAACTCCTCAGGTTAAAACCCTATCATACCTCTGCCATATGGTGCTTATTGAATTACACTAAAAAATTCATTTGCGGCTGCCCCTTCTAATGCAAGACACAGATCTTACATTAGTATTAGCTCACACCCTCACACCTTAGCTTACACATTATGACTATTCGTACAGTTTTGTGTTTAAACAAACTGGTTATAGTTCATTTGCTTGTTTAGGCACACTCTTTGGTCTTAATCATAAAAATAACACTTTAATGCATTTAAATCTCTCTTTCTGTCCTCCTTGCAGTTTTCATCTTGATGGCGACCGCAGAACCTGCACCGGCATGGTGGAAACTGACCTTCTTGCGTAAGAAGAAATCAGAGCCGAAAGTGCTGTACGAAATCCCTGGAGACCACAGCAGCAACGCCGGGGAGACACCCGACGCAGCTGCGGACAGCCAGTTTAACGCCCGCTTGGAGCGCATTGTGGACAAAACGGCGACCAAAGGACGCCATGTGAAGGTCTCACATTCGGGCCGCTTTAAAGAGAAGAAGAGAATCCGCTCTACGCTAGCAGAAAACCCTGACCTGTTCCCTGAGGGTGAAACTAGCGAGAATAATACAACTGGAAAATAGAGTCACTGAGTAAACACACTAGCATGTGTGTGTGTGTGTGTGTGTGTATGTATAAAACAGCTCAGGAGGGCCTTGGTCTATGCAGCACTCTTCCATTGATGTCCTCTGCTGTTCACAATCACCTGAGGCTGAGCCTGAAGCAAGAAAAGGATCTCTGAATGAATAGTTACTGATCTATACTAATGTTTGAGAACAAAGACAGGCATAAACCCAAAGATCAGGTTTCTTCACAGATACACAAGGCATGGACTCCATTGTGGTTGTCTGATGAAAGGCTGACACTTTGCAAATGTTTAGAAAAGAGAAGCAGCCTGCACTGAGATGGAATCAAATAATTCATATATCAGCACAAGATATCAGCAATGATAGTGGTTTTGTTGGCTTATTATATTTTATGTGCTGAAAACTACAGCATTTGATTTAAATGAATATTATCAGAAACAATACGCTACTGTTTTAACGGATTATATGACTTTTATTTAACCTACAAATTTAAATTGTAGCTAATTATATAAAATAGAGTGTTATTATTAATTTCAAAAAGATTTCAACATATTATGGCCTCTGAACCACCAAATAGACCAAAATATATTTTTTGAGTACATGTGCCCATTGCAATAATACGCTATTTTATGTCTGTGTTGATGTGTCAGGGTTATTTATGATATTTGATTTTTTTAATTCAATTTGAATAAGGTGGGGTTTGAGATTTTAGCTTAAAAGCTGTGTTTTTATGTGAAAATATTTATATAAAAGATTTATATATTTGCACAATGCCTAGTTTGCTTAGCTGGGATTTTGTAAAATCAATAAATAATAATAATAATAATTAAGTGTTGTTTAATTAACCTCTGTAAATAATAAATAATGCACTCAAGATGTGAGTATTTTATTGTGTACATTTCTGTTTCAACACTCGAGAATAATGTGTTTGAAATAGAACCAATAAACAAATTACAACTTGCCCTTGCCCAAATTACAACACCCTATTTCGACTCTTTATTTAGTTTTGCCATCAGCAAGAGCAACGGCCTTTTCTTCCCATTGTCTTTTTTTTTCCATGACAAAAATTGCCGTAAAAACAGCCGAGGTAAGACTCGCCCCGTTGTTTAGTTTTCCTCCAGCAGAGGGCGACAGATCATCAACATTTATGATGAGACTGTAATCTTCCCTGAAATGTTTGTTTTGGTTGACTTCGTGTCACTGTCAATGACACATTTGTTTCTCAATCTATCGGCAGACAGACAAATGTAATGTTGATATCATCAGTCGGACTTTGATTATTCTTTACAACGATGTGCCTTAGCCCAGTACCATACGTTTCACATTTTGATATTAACAAACATTGGCGATCTTAAAATATTTAGGTGTAAATACTATAAATAAAATAACTAGGTGATCTAAAAATATTTTTGAATTTAATTATTTTTCCTACGCATGTGATACAAATAGACTAAAGATCTATATGTTGTCTACGCCCAGTAACACAAAACAAAACTCTCTGGCGGAAGGATATTTCTGAGCGGCACTGCGGCACTACATAAACATCAACTCGACGTCATCACCTGCAGTTCTATTCTTCTCCCAGTTTATTATCATTGATATCCGAGCGATTCTGCTCTCCGTCGAAATGGCCGTGTGACCTGCTGCCTGTAGACAGCGCGCAAACTCCTCAGTGCATCAACATTGTGCACTGGCTCCATACATTTATATAAAAATGGCGTAAGTATACTTTTAATAGTTTTGTCTTTGAATGTCACGATCGTGCCCCCCCCCCCCCCCCCGTTTGGGCTGGTGTGTAACTTTAAATAGATATAGTCTTATGACCATTGTTGTTTTTAGGTTATTTCGTAACTGTTATTCGACTTAAATATATATTGTGGCTTTGATGTATTCATTTTAATAGATTATGGAAATTGTTTTCGGATATTGTCATGACCTGCGTCTCGCGCTCAAAGCACCATATGTCTAACGTTACTCGACAGTGACAACATCGGTCGATGATTTTGTAGTCATTTCTGTTTTAAAACTTACTATAATGTTTTTATTCTGTATAGTGAATTTATCTCCAACACTCCTGAATGTGTTTAATTCAAAATACACAGGAGCGAGAGAGTTTAATTCACGTTTCTTTGTCACCGCGTGTTCTTTATAAAATGGCGTACGTTCCTGTAAAGGGAGCGGCAGGTCCCTGAAATGGCGGAGTCTTATTCCACCTTGATAAAACAATATAACATCGACGCACCTTTTACCTCAGACATTTTCCGTTAATATTAAGGTGTTATAAAAAGCTATGAGATTTGGCCTTTGTTAAATTAGTGTAGAGATTTTAAAAATGGAATCCAGTCTACTGACAGTAAGGGATAAAGAACGTCACGTGGTAATGTCCATATATGGGTAGGTTGTGGGCAGATGATGTCATTGCTAGTCAGGAATAATGGAGGCTTTATTTTTTTTTCTTGCAAAGTGCCTTTTGTATTTATTTACATTTATAAAATTGTTATACAAGCGAATAACTACTTTTAATAATTGTTTGCAGGTCCTTCGTGGCAACTCTGACTTCTGCTGCTCCTGACAGCACAAGACTATTCGAATTCTCAGTAGAAGACTCGTTGATTCAACTTGAAATAGATAGCCATGTCTTTGATGAGCTCACGGTTTGGCCAGGACGATATGGAGGTCCTTTTTTGGGACCCATCATCACCGATGGCTGACCCTTTGGGGTCTTTCCTAGATAAAGATGAGGAGGTTCTTCCTCTCGGAGGCGCTGAATCGCCCCTCTCATCTTTCTCTTCCTCTCCACTTCCCTCTCTCTCCCCACCCTGCACTCCTCCCTCCATTCAGAGGGGGGAGAAGGCTGGGCTCAATCAGCTGTCTCTGGCCTGGTTACCCTCAGATGAGCTGTGCCTAGATAATCATTGCAATGGTGAGGTGTAGCGAATTATTTCAAATATTCCTACAAGTGCCCTAGCATACTAATATATTAAACATTCAATCATAATATTTAACATGATTTTTTTCCCCCATTTCAGATCATTCATTCAGTGAAATGGATTGGATGACAGAGCGAATTGATTTGAGTGAGTTTGATCTGGAGTCTTTGATTGGCTCCTATGATTCTGAGGATCCACCCAGTTCTCCTGAGGAGCTCATCACTTCTCTTGAGTCACAGATAGACCAGGAGTCCCAGCCTGTAGCTTCTGACAGTGTACCTTCACCCTCTCCAGCAGCATCTCTTCCTGAAATCGATCAACTTTCCAACTTTTCCTTCACTTTGAATACTCCAGTTGCTACTCCTTTCATTCCATCACCCTGTGAAATTTCAGATTCCTCCTCTGTGGTCCCTGAGCCCCAGGCTGAGTTTGAGATAAAGTCTGAACCGGCCTCCCCGGTCCCATCACCTTCCATCCTTCCACCCGAATCTCCTACTGATACTCTTGAGCTTGGTTGCGAGGTAGACATAGCTGAAGTTCAGAGTCCCCCCTCCGTCCAGATGCAGGTGCCCAAAATAGTCCTATCACTCACCCCAACCCGCATTGTTCTTGTACTTTCTCCCAAAGAGGAGGTTAATGCGATGATTACCCTTCCAGGTGAGATGGTTGTGGAAAATTCCCAGAGTCCAACTTCCCCCGACTCACAAACCCCAACGTCTCCCCAGTCTCGCTCTTCTAGGGTGAAGCCCTACTCCATGCCTGATTCTAAGCCCACCCAAAATCAGCAGTCAGAGTTCCCCACCCTTTCAGGAAGAGTGAAGTCAGCCAGTGGCGCAAAGGTTGTGGTTGAAAAGAAAAAGCTGAAGAAAATGGAGCAGAATAAGACCGCGGCAACCCGCTATCGACAGAAAAAGCGTGCAGAGCAAGATTCTCTCCAGTCAGAGTGTGCAGTCCTAGAGGAGAGGAATCAAGAGCTGACAGAAAAGGCAGAGTCCATTGCTAAAGAGATCCAGTATTTGAAAGAGCTAATGGAAGAAGTCAAGAGGGCAAGAGAGAGCAGAAGTGTGAGGTCATAGAAAGAAATGGACACAGAGGCTTGAAGCTGATAGAAATTGACGGTTTCAGCATAGCCTGAAGTGCAGAACATTAGGGATGTTGGTCATAAAAAGTATTTTATGAAGGGTTGAATAAATTCCTTTTTTTTTCTTTGCCATCGTCTGAGTAGAAACGTTTCCTGTAAACATGTCAGCAAAGCCTGGCATTCTTTTACCAGTGCATTTTTTTTTTTAGTCTTGTGTATCTATTGCATGCACAGTTTTATGTGCATTCTCTGTTGTTGATCTTTGTTTTGAATTTTCCCAATTGAAATTATTCTGTACAAATGCTTACTATTTCTACTTTTGTTTTTCATAGAGATGGTATGTGTGCTTATATTAATTTGTGTAGAGCTCAACATTTTGTGGTTGTATGGTCCTTTAACTACATATCAATTAGCTTGAATGTTATTTGTGTAATAAACATTTTAAAACGTTGCTTGTGTGTTTAATCTTTTTATTATGAAATGGACAAAGAAATGAGTTAGAGTATTTTATAAAATTATTTATTTGTTTTTGGTCAATGTATAAAAATATATTTAGCCTGTTTAGTCAAAAACAATTTCCACAAACAGCATAACCTCACTGTTAATGACCAAGGAGAACTGTATGGGTGGTAGAAAAATAAATGTGGTTCTTGCCTTTATGTTCGCTAGGATTTCACGGATCAAGGAAATTCAACCTGGAAGCTGAATTTGTTATGTTCTCATTTTGCGCTGAATATTTTTGAGGACAAGGTAATTATTACTATGCAATAGTAACAGACAGCCATTCCCTGAATGCTTAAAACACATGGGTAAACATTTTTTAGGTTAAGGTAGTGCTGCCATCAAAGTCCTAAGTTGCTAAATATCAAATTTTAATAAAAACCCACAAGGTCCTTAAGGTGCTCGATGGGACAGATGTACGGTATGTAGAACAATTGTATATTCAAGAATCCAGGTGTACTTAATCCCTTTATGAAAATATAGTGAGTGCATTCAAACTAAATGTGAACAATATTCCAATTTTGTGAAATGCAGTTTTACCAAATATATGACTTTGAATGCATGAAAAACGATGAGGTTGTGTAAATATTGTACAGTATTGCTACAATACAATGAGTCCTGCTTTACACTGTGGAAATGAATGGTCATGTTGTTTGTTTCCACCATGCATTTTACATATACTTGAAAAATGTTCTTATTTTAAAACTATGAAAATATGACTGAATCTTAACATTGCTCAAGAAGCCAGAAATGTAGGTTGCATGTCTAATTCTATCAACATGACATACAAACAGTGTGAATGGCCTTATAGTTGCATAAATACCGCTTGTTTTGGGATCAAAAAGGTCAATAACCTCTACATTCTTCTGAGATTTACCAGAGTTGCACTTTATGTTGTCATATATTTCACTGTAGAATGCATCTTCCACTTGTTTCCTCCTCGTCCAGTTCTTGATTTACTGTAGACCAAGGATGCGATGATCAGATTTTACATATATATGAGAAATATTAATATGAACAAATTATATCATAACCTTATGTCAAAACCAGCAATAATAATAATATAATAAAATGCAAACTACTTACATTTGACAGGTAAGAAAGGTTTCTCTCCATTCTCTGCTACCATTTCCTCTATTTTCTGCAAGAGTTCAGTCACCTGTGTCCTGTCATTGTTGGCTTTGGTACAATCCAGCACATGATAACAGTTCCAGCAATGCTGCATCAGTTTCAGCAGCTCCCCATCCCGCTGGATGTGATCCTCGATGGATGTGCCATACAGCCAATCGCCACATGAAAACAGCACCAGTGTGTGAAGACACGCCTCCTCACCAAAGATTTCCAAATGGCTCTTGAGGGCCTGCCTCTTTTTGGAAGTGAGGGTCGAGACTACAGGGATTACCAGTAAGAGTGCATGTGGACCAGGATGGAGAAGCCCTGCCCCTTGTTTAATTTCTTTTCGAATGTTGCTTGGTGTGCGCTGGGCGGAGAACCAATCCCAACCTGGTGTGTCAACAATTGTGAGGCGCCGACCAGCAACCAATGCTTGATGACGGACAGACACCTCAGTGGGGCGTCCTGATTCAAACACACGACTACCCAGTAGAAGATTACCTGCAGAGCTCTTACCTGCTCCACGCCAGCCTACTAGCAGAACCCGTAACTCTGTTAAAAAGAAAGTGTGAGATTGCAACCAAAAGGAAATTCACATGATGAAAATGCACTTTGTATGTTCTAAGGAGACATTCTGAAAAGGTACCACTACCAACAAAACAAAGGTACAGGAGAATGAATCAGATGCGAAACTCACCTCTTGGCGGAGATCTAAACATTGCTGCTGTCCTCTCCACTTCTGGGACTCCATTCTCTTCTCTTTCTTCATCGAATCCAAGACTTGGCCTCACCATTTCAAAGAACCAGCCTTGATTCTCCCGAACCATTTCCTCAACTTTTTGTAAAAGCTCTGCAACTTGAGCACTTTTGTCTGAGCAGGTGTTATCCAAGGCATGATACCTGGAGCCACACCTCTCCACCAACCTCTGCAGCGCTGCCCCGCCATCCACAATAAATTCCTCAACACCCGTGTCCAGCAACCGGTCTGCACAGGTGAACAAAACCATGGTGTGCCTCCATATTCCTGCGCCCAGTTCTCTAACTCGGGACCAAAGGCCTTGCCAGTGGTTTTCGGTGAATGGAACTCCGATGGGAACCACCAGCAGCAGGGCATGGGGACCAGGAGAACATTGATCAATGAAGGACTGCTGGTTCTCTGAGTCCGTCTCATTTGTTGTGTCTTTGGTTTCCAGATTCCATCCTGGCGTGTCAATGATCAACAGTCGCCAAGTGAGTATGTCTACCCAATGTTGTTGGTCTGTTTGGGAATTGTCAGATGGGTTTTTCTCCTGGCTCAAGATGGTATTCAGTGTTGAGGTCTTTCCGGAGCCCTGGAACCCCAGCAACAGTAGGCGCCACATGGTTGGAGAGGATCCCTCTGCTTTTGAGAGACAGATGAAAGTGAAGAGATGAAAAATTATATTGCAATCAAAATAACAGGTATTTTAGTCCATGCAGACTACATCCACAACTCCCATTTGTTTACACTGACATACCCTTGGGAGAGCACCCCCACATAATAAATCCCTATTTAACCCCTGATATATTTTCTGCAAGAGTTCAGTCACATGTGTTTTGGTACAGTCCAGCACATGATACCAGGTCCAGCAATCCTGCATCAGTTTCAACAGCTCTCCTCCATCCCTCTACTAAGTAACACAAACCGTTAGATCTCATTCTAATGCTGAACCAAGATCAGATTCAGTGACATTTGTGGGCATCTGCTTTTATATGATGACAAACTGATGGGGATTAGAAATCCCCAGAGAGAAAAGAAGCGCACGTCATGCAGAGGGGAAGTGAGTCAGCTTCCTGTGTAGGTGGTATTTGAAAAGTGGAAAATTGTTTAATAGACGAATGAAGTTAAAGTTTATTGTCACTTACCAGCATTTAAATCCGAAGAGACCGTAGCCATCTTGTGTCTAGGTGGTACGTTGTCTCCTGCTCTCTCTCTCTCTCTCTCTCTCTCTCTCTCTCTCTCTCTCTCTCTCTTGCTGTTTTGTCTCAGCAGCCAGTTGCCTGTGCTCAAAACATTGTTTTCCCCTCTTATCTTCCTCCTACTCAATTTCCCTATAGCTCTCTCTGTGATTTTCTGATTACACAACACCCTCGCAACCTTTCTCTCTGCCTCTTTTTTACTTTCTTTCCCCCATGAAATGTTACAAGTAGGAGGAGCTGGGAGAAAGAGACTAATAGAGAGCAGAGGGATGTAAGGAGGGAGAGAGAAAAATGTCTGGATTGTGATTCATTTTAGTAGAATTAGTGGGCTGAGTTTGACTTTTATAATACGGTAAGTAACCTCCTAAAAGTCTTAATAAATAATAAGAGTGGAGTGGTTTGCTATTCTTTTATTGTGTAGTGCTGGGTTTGGGGGTGGAGCAAAGGCTGTCATTAGACCAATGAAAAGATCGAAGTGACCAGTTTAGCACCACCCACCTGATTCTGCAGTATGACCTAAACCCAGCAGCATTGACATACTATAGCGAGTAAAGCAAACACTGGACAAACAAAAGTTTTTGTTCCTTATAAAGTGTCATACATCAAAAACTACTGTAGGCCTAGTGTGAGTATAAAATATTTAATATTTATATGATCAAATAAATTGTAAAAATCAAAGCAAATAAATAAACAAACTAATGTATTAACGGCACCTCCACATGCTCCTCATACTTCATAATAAGAGTCCTTCCTTTGGGTTCCTGCTCATGAAGGGGTGGGAGGAAATGAAGTTGTAGATATGCTAGCAGAAATCTCTATAAAGCATGAAACAGTAGATGTGCACATACCAATAAGTAGAGAAGAGGTTAAAACCATTATAAAACAACACTCTTCCACAAATATGGCAGGAATATTGGAACACAGTGGATACAGGACGTCATCTATTGCCTACAGTACACTCTAAAAAATGCTGGGTTGTTTTAACCCAACTTTGGGTCAAATATGGACTAACCCAGCCGTTGGGTTAAATTTTTACATTACATTTTTAACCCAACATTTCAGGTTTGTCCATATTTGACCCAAAATTGGGTTAAAACAACCCAGCATTTTTTAGAGTGTAGGCTATTCAAAATCAAGTAGTCACAAGGATGAGGAAGGGCAGAAGCCCAAGGGAGTTTCATGTCTTAGAATGGGTCACACTGGTTTAAATGCAACAATGTATACAATAGGAAAACACCCCACTGGATTATGCACTTATTGTGATGTACAAGAGACAGTGAAACATTGTTAGACTGAAGAAAATAGAATAGAATTAAACGCACAAATGGATGAACAAAGTTTTACACTTGAGTGTTTATTGGGGAAAACATCTGGGAAAATACACAGGCTGTTAATTTTGCTTTTAAAAAACACTGAGCTATAAGCGCAAGAATTTAATAGGAGTTCCTCTATCTCTTTTTGATGCCGTTTTAATGCTCACACTCCAGTGACAGTCTATAGTGGCAGTAATGCACCTTTGAGAACCGCCATTATATCCTGAAAGAAGAAGAAGACATTCTTTATGAAAACACCTAATTAAATATCTGAAAAATACAGGGTTAATGGAAAGGATAAATGTTATTTTTTTTCTTCTTAAAATTATCTGTTCCACACTCCAGTCCGGTAGGTGGCGGTAATGCTCCTAAATGCTGGTTGCCAACCGCCAATCAAATCAAATCAAAGAAGAAGACATTGTTTGGTCGCTTGCTTGGCATAGACAGTAAAAGGGTCGCTTGGTCGCTTTTCTTTTCTGGGCGCTTCACTGATCTGCTGCTGCCATGGAGGGATCCGGGGACGAGTACATGAAATACCGCTCACCGCTGGTGTCGCGGTACGCCAGCAAAGAAATGGCCTATAACTTCAGCGACAGGAAGAAATTCACCACGTGGAGAAAACTGTGGATTTATCTCGCTAAGGCAGAGAAGGTCTGGATATTTCTCTTACGTGTATTTTTACAGACTGTTAACTTGATTGATGCTAATTTTGTTGTTATTGTGATCCTCTGAATGTGCGGTACTGTCTTGAGTTTTGACCTTGAGTCAGTGAGTGAGTGGAGGTCTCAAGTTGCCAACTCTCTTAGTCTAAAAATAGTTTGAAAGTTTGGACATGAGCTGTGCTGTAATATTTAATTTTTTAAAAAGTGGACCAGGCTGACAAACTTGCCTATACAAAGAAGTAATTTGGTGAAAGTAATTTTTGTATGCACTATGCAGTACATAAAACTTATACCACTGTTTTTATAACTGTCATGTCTAGCTCCTTATATGTCAGGTTAAAGGTCACTGAATCTCTCAAAACATAAGCTCACTGCAACTCAGCAGTTTAGATGATAGTGTAGGAACCAGCATTAGAAGAGGACTCTCAAATTCAGATAACAGATATTCAGTCTGCTGAGCTTAACAATAGTTGATATGATAAGAAATCTAATTATTGACTGTTGACTGGTGGACTTTGCTGTGTTAGGTGACATGGGAAGGCTTGCATATTGATTTTTTGTTTGAAGTGTGTATAAATCAAGAACCAAGATTTTACAATCAGCCACCCGGTTACCCATATCTCTCCAATTAAATGCCGCAGTCTGTTCAATTAGCACTGGTCACATGGTGGTCATTCTCTGACCCGATGATGAGACAGACGGGTTTCTGTTCTCTGGAAGTAAAGTCACGTTGCAGAACTTTACTAATATAGTCCTTGGGACGCACAGTACTAGACGAACCCCTGGGAAAGATTGTACGAGTGTGTGCTTCCAAAATAACTAATGTAAATGCCAAGGTTGACAGGAGAGTGGCTTATGACTTATGAGTGACTCTCTGTGTATTGCTAATGATGAAAGAAGTTACGCACAGCAAAATGATATGAGGATGCAACAATATTGCATTTCTGGCCGATGTAATTAGCAAATAATTTATACTTTATTATATTCATCATAATTTTATAATAAATCAACTAAAGCATTAAATAAATAGATCTGACAACATTTAAAATGAGCCATATGAAAATGGATAGTCATTGTGAGATTTGCAAAAAATATGATAAATAATAAAGATAATAGAAATGGGAATGCAATGCAATGCATTAATAATTAATATTAATAAATTATAATATAATTTAACAAAATCTCTGAAATTTGCTGGTAACCAATATGTTATTTGGTATATTGTGCTGCTTTGACATTGTAAGCACAATAAGCTTTATTGTGAATGGAGCTGTTCAGGTTGTTGTCCTCCAACACAGAATAAAAAAAAAAAAGTTCAAGCCCTGTAAAAGTTCTAATCGGTTTTGTGACTTTCATGATACTTGTTTTGTCTACAACATAAATTACAGTCATACCTCAAATGTAAGCTACTAACAAGCTTCTACATATTGCAACTTGGTGCTTGAATTACAATGGGAATGTTTAATGCATGAAAATGCCATCTATTTTTAATACATTTCTTTATCGCTCTAATATTCTGTCTGCAGGCGTTGGGTCTCCCCATAACCGATGCCCAGGTGAGCGAGATGGAGTCTCACGCGGACGACATTGATTTCGTCATGGCTGCAGAGGAAGAGAGGAAGTTGAGGCATGATGTCATGGCTCATGTGCACACATTCGCTCATTGCTGCCCCACTGCTGCTCCCATCATCCACTTGGGAGCCACTTCCTGTTATGTGGGAGACAACACGGTGAGCCAAAAATATTCACACCACTATCTGTTCCTAATTGGACTCAGTGGAAGAAAAGTATGTTCTAAAGTCAGTATATTATTTTAAAATGGTCTTATTGAAATGTGTGTATGCTTTATCTGTAGGATCTGATAATGCTGCGTGATGGATTTGATATTCTGCTACCCAAGGTTTGACTTTCTGATATTTTCCAGCGTATGACGACTGATGCTTATTAAGGTTCTTAGTTCCATTTAAATATAAAATTAAGAAATCAATTATCAATGTACTGTATTAAATTATTTTGACAAATTAATATTGTAAAATGGTCTAATTAATTTAAGAAATGTAGTTAAGTGTAACATTACATAATAAATGACTTGTCAAATTGGAAAATAAATGTATATTTAAAACAGTTTATAGTTTGAATGTGAAAAAAAAAATTGCTTTGACCACAAATTTGGCACACCTATTCCTCCATAATTTCCATCCACTGCAGTAAAGTGTTTATTGTTTTCAAACATTCTCTCTTCTATAGTTGGCTCGTGTTATAGACAGGCTGGCTAACTTTGCAGAGAAATACGCCGACCAGCCGACTTTAGGCTTCACCCACTATCAGTGAGTAATTTCAGGGTTCGGTGCATGTATTAAACCTCTAAAATAAGAATTTAGATGTTAGAGCATGTTTAAAGTGTGCATGTAAACTTAATTGTTTCTACCGTTTTCTTTTCTTCCTCCCCATCGTCTATGCATTTATGATCTGTCCATCGAATCTTTGACATCTATTCAGCATTCACTCGTTTTGTAACCCATACAGCATTATTCATTTTCTTCAAATCTCTTATTTTTCATATTCCTTCCTTTCATCCTTTCAGTTTCTTCATTTAATACAACAATACTAGGCTGGTTTTGGGTTTATTTCCCCTCTCCTCGTCCCCATCTTTTTCTCAGACCAGCTCAGCTGACTACTGTCGGGAAGCGTGCGTGTCTGTGGCTGCAGGATCTGGTCATGGACATGCGCAATCTTCAGCGTGCAAGAGAGGACCTGCGCTTCCGGGGCGTCAAAGGAACCACAGGCACTCAGGCCAGCTTCCTGCAGCTCTTCCAGGGGGATCATGAGAAGGTGAATGCAGCTGCATGAAAATCAACAGCTCAATCGGATTTGTATACTTCAAGGCTTACTTTATACCTAGTAGTGTGGACTTTGTCTCCAGCATACGTACTATAGACACTACCTTTCAAAAGTTTGTAGTCAGTACGATTTTTATAATTATTATCATTTTTTTTTCAAATAAATGAATACTAAGGATACATAAGGATCCATGAAATTAATTAAAAGTGACAGTAAAGACTTAAATAAAAAAAATAATAAATGTTATTTTAACTCATGAATAAAATGTAGGAAGGTTTTCACAAAAAAAATTAAGTACTATTTAAGAGTGAAGCTGTTTTCAACATTAACATAGAAAAGAGTTTTTTGTAAATTGCAATAATATTTCCTAATGACTTTTTTTCCACTGTATTTGTAACAAAAACTTGCAACTTTTCATAAATACGTAAAAAATCTTACTGACCTTACATTTGACCCAAAAATGTACATTTTTGTGCTTTATCAGTGTTGCAATGAATACATTTAGGGTACGTTTACACGACAAAGATGTACTAAAGACGGAAAGGTTTTTCTTTGCGCTTTTCGCATACAGATGACAACGTTGTCAAAACGCTCCCTGTTCACACAGGTCCGCGAAAAGAACTGAAACGCTCTATTACTTATGCCAGGCCAGTTGTTGGCAAAGTCACTTTATAAAGAAACACTAAGCACCCAAAGACTGAACATGTAATACGCATGCATATGACAATAGCATTTTCACAAATTCACATTTTTGTAGTTTATTTGGAGACGGTAAGGGTATCGTTTTCAAAAACGTGTAAATGAATGGCCAAAATCGTGATATTATCAAATCGGATGGGTGTATCGTCCCATCTCTAGTATGTTCTATGGTTGAACTGACATTTGACTTTTCTCTCTTAGGTGGAGGAGTTGGATAGGAAGGTTACTGAGATGGCTGGATTTAAAAAGTATGTTCAGGCTATTTAATTCCTGCTTTCGTTGTTTTATAAATGCTTCAAATTGCTTAACTTGTATGCTAGAGACTTACAGTTGGCATGTTTTTGTGTGCACATGGTTATTGAGTTCTCTATTTCTCTAGATCATACTTGGTGACGGGTCAGACGTACAGTCGTAAGGTGGATGTCGACTCGCTCTGTGTGCTGGCCAGTCTCGGAGCCTCAGTACACAAGGTCAGACATGAATATCAGATCAGCTTTATGAACTTATAAATGAGCCGCCATACCAATCCACACTAGTCAGCCCACAAAAGCAACAGACAATATTTGTTTGATTAAAACAACCTGTTTTTGCTGTAGATTTGCACTGATATTCGTCTGTTGGCTAATCTGAAAGAGATCGAGGAGCCCTTTGAGAAAGAGCAGATTGGTGAGTTTGTATGTGAGACAGGATTTTGATCACATTTTAAATCAACTTCTGATCTGTCATGGTTTCCTTTGTTTGTAGGTTCCAGTGCCATGCCGTACAAGAGAAACCCCATGCGTGCTGAGCGCTGCTGTAGTCTTGCTCGCCACCTGATGGCGCTGGTGTCAGATCCTCTGCAGACCGCATCAGTGCAGTGGCTGGAAAGAACCCTGGACGACAGCGCTAACAGGCACTGTTATGACATCTGTTGTCTGACCATATGATGTGGCATTGCACCGTCTTGGCTTTGTAAAAATGAAACTTTAGGCTCTTTCTTTCACCAACAACTTGTCTCAATATTTTATTTTATGCTTATTTAGGAGGATCTCATTGCCCGAGTCCTTCCTCACAGCTGACATCATCCTCAGCACTCTGCAGAACATCACTGAGGGGCTGGTGGTGTATCCTAAGGTGTGTGTGTGCAACTCTCAATGCATTTTGACTTCTGGGTCGTCTCTTTTCAACACCCATTTTTTAAAAGTTTTCATCAGGGCTGGCAATTATCAGTATCAAGTTTTATCACAAAACTAAATGAGACGCTAATTACTTAGAGCAAATAATTGCATATACACTACTGTGCAAAAAGACATTTTTCTTTTGTTTTTCAAAGTAGTTCTTTATGTTCACTAAAGCAAATCTAAAATATAGTTACATTCTGAAATATTTTTACAATTTAAAATAACTTTTAATATTTAAAAATGTAATTTATTCCTGTGATGCCAAATCTGTATTTTAGAATCATTACTCCTGTCTTCTTCAGTCACATGATCTTTCAGAAATCATTGTTATATGCAGGTTTTCTGCTCAAGAAACATTCTATCAATGCATTTATTAATGATATTTAAACCATATAACAATATTTGATGAGTAAAGCCCCAAATGAATATAATTAAAAACCTTTACATTAGACAGTCTATTATAGATAATGATCACATTAAATCAACAGCTGTACTGTTTAAAGAGGTCATGAATTGTGAGATAAAATATTCTTGATCTTTTGATTTATAAGAGGTCATTGTACTATAAAAAACATCCTGTTTCAGAATCCAAAGCCTGCTTGTTAGTCCAAAAACAGATTTTATTAAAACCAAGCTGCCCACTACTGTACCTCACAAATGCATAAGGAATAAAAAAAAAAGGGGGGATTAATTGGCAAGCTGTCTTTGAGGTGTAGACTCTGGCAAAGCTGAGCATGTTTGGCTGAATTTTACTTGTTGCCATTTTTCAATATCGGAAGTTTTCAAAACAGGCACGCATGTTATGATGGGGACATTGAAAAAAATATTTTAATATGTAAAATTTAATATACAAAAATGTTAATCAATAATAGTGGGTGTTTACTTCCAAGTCTTGAATGTGGCACCATATTTCAAAGAGAGGGTCAAAAACAGGAAAGAAAATAGCCTATTACTTCTAAATTATGATGTTTTTTTTTTAAATCTAAAAATCTTGATGAGGGGATCTCAGAGATGATTATACATAAAAAAAAAAAAAAAAAAAAAAGACAATGCAGTTCATAACCCCTTTAATCATTTTCTCTTTTATAGGTGATCGAGAGGCATATCCGTCATGAGCTGCCCTTCATGGCTACTGAAAACATCATCATGGCCATGGTGAAGGCCGGAGGAAACAGACAGGTCAGAACAATCATCAGTAAATGAATAAGAAAATTCTTGTCTTGTAAATAAATTTGCTTTGGCAAATCAACCCCAACCTATTTTGAATAAATGATTTGCTGTAAATATTGTTTCTGTGTACACAGCAGATGTGTATAGTGTCAGAGTCAGAGTATCTTTATTTGTCTCCCACCGGAGAAATTAGTCTTTGGATCAAGAGAGATTGCTGCATGAAGATTACGACAAGACAAAAACACAGTGTCAAAAAACATAGTTATGCTAGTGCCTAGCATAACTAACATGCCTGAACTGAAAACACACTCAGGACTGCCATGAGAAGATCCGTGTGCTGTCCCAGCAAGCTGCGGCCGTGGTAAAACAGGAAGGGGGAGATAATGACCTACTGGCTCGGGTTCAGGCTGATCCATATTTCACCCCCATACTCGGACAGCTGGACAGCGTTCTGGATCCCAAAACCTTCATCGGCCGAGCCCCAGAACAGGTACACGCATGAAGCCTAGACACACCTGTTCATCTACTGCTGTCCTATTAATATTTATCGTAATGCTTTAATCATGCTTTTCTCAGGTTACAAGATTTTTGTCTGAGGAGGTCAGAACTGTTCTAGAGCCATACAAAAGTAAAATGGACGTGAAGATTGAACTAGAACTTTAAGACACACACATGCGATCCTGTGACTGATGCATCAGAACTGTATGACAATGAATAAATGGCAAACTGTTTAACTTTTTGTGTGCTCTTTTATGTGACATTCTGACATTTAGTTCTCAAACTCCAGTGTAGGGTCGGTTTTACCAGCCATTCGTACGTTCTTTCTTAAAGTGGAACGTTAAGTCCACTCTAGAGGCTTAGTAACTACTATCTAGTTTGTAACTAACTCTGCACTTGACTCGGTCGCACCATTTGTTCTTAAGGCAGAACGTAACTAGTTGGTTGTAAGCTCTCCGTAAAGTAATATGACGTTTACTCTCAATATTCTAATAGCAGCATTTAAATATGTGAGCAATAGTTGTTTAAATGCCATGAATTTCAGTTTATTCTTCATTTTTTTCCACTTTTGCCTCGCGTAACTAATGGTAAAATAAGTTTAGAAATTCATTAAGTGTGATGTACTTAATCGTGAATAACAATGTGTGTTTTATATAAATAACATTCAGAAACTTTATACTGATACAAAAAAAAACAAAAAAACATTAGAAATGACTTATTGATTATGACTGATTTTATTTGACATGCACAACAGGAAGCGATGGGACCGTGCACACAGTGGCTCGATGTTTAGGAAAGGGTATGTGTTTAAGAGCCATTAACTAAGTAGCCTAATCTTTTCACATAATGTTCTCTCTTTTAAAATGTAAGTGTGACGAGTGTAAGTGTCAGCATTGTCATATGTCTAAAGACTTAAAGTCTGTCGGGTAAAACAAGCTTATTGATGCAGTTCAGTCCTTATGCTATTTTATTCCATAAATATTTATACATAGTTATGCTTCAACTAACCTTTGCATTTATATTGTGATGAGTGAAATATCAGGGGTTTCATTTTCCCAAATAGTTTAAATGAGTTGTGAATGGGAACATTGAGTTTTTTTGATCAAAATAACAGCTTTCATGGTATTACCAAGTATATATATATTTTTTATTGGTGTATATATTAAATAAACAATATATCAATATATCAGGAAATATAGACTGAAAAATTTAAATGAAAATAAAACAATTGTAAATTTATGGTTTCACTTTAGATTGGGGTCCAACTATTGATTATGACTTTTGAGTTTCAAGTTAAGGTATTGATAGGATTAGGGATGTAGAATATGGTCATGCAGAAAAAGGCATTAATATGTGCTTTATACTTAGTAATAAACAGCCAATATTCTAGTGATATGCATGCTAATAAGCAGCTAGTTAATAGTGAGAATTGGACCCTAAATAATAAGTATTGGAAAAAAAGTTTAGGTTTACGAACTAGTTAATCATACACGTGGTGTTAAGTAGTAATGAAACTATTTAGATGTTTATAGGTTTCCTTTAACAATTACTTAACTGGCTGTATAATAAAACTAATGAGGGAGGACACCAACAGATTATTCACTTGTGTGTAAGTGATACTGTGTCTCTTGCTATTATAACCGTTGGTGTAACAACATGTACAGCACAAACACACTTTGCTCTGTCTTGTACCAGTTTAAGCACGCACACCTCTAAATGACTGGCAATAGTCGTGCAGCTATAAATCAATTATCCTTGTGCAAAGTCCATAGTTACAGGGTTTGAAACGTTTACATTTACTATAACGTCAGCTTGAACCAGTCTGGCGTTTCTCCTCTTATTCCACAGATTAGCAGGGATTCATTTGCCTGTGGATACTCAGTCAAATCATCCCATGGTAAGAATCACTTCTTATGTCATATTTTGTTCTCATTTTGTAGTTTGGTTTAAACACTTGGCCGTTTGCATACAGGAAGTGGCTGTCTCTTGATTGGCTGCTTACTTGATGAATAAAAAATACTGACCCCAAATTTTATAATGGTAGTGTATGTGTACAAAGGCTTCTTCTATAAAATGTTCAACTTCTTTTGCTGACTTCAATGCCTGCTCTTTTCTTGTAGTTAAGATTTCTCACATTTTATCTTAAATTGAAGATGTTGTCAACAGGTTTTCAAATGAATTCTAGGCAAGTTGTGGTTGTGTTGTCTTTTCTGTTGTCAAAAATAGTTAAATGGATCTGACATACAGTAGGGGTTGTGTGTTTGACATCTTAATGGATGTTACGGGTATAAGAAATCATTTCTATTTTTTGTCTGAGTCTAATGCTTTGCATTTGTACTCTGAATTCAGATTATTCTAAAAATTGCCACAAAAACAGTTTTACAAGATTTTGAACATCTGACATTATAGTGGTTGGGAACAATTTCCACAAAAGCAAAGACGAAACCCTGAGAGCAAAGCTTTAAAGGGGAATGTCATTGTACTCTGGCCTGAGAAAACATGAGAAATAGACTGTAAAATTAATTCCCACTGAAGCTGTAAACTATTGTCTCAAAATATGCATACCAGACTTTGCCATTTAAAGAAAAACTGGCAGATGTACAGCTTGTAAAAAAGTGCTGAAAGAGAATTTGGTTGTGAGGTTTTAACAGTCAGTAAAGACAATTTTCATTTCTTTATATGGTTGTTCAGAATAAAATACCTGTTGAGCTTCAACACTACTGTAACCAAGACTGGTATGTGGAGTAAAACGTGAATCTCCGTTAAACTCTCTGCTACTGTGATAACTTATACTGCTGGGGTTGTAAAAATCAAAGCAGATATTTGCTAAATCTGTTTATCTAGAGCTGCTTTCTGATTCACAGATTCCCTTTGCAGGCTTTTGTTATTCAAAATACATGATGTACTATATTGTTTCACATGTTAAATTATTATATTTGTATTCATTTAAAAATGTATGAAATATTTATTAATATAACATGCGATGTTTAACATAAAAATATATGTGTCTTGATAATGCCGTTGTAACAGTCACATCTTTATTTCCTCAAACAACAATACCTGAGATGAATTAACCTGAATACAAACGCTAGGCACTTGATTCTTTTGAACTGCATTTAGTTCAGTTTAGTGCAGTACCAAGGTTGCGCAAAATCACGATTGATTGCTAAATTTCCATGTGCACTTCCTGTGATGTGATATTGTATGCTTACACTTCTCAATGCCGTTGTTCTTGTTGCATTTTAAACTGGGTGGTTCGGAATTTTGGACATCGGGCCTCATTTCCAAGTGAGCCTTAGTGTTATTTATCAGTGGAGACAGTTTTAAAATTCCATCCAATTGTCCCAGTTGCATAGTTCGCCTGTGCTAGGCTAGCGCGAGTCAACAGTAACTTTTAGCCATTAAAATTAAAAACAGTTTTACCCACTCCACAGTACACCGAAAGCAAATCAATTATAACGCCAGACTATCAATGTAAGTGTCTGTTGAGAGAATAATGTTAGAAATCAAACTAACTTACCCTTTTATTTTATAGAGACTGCTGCGCTTGACTGGACGAGCAGACTAGAAAGAGAGAAAGCGCGCGTGCACTTTCACGTCTTCTCACAACATGCGTCAACTCTCGGTTGCCTAGGTAACTTCATATCGCTCCGCCGCTACTGTAACGTTAGAATGCGAATATAAATATAGGTAAAACATTATTTATAACTATTGTAATGCAATAAAAGGGAGTTTGATTTCAAACATTATTCTCTCAACAGACACTTACATCGATAGTCTGTCGTTATAATTGATTTGCTTTTGGTGTACTGTGGAGTGGGTAAAACTGTCTTTAATTGCATGTTAAAAGTTACCGTTGACTCGCAGTAGCCTAGCACCAGCGACTATGCAACTGGGACGACTTGATGAATTTTTTTTTCAAAACTGTCTCCACTGATAAATAACACTTCGGTTCACTTGGAAATGAGGCCCGATGTCCAAAATTCCGAACCACCCCTTTAAGATGGTCGAATATATTCTGTAAAGGATTCGTAGGGAACAGTTCGGTTATTGGAATGTTTGTTTGGTCACACAGTGATGAAAGGGACTTTATGCTAATAAATGTGATCTCATAAGGTAAAGAGACACATGATCTATCTACAGGTGATCTGATTGGTCCGTCATGTGGGCGTGGGCGTTACTCCCTGTCATTCTGGCAGTGTTTGGAACAATTGGGCTTTGGGTTGTGTGAGTTTCTTTCAGTTTCACTCACTCTTTACAAAATCATCTTTGTGTTGTTGTTGTTGTTTTTGACTCTTTCTGTTCCTGTTTGTGTGCAGGTATGCCATTGCAGTGTCCAATAACACTGTTAATATAACTGCAGAATTCCCTTACATCAGGTTTGTAATCTGAGTTCAGACATCAGAGTTTCTTGAGTAGATGTACTTGACAAAGATTAAGTATTATTTTTTTTAGGAATTTGTACTTTAGTTGAGTATTGAAACTGAATACTTGGTACTCTTACATGATTACATTTACAAAGCACAACATATACTGCTTATTGCAATCTCATTTAGACCTCCAAGTACAAAGTGCTAAGTCATCATGACTTAAATCTTTCATCACTATGTTCAATTTACTGATCTTCCAATACAATCTGGTGTAAAAACAGTTTTCTGGGTGTTAATTGTAGTATTGTTGATTCTCGTGAATCATTTCTGAGTTTGCAAAAGTCATTCCTGATTCTAATCGATATGCTGTCTACCCAAAGATTCACACCCTTACATACTACACTGCCCAATAGAGCACAGCATACAAGATGATACTAGCTAAGATTCCTTGATTAAAAGAAAAAAATAATATATGAATATTGTTTCCTTCAGCACATGTGGTTCATACTTCCCCCAGAGCTGCCTGTTTTCTCAGATCTGCAATATTTGCTGTGTGTTGGGTGAGTCTGTCATCATCTCCTTTTGAAAAAAAGGCCTTCTGTACTGTACCTTCTGTGTGACATCTTTTTCTTTCTTTAATGTAGCTCTATGGATTGTCACTATCAGATTTCAACAGATCCGGGACTTGAGTTGTGCGTCTCGTTTAAATACAGCCGGTCTGGTGCTTGGCTTCATCTCTAGCATTGGCATTTCCATTCTAGGAAACTTCCAGGTACAGTTTATGTGTGTGTGAAGAACGACTGGACGTTACTTGATTACTTGAAAATTGTGCTTATTTGTGTTTGCTCTTGCATTAAAAGCCTGATTTACTCCAAGCAAAATTGAAGAACAGACTGGTGTCATTTCGCCTTTGTCTCTGTCCCAAATGGCACACTTCATATGCTCTTATGGTCTTGTTGACCTACAATAGCTGCGGCGTGCACGTGTCTGTTAAGTCCATGAGACTGTAGGGTGTCCCATTTGTAATTTTAGGTGTCATAAGGGTGCTCGAGCAGTGGTTGATTCGTGCCCTCGATGCGCACTTTTGCCAAATGGGGTGATGATAGCACGGTGGATAAGACACATGCCTTTGGTGTGAGAGACCCGGGTTTGAATCCACTGTGAGACACCAATGTGTCCCTGAGCAAGACACTTAACCCCTAGTTGCTCCAGAGGCGTGTAACCTCTGACATATATAGCAATTGTAAGTCAGCTAAATTAATAAATGTAAATGTAAATACCGCACTGGTGCGAGCACGGTAGCAGACTTCTTCCCAACAGTCGAAGTGGTGTTGCGTCATGAAAGTGCAGACTCGTAGGATGACCGCGAATGCTTTTTTGGGACAGGGCCCTTCAGACTGGACTCCATCGCAGCTTTCATTGGCCTAGGGCCACCCAAGAGGATATTTGACTGACATGTAACACAACCAATCACAGTTCGTTTTGTTCTGCGTCAAGTTTAGGGGTGTGAAAATGTAAAGTTGATGTCCCTACGATAAAAGACCGGCTAAATTATTCATTCAAGAACGTGCAAATTTAATGCAACAATGGAGCCTTGAACTTCACATACTTTTGAAAATCCAGTCTTTTGTTGATCCCGGTAATTGCTCATTGTCACAGTTGTAAACATGACAGCTTTCTTCTTCCATGAGTCGGTTTGGCGTCACGACGGCTTTGTTTCCAGGCAGACCGTTAAAGAATGTGACGCACACGTTTCCTTGACATCCTGTAGAATTTAGATTACAACTTCGAAACTCCTGAAGTGATTTCAATACTGACCAAAATAATCCTGATTTATGATTTTTTTTCCATAATCGAGCAGCCCCCGCCAATTGTCCATGGGCGTGACTACAGTATCTACAGTATTCAGTATTTACATAAATGTTCTGCAAACAGTATACCAGTGAAAAGGTGTTTTGAACTTCTTTTTACCACTAAACATGGAATGAAAAAGAGTGTTGATGTATATCAGGGTCTTTATTTGCTATACAGGAATGATTATGTCCATGTGTGTGTCCATTTAGCAATCTGTAGTGAAGGTGGTTCATCTGCTTGGGGCGCTCCTGGCCTTCTTCCTGGGGTTGGCTTACTTCTGGGTCCAGACGTGGCTTTCATACAACAGCCCGCCGTCACATGACCGCTGGTGGGTGGTGCCTGTGCGTGTCATCCTTTGCAGCCTGTGTACTAGTCTTGTCATCTGCAGTATCCTTCAGATCTTACAGAAAGAAAAAAAAATAACTGAAATGATTTCTGAAATGAGTGCATTTTCATTACATTTGATCATGTGTTCATTTTGTTGTCCTTAACCCTGTGTCTTCTCAGTGTTTGCTCTCCATAGCGCAGGGTTTCCCTCTGAAGCGGCCATGTGTGAGTGGGCTCTGGTCATGTGCTTCTTTGCGCTGTTTGGGATTTTTGCAGCAGAGTTCAGACACATTGACTTTCACAAGCTCACCGTACAGAAGAACGGGATGAAAACCGCCAGTGATGCTAATGGTGTGTGGACATTACAGGAGATTCACTGAGGTAGAGCTGGCAAGTTGTGGCTGTGGTAATGTGGAACAAACTCACCATATCATATGGACACAACATTGGACTAAAACCTGCACAACTTTGCTCAATGCACAAATAAACACATAATATAAAACACACATTTTACAGTAGAAACGTTTCATGAGTGAATTCATGAGCAACATTGTTTACATGATATGTATATACCTTAAAATTATTATAGTGTATAATGTGAAAGGATGGTATCAATGTAATATTATTCCACTTGTTAATGTTATGGCAGTACAACCAAACTGTATTTATATTCAATAACAGCTTTCTTTGATAATGGTCAGATACAATTAAATATTAATAACAGAATATATTTAATAACATTATACAAATAAAGTCATAAAGGCTACAATAAAGACCAAAGAGATCTGTTTTGAGGTATTACCAATTTGACAATATTAACCATTGCTGAGTTAGTCTACAAAGTGAACATTTAAAGCAAACAAATATGATGGTATTGTACTCTTTAACTGTTCAGTAATTCACTTGTTGTAGTACTAGTATAAAGTCGGCATAAACGGAAGTTGCGATAGATTTTTCCAAATAGTAACGGATGTCCAAGTGAAACAGCTTCTCGATGTTGGGGAATTGGGAAGTGATTGGATAGTTGTGGTTTGCTATAGTGTGTAACAGTTCTTGAAGTAAAAAATATATTCCTTTTCTCCATAGGGGAATTGATTATTAGCCCTACTGTGAGCTCCGAGGTCGTTAATCGATTGTATTTGCTTCTGATGAAGCCTTCAGCCCATATTTTAGCCCCAGGTTTAAAATTGGAATTTATGGTGAAAAACCGCATTACCCATGATGATTCTGTATACTGTAGATAAATACTACCAATCAGAGAGTCCAAGCAAGAAGCAAAACATGGCAAGAGATGTCTTTAGCTCCGCCCACTACCATACAGCACAGCAAATAATGTAAACGAGTCTTCCTATGCTCTCAATAGATATATAATCAACATTTTTTTCTTTCATTTTTAATTTGATTATACAATGCTCCATGGGATTGCAGTTTTGTCCCTCACTAAAAAGTCCAAAAGTACTCCAAAAGTACTTTTTTTTTGCTTCTGATTAAAGTTTTTAATGCTTAGATACACCTCGTTGGTTGGCATGGTTCATGGCTTATAACGCTTTAACAAAGACTTGGAACCAATGCCACTGAAAAAGTTGGTGGACGCTGTTGCACTGTGATGTCATGTGACTGACAGGTTGTCCCGCACTTACACCAGAAAGCACTTATTCAGAGAAGAGAAGGGAAGATATATATATATATATATATGATCTGATGGGTAAATCATTTATAATAGATATCAAAAAAAACAAAACAAAATTGTGAATGTTGATTTTTGTCATGTTGACTTTTTTTTTTTTTTTTAAAGTCTATGCTTTAAAAAGTAATGAAGGAGCATGTACACAAAGTCGACACCAGAGAGTGCTCTAGGCCTGATGTTGGTTGTCTCACATTTGTCTTTCTTGTTTGCATGTGTTCAGCTCACAGTTTTAGAATGCTACCTCCAAATAGTGTTATTTTATTATACTTTATTATAATTATATTTATTATAATTTAGGTTTATTGTGAAAATGAGAAATACTTCATGACATCTCACTCATATGGTAGATCAATTGAACGGCACAATCTGGGCTGTTGTAAAACCCACTAAGTTAACTCAACTCAAAGGAAACTGATTTCTTTAAACCATATAAGTTTAAAAACAACTTCATGAGTATTCTGAACTTATATATATTGAGTCATATTCACTCATAATTTAGTGTTGGTTTAGTCAATCATTTTGAGTAGATGTAACGTGAATATTTTAAGTTCATTCCATTAATTTTAACGAACTGATTTGAGTTTATTTAATACATCTAAACAAGTCTAAACAACTTTATAGCTGTGGTTTGAGGGAACCGATTGCCGTAAATGATTTAAGTTGATTAAACTCAAATTAATAAATTTATATAAGACAAGGGAAAAACATTGCTTTAAAACAATGATGAAAGAAAAGGATACAATTATTAACAGTATTTATTGAAAAATCATTTATTTTACAAAAGGTTCTCAGGCATGAATATGAAAGATGGTCAGTCAGTATCCTTACTGTCAAATATACAAAATTGCACAGGACATGTCTGTTTGCCAAAGTGTGAAAAAACAATTGTATTAATCTTCCACTGACCAAACTGGTTTACGCACAGCATAAATGCTAGAATAGAGTTTATGCCTGTGACGTCACCATCGGCCGGAGTGACTGAGGTTACTCCCACTAAGTGACAAAAAGACTGAGTGGCAGCATTGGTTTTCAGCCTAAATGCCGTGAAATACAAAAACACACATTTAAAATGGGAAAGAGCTTTGAGATTGATCTAAGATTGATTGAGAGATTGGGAAAGAGCTTTGAGATTGATCTAAGATTGATTAAGATTGAGGTTGATTGATCTACTGTGTTTCCCATCTGAAAATCATGTACAAATCTGTTGTGCCCAAATTCACATGCTCATTTCATTGGCTTAAGTGTAAGCCAATGAAATAAACATTTGAATTTATTGGACACAACCGATTTGTAAATGATTTTCGGATGGGAAACACTGTAGAGGGCAGTCTGTTCGTCTCATGATGACATTCTTTCACATACACATTGCTCTCAATGGGTGGGGAAAACACACAGAGAACAAAAAAGGAGAGAGGGACACAAGGGGGCAAATGAAGGGAACTTAAAGGCATGTTGAAAAGTCCTGGGAATCAGTTATTTCTTTCTCTTTTCTATTTCAATATCCTTTCATGTTCAGTGTTTTTCTAAAATCTGAGCAATCTCCTTTGAATATCTTTGACGCATTTTTGGCGTAGGGTCAACTGAATAATGCTCTCATCTAAACACTGATGTACTCGCCGCAAAAGCTTTAATGTAAGATACAGTTGGAATGTAATTCAAAATAATGTGGGGTAGATCAAACTTTGAATTCACTGGTAGCTTGTGAAGTTTCTCAAGATAAAATCAATTAAAATTTGCAATGAAAAAACAAAACAAAACGAGGATGAGATATAAATAGTGGTTAAATATACTAACTAGACCATAAGAAGTTGCATTATTTATTGCATACTAATAATTCAAGTTTGGTGAACTTTGACCTGCCAATTTGTATATTGAAAAGATGGCCAATAATGGGTCTAAACATCACATTGATCAGTTCACTATAATATTGCATTAATAATTATAAAAGATTCATCTGTGCACATCACTATTTTGTTTAATTCATGCGCTCTTGTAATCTTGAATGAAAATATTTTCCGCTCCCTCTTGCAGCTCATCTTTTCTCTTCTCTGGTGATGTGTTCACTGGCGCGAGAGCAGGGCAACCTGTCTAGCAAACCACAACCATTCAATCAATTTCGGAAAGACAAAATCAAGTCCCATCCATTTTTTTTTTCTTGTTCGAGAAGTTTGTTTCGTGCAGCCCCGATGATTTATTTCTTAAAATGAAATGCAACACGCTCAAAGCCTACTGTGATCGCACCTTTTCTTCCCTAACCAGACAGTGTCCCTGACTGCCATCCTTATACTTATTCCAATGAAATCTCTGTGACCTTTTAAGTGACTTGAACAGACATTTAATTCAGAGGCTAAGCCAAAGGGCTCTGGTGTTAGATATGGGGTAAGTGCCGTGTTTGGTTAAAGGGCATGAAGTCTGTCTGGCTCTTATGTAATGGCTCTGTGAGTCTGTATCAAGCGTGTATTTGTTCAATCTTTGTTTTAAAAGCGCAGCAGGCCACAGGTCCACCGTGCCTTTCACCTCGGCCGTAATCTCTGTTCACGGCTGCGTTATTCCAGATTATTCTTATCCCTTACACAACTCCTGCTTTGCAACAATAGCACTACCTTACTATCTGCAAAGCAAACGGCTTGCCTGCCACCTCGTACACACACCGCTTATCAGCGAACAGCCAAATCCTGCCCTGAAAGAGAAAGCAAGAGTACAGAAGAAATCGAGTCGGTTCGAGTTTAAAATGTTCCAGCTATGAGGGCAAGAGCACCACAGAGGCATAAAATCTGATTTAGGCCTAAACATCTTAATCTCCTCGATCCATAATCTAACAGGTCTGGAATTCCCCCAGCTGTTAGGAGAGAGGGAGCGAGGGGGCAAAAGTCGTGCCGCTGTATCCAGCGAGTGGGCATCTCCAGTCATGATCTCATCCCGCAGCGCTGGCACTCTCAAGCGGAGAGCTGCCCTTTTCTTCAAAAATGCCAAGCGCACCACATTCCTACACACACTCTGAAAAGTCCCTAATCGCTGAGATGCACATTCAAATGGCCAGTTTGGCCTCTCTTATAGAACAATCAGACAAGACTTAATTATATAATTCTATGCGATCCACCCGCACACAGACCGACACACTTCGGGATGTTTGTGACTGTGCGCAAGATTTATTCAAGGATAGGAGAGTGCTACGCTTAAACAGAAAGGATCTTTATCAGAGGATATTAAGCGTCTCTGTGTAATGTTATTCTATATACAGTATGTTACAATTTTGTATGCCAACCGAGAAGTTAGTATCATCCTGGTTCACACAACAAAAACCCAATTGGATTTTTCCATTGGCTTTTGGATTATTGCAGAAAATAAGCTCTGTGCACAACATTGATTCTTACATGTTTTATTAAGAATTTTCACAAATGAACAAAACTTGTAGCCTAAGCTCAAGTGTGCCAATAAAAGAACAACTTTTTAGATGTTTTACAATCTACAAGTTGGAAAGTTTTTGTTAGAATGCTATAGACAAGATTGGAAACCAACGCAAGCAAACTAGTGATTTGGTGAGTTTTTTTTGTTTTTGTTTGAAATTATGTTTACTGTCCCTGACAACCTAGTCCCATTTAGCCACTTGTTAGCAACCGATGCGTTAATGGTTTAAAAAACACAAGTGGGGTACAGCTGATGCAATTTATGTCATATTATAAGGTTATCAACTCATATTTTGAGCTTGAATAATTACAGATTTCATTTCAGGCATTTTACCAAAAATCATTGAATAAACCCAATGACTTCAGGACAATACAACCAGTGCAAAGATGCTAACTTGTTTCCGTGATTTATGCCTGAAGCACTTGATTCATTCCCTTCTGTTTTCACTCACTCCACAAATCTGCTAACTTTCTTTTTGAACCCTTTCTTGAGGCCCCAAAGCTTCTGACGTCACTTGCCCCTTAAAAAAATCCCACCTCCCACAGTCCAATACAATACCTCTCCTCTCTGAGGACTTCAGTTTAGCTGTTCTCAACTCACCTCAATTGAATGTAGTGCATCTCAACTCAAACTCAAATTGAACTCCGCACATCCCATCCCAACTCAAGTCAACCCAACCAATCTCATCATTGAATGTCATCTCAGGCCAGTCTCATCTAATCTCAACATTAAATCTCACCACAGGCCAACTCAAATTAAACTCGTCTCATTTTGTCAAATCTACTCAAGTTCACTTGTCTCAATTTAAAGGTCCTCAACTCAAATGAAATTTTCTCATTCCAAGTCATCTCAATTTAAAGGTACAATATGCAGGATTTTTGCAATAAAATGTCCAAATACCACTAGGCCAATGTTATACGATTTGTAAATCGTGAGAAAACTAGCTTACGCGAGTGACGCTGATATCTGTCTCTCATTAGCAATTGCACCCTGCTTCATACCACAGTCATGTTAAAAACCTCAATGTATTCACTCATCCATAAACGATCCGTCAGCTTGACGACAAGATCCATAATTCCACTTAATGCTTTGCATCATCAAAAGACGCTTTTGTTATTATAAGAGGTCAGTGACCTCTGGTGCCGAAAAATCCTACATATTGTACCTTTTAAAGGGATAGTTCACCCAAAATTTACTCATTCTCATATCATTACAAACCTGCATGACTTTTTTTTCTGCTGAACACAAAAAGAAGATATTTTGAGAATTTCCATGTGCTCCAGTGTTGTTTGGACCCCAACATTGAACAAAATATCATAATTTGGGGTTCTTCAGAAGAAAGAAATGCATATAGGTTTGGAAAGACACGAGGATGAGAAAATGACAGAACCAAATTATTTAAATTAATCTCAATTCAATTAAGTCAACTCACCAGATCTCAAGTCTTCTAATTTCATATCCTCACAACTCCACATAAAGGAAGAGGTATATTGTGTTGGACTGGGATTTTGGGGTGGGTAAAAAAGAGAGAGTTATAGGGTAGAATGTACAGAATGACAATGATTATGATTGTTGGCGTATGGATAGAGATAAAACACGCATAGCCACAGAAATTTATGACCTCTGTGACTGATAAAGATCCTTTCTGCTCACCCACACGCAGATGAGACTGCATGCCGCTGTTGACTACTGGCTCGCTGTCAAATCTCCCAGTATGTATGTATTCCTCTGTAGGACACTTATCAGGATACAACAAGCTTTTATCATCACATTTGAACTTCATAGGAGAGTAGAAAGTATTTAAGTTCATTTCAAACTCCACTCACTAAACTGATTTTCTGTCTTTCTCCTTTTTCTGTTTTTTGTTGGTGCAATAAACAATAATTACGCACTGAGGGCAGAATATGGGTGTATCTGAGTAAGATATTCCTTTTTAAACATCTAAAGCTCCTGGCTTCTCTGGCTTGGTTGAAGCAGTCATGTGGTTCATCAAAGTCCTCTGGCTAGATCGGGCTCTTGTTTAGTGGTAGACACAGGGTGCATGTGTGCTTTGAAACGTCTGTGCCTCAGGCTCTTTGCGTTTATGTTTGATGTGTGGCATGGTGGTGCTTTCACATGGATCTCAGTGGCTTTAAGATGAGCACATTTGTCTTTCTGGGAAAGTGGAGCAGTTCAGAGTATTTTTACATTTCGGCATTTTGTACTGTCCTGTTCCTGAGAATGTGGATGCTCAACAGGTGTTACTGTCAAAAATGAAAAACATGCATTTGATACTTTTTTTTGCAAAACATGTAAAATACTTTAAAGGAATAGTTCAACCAAAAACGTAAATTACCCCATAATTTATTCACCCTCAAGCCATCCTAGGTGCATATGATCTTCTTTCAGACAAATACAATCAGAGTTATGTTAAAAAGCTCTTCCAAATTTTTAAATTGCTGTGAATGGCAATCCTGATTTTAAAAAGTCAAAAAAGTACATCCATCCGTCATAAAAGTAATCCATACGGTTTCAGTGGGTTAATAAAGGCCTTCTGAAGTAAAGACATGGGTTAAAAAATTAATTCATTTAATGGACAATCCATTTAATGGACAAGTTCTTTTACACTTAAAGCCCTGTTTTAAGATCGTTTCTGATGAAATAGAACAGTTAAGATTGAAATTTGGCCCGAGAATTTTCGGTTACTGTGGTTGCACCCCCACACACCTCCACAATGGTAGTATAGGTGCACTGGAACAATCCTTCATAATAACGCATTAAACTTTAGTTTATAAAGACGTGAAACTCATTGAGGTCTGGGGTGTTCACTGATAAGCTCACACAAAAATCGCTGCAAAAGATGCTTTCCAACAGGTTTTATCGCAATTTTTGTCCAACTCCATTGACTTGTATTGGTTGTGCTGTGAGGTATGGTATTACACCGCAGCCGGAAATGGAAATGGGGTTGTTTGTATTCTGCTTCTTCTGTGTAGTCAATGAAACCACAGAAACCAAAAATTCTGTGTCCAAATTTCAATCGTAACCATTATTTCAATGATCTTCAAACAGGGTTTTAAAGGGCACCTGTTATGGCATTTAAAATGTTCCTAATGTTGTTTTGGGAGTCCCCAACAACAGTTTTATATGCATGCAATGACAAAAAAACACTTTTTTTGTCTCATAATATGCATTTATTTTTACCAGATTTGCTCACCGAATCCCAAACGATTTGTTCAACCACTCATTTTTCCAAACCCCATGACCCAATCAGTTATTGTTTGCGTTAGCCCAACCCATAAACATATTGATAAAGCACTGCATTACTACAAGGTATTGCTCTATTCTTTGACAACTCCAATAACAATGACATCAGGGCCGTGCACAGACATTTTGAGGGACTGTGGCATAAGCCAAAAAAGGGGGGGGGGGGGGTCTAAAGGGGTGTTTGCTTGTTAAAACAAATTATCCAGTTATTACAAAATATACAATTAATAGATAGGACAACAACTATTTATAGTTTTAGATTTTGGTATTTACCTTTTCTTTTCACAGCAAAACCTTTCTATTTTGTAACATGTCCTTTTATGATTGGGATGTCTTTTTCAATGGCCAGAAGCAGAAGATCAGAGTCATTCTTGTCCACACGGATAACAAAGTTACGTTTTCACCAGCTTCAACTTCAAGAATGAGTGTTCAACAGTGGCTGTTAACAGGTAGTGTTGCAAAGATTTTCACCAGCTTAAAAAGTATTGGAAACACAACATGAGCATCAAACTCCTTAAATGTTCCCAAATTTCATTTTCATGCCACTTTTTTTATGAGCATGTGAATGAAGAGAGGGAAACTCTAAGCTCAGTTCGCAGCTGTTCTTCCTTCTCTTGAAATCCATAAAACTCCATAAAGTATGGGCAGCATGAAGTGCTTCAGCATCTGCAGTGTATTTCCACTTTGATGGCTCAATCAAACATTGTAGTGACATCACAATTTTGCCAGTGTTCCCCTTCCCTTGAAATCGCCTGTGGAGTTCCACAGGGAATCCAAAAAAAAGTGAAGCTCATCCTTCCTCTGTAGTCCTCCTCTAATATCTGTGGCTGGTGGTCCTCTGTTGCTGATGTGTGGTTTGTCCTGGAATCTCTTCAGGCACATTGATCCCTTGAGTCTCCGCTTGAATGGTAGCATTGAGAAATATATTTCTTTGAATTGCTCTTCACTCAATGTGTTCGTTCTGCTAATGACACCATTTACAACAGTGTATGCTGCTGCCAAGCCCAAGTCTTGCCTCTGAAGAGCATTTGAAGCAACTGCTGTTTCCATGAATATTGGAGGTGTCATCTCCAAGCAAAGAATAAATTCAAAGTTAATACTGTGCAACGTCCCCTCCAGCTAGATCAGGTGGCTCAGACTTGGTCAGATCTTCCAGGAACTGCACATCTGGGATGTTCTGAGAGTCCTGAGGACTGTTTCCCTGCAGGTCCATCGGGTGTCTGAGAGCTTCTGTAGCTCAAGGGCACGCTGGCCAGGATTCATAGCTTGCTGTGTTTGAACAAAAGCTGCATGTAAAGCTTTTCAACAATTGTAAAAAAAAATTGACAAAGTGAATGCTTGACTTTGCACTCTCCACTAATACAAGATTCAAACAATGAGCATGGTAATGAACATATTGCAGTTTGCTTTTGTATTCTGGACTGTAGTCCTTTGTAAGCCCCCCTCATGTTGGCTGCTCCATCATAACCCTGACCATGGATGTCCTTCAGCAAGTTCATTACTAGGTTTTCATGCTGTTCTCCTGTTGTTGAACATCAGACTGAACATCACAGCGCTGAATGAAGCACTCCTTTATGGTCATGTCATGTACATAACGCACCACAAAGCTCACCTGTTCGATGTGTGATTTAAAATATTGACACTTCCCTTACTTCCTTCAGTATTTCAACTGAAAACTCCCAAAAAAGTCAAAATAAATATCCATCCATTTTGTGTGATAACCTTTGCAAGACGCCATGGTGTGGTTGAGACCTTTTTCTTTGAATACTGTGACCTTTTTCCCATGCCTTAAGGAGCAGCTGCTAGAAATCTCAAGCATGTTAGATATTATAATGAAGAACTATGATGACATTTCAAAATTTAATTTTTTTTAATTGAAATTTTAGTAATAGTTTTTTGTCCCCATTTTCTTAATGATGGTTTCTTGTTAGATTGTAAAATCATAAAAGTCCAGGCAGACTATGTGACACACATATAGATCTTGACAGTGTTGAAGGGAGCTCAATCATGTCACATTCTGACATCACAATATTAACACAAGAAAATGAAATGGTGCTGCACCATCTGAATTAAGACATGTTAACAATATTTTGTTGTGGAAAACAAAAAGCTCACTTGGGATGTCAGTTGTAGGCTGGGCGAAAGTGAATTTGTGGTCTATTCATTCTACTCAAAGCAAGGTAATGTTGAGTACATAACAACTAAATTGCATATCATATAGACAAGATGGTACTAATATTTGTAACTTATCTGTGCTTATTGGCTCTTAATTAGATGGCAGTCATGGGAGTCACACTGCAGGACTGAACATCTAAGATTCATCACAAAGGCAGTTGAACAACCATTGGTGAGTATTTCATACTAAATGATTGCAGATTTTGCTTTATGGCTAAAGAAATGTTTTATGGTTCATATAACTTGTCTCAGGTGGAAAAATATGGCCAAATCCTTAAGGGTTGATGTTTTGTTGACTCACAATGGCCTTTTCGACACATACAACTGACATGTCAGGTTTTTCATTATCTTGTGATATTTTGTACCAACGACATGCAGCCATGCAGTCAATCCTGATGATTCATTATCAAGACATCCGGGATTGTTGGAATATGGAGCTCAGCTCTCCCAGGCTACTAACCGCTCACGTCATACAGACTTTCCTCCGTGTACTAAAAAAGACAAGCTCCACTCTTATTAGCAGACTGCAAGTCCACTGAAGGATGATGTTGAGAATAATGGAATAGAGGTCTGTGTGTGCTGACCTTTCCGAGCTAAACTTGGCCTGCCGGTGTGAATGTGCTCCTAGGGTCTATTGTGTTCACAGCCGTTATCATTGTATTGCAGTTTCCTCTGTTCGAGAGAGAAAGAAAGGGAGAGAGAGAGAGAGAGCACGATAAAGCTGGTGTTGAATCTTAGACATGCTGTGGTTGTTAGAAATCTGGAAACATAATTGATATTAACAAGACCATTTTTAGATTCCCAAGGAAGGCTGAATTGGGCAGGTTGGGTTCACCCAGTTCCTGATTTGGGCCAATATTTTCTATCTGTTTAATTAAAATGAAAAATAGTTTTATCCTTTAGACAGTGTTCTTCTTTGGCCAATTCACCTTTGGCTTAGCCCCGCCCCCCTTAGTTACTGTTGCTACTTCCATCAAACTTCATCAGGGCTCTGGTTTACATGGCTTATGCTGTGACAGCTCTTCCTGCTGAAATGTTATCAAACTTTTATAAAGCAGCAAATAAAGTGCCCGATAGAAGTAGGCAAAAAGGACTGCAATATGCGTTCGAAGGATATATTGAAGACATACAAGTGAAACGCAAGAAACAACAAGGCATCCAAATAGAGGCAAAAGCATAACGTTACCGGTCACAGTCAAAACATGAACCACTGCATATCCTAATCGAGACGGAGGCTGGGACTAACAATATCAGAGAGCAACACTGTTCATGCAAAGCTGGGTAGGTCTCTATTCACTTCTATAATCATTATTCTATAAATATATACTTCTATAATTATTACAAAGCAAACGGACTACACGAGTACTGTATAACGTTGTATTTATTAGTAGCGTGTGCTAGCGTATCAACAACCGGTATGAGAACCAAAATCATAACCTAAAACATTATAAAACGGTCTAACTAGAATAACTTCACACTCACAGTAAGGTTAGAAGCAAAAAAGATGTGCTTGTTGATCTTTGAGGGGTTTAGCTGACTGGGGACGTCCATTCAGTTTAATCCAAAGACGACACTTACCCGGATTTGACTTCAGTTTTGGGAAGAGGAAAAACGGACACCCCCTCCAACCTCTCTGGGAAACGTTGTACACAATGTTTAACCATATTTTTGATAAAACTATGACGGTAATAGCCTGCCGAGACCAAAAATATGAGATGCCTGTGTTGAAATTATATGGAGCGCTGTGAAAAAGTGTCGGACCTAGCTCGTTCTTGGCTGCGCTGTGATTGGTCAATCTACATTCTAGGGAATGGCTAAGCCAAAGGCGAATTCTATAGGACACTTTTGTGGCAAGGGGTTCTGGGAAGACAAATAGATGGTGCATTTAGAAATAATAATTTATTGATTTTGGATTTTTAAAAAATAAATTTATGTTTGAATCTACTTGTACTAATTGAGTGCCTTGGTAACTTAATGAAACAGGAGCTTTATTGGCAAATTCATAATCCTGTACATCAATGCAATACATCAATTTAATACTATAATGTGTTTGTATCTGTAAAAATATAAACATGTTAAGATTAATAAATACTGTAAAAGTGTCATCCGTTGTTATTTTCTGACACCTAATGCATTAACTAATGTTAATGATCAATCAGTCAATCAATCAATGAATCAATATTTATTTATAGAGTACATTTAAACACAATCGAGGTTGACAAAAGTGCTGCACAATGAATAAAAGAACCACAATGTATTAAAAGGGAACGAGATTTAGAAATAAAAACAAAATGAGCAATAGACTAGAGACCCAAAATAACCCAAAAAATACTTAAGGAATGTTAAAAGCCAGGGAGAAAGAATATGTCTTAAGATGGGATTTATAAGCAGTGATGGATGCATGTCTAATGTAAAGTGGAAGGCTGTTCAATCCAGCAGTTGCGAAAGCGTGATCGCCTCTATTTTTTAGTTTAACTCAGGACAGTTAGTACTTGGCCAAGGTCACATGACCTTTAGGTTATGAGATTGCAGGAGCAATAAAACAGTTATTGAAGTGCCAGGTTATTGAGGACTATTGAGTACACAAATAATAATCGATCCTTTACAGGAAGCCAGCAAAGAAATTAAATAATTTGGTGTAATGTGGTCATATTTGTGCTTCCTTTTGAGCAGCTGTGTTTTGTACCAGTTAAGACGAGAAGTGAAAGACTGAGAAACAGCATAATACGCGAATTACAGAAGTCGGGAAGAAATGTGCAGTTTCAAGATTGCTCATGAACAAAAAAGGATTAACTTTCGTAAGAAGGAGAAGTTGACACAGACACACAACTGTAGTGATCTTTTTGTCAAACTTTAAGTTGCAGTCAAACGGGATGCCCAAATTCTCTATGGGGACCGAGATCAAAAATCAAAAACACTGAATTAAATAGTGAATTGAATCTCTGTTCAAATTTCCCTCAATTTCTCGTGGGATCGAAAGAACAAGAAACGGAGGCAGAGAGTGAGAAAAAAGATGCGATTGGCTGAGGAATTTTGGCACTGTGTGAGTCTGTGTCCACCTGCAGATTCCCCTCACAATCTGTTTCACTCACAATCCGCCCACAGGTCTACTCTCTCTGCTCCACCAACAGGGGGCGCACTTGTGCTCAGTGGTATTTGCGTGACTAATTTCACACTCTCTCCCCTGCCCACTCGCTGCTTCACTGTCTCTTTTCTCTGTCTCTCAGTCAGATGTATGGACAAAAGACATGGTGTCAGAGTGTGGGTGAGACGATGGGACTGTTGCCATTGGCAACCTGGATACCAACACAATGGTGACCCAGGGAATACCCTGGGTCTGATGGAATAAATGGAGGCATTGAAGGAGAGGGAGACAGAGAGTGAGAGGAAGAGAGAGCGAGTTTATGTCTGACACATCAGAGGGACTGTGTGAATTGAAGTCCACCATTGTCTGCTGAATGAGACTCCAGCTCAGAGATGACAAAGATGGACTGCTCTTAGACCTGTGCTGTGTGTGTGTGTGGCCTTATATCTGTCTACAGCTGACCAAACTGACCCAAAGTCATAGTATTGTGCAGCCAGATTTTCACAACACAAGCTTTATTAATGACATAATTCAAGATGAACCCCATGCACTCATGATTGTAAACAATGACTGAAGCATACGGGAGTTTTTCAAGTCAAGGGGTGAGATTTCACTCGCATTAACTGGCTGCCGGCTGCCAGAATTACAGATTGTGCTTTTAACTGGAGGTCTTAAGGCATTTGGGGGCGTTTAATGTGTTTGAGGCCTTTCTGACACAAAACAGGATTATGGAAGAACAATAACTGGGATTAGAAAGTTAAATGGGGATGCAAAGAGAATCCATCCCAACATTGGCTTTTTAAAAGGTTCACAGTTTAACTCTTTTGCCCATTTAGATTTATTACATTGTATGTTATAATTTCATATACGAAAACTAAGTTATATGTGTGTACTTAAAGTTTTATTAAGCTTTCATTAGTATATTTACAGTTTTCATTTTAATTCAAGTAATTGTATGTGCTTCTGTCATTTTATATATTCAAATATTACTATTAGGTTTATTTATTTTATAGTGTGGTAAGTTTTAGTTTTTATTAGTAATTATTAACTTAAACTAAACAAAAATTAGAAACCAAACTATTCCCCCCCCCCCCCCCCAAAAAAAAAAATATATGTTTTTAATTTTAGCTTTATTTCCATATATAGCAATAGTTATATTTTTTTTATTGCATTTCTTATTCATAGAAACAGAAGGGTCATAAAGAAATGCATTGTGTACATCCTGACAGGGTTGGTTGGCAAGATGTATCTATTTTGCCTAATTTGTGTGTGTTAATTTGTCAAGTGATTGTATCTTTCCTAATATTTTCTATCTGACAAGGTGTGCAACTTCTGTTTTTAAAGTGGCATTATATTTTGTTAAGTGTTTCTTGTTGACAAGATGTGCTAGGTTGTGGCTCATCTTGAGAAAGAAGCCCGTTTTGTCAGGCAAGAATGATGACTCAAACTGTTTGAAGATCGTCCTTAATGGGAATGGAGGATTTTCAGAACACTAGGAGCTTAACGATTGGCTCCGGACAGCTAGGCATAAGCTAACATTAGCTGAGGTTGCTATTACAGTCAGCAATGGTGCACACATGATTTGTCGAAATGAGTTTTACAGGACTACGATCCTTTATGTGTTAGAAGACCTTTGACAATATACTTCGTTTAGGAATTCATCTGAAAAATGAATGTTCTTTTTTCTTTCAGGAACACAGACCCTTCTCAATACACTGTAGGAGATTACAGGCCGAGATAAAAGCACTACAGCAAATTCGCACACGCCATCAAAGTTATCCTCCTATTGTTCTCCCAACACACAGGAAGCCAGCATGTTGTGTTATTGTTGGATGACAAGACGACAAGTGAGGGAGAGGAACAGAGTGGAGAAAGAAAGTGGGACTTGGGAAGCAAAAGAGAAAACCCAATTTGGACATGCTTTTAGTACCATCAGCTGAACCCTGAGAGATTCAGATTACATCTCTGCAATTGAACCAAGGCTGGGAGGACAGTGAGATGCATCTTAGAACAGGAAGGTGCAAGGGATGATGGGAAAAACAGGAGCAGGGCTAATGGCGTTGAGAGTGCCAAAAACTGACTGATGTCAGACCTTTTGCATTGGTTTCTGTAGAGGTTCCTACTTTTTTTCAGTTTGAGCCACCTTAAAGAAACCGTAATGGATGCCAACCCCAGATGGCAGAAACACAAGACCACAAAGTGTTCTTTTTTTACCCTAGGCTTTATGGAACTCAAATTTAGCCAAGGAAGCATTTACGTACAGATATAGCCCAATTTTATGTATCTGCTATAACACAACTTTCAATCTAGAATTATCCTGAACCCACCTGCACAATGAGGTTAGTGTATTGTATCGGATTTGGAAAGGAAAGGCAAAATCCAACCCATGTTAACCCATGTTTGAATCAATGTCTCATCATTTTCAAGGCAAGGAGATCCCCGGTTATCAAAGGTTTTCAACCCTATTCTTGGAGACCCTCTGTCCTGCAATATTTATTTACAATCTGCTTCAGCACACCAGCCTTTACTTAAAATGTATCGAGAAAGCGTAACGGTAAACTTGGCTAACTAAGTGTAACAGTTAACATGGATCATGTGTACCTTGATAACCCAATCGCATTACAGCCTTGATGTCACTGAATTTCGTTCAGAGTTGTGCGACAGTTAATCACTGTTTGCGGATACCATAGAAATGAATAAGAAGCGTCGTAAACTGAACCAAACCAGTCTCGCAATTGTCTGTGACGTCTGTTATAAAACAGCATTTTTTTTCAGTGTAATCTCTAAAAATAGATCAATCCAAAACGAATGTTTAAGAGCAAACAGGTGGAAGGTTAGCCAACAGGCTGTCGATTAATTTAATGATAAGGTGATTTGCCCCTCAAAAAAACAGTTTATTCAGCGAAGTGATGCCTCTCCTCCATTGACATCCATCGATAATGGCCTCTGGTCCCATTCCCTGCGTACTGAGGCGTTAGCAGGTATTACGTTTTTTTTTTTTTTTTTACTAACCTTGCAGGCTTGCTTGTTTTGGCTCCATGATCTGAAATATGTGTATCAGATAAGAGAGATGTGGAGAGCGGAGGCTCCCCATGACCAGGACTGAAAACCTTAAGCAAATCTATGTAGAAGTGTTGATTCAGGATCATGTTCATTTTCTTATTTACCCCTAGAATCAAAGTAAATGGTAAAAATTAACCACTTTCTAAATTAAGAAGGTTAATATGAAAGACAAACAAATTATGAACTCTTAGCCTGAGATGTCTTGCAATTGAGGTGTCCAATCCTGCTCTTGGAGGTCCACCTTCAGAGTTCAACTCCAATGCTCCACCACACATTGCCTGGTAGTGAGTTGTCCTGTATACCTTGATTTCCTGGTTCATATGAGTTTATTTCAGGCTTGAAATAAAGCTCTGCATGAATGTGGACCTCTAGAAGCCATTTGGGCACACTTGGAGACTAAAAGTGGCAAGTAGTCTTGAAGATGACCTTGTTCAGGAATTTACTGAATAATAAGGGTTTGAGCTAAAATCTGCAGGAAAGTGGACCTCTACGAGCAGAAGAAGTTTAGAGTAGTCTTGAAGACCTTGATTAAACTCTACAGGAAAGTGGTCTTGGGAGAAGGATTAGACATCCCTGGGGACTATTTCCAATGGAAAGAGCAGCACCTTCAGTCTTTTGGCCAAGGCCAGATCTGGAGTGTAAAAATGTTGAAAGGCTTGACCAAAACAACACCAAAGAGGAAAAAGTCTGAAAGAGGATATATCCAATTTGAGTATTTTTCTATACAGCACCATTTTGGAATTGAGTTTTTTTAGACCCATATCTAAGATGTCTGGAGATTATATTGAATATTGCATTGTGCTGTATTTTGCTCTATTGAAGACTATTGTCTGGCCATCTCAGGGTCGTCTAAACTAGGCCAGTCAAGGCTTCTCTGGCCACCCTCCCTGAGACGGTCAGACAGCTAGCATTGTTTTTACATACAATTTGCTTTGTGTTTGAGTGTGAGAGAGCTCTGCAACCCCACCGTGGAAAGCCTCAGAGAGAGAGCCCTGCCTTCAAGCTTGACGGCTTCAAGAAAAGCCCTTCCCTGCTGCTGGAAACATCATCGAGCCCTTCCCTGACGCCAGCTAACTCTGTGTATTTCCTATTACTCTCCAAAACATATCTGGCTGGCCAGCATCACTCTTATATTCTCACGTTTTTTATAGAACCATGAAGGGGTTTGTTCTGTTTAAGTGGTTCCCATCAAGGGATCATTCTTTTTATTCCTTTTTAATTTAAATTAAATGTTTTGAATTAACCAGCTTGTAAACATACTCAAACATACTAAAATATACAAATTTAATAATCTGTTAACCATGAATATATTATGCAATCATATTAGACATTTCTTCTTGTAAAACATGTTTTTGGCATAAATGGCTCTTTAAAATTGAGTTAAGTATCCTAAGGTGATTCTCTTTGAAGTATTTCATGCTGTTTTACAGGAGCTAGTTGAAACCCCTGAAAGGGACATCAACATACAACAGACAATGCAACAGGTAATTTTTTATACACAAAAATTAAGATACAATAGCAGTTACAACTAAGGGTCAGATATTTGGTAAAAAAGTGCAGGAAACTTTAACTTTATTGCTATTCTAAAGGAATTGCTTTATTGGCAACATTTTGTCAGTATCATCAGCATTAATAATAATGTATTTTTTTATTTCTGTTTATTTGAAAAACAATAACACTACAATAAAAACAATATTATAAAACATTATAATGTAACTTTTTTAACATTGCTCCTCCACAACAGACATGATGACTTCTAAAACTGCCGTAAGTCCACTAAAAAGGACAAACCAAGCACACAAGAACAGGCTATCGATCAACAGAACGGGACCGGTCACAGGAAGTTGTTGTGCAGGAAGTACAGAATGAAGAGTAGGAGATGACGTCCAAATAGGAGGAAATACAACAGTGTGCACCTGTTAGTCATTCATGGAAGTGTTCTTTCTCTCTCTCTCTCTCTCTCTCTCTCTCTCTCTCTCTCTCTCTCTCTCTCGATTTTAAGCATCACAGAGCTGTTTGTGTTGACCCACACCTTTTTTGATATATTGCAGGGAGCATCATGCACTCCAAAATCCAATCATCATCCAAGCCAAATTGCAAGCTGCACATCCATGATCTGAAACTGCAGTAAGCCTATGTTTGGAGCTGAATCTATGTGCACGTGTGCAGTATACATCAGAGAGGAAGGTGAGGAGGTGTGCTGAGGTCATGTGTTTCCTGGCAGAGGAGTAACCCTGCAGGCATGGAGGCATGAGGATATTAATACCACACAGTGTGGAAGTCCCCTTCCCACACACACACACACAGAAAAAAAAAATGAAGAACATATTCTTAATTGGGTTTGCGCCACTGTCATTGGCATTAAACAAGGTCAAACAAGATCAAAACGGCATGTGAAGCAATCCTGTATCTTGTATATCTTCACAGATGTAGCAGACAATTTATGTTCATCCAAAGAGCCACTGTCCTAAAGTAAAACTCGTTTTGTATTTCACGCTTAGTGAGCGATAGCTAACTGCATTTAGTTTACTGCTGCGTTTTAGAGCCAGACATGAATACCGCCGTCCATCTGAGGTGGCAGAGACACACAATGGTTTTCAGAATATAGTTTGAAATGTTTCTTTTGTGTCCATAGAGCATTAGATTTTATCCATGTTACAATAGTGGGAAACGCACAACAATACACTGTAACTGGGTCGACGTAGACAGCTTAAAATAAAGATAGATTGCAAGATGGCACGACTACAATTCTGGCCAACTTTGATCCACAGTACAAAACTGAAATAAATATTTTTATGTATTAAATAATTGATGATTAAGTATTATTATTGCTAATGCTTTTAGTTTTGGTTTCACAGAAGTCCTAGACTGAAATTCATGTTTGAGCTTTTTTTTTTTAAACTGAAAGCAGCTTGCACTGACATATCTTAAAAATCGCATTGCCATTGATTTGTCTCGAAACACACGCAAGTAATCTTTTGTCTTTTTCTAAGGTACATTTATAAAAGCTACTTAAATGCCCTAAAAGAACTAAGGCCTAATCCTGGCTTAATCTAAGCCCTGTTTGTGAAACTGGGCCTTAGTGTTTAAATGAAATCCCTAACCCATAAGAATTTATGTTTGGCTCTTAACTCGTCTGAACGTTTCTGGTACAAAAATGAATAATACCTCAAGTCATGCGGCATGTTGAGCAAAAGTGTGCTATTACTTTTTCTAAGTGCTCAGACTTAACAAATTTCGCCCTGCAGACTTGAGTTTTCCTCAGAAAACAAAATTTATTTTATTTATTACATTAACAGAAAACAGAACGAGTGTGAGAAATACCAAGAATTGTTTAACTGTCAAATACATCTGTATTTGCAGTGGACACTAAAATGGTGGCCTGAGGAGCTCAGCGTTTGATTTGGCTTTCAGGAATACATATTAGCTATGTTACTACTATTTCTCATTTAACAGGGAGAAAAAGCCACTTTCCATGAAGGAACCTGAGCTGTGATAGAAACAGAGCTGCTAATGGAGGAAAACAGCTTGTTATCCATCCTCTCACATCACACAATACCAGAGAGCGTGTGCTGGAGGAAGCCAATAGGAAGAACTAATGGAAGCACATACATAGACACTCAAACCCAGAAACAAAGTAAGATGTTTCTATATTATCCTGTCTGTATATTTATAAGGATTTCAGGATATTGCATAACAGAATGCTAGATGGAAATGCCTAGATGAAAATAAAATGTCAAAGATGTGCATAAAAATGTCTAGGCCTACACTCACTTCACTTGAGATGGATACATCTGTAGGAAGACCTGAATTCAAACTGGTACTGAGATATTGCAGAAATAGTAAGAAAAGCAATTATGTGCATCAAAAAAAGTAGTGACTTTGTCCAAATAAGTCATGTGACAATAAAATGCTCAGAAAGACACAGTGTGTGAACAAAACCTATAGCTATATCGTTGTGCATCAGGGCTGTAAAAAGTACTGATACATTGTGTTTGAGTTAAAATACAGATATTCAAATTCCTGTACCTACACCCCAAAAATGCTTGAGTAAAAGTAAACCAAAGTATCCACATTTAAGTAAAAGGTAAACACCTTTCTAAGCTAAAAATTGAATTCTGTAAGAATGTTGAGATTTTCTCATTTTAGTATTTTTGATTAAACAACAAAAGAAACCTAAACTTATCAAAATCACTCGTTTCTCACTGTTCTGACTATTTGAAACTCACAGCAGACGTTAAAAGTAAACCAATATCCTGGAACCTGTTACCTGAATATTTTCAACTAACATTAATACTTTCAGCAGATGATTTTAGATTGGTTTGACATTTGATTATAGTTTTTTTTAAACTAATAATCCAGTCTAATCAATATTCTGTCCTTTACTGACCTTCGTTACACATTAAGATAATTGAGTAATAATTGAGTAACCTTTTAATGTACTTTTAATGAAATTGCAATGGAGTAAAGTATAATTTTCCCTTGTAAATGTAGCAGAAGCCTATTTGTTTTTAATTTACAGATACCCCAAAATAATACTTAAGTAGGCTATGCATTATTGTCAAAAGACGCATGATTGTCAATTTTGAAGCTGTGTGAATCCATCTAAAGTTAGTTTCGGTATGTTTGTGTGTGAGAATGTTGTGCATTTTTGTCTCTGTTTGGCTGGCATGGTGGGAGGAACACCGGGGGAGGGGTTTTGTTGCTGGGGATTTTCCCAGCGAAACACGCACACATGCCTGAAATCAAACAGAAGGTCTCAATCGCGTTCCAGTGAGACACCTGCAATCTCATCAAAAACCTGCTGCCATCAATCATAACGTTTCTTGTGACAGCTTTATGATCAAGAGCAACTTTTGTCAAAATCACATGTTGCACAGATTTGTGTTGTTCATGCTTGGCAATCAACCATGCACAATTTATGTGTGTGTGATGGCCATTTCCTCCAAGAAGACAAGTGCCACCTCAAAAAAAATTTTGGATGTGAAAATAACCCATAGTACATCAATAAAATAGCAACATGAAATAGAACTTTAAAAAGAGTGTAAATCAGGATGAATGGGGAAAAATTTCACATGAGAGACGGCAGTGCCTCTATTGCGCTATGATTGGCTGTTCGTGCGATAAGTCCCGCCTCCTGTTACACTAGACTTTGAATGTGTTTTGGCTGTTCATTTAGGGGCCTTAAAGTGGAAGTTTTTGAAAACAATACCGTTATCGTCTCTGTGTAAACTACGAAAAAGTGAATTTGTGAAAACGGTGACGTCACACACATCGCATGTGTATAGAGAGCCTAAGTCCCTCCCTTCCGCTTCCAGCCGGGACCTAATTTCAGAAATAATATGTTGTCAATGGTGAGAGACATCCTATCTTTTTATTCCGTCCGAACTGTGCCCTGAATTACACATGATGTTTGTCAATTTAAAAGATAATTCTGAAAGTCAAGAAAGTCGGAGCTGGTAATAAAACAGAAGAGTAACATTTAGTTTTATGTGAAAATCACTCAGTGAACTACATCTCCCAGGAAGCGAAACAACTAGCAAAGTCCGTTGTTCGTATGTGTGCAGTCTGGCACAAAACACTCTTAACTTTACAATTATAACGTAAAACTAGAAAAAATGACAGACGTTAGCTTCAGTAAAGTTAGCTTCATTCATTGAGAGAAAATGTGTGCCTTTGGGGTTTGTAGTCTTTGTAATTACGTATTTTCACAGTCTTAAACATCAATAGTTTTACATCAAACTGCGACTTTCTTGAATTTAAAATAGATCTGTTCAACTGACAAACATCATATATGTGATGCAGGGCACAATTCAAACGAGATCAAAATATTTGTTGTTTCTCGCCATTGACTATAATATTTTTCCGAAATAAGGTCCCATGGTGGTCGACCGGAAGGGGAGGGACTTAGGCTCTTTATTGGTGTTCAGTGTTAAGGCGCATAGTGTTTCTTTATAAATTGACATCGCCAACTACTGGCCTGGCATGAGTAATACAGCATTTTAGTCGTTTCCTCAGATCCGTGTCAATGAGGATCGTTTTGACAATGACGATCTGTATGGAGTATTTTTAGTGAGCTTGGTGAAATTAATCTGCTATGTTTACTGGGCTTTGATGACTGATGTTCCGAAAATTATTTGATTGTTTAAAAGAAAAGCTGAACATCAGTTCACGAATAAACAGATCTGAAATTTGCATTATTATAGTTATAATATAAATATAAAAATGCTTGAAAGCACTAACTTGATGTGAGATTTAGTTGTGAAGACATAATAAAATCAAAAATGGGCATTCTTATTTTTTATGAAATACTGATGTACTTATTAGGCTAAATATCATTTTTTTTAAAATCCATGTGCCCTCATAAGCTTTCAAAATAACTTCCCCTCCCTCTTGCAGCATCTTCTTTTCTCTGATGATGTGTTTATTGACGTGAGGGCGGGGCAACCTGTCAATCACATGACATGACTTCACAGCAATGGCAAACCACAATCATCCAATCAATTCCTAAAGGACACAATTAAGTCCCGCCCTACATTTTTTCTTGCTCGAGAAGCTGTTTCACTCACAAATACGTAACAATGGGGAATAAAAGTCGACTGGAACTTCCGTTTTATGCTGTCCTTAATAAACATTACTTTGTTCATGTATAAATACAAAATAGAAAAACAATTTTTTGTGTTTATTTGTTTAAAAATGGGTCAACAGTAAGTGTAACTGGAAAATGAATTTACACTGAATAAAAAATACATAAAATGCAGCGAGGACTCATTTTAGACTCGTTTACTGTGAGTGATGCAGCTATTAAAAATATTTTTTTTTTTTAGCCATAAAAATCTTCAAAGTCTAAATGAAAAGACATTCCTGAGACAATTTTACATACACCTACAAAGAGATAGGCATTGTGTATGTACGGAGCCTCGCACATGATATCGAGGCCACGAATTAAGAATTTGTTCCCACGATTGACTGGATTTTACTACATTAAAAATGAGGGGATGAATTTTAATAAAATTGTGGGAATGAATTCTTAATTCATGGCCACACAGTATCATGTTAAGTTAAAACTATGCAGTGTTAGTTAGCACATACTAGGTGAATACACATTTGTGCAGTTTGTGCTGTCATACAGTGTGTCTTGATGATCTTGCTCTTCGAGACAGAGAAAGCTTTATCTGTGGCTGAATGTTAACTGCGCTCGCTAAAATATTTGAGATCTTTTAAGAGACTCAGAAGAGGTCAAAGGTTTTTTGGCTCTAACTTGCTATGGCACGAGTGAGTCACTTTTCAACACTGTTCCCAACAGAATCTAAAAACATCCGTGAAAAACATCCAGCCACAAACAAAATATCTGTGTGTAATTTAGACATAAAAAATGCAAACTGAAGATTTCATGGAATATTATTTCTTTGTGGTGGTGCTTTTAAAAATAATAATCCAGAAATAAAGCCAAGTTTGGGTTTGTTTATGTTTCTTTCCCCTCTGTGTGTGTACAGGGGGATCAGCAAAGCAGGAGAGTAAGAAGAAGAGAAAGAAAGGGTGAATAAAGAAACAACAGAAGAGGAACGAAGGGGAAGAAGAAATGTCCCATGAACCTTGAACAACAGGAGGTGATTCAGATGTGATTCTCGAGGCCAATATTTTATTATTTTATTATATTATTATTCATTTACTAGTTTAATTTGAATCAAAATTCAGAGACTTGCCCTAGCTCTGAAATGATTTTCATATTCAATTGGAATCACTTAATTCTCATGTGGCTGGTGGATTAAAGTTGCCTTTCTGCCTTTCAAATTCACTCTGAAATATGTCACAATATAGAAATAAAATCGGTTATGAACAGCCACTCAAAGTTTGGAATGTAAAAAATTGTTCAATATATATTGTAATGATGCTGAAAATTCAGCTTTGATCACAGGAATCAATGACATTTTAAAATATATTCAAAATGAAAACATTATTTAAAATTAAAATAATAAAACTGTTTATCAAATAAATGCAGCCTGGGTGAGCATTAACACATGTGTCTTTTGAGCACAAATGTATGGTTATCATTACAAATACGTTACAAATTTACAAATACATTCTAAAATGTTAAATCAGAAATAGCACATAATTTGAGAGCATTTATGATTACAATTAGAAATTCATTATTTCACTCACATGTGTTTTTGTATGCTTACAGAGTGTTGTTGCATCATTTGCTTTGCAACATATTAACCATCAGAATCAGTTGCGCGAGTCAAGTCTTCTGTTCTGAACCATGTATTTGGGGATGCACACTGTCTATTGAGTATAAAAACCTAATGTTTTATTATTTTAGACGGGTAGTGAGGATTATGTATTCTTCTGGGTGAACACCTCCTTTGTAATGTGGAAAGATTCCAGTGACACTTCAGCATTGTGTGTGTTGAGGAAGTGCTGTTCAGGTTAGGCAACGGAAAACTCCCTTTTGTCAGAGCTAGTTTGGTTTGAGAGGAGATGTACACTCACTCGAAACAAAGTCACCAGTTTGGCCGGAAGAGGACAACAATAACATGTTGTTTGATGAGAACAAATCAATGAATATAATCCAAAAGGCATAATAAGAGCCTCTTCATCATAGCAGAGATGATGACAATTGGCCCATACATAATGCTCTTGAGCGAAAGGTCCAGTGCAGAGGAGTGACCATTTGTCAAAACTCATTACTTCATCATGCTATCAGTGAATAATATGACTTATTATTTGATCTCTCTGTCTCTCGGTTCTCTCATTTTATAGCTTTCTTTCTCTTGTGGTGTGCAGTTCTGATTTTTATAACTAGGAAACTTTTTAGAAATTATGAATTTAAAAATGATAGGGCTTTTCCAAAGATCCAATTAATTAAAAACATATGTGATACATTACCATTTCAAATTTTGGTGCCAGCAATTTGTTTTAAAGAAATGTGTAGTTTTGTGGGGGTCAGGAAGAATGCATTAAAGTGATTAAAAGTCACAGTAAAGACTTGTACATTATTTAAAATGAAATATCTATTCATTCAAAAAAAAAAAACTGAAAAAAAAAAGTATTTGAAATATTAAGCAGCACAACTGTTTTCATAATAAGAAATGTTTCTTACACAGGAAATCATTATGATTTCTGAAAGATCATGTGACACTGGAGACTGGAGTAATTATGCTGAAAATTCAACTTTGACAACACAGGAATAAAATATATTTTAAAGTAAAATAGAAAACATAGATTGCAGTTTTTACTGTATTTCTGATCAAATAAATGCAGCCTTGGTAGAATGTAATGCACAATAGTGTTGGATAAATTGCTGTTTTGTTTTTTTAACAGTTCTTCATAGTTTTTCCATTTTTCTCAATCTTGTGGTATTTATTTATTTTACAATTAAAATCCTTAAACATCTTTAATTTAAATCTACTATGTGAGTCTGTTTCTCAAACTTCAGTATCGATTGCTTTGTTGGAATTATAATATCTATTAATAACATTTGTGGTAAAGTAAAAAATCTAGTATAATATTTTTTTAGTTATTATAAAAATATCTATTTGAATAATATCCATGGTATAGTTATATCTATATCTAGTGTAATATTTAAGTTAAAAGGAGCATATTTCTGGTTTGGTGTTGCTGAAGGGTTACTGGAGCTTTATGAGAGGAAACACTGATCTAGACTTCTATGCATGACCATGTTCACTGGACTAGATAGAGTTCTGATGGCGTTCATAATTGATCTGCCACACTCGGACTGTGAGTGAACACACCCAAGAGTCCCAACAGCTGGCTTTGTGGTGTAATGGCTCTGCAGTTCTGAACAATAGTGTTCCTCTCCGGTCTTTATCCGGTTCATTGAGTCCCGCTGTTACTCGTGTACAGCATCCTGTCCCGGATGGTCATGATGACATCACAGCAAGACATCGCTCCAATCACAGTGATTATAATGGTAAATAATCACAGCATAATGTCAAAAGTTGGTTACATTTCTCATGAATTAAGCTTTGATTGAACAATTATTCGTGGAGCCATGCTAGTAAGGCCTCTATATAAACACAGCCATGTTCTTTTTCATTTTCTCCACATTTCGAAAAATATGTAAATATATGCTGCTGTTTCCTTTCAGTAACAAAAACACAAAAGCAGTGTGAAAACAGCAGTTAAGAAAGCATCTGATCGTACCGATGTGGATATGTTTGCACAATCAGTCATGTCACATTTGAAGAGTTCAGATGCAAAAGCCTCTAAATGCCATTTGAAATTTTCTTCTTTAATGATGATTTTTATCAAACTTGTATATTTAAGTTCAGTAATTTCACTTCACTGAACTTAAATATACAAGTTTGATAAAAATCATCATTAAAGAAGAAAATTTCAAATGGCATTTAGAGGCTTTTGCATCTGAACTCTTCATTTATTTATACAGCACTTTATTGCTTTAATTCAAACCGCTGTACAGTATTTAACATTTAAAAATAGTTTGTTTTTACTTGTGTTTTAGCTTGAGGGTCGGACAATATTTTCACATTAAAGAAGGCGGAGTCTCAGAGCCACACCTATTACCTCATTTGGATTAACCAATGGTAATTCGAAGGTGTTTACCAGCCGGGACGAACTTCTCCTGAACGAAGATCCGTCGGGTTCCAGAAGTAAGAACTCATTTCATTTTCTCCATTGGGAAATTGATTTTTAATGATAATGTAAAACCATTAAAGACAGCCTTACTGTGAGCTACAAGGTTGTTAATCCATAGTATTCACTGTAAAGAAAAAGTTGCTTACATTTTTTTAAGCACAATCAACTTAGATGTTTAAGTCATTTCAACTTGAATTACATTAAAGTTGACTTCAATGAGATAAATCTTGTGTAACTTATAAAAAACGTTGAAAATTTCTTACTTATTTTGATGAGTTAAACTATGCAATGTGAAAACACATGTTGTCACAACTTACAGTGAATTTGAGGTGAAAAACTACATTGATGATGATCCATGATGCAAATTCCACCTATCAGAGTCGAAACAAGCAAAACGCACTAAAAGATCTGAGCTCAAAAGAGAGAATGTCGTAATTGAGTCAATCTCTTTCTCAAAGTGTTTAAACGTAACCTATGTGCATATTTTACAATAAACGTAAAAAAAATTGTTTATATATGCTATATATATATAATCAACGTTTTAAATAATTTCTCAATCATTTTTAATTTGATTATTTCAATACTTTATGGGTAGTTCTTTCCTTCACTAAAGTCTTGTATAGCAACGCACTCAGAACACTTTAGGAACTTTTTAAGTGTGCAATTTCTACAGCACTATACGTGAAATAAAATGATCTAAATTGATAAACATATAATTGTTTGACTGCGTTCCAAAGGCCTTTCTGACAGAGAAATACTTGTTTAAAGTTTGGCATGTACAGAGAGACGGAAAGAGAAGTACATAATCATGAACAGACTTGAACATATTACAGATGAAAGAAACCAAGGAATAGTGCAATATCAAAAGGATGAAAGGATGATAGGGGGCGAAGGAGAGAGGAAGCGGGAGACAAAGAAATGGAAGGAGAAAGAGGGAGTGTGGGAGTTACAGCGTGAGATGAATAGTGAATAAAAAGATGAACGCTGCACAATTCTGTGGAAAAGAGAAGAACAGAACGGGAGCAGAATGAGAGATTGGATTAGTTGCGAGAGGTTGTCCAGCCAGCCTTGTTCACACTTGACCTCTTGACCTGTCCTTTTCCTAATAAGACAGATGATATCTGCTCACACACGCGTGTCAGTGATGGGTCTCATCGCTCTGTCTGACCACAGTGCTCTTTTGTTTGAGGCCATTGGCAGCTGCCCACACATTTTTCTAGTGTTTTGCTCATAAACGTGGTTCATTAACATCATTTGGTTTTAAGTGCAAATGTTTTTTAAATACACAATTTGAGGTCAGTTGATTAAAGTGCTATTTTGTTGTTTTTTACTTTTTACATTGCTTTAACTCATCAAAATAAGTATTTTTTGTTTGTTATACAAGATTAAAAAATAGTTTAGTCAATTTAATGAAATTTAAGTTGAAATGACTGAAACATCCAAAATGACTACTTAAAAATGTAAAGCATCATCTTTTTATCTCCTGCTTTTTCTCAACTTTTTCCTTTAAACATCCACTGCCAGTGAGTCAAAGTATTTTTTAGACCATTCAAAAGGTTTATGCTTAAAGGCTTGTTATTAGTGTATAGACAAATATATTAACTCAGCTAGAAAACTATCATTTAATATCTTTTAAATGAGTTGGTGCAACATGATTTTGATCACAGATGGGTAAGCATAAACCTTTTCTTAAACTTGGATCTTAATACAAGAGATTTGTTTGTTCTGATTCATTTTCACATTAAAATTCTTATTTAAAAAGTGTTTCAGGCCTTTATGCTGAAGCAACAGCACTTCTAGATCCTCACCTCAAGATATTCGGATCACACTCTTCATTGGTATTGACATTTCCATAAAAAACCTTTAACATCCGTTAAAACCGGTTCTTTGTAGTGGGACAAATAAATTAATCTTACTAGGGCTGTGCAAAAGTTAATTGCGATTAATCGCATCCAAAATAAAAGTCTGTGTTTACATAGTATATTTGTGTGTGCTGTATATAATTATTTTGTATATATAAATACACACACATGCATGTATATGTTTAAGAAAATGTGTTATTCCTATATAAAATATTTATATTTATATAATATAGATTATGTATTTTTATATATATACAGAATTTAAGTGCAAATAATTCTTAAATATATACATGCATGCATGGGTATTTATATATACAAAATAATTATATACAGCACACTCAAATATATTATGTAAAACAGACTTTTATTTTGGATGCGATTAATCGCAATTAACTTTTGCACAGCCCTAAATCTTACTAATGCATGAAGATTTACATTAAATTATGTATAACAGAGCTGTTTCAGTCACCTTCGTTTTAGGCTTCCGACCCTTTTGGTTTCATAACTCGGACACCCATTGTGCAAATCTGAAAGGTCATAAGATTTAGAGTTTTGGTATTTAAGGTCATAAAAGTTTTGGTATTTAGACACACCTTTTGATTCCATCGCCATCAGCAATGCTGTGAAAACATTTAAAAGTGCACTGGCTGGAGAGAATATGTCTCCGCATCTCATTCATTCTATAATGAAACAATAACTTATTCATGCTCATGTCATTCTTTATACATTTTTTTTTTTCAAATATGTGAATTGAATGTTTCTTGCATTATCATGCAATTTATAAAAGAACATCTCATGTAAAAAATAACTTTTATGTCTGAAGTGAATTCTGACCTGTAATAAGTAATGACATTGCTATTGATGACATTGCAGTGCACGTTTAAATATACTGTAAATATGCAAATGCCATTTGTGAGCTAGATTTTTAGTATATGACATAATAGTGAATGTGTCATGGATAGCTGAATGCCTTTAGGAAAGAACAGCATCAGCATGAACATTTTGCAGAAGTTTTTCAAAAAAGTAAGCAAAACATGAGGTGGAGTAGGCTAGCCTATAGTATATATTTTCAGTGGTATAAATGAAAAACATAAGAAAACATAATGAAATTTTCTTTTGGTTCTCATGCATATGTACATCTAAAATATGTTTCTACCATTAAAACGTGTTCATCCAAGTAACAAGACTTCAGCACCTCATCTGAGCTCCTCACTCACCTCCCATCCCCTCTCTCTCTCTCTTTCTCAGTGAGTGCAGCCCTGCCTTTAAGGGGAGGGTAAGATAAGAGTCCACATACAGACCCCTGAAATCCTCCTCAGAGCCACAGTCCCATAATCAACACCGCACAGACAGCTCGCGCGGGGCCGTGCACGCGCTAGACATTGATAAGAAAACTGCAAGACCAAGAGTTTTAATTTAACTTCCATTAATGTCGCTTTCATTAGGGGCAATGCGAAGACGAAGGGACCCTCGTGAATTACACATGGAACAGCTTGGATTTGAAAGCCTTTTTTATATATAACTTTTTTAATAACCTACTTAACCAACGGTGTTAATTGTGGTAATTTTAAACCAAACAAAGGGGCCGCACGCGCACCACTTTAAATACGTTTTTTTTATTAATAAAAAGTCCTGTCTGACTGCTATTTTTTTTTAATAATTGAATTACTTTTTTTATTGCCATGACTGAACAGATATTTTAGATGACAGTTTTCTCAGATAATAATAAGAGGCGTCGTTATTGGAATGGAGCATGTAAATGAATGATTAAATAACCGCCAGCTGAGGAATCCGGGATTTTGGTGTTTCGCCTGAAAAAAAACCCATCTTCACTTTAATCCGCAAACTGCATTTCAAAGGACTTCAAATGGGCCACTTGCTCCTCAGAAAAGAGACTCATTCTGCCGTGGAGGGCAATTTGAATGTTTGCGCACTGAGAGGAATGTCGAGCCTGCAGAGCCGCTGAGGGACTTAAACTGCTGCTTAATTAACCCGATATTTGCTTACGAGTCAGAGCCCAGTGCTGAGCGTCTCGTGAGCGTCTCTCTAAATGCGCGCTGTCCCGTGGAGCCCCGCAGCGGCACGGCAGCAAGATGAGATCGCGGATCCCGCTACTTCTCGCGGTACTTGCGGCGGCGTGTCTGCGGTTTGGCAGTGCGGAGGTAATGAATCTCAATTTCCTATGATAGATAGATAGTTCATTGGTTCCTCGTGCATTCTTGTACTTTAACAATACACAGTTGTCATTTTTTGTTATTATTATTTTTATTATTATTATTTTGATAATGACTTGTTTGATGGGGATATACATCCCAAAAAAATAGGTAATGTCATTATTCCCTCACCCTCATGTTTTTTCAAACAAATGTTGTTGTTTTTTTGGTTCTCCTTAAGAGTTAGTGGTGACCACATGTCAAGCCTCCAAGAGGACAAAAGCAGGCAAACATGTTTCATATGACACATTCTGTATATTCTTTTGGAGCCACATGATAGATTTGTTTCCCAGACAGCAACATAGTGTCGGCCCAGATCCGGGCCACATCTGGTACATATGAAATCAACATGTATGTGGGCCGGATCTGGGCCGATGTTGCTGTCTGGCTTGGGAAACAAGACAAAATAAAAGTATTTTCCCCCAGAAAAACTTTAGCTCTCTTGCATTTTCAATTTCAAATATTTGAACTGGCGAGTCACGTTTATATCAACCCACTTAAAGCAACAATTTGTTTAAATGTTATTAAAACAGGCAAGATGCGTCTAGATGTTTCAACCTAAATGTTGAAAATGTTCCCATTGCAACTTTTAAATCTCATTCTAGATTTCAGATATTAGAATTGTTGCATAGTTTGTTATGAGTATGACTCATTGACGAATGGAAATTGACATTGTCAGTGACATCAAACCTGACGTTACCTGTCAGCAGATTTATTTTAAATAAAGGCAAATGAGATTTCAGAGCTTTTTCAAAGGGAACGATTTATAGAGAATCTTTAAATTTCCATATAAATGGCTTCAAGATATTACACAAGAGTCTTACAGAGTACTTTTATTATGTTTTTTTTATTTTGTACTCTTTGTAGTTTGACAGATGTCCTGTATGGAAATAACGTGATATTTGATATGCAATACTAATATGCTTTACGTGTAAAATCATTTTAAATTATATTTAAATATATTAAAAACTGAAAATTATATAGCCTAACCAATGTTTCACATTCAAAAGAAATCATCGCTTCAACTTCTGAAAGTGAATGGTATATTGTTTTAGAAATACATAAAAATTATTGTCACAAATCTGATATTTGACATGTCATTTTAACATCAATAAACAAACAAAAATGAAATACCATCAACTCCATGAACTAAATATACATTGGTTCATATTAAAGCTACACAAGTTGTTCAGTTAAGAGCAGTGAGTGATTTTCTCTTTTTCTTTTGTGACAGACAGTAGCAGGTACTGTATTAGTCTGCTGTCACTTTAATGCACGGATCCCATTGATACACATCAGATTTCATTGAGTCAGATTGAGATGTTTTCCACAGATTAATGGGCTTAATAACTCTTTTTATTCTCTGCTATATGTGTCGACCTCAAACTTTGACCTCAAACTTTTTAAAGTAGCCTATTAAAATCATTCAGATAGGCCATGCATATCACAATTTGTGCGATATTGCGATAATTTTATATGCACGATACCATTTTTTTCTATTTTCATTTTGGGTGAATAATTCCTTTTGTCAAGTGTTTGTGAATATTTGTGCATATAGGCCTATTTGTGTAAAGGATGGATTTTACTTCCCAGAGCTTCAAAGCCTTTTTGAATAGTGTTACTGCCACATGAACGTATAGTTTTGCTGTGGCAACCCACAACATCATAAATCACCTATGGAGAATCAGAAAGAATTACCCATGGCGGATTCTATTAAATGAATCAGTGATCTGATTCCCGAAGGCTCCAGGAGCTTGTAATCCTCATCAGTGCACCAAGGATTGTTGACATTTAGCACCTGAGATCTGCAGGTTTTAATGTGTTTGCCCTTCCGTTGACCATCATGATTGTGTTGCATCAGGCACTCAATCAAAATATGACATTTCTGTGACCCCCCTCCCGCCCCCCAAAAAAGCTACAAGAAGTCATAGAAGAAGATTGAATTAATGTCTAGTTAATTTTTTAAGACATGAAATCTCTACTCTAAATCATGCACCTTTTTCACTGCATGGAAGGATGTTTGAAAAAAAAAATCTGAAAATGTAATTTCTAGTTCGAATGTAAATGCAAGATCAAAACTTATTTAAAAGCTGTCATTATGATCTCTCTCGACTTTAAGATGTTTTTTTTTTTTTTTTTGGAGGGGGAGTTCCCCATGTAAGAACAATTTTCCATCTTTTTATGATGTGTGATTTGGATGGGCAAATCTGCTATAGGTTAAAAATAGATATACGACATATTCACTTGATTATATGTTTTCATTTATAGATAAAAATCAAAACCATACAGACATGCAATATTAATTCTTGCTACTACACAAACTGATGGTTGTGCACATTTGCATGTGTTAGTAGATGGCATGTGTGTGTGTGAAAGAGAGAGAGAGAGCATTGTCAGCAGATGTGCAATTATGTATCATTACTCCCCAACATTGCCTGTGCATTCCACCACTCCTCCACAATCCCAGAATGCTCTGGGCCTGTCCTTCACTCTCGGATGATATAGCAGCAGGGCTCAGGGGTTGTGTCGTTCAGCACTGGTGATCAACAAAGACACACTCGACCCTCCCACACCAATCCATTGGTTTATTTGGATGAGGCAGACTGCAAGTGTCAGTTAAAGGAGAACTCCGGCGCAAAATGAACCTTTGGTCTAATAAAACATCAGTACCTAGTCAATCGTTCTCTGAGATTTGTTTTCATGATAATCGAATGTAAAGAGTTTTATCTCTAAAAACTGTTTAGCGTATAATGATAGTAATGGGGGCATTTACTAAGTAAAAAGAAATCGTTATTAATAGTTAATACCACTAACAAGGCTCAAAATAGCCCCACACTAACACAGTAACATAATGAGGCTCCATACATGCAAAACTAAGCAGTGAGAACTTTGTAAGTGTACAGACCGTTTAATAAGAAGATACTTTATAAAGACAGTTCACTTCGTGTATACAGGCAGCAGCCATCTTTGGAAAACAGTCTCGACAAGTCAAACCACGAATGTTGTGCTGAGTGACTTGAACTGTATGAAGTTCAGCGAACTTCTGAACTGTATGAACGGCATTCGGGGATCGACTTATCGAGACTATTTACATTACTGTGTTAGTGTGAGGCTATTTTGAGCCTTGTTAGTGGTATAAACTAGTGATTTCTTTTTACTTATTAAATGCCCCCATTACTAGCATTATATGCTAAACAGTTTTTAGAGATAAAACTCTTTACATTCGATTATCATGAAAACAAATCTCAGAGAACGGTTGACTAGGTACCGATGTTTTATTTGACCAAAGGTTCATTTTGCGCCGGAGTTCTCCTTCAATTGGCTTTTTTTTGCAATAAAAGTAATGACGTTTTTTTTTCTACTATAATAAATATAATGAAATTTATTAGTTTTAAATATTTCAAGTGCTTGCATTATTTTAATGAAATCGGCAACTTTAATTTAATTTTTATGGTGTGAACCAGTCGAGTCTTTTCCATTAGGAAAAGGATTTTCTATCTTTTAATGTCTCAGATGCAATCAGAGATCACATATGTCTTTCCTTTCTGGAGAGATCTCAAAAATGTCTCAAACTTTTGTCAGATTTCCTAAGTCACCAAAGTAAAACTAAAGTCAGAAATCTGATGAACTCAAAGATTTACCAAAATTTGTTAAATGATCTCAACTACTCTATATATGTCAAAACGGCCTCATTTGTTTAGTACAAATGTCTGAGATGAAGACGATACTTAAACCTCTGAGAAAGTAAATTTCCTTCTATTCTGTGTGTTTGTTGGACTTTTTTTATGCCATCTGTTGTGTGTGTGTGTGTGTGTGTGTGTGTGTGTGTGTTGTTGTTGTTGCGTGATTCTTTATATTTACATTGTGTGATCATACAGCAATTTAGTGTGTTTGTGTTATAAATGTCTATTAATCAAATAGGTGTGAATTAGTCTGTGCGTTAAGTTGTATGTCCACGCATACAATACCATCCAAATGTTTGGGAACAAATTAAATTAAAATTCACAGTAAAGACATTTACAGCGTTACAAAAGATTTTCAGTTTAAAATGAATGCTATTTTCATTTGGCCTTTCTTTTTATCACAAAATCCTGAATAAATGTTTCACAGTTTCCACAAAAATATTAAGCAGCACAACTGTTTTCGACATGAATAATAATAAGAAATATTTCTTGAGCATTAAATCAGAATATTATTAGGATTTCTAAAGGATCATGTGACACTGAAGATTGGAGTAATAATGCTGAAAATTCAGATTTGATCACAGGAATAAGTTACAGTTACAGTTATTTCACAATATTTCTGTTTTTACTGTGTTTTTGATGAAATAAATGCAGCCTTGGTGAGCGGTAGTGTATGTTGTGTTTTCATTCCATCAGTCATACTGTGATGATCTCAGTATCAAATCACTATGACAACATTATCAACGACCAAACAATGTTTACCTGCTTATTTCTGCCCTGGTGTGCACTATAGATCTGAACTGAAATCATGCTGTGGTATTGGCAGGAGTTCATGCACGCACAGCCCGATGATAGAGCGCTTGAGAATGTAACGAAGAAATGAAAAATGGAAAACTGATGATTCATGAGATTTATGCATTCTGGACAAAACAGGATCACTGTGCTTCTCAGAGCTCCCAAGAGTGTAAAATACACCAGTGATTCACCATGCATCAATTTCTGTTAAATTATAAGTGCATACCGCAAGAGGTGCGGTAAATTTAGGATGCTACTTAACTTTTGGCACACTTGTATTCCTGCATTTGTTCTGCCCATGCGAAACTCTCTGAATCGCCAGCCAGTAATGTGACTGATTTCCCTTATCACGCCGATTATTTAAATACCCCATCCTTCCGGTAGCCTCCCTCATCCATCTCTCTCTTTATTCTCCTCAAACTCACCTTTTCTCCATCTCTCCATCCCCCACTTCCTCTCTGCCCTCTTTCCTGTGTCCTGCATAAATGCTGCCAGATGAGACGAGGGTCAGTGGCCCCTGTCTGGACATGCTGTATGAACAGGGCTATTGTGTCCCCAAGACCTGCATTGACACCCTGAGACAAACCAGCATCCATAACGCTCTGTCTCACTGTCGCACACTCAAACACACACCACATTCACATTCGTTTATAAATGCGCTTTATTCTGATTGGTCATTCAGAATTTTGAGTTCAAACGTTGTTAAACACGGGGGAAGATGCTCGCCTTCAGAACAATGGATTTACTTTTAAATTGTAACATATTTAGAGACACATTTAGCATCAGCCAATGTGTTATTATTAACTACAGTTCAAAACCCTGGAGTCTGTACGATTTTATGTTTATGTTTTAATCAAATCTGTATTTTCAGCTTCATTACAGACTTCAGTGTCACATGATCCTTCAGAAATCATTCTGATATGACGATTTGATGCTCAAGAAACATTTTTGATTATTATCAATGTTGAAAACCGTTGTGCTGCTTAATATTTTTGTGGAAACATTTTTTTGTTGTTGTCAGGATTCTTTGATGACAGAAAGTTCAAAAGAAACAGCATATAGAACTTTTTGATGATTTAAAAGTCTTTTCGCTCCCTTTTGATCAATTTAATGGAACTTTTGCTGAATGAAAGCATTAATAAAACAAAAAACATTGAATATTAAATATGTTATATTTATTTATAACGCTTTAGTTCCCTTTTCCTCTCTCTTCCAGGCCGATCCTCTCCCGGCTGCTGTGGTTGAGTTGGTGAAGGGTGGATCTTTGTCTTCTATTCAGGACTTGCAGTTTCTACTGTTTTCTGAATCCATAGGTAAATAGTCTCTCTTTAAATTACTCAAGTACTGGAAATCTCACAGAGATGCACGTCTCATGCATGACTCAAGAGACAGACATTCAATGTGTGAGAGTGTGTGTGGATATAAAGTTTCCCTGTCTCTTTATATTTTCTTTTCTAGGCCTATTTATGGCTTTAGTGACTGAAGTGACCTGTGCTGTAGCAAATTAATTTTTTTTAAATAAATCTCAAAATTCTTCTGACATTCCTGGAGGCAATTATTGTCCTTAATTAAAAATGTCAATTATGGCTGGGCAACAACACCCCAGTATCACACACTTAATATAGAATGCATCTTAAATGCTTATTACAGAGCAACCTTTTGTCTTTGACATTGAACTGTATGTTGCCCTCATTTAGATATAAGACATTAAGTAGAGACTCTTATGCAGAGTTACTTAAGTGCTTTAGCTTCATGTGACAAAATGTACAAAATGTGAGCCGTTCCAAAACCACAAGAGTATGAAATGCCAGTTCTTTTGTTACTTTCATCTCTAGAAAATAGAAACAAGTTGCAATTTCTTACAAGGGTCTACCATCCCTATTTTGCTACCTGATGATGTTATTTTGTTCTTCAGAGGTTGAGCCAGACAGTCACCATGAAAACGACACCAGCAACCGTCTGCCACGCAGTCTTCTGGGTTAGTTCTTTGTTCTTCTTCTCTTTTCTGGCTTGTTGCTACATTATCTGTTTTATTCTTTTTTTATTATTTGTTATGTATTTCTTTTCAGTGTTAAAATATTGTTTCTATCCTTGCTTAATATGCAGAAACTACTAAATATGCCATTTGTAAGTTAATTCCCCCTAAAACGTTATTTTTATCAGTTATTTTTATCATTATTATCAGACAGGGCCATACGCACAGTTTCATAAATGCAGAGGTCCCATAATGTGCATTGTCAACTTTAGTTATACGGCACCATTAAGAACAATGATTGCTGTACATACCATCAACATTAAAACAATAAACAACATAACAGATTACAAACACAGATAAGACCAGAAACATTTAAAGATAAAACGAAACAAAACAGTAAAATCACTTTTCAATATTGTTTTGAAATGAAAGCCAAACCAGAGTAGGCCTAATGTGGTCTCGAGAATCAGTAAACCGATGGATCACCTTTTCAAAAAGAAAGAAATGATTTTACCTTAGCTATAGGCCTCAAATGCAAAAAAAATAACTCGTTTCGACCACAGAACTAATCTGGGGTGCGTTTCCCGAAAGCATCGTTAGCCAACTATGGTCGCAAGTTCCGTCGTTATCAGCATAGTTCAACGAGTCGGTGTTTCCCGAAACCATCGTTCCAACGAACATTCGCAAACAGCATCGCAAAGTTGTGTGGTTTCAACGACACCTCTCGACCTTTGGTTAGAGGCATCGTTTCTATATTGCAAGACATTTGGACGTAATAAATCCTTATCTTGAGCAAAATAAGCAAGCTGAGATTCAGTACAACCTGTGCCTTTTATTCAGAACACATACAAATGTAATTTACGCCTTTTACGCCTTTTACGCCGTTTGTCAAAAGATTTTGTACCGTGTTTGAAGAGTGCGCATGTGCGAACGTGCTCTACTCTATGTAAGAACGAGCCAAATATTGAGTCTGGTAATAAAGCTAAATAACTGAGAACAATTTGAAACAGTCCTCAGATGACATGTCTGTAATTTATATTGACAAATCTAGCGTTAATTGGATCTCAAACAGTTCTCCACCACGTGCGAAACCAACGTGGTTGAACTATACTTTGCGACAATGGGTTTCGGGAAACAGTCGCAACTAGCTAGTTGATTTCTCCAACGATGCATCGTATGGTAGTGAAGCAGCGAGTTACATCGTTGTACGGGAAACGCACCCCTGTTTGTCAAATTTAAGAGGATATATACCCATTTCACCCAATTCCTCAATAATGGGTTAACAAATGGCTAAAGTTTAAACAAGGTGAGCTAACAGCTTCTAATGATTAAAAAACTTTAATCACAGTTTTGCCTGCGTTGAGGTAAAGAAAATAAGGACATCCAGGCCTTTACGTCAGCTAAACAAGCCAACAGAGTGTCCAAACCCCTCTTGTTAGATCTGAGGGGCAGATGGATTAGGACAGACAGTGTTTCTTAGAAATTTACCCCAAATGAAGCATACAAGGGGAATCAAATCGGAACAAGAACAGAGCCTTGAGGAACACCACAAGTAGTAGGAAAGGCACCCAAAGTGAATTCAACAGAAAAGCTTCTATTATTAAAATAAGATTGGAAAATAAGATCAGTTGAAATTGCTATGGGTGGCTTTTGCTATTGTATGGAGGGGCTTGAGATCTTTGCGATGGGGGAAATCAAAATACGAACAAGTACCTGATTGCTTTATGTTTTTCCGCGTAGTTCATTTGTGTCTGTGTGTTTCCATGTTTGTCTGCAGATGCTCAGCCCGCTCAGCAAGCCATCTGTAAGGTCAGGACCGAGGTCATCGAGGTCACACGCTCCATGTTGGACCGTAGCAATGCAAATTTCCTGTTGTGGCCTCCGTGCGTGGAGGTGCAGAGATGCTCGGGCTGCTGTAACACCAAGAGCCTGCAATGTGTTCCTGTACTTACACACACACGATACCTACAGGTACACACACACACACTCTCTTTTCAACTGCGTACTACAATACATACTGTTGCATTTCTGTATTGTGATATAACGTTGACACAATATATTGTTACACCCCATCATACACTCTCAAAAAAAAAAGGTACAAAAGCTGTCTCTGGGGCGGTACCTTTCAAAATGTACTACCATTTAGATCCTACTACACTTTAAGTGCTATGTACCTTTAAAGTACAAATATGCACCATTTAAGGGGTAAACATGGTACAAAGGTGTACATTTTTAAAAGGTAATAACCCTGTGACAGCTTTTGTACCTTTTTTCTGTGGGTGCATATTATGTACCACTTTCACTTTCCTCTCCTCTTCACCCCAGGTGATGAAGATACAGTACGTGAACAAGCGGCCGCTCTACGATAAGGCCGTCGTCTCCGTCCTCGACCATGTAGAGTGCCGCTGTCAGCCGGCTCCTCGGCCTGCCCAGCGCCGGAAATCATCCGGCCAAAAACAGGACGCACGGGAACGTTTGGGAAAAACTCGACCCAAAGACGAGCTCCATCGCAGTGATGAACTCAAACACAACCAGAGGTTAAGCCTGGAGGACCTGCTAAGCCACAGTTGGCTGCCTAAAGAGAGATTCTCTGAATCAGGAGCATCAGACACTTTCCATTTCGGCCGTGACGGCTGGGCTCGGAACGAGACGCAGTACGGAGGGGGTAAAAGTAATCACCGTCACCCTGCGGACGGAAGGAGACACGGCAACACGAACGGCACATCATCAGCACAGGGAACAACGGCTCCACTGCCGAATCATACCGAGCAGGAAGAAACTGATTCGTCACAGCACAACACTACGCAATTTGAATCACAGCGTCATGCCAACCAAAGTACAACCAATCAGACATCTGAATATAACATGGGGCCATTACAATTAACCAATCAGACTTTTAATCACCAGTCAAACCTCACGCAAGAAATAGAACAATTGCGAACAACCAATCAGACAGAACAACTTGCTTTCAGTGCCACAGGAACAGCCAGTCGGAATTTGGGAGATGTAACGGAGAATGGTCCGAATGTGAGAGGTGAGACGACAGACGTAGAGGCGAAGGAGGTGGAGCGAGAGCAGAGACAAATGGACAGAAAGGCCAAGGAGGAGGAGCACAAACTCCTAGATGAGCAGAAACATAAACATCACCTCAAAGTACAGCAGACGAATATACAGCCGGACGAGAAACTACAGCAACTGCATCATAAACAACAACAAACTCATACAACTACACAGCGGACAGGTAAATTAATGAGGTTGTTCCATTCATTCATGTTTTATCATTTTCTGGTAGAAATGAATAGAAGTTGTTGAAGTTGCAGAATTTTGTCGTCTATGGCCAGAAATTGGATTTCTGTACCATGGTAAGGTTTTTCTTAAGCTTGCATTAAAAAAAAAAAAAAGCACCCCAGGTTCACTTTATTTAGTCATTTTTGCCATTGCAAATATTTTAAATATTTATGAATCAAATAAATATATAAACTTAAATCAATAAATAAACAGATCTGGCTTAATTGGCAGATGTTCCACAGAAACAATTTACAGACAGATAGACAGACAGACAGACAGACAGACAGACAGACAGACAGACAGACAGACAGACAGACAGACAGATAGATAGATAGATAGATAGATAGATAGATAGATAGATAGATAGATAGATAGATAGATAGATAGATAGATAGATAGACAGACAGACAGACAGACAGACAGACAGACAGATAGACAGACAGACAGACAGACAGATAGACAGACAAACAGATAGACAGACAGACAGACAGATAGATAGATAGATAGATAGATAGATAGACAGACAGACAGACAGACAGACAGACAGACAGACAGACAGACAGACAGACAGATAGATAGATAGATAGATAGATAGATAGATAGATAGATAGATAGATAGATAGATAGATAGACAGACAGACAGACAGACAGACAGACAGATAGACAGACAAACAGATAGACAGACAGACAGACAGATAGATAGATAGATAGATAGATAGATAGACAGACAGACAGACAGACAGACAGACAGACAGACAGACAGACAGACAGACAGATAGATAGATAGATAGATAGATAGATAGATAGATAGATAGATAGATAGATAGATAGATAGATAGATAGATAGATAGATAGATAGATAGAATAATTAATCAAATTATTCCTTAAAAGTTAACCATTTAAAATGAGTAAAGTTTACACCAAAACATTAAACAAAACATATCTGAATAACAGACAGACATCAAAGAATAATTAAGATCTCTTTATTTTATATTGCCAACATTGAAGACACCTGATGTTAACAAGCAGAATCACTGAAGGAGAAAACCACAATTTTAAAACAAACCTAAAACAAATACCGATCACCATAATGGTGACATTTTTTTTTAAAGTTTTACTCATTTTAAATGGTTAACTTTTAAGGAATAATTTGATTAATTATTACTCAATTCTAATGTGTTAAACTGAATGAATAATATTGCTTGTAATCTGTTGCAATAATTGTTTTGATTAGATAAAGCGCATTCATTTTTACAGTGTATGTAGATTTTTACAGTGTATGACTTTATCTTTTGTTGCAAACAGGAACCATATCCCCTCCTCTGCAACATCTCCCTCCACACAAACCTCACAGGCCACCTCCTCACCCCCCGAAAAGGAGGAGAAAGCAACGTAATCGTATCAGCAAATCTGCCATGAGAGCTCTTCTCATGTAACACAAATATACAGGTGAGCTGCTCAGATTTGCAAAATACTAAATGAAAATGTTTAATACACAGTAATAATGTTTAGAATGGTAGCAGTATTTAATGCAGTATCTTGACTGTCTTTTTTTGTTCGCTCTATCACAGATAGATGGATGCAATTTCACCCAATAAAATTCTTATTTATGTGTGTCCCGGGACATTAAGAGTTGCGGCACTAATCACCTCTCTCAACCTGGTGTTCTCCTTCTCTGCTCAAAGTCATGAGGAAAGGGACAATCCTGACACAAAAGAGGCTCGCAGGATTGTTGTAGCTTCAAAAATTCTAGAAGTGGGACTCGAGAACTGTGTAAACCAGGAAGTTCAGAACCTCAGAAGCATGAAACATCTTTTGAACATTGGTGAGAAACTGATTAATAGTATGACACTGGGTCAATATGCAGTGGTAAACAGCCTGTTCAACACATAACTAGTAGAAGGTGGAAGAGAATGGCTTGAAACACTATATTTCCCATGATCACTTATACCTTAAGAGACCTGTGCTACATATCACCTTTCTTTTTGAATCGCCCAAAAAAAAAGTGGTTGCCATTTTCTGCCATGCTGTGGAATCAGTGCTGAAATCGAGTCTTGGATGAAGCAGCTGATCAACGAATCATAGTTTCTTTTTTCCACTGTCCAGTATTATCAATGAAAAAATCTAATAAAAAAAGCACATTATTTCCAGGGATGCACACAAAGCATGTTATAGTATGCCATATTTCAAACTAAGTGCTTTTACCTAAAACATGCAGAGACAACTTTGTATTTTAATATATTACCAGTCAAGTTGTTTGCAGTATCATTTGTTATTATTTAAGCGATGAAAATAACACTGGAAATTCACACACGATAGAGCAAGGGAATGCATTTCTGTCTCAATTAATTCCTCATACCTCTAAGAGTGTAAAGGTGCTACATTATAACACAAAGCAGTTAGAGTTTTATTCATTAATATTATTTATTCGTTTTGTAAATCTGTTCTGTTCACAGCAGGCCCAGTGTTTCATAGTCTTACAAAACCAGAAACCCAAAATGTGGATTATTTTTTAGTATGTTCATGTACAGATGGTCTGTTTTGGATATTTACTAAACCTTGCAGATTGTGCAGAATTTGCACTCTTTTTATGTTAAGAATAAAATTTTAACACTAACCATTAAAGTGTAAGCCATGGTCTCATTAAGGTTTTAACATTTGTTGTGTAATTTTGATACGTTGTAATGTTTTAAGTTCTAAATTCAGTTAAGAAACAAATACAAATGTATTCAGGTCCTCACATGCACTTCATTTGTTGCACACAGCCTTTAAATCACTTGGGAGACACTTTTCTTCAAAGCGTCTTACAGTGAGATTCCTGGGAATCTAAGCCATGAACTTGGGGTTGTGCTAGCGCTACAGTATGCATTGCAGTTAAGATACATACACTTGTTTTCAGCACAGTGCATTAATAATAATAGTAAGTTTTTCTTTTGTCGGTCCTGATAAAAATTGGCTTAGTCCCACTCCATTTGCCCAGACAACTTCACTTCTGTACTTACAGTATCTGCCGACGGCATTTCTTTTTTTATTTTGGCTTATTTATGATTGGATATGGCAATATTTTGATCCCATGTTTAGCACATTTTACACACACTACAAATCAAAAGTTTGTCTTTAAGTTTTTATTATTATTCAGCAAGGACCAATCAAATTGATGAAAAGTGTCTATTTCAAATAGATGTTCTTTTTAACTTTCTATTTATCGAAAACATATCATGCTTCCCACATTGATAATAATAATAAATGTCGAGCAGCAAATCATTACATTAGAATGATTTCTGAAGGGTCATGTGATACTGAAGACTGAAGATCCTAAATATTAAACTTTTCCAACACATAAATAAATCAACTTTTTAAATATAATAAAACAGAAAACTGTTTTTTAGGGGCCAATCACAGAAGGTGTGAATGCACCTATTTTACAAATGCATTTGCATATCATTACAAAACTTTGTGCATCATTGGCACCCTGCCCTGAATGTACTGAAAAGTTTTGGAACTAAATTTAGAATCAAATTCGGTTAAAGAATTAATTTATGTCAAATATGGACAAACCCAGCCCTTTGGTTGCCTTTTTAAATTACAGTTTTAACACAATGTTCGAGTTTGTCCATATTCGATCCAAAATTGGGTTAAAACAACCCAGCATTTTTTAGAGTGTGTATATTGGTCTGATCTTTTTTGTACCACAATTGGTTCCTATTAAAACCTTTTCGATAAACCAAACCATTCTCAAATAATACATTAAATAACTTCTTGTCATGATACTAAACTGATTCTGAAGCTGTAACTGCCATGCTTTGGCCTATTGATACCAAACTTTGTATGTGCCACCTATTGGTCGAAAGTGTTAAAGGAGTAGTTCACTTTCAAAAAAAAAAAAAAAAAAACTTTTGCTGATAATTTACTCACCCCCCAGGTCATCCAAGATGTCAATGTCTTTCTTTCTTCAGTCGAAAAGAAATTAAGGTTTTTGATTTGATTTGATTTTCTCCATGTAATGGACTTCAATGGGCACCAAACGATTCTAGGTCCAAATGAGAGTTTAAGAGCAGCTTCAAAGGGTTTTAAACGACACCAGACGATGAATAAGGGTCTTATATAGCGAAATGATCTGTCATTTAAGAACTAAATAAAAACATTTAAGTTTTATAAACACGAATGCTCGCCTTGCTCTGTTCTGTAATGCGCATGCTCCTGACTCTCCTGTTCAAACTCGTTCATCAAAATGAACGAATCTTTTTTCGAGTCATTTCATTCATTTCGTTTGTTGAATTAACCAAATTACCTGAAAAAAGATTTGTTCATTTTGATGAACGAGTTCGAACAGGAGAGTCACAAACGCGCATCACAGAACAGAGCAGGGCGAGGATTCGTGCATATAAAACTTAAACGTTTTTATTTACTTTTGAAATGACTCATTTGGACCTTGAACTGTTTGGCACCCAATGAAGTCCATTATATGGAGAACAATCCTGGAATGTTTTCATTTCTTTTCGACTGAAGAAAGAAAGACATGGACATCACGAAATGGGGGTGAGTAAATTATCAGCAAAAGTTTTTTTTAAAAAAGTGAACTACTCCTTTAAGCAATTAAATCGTATCACTGATTGTATTTACTGTTTCAGCCATTTTGCCTAAAAGAATCCAAATCAATGTTTTTAATTACTCATTGTTGCAGTTGGTCTGATGCTCCCAGCCATTACTCATCATGCCTTTTTTCTTTTTTGTGCAGCTATGTTATTAAATGGTAATATTTTACAATAATACTGTTTTATTGAATTTTTGACACAACAAATGCACCTTTGGCGAGCTTTAAAGACTTTTTTCAAAAACATAAAAAACCGACCGCAATTTTTTGAACTACAGTATAGTGAACACAATAACCTCACGAAACTCAGCCCAGCCTGATTCAATCCCACGACCCTGTAAACGTCCCAGAAGTCCATTTATGCCCTATCACCACATGAAGTCCCACTGACAGTTGGAGGTCTTTGGTGTTCCTGAAATGGGAGGAAAGTTTATTGCGTTGTTACTCAAGGGAGTCGTGTTGTTTGTATTTGTTTTTGGGAAGGTGACAAATTTGTTCCTGGACTAAAGCATCCTGATTAAAATTCCCCTCTTCGCTGAGCATAAAGTGGCCAAGAGGCTTGTTCTCAAGGGCACTGACAGATCTACACTCTTCGGCTGAGATTTCTGGAACCAAACGGTGGATCTCTGAAGGTCTGCTTTAAAAACAGCAATACTAGATTTTTCAGACCCCTGACCTCTAGCTATAATAAATAATCATTAATGTTTGTAGCATTACATTACCATCATTTAAAATCTATCGTGCAGATTGTTTTTGTTTGGTCTGTGTGTGAATGGTTGTGAGGGTGCCCTGCTCTGCTGCGGCCCACCCGGACAGATGGATGCACTCCCTCACTTCATATCTGACTCGCTCCCTTGATAACAGGAATTTATGTCCTGAATTAATTCAATTAATTATGCACCCCTGCATTCCTGTGGGAGGAGAGAGACAGTAAGACCCAGTAAAGTGTATCAGTTGGCATTGTACATCATGACCTTAGATGAGCTTGACATTTTGATGCATGGAGATTCAACTCAATGAACTAAATTCTCAGCGGCAGTTAAACACAGTTTACATTTATGTTAAGTACCTCACTTCATTTTTTTAATGTTTATATGTTTATGCACTTTATCTCATTTTTGCTATTTACATCTGCATTTTTAGTAGTCTTACTTTTAGTTAACAATAACAATGCTGGAAAACTGTGGAAATATGTTTTTGCTTTGTTTTATTGGCAGTTGTGTTGTGTTTTAGAGTTAAAGATAATGTCTGTAAACTTAATGGAAATGTCTTTTAGCAGAAAATAGGAGCATTTTCTTTAGCTTTTTTTAAAAGTGTATGGCGTCTACTTAAACTAAATTCAATATTTTTATTTTGCTGCTTAAGAAAATATAAATGATAAATTATTTAAACCATTTTCATTCATGCATTTTTATTACTCAAAAAGGAAGATATATTTTTTCCAACAGAGCAAAACAATCGCTGAAATATCATGTGCTTTAGTATTACGTTAGAAATTATTACTGAAGCCAAAGCAAAGATATTTACAAATAAAATCACTTGAATACTTGGCAACCATGGAAGGTCACATACTGAAAGATACCCCTAAGACAGTGAGGATAAGAAGGTATTTCTCTCTGCTAGTACACACATTTTACTTTAAGCACACTTAAGCATAGGTGCTATAAAGTTTGTTATTATTATTGCTGCTAAAGCATGATGTACAGGCACTCAGTGTTCATGTTTGCAAGAGTTAAAGCACTAAGAGCAGATAAATCTCATGTATGCTAACAGAGAGAAGAGTTTGCACCCTCCCTTTCCATGATTTAGCCTCCATTAACCTGCTAGCATAACACACATATAAACAGACACACATAGATTGTCCACAAACCCACAGCACTTTTCAATGGCTGTAAGATATCATCTGGATATTGTCATGCTCTGTCCAAGCCTGTTGATGTTAAAAATGAGTGTGAAATTCAATGAATTGATGAATAGAAAGAAAATCATGCTAACATCTAAGAAAAATGTTTAAAAAACTGTTGAAGTCCACCCATGATGCAAAACTTGTACCAAAAATCATCCACACACATGCAGTTTACATGCATATTATGAGAACTTATATTTTAATTATAAAACATTATCGTGAATTGAAACTTTAGGTATGTTCAAGCAATCATATGGCTTCATAAGACATGAAATATGAGATACTTTTGAAATTTAAAGTTGGAAAATAAAAGTAAATAGTCTTTTCTTCCCTAATGTTACATGTAGGCTATGTGAGTAAAACGGCTTCACAAACAAGAAAAAATGTAGAGCGAGACTTAATATAGCCCACAGGGACATGGCCAGCGCGTCCATAGGCGAACTAGGCAAAGGCAATTGCCTAGAGCAGCGCTTTGGCGGCAAAATGTGTGCCAACCGGGAATGAACAATTCACAAGGGTTATTTATATGATTTACTGAGCTGCGGCTGCCCTGCTCGAGTCATGACTGATTTAGCTTTCGCCCCCGCAGCGTCTGGGAGGGCGACATTGAGTCATTTTGTTGTGGCTTTAAATTATGTAATTTTAACAGCCAAATTCCCTGATCACATCCACCTACGCAATGTTGATCATATTCTGAATTAAGAAATCATAATGCAGTAAAAAATTATTAACAGGGAACATGAATTAGCCTATGGGCTATATGCACGCATAAGTTCCGCATTTGACGCAAGGATGCTCGTCCATTTCCGGTTGTGGAGATTTAAGCGGAGGAGAACAGAGGAAAACGGGATTATGGCAGAGTCTTCAAAATTTACTGTCCTCCCGTCTTTGAAACGAAACGTACATACGTTTAGATGTAATTTTATATATAGTTATATTTATTTAATATAATTTTAAAAAGAAGCATAAACACAACGAGGGGTGTCTGTTTTATCTGTTTTTGTGACTAAAGTTTCTTTATTATAACCATGGAGTATAAAATTCAATATAAATTCTCGGTATTGCATTGGACTCTACGATCGGCGGAAGTTATCGAGCATCCTTAATCCTTCAATGGAAATACCGCTGTGCATAGAGCCCATTACTTTACCTTCCGAGTCTTACGTTCATTTGTCACGTGACATGAACAGATCGTTCATCATGAATCACATATCTGGGACTAATGCAGCAGGATGTCTACACGAAATATGGCGGATTGTTGTTATTATTATGATAAAAAAATAATATGATAATATAAGAGAGCGCCAGGAGCGTTCACAGCCGAGCCGAGGAGACCGACGTTCTTGCCATGGCCGTAAAAGTGAATTGAAGTGACAGAGAAGTGACGTTTTATGGGGGTAAGTTATGCCCTAGTAGCCTACATCTGTGTTTTGCCAAACAGGTCTGATCCGTCATTACTACAATTAGCCTGAAAAATTTGGGTAGCCTAAATGTGTAAGCTAGAAGTGTTAATATTTTCCTTGTTATTATGTATGATTTTCAAAAATAAAAACTCTGCATATGTTGGTGAGAGAATCAAACTGTGCGCGCTTAAAATAGCATTATGAACAACGTGCAACGCGCCACTGACTTTAGACTAGTTTTTTTCGCGTTATATGGCATGTTGGTCTTTGTTTGTTGTTGTTGGTATACGTTGCAAACAGAGGGGCGGCAAAATTGTTTTTCGCCTAGAGCGGCAGAAGTGCACGCGCCGGTCCTGCATAGGGAATTGATAAGATGGTTGTGTGACTTCCTATTGCTGGGATGTCATGTGAGTGACAGGTTGCCTCGCCCTCATGCCTGTAAACAAGAGATGACCTGCAAGAGAAAGGGGAAGTTATTTTGAATAAATAATAAGGCGGCACATAAAAAAATGTGCACAGATAACTAATTTATATAAAAAAAAAACATTGCAATATTATAAAAAAAAAAATAACACTGATTAAATTGTTAAACAAATGATGTTGTTTACACTGGTTTTTAAACTGTTTTTTTTAAAATGGTTGAAAGACATCTAAAGACTAGACACGTACAGTCAGTCACAGCTCAAGCTGTTTAATCAAGCATGTACAAATAGTTTCTTACACACAAGTGCAAAAGCACAAGCCACAGGGCCTTAAATAAGATAACAGGAAGACGGTGTGTGTGCTGCCGGTACAGATAAAGATCTGATCTATTGTGTGTGAGCTTGTGTATGGTTTGGGTGTGTGAATATGTGCGCTCTTCCGCAGATGTTTGTGTGTATGTTTATCTCTGTGCATATTTGTGTGACACTGAGCCCCAAATAACCTCCTGACGGCATCTGTCTCGCATACAGTCACAGACTGTACTGCTGTTACCCCGATGTGCATCTCAACTGACATTCTGCTGTCCATCACTTTCATGATCAGCAAGTGCAAACGTTTTCTCAACATTATATTTTGGTCGCAAGTAATGTATTACAAAGTTTTATGTTAGTAAGTAACACAAATGGTAGCCTATATTTCAGTTGCAATATTATAGCAATATATTTTAGTTTACCTTGAACTGGCATTTTGATTGTAATATTAAAAAAAATGAAATTAGTAGTAGGTAGGTTATATTTTAAAGCTGCAGTCCGTAGCTTTTTGGGGTAAAAATTATCCAAAATACATTTTTGAGCTTGTACATAATCAGCCAGTGTTCAAAACTCTCTGCTTGCCTTAGCTCGATTCAAAACGGTAAGCTTGTAATAATGTTTTTAATTCCAGTGGGACTGGTGGATTTCCGCGGGAGATTCGAGCTTGTCTTTGTGTCATTACGTCACATCTGTACACATATGTACAGAAGGAGTTTCGGCTAATATAAGCTATAATGTGTGTGAGGATGCTGGAGGAGGAGATTTATAGCCTTTCTCACAGCACTTGATATAATTAAACATCAATCTGATGACATAAGAACATTTCTGCAATGTTATAAAATATGCTAAATTCCCCTTGCCATGCTGTATATAGTAACTAACATTACATTATTACAGCTAAAATAATACATTTTTACACATTAGATGTGATCGCAAGGAGTTTGTTAATGTATTTATTAAATAAGCTTCTATTTGTTAAATAAAATATTATTGCTGAGTGAGTGTTCATTTGTCAGTATTTGGTTTAAAGTGTCCAAATGTTGAATGTCTGTGAATTGTCAATGGGAGTTAGCAAAGTAAAAAAAAAAAAAAAAACTGCCAAGTTTCATCTCACTACTCACTAGAAGATCATTGTGATTTTTTTGACTGTACATTTACATCAGAATTCAGGGACTTCTTTTGGGTGGGCGAGTTTTGTTCTGACTCACTAGTCCACATCAGTTCTGCTCGAGAATCAGTCTTCTATGAGCGCTTAACTAAAGGTCAGAGGTCAGATCGAGAGACAGGATTACTGAGCTAAACAGATTAGCTAGATATATTTATTTTTATAGAAAGCTATTGGACAACTGGCCTTTTGATTATGTATGAGTGGTGTGGAATTTATTTAATTTTTTTGCCCTTTGGGGTATGAGGTAGAACCCCAAGTTGGATAAAATAAAAATAAACATTGTATTTTTTTTCTAATGCTTTTTAAATGCTAAATATAACTTGTTTTAATCCCTTTAACTAAATACTTACCAGAACAGTTTAACTTCTTTGTGATCTTTGACCTTATCACTTCTTAAAGAGTGGCGTCTCCCCAGCTAGTGGATAGTTTGATAGAGGATGGACACATTTTTTTTTTTCCCAAACTCCTTGAAGGCTTTCCTGTTTATTTACAACAAAGCAAAGGGGACATGTTGTCTAGCAAGAACATTTCACCTCTCCCTCTTGGATTTGCTCTCTCTCTCTCTCACTCATTCTTGAACAATGGATCTTAAAGTCTTTGTGTGGAATGTATCTGTTTTCAGGAGCAAGATCAAAATTTATCTGGAATGTTTGTGGAAAAAAACATTGTGCGTGTACATGTGTGAATTTGAAACACTTTTTTCAGTGACGTATAGTGGCGTAATTAAAACATTGTCACTCTCTCACACACACACACACGCACACAATTCTAATGTGAGGTGCAGAGTGGATTAGATTAGTCTGCGATAAATCACATCTGCTCTGTGTGAAACCGATGATACAGACATATTCCATTAACTCCAATCTGCCAAAAAACACACATGTGAAACACTGAGAGAGACGGCGATAAACACACATAAACAGACACTAAAATTAAGTATGTGTGAAAGAAGATCACTCTTGAGCTTTAGCAAAATCTTTAATACATTGTGCTTGAGTACAGACAGTTTGCGATCACACCAGCGTAAGAAAATAAGCACGTTGAATACGTTCTCCTTAACCAGAGACAATATGTAAGCCATTCACAGCCTTGATTGTCTCTGTGACTCCATCAAAACATTCGTGTTTTATTGGAGCATCTTGACCAATCTGAAACTGTCACTGTGTCCAAAATCGTATACTTCCCCACTATCTAGTATATGAAAAACAGTACGCCAGCAGAGTAGTAGCCTATGTATTACATCGAAAATGAGTGGGCGAAAAGTGCTCGGACATACTACTTCAAGTGAGATTTTGAAGTGTGATGCATGCTATGGACACTTCATGAGGCCTCGGTAGAGGATTTGTGAATGGCAGTGAAGCGACTGACGCTAGTAGGTCACGTGACAGTAACAACATGGCAGATGTAGTATGGATTTCATTCATATCTATATTCATTTAGAACATTCTTTTTAAACGGTCGCAAAGGAAATTTAAATGCAAAGGAAATTTAAAAAGTTTAAATGCAGTAACTCAATATGCAATTTCCAACACATTGTAAGCCTTTGGATCAATGACGTGAGTTAGGTGCGGGTACGTCTATTTGGACGACTTCAGCTGTAAGGAAAACAACACAGTTTTTTTATTTTTAAGTTATATAGCTATATATTTTTTTGCCATTTGGTGAAAACAGCCAACACTGCTAAAAGCACTACTATACAAATACTTCCATACACGTTGCTTCCTGTGCAACCTGTTCACTCTTGTTGAAAGTGACATTCTTCAAACCAGTTAAAATACAACAAACCGTTTCATATATGCCAACAGTAACCATAAAACTAAAAATCATTTATTTTTTTACCCAAAATAAGATTTAGTTCAGCTTTGTAGACTCATTTTGCCTTTTCCATTTCTAATAATAGCCTATATATGACTTGCTTCTAAGGTCCCCGATAGTATAAGTGATTTATTTACTCACTTGTTGTGCGTGTGTGTGGTTTCAGATGGGTATTGAAACGCATTATTGATACAATTGTGATTTCTGCGTGAAAACGTTTGGTGTTTGTACCCATGTCAGACGTTTAAAATTGACTTAACAACCAAACACAATAGGCTACATTCAATGCCGAGAGTAGCCTGTGTGAGCTAGGCCCTGGCAAAAACATTCATTTTCGACTAATGCGTTGTTTGTTTCCCTTGCTTTCCACAGTGTGCATTGTGGAAAGAAAACAAAATAAGACTTTTCTTACACTCATTTAAAGCATTACTGCCATCTGTCGGTGAGACTGTCAAAGCACAGCAGGTTTAACAAGTGAAGCTCCAACGAATTCCTTTTTACCAGCTTTCATTATGTAGGCTACAAAAAACATTCATCTGTGCAGCTAGACTGTATAAAACAGGTGCAGCTATACAATGCTCTTCAAGGGATAGTTCGCCCCCCAAAAAATGTGTCATCATTTACTTACCCTCGAGTTGTTACCTGATTGAGTATTTGAGTCTCTTTCTTTTGTTGAACACAAAGGAAGATATTTAAAAGAATGTTGAAAACCAGACAGTTGACGGCACCCGTTGACTTTCATAGTATTTTCCTACTATAGAAGTCAATGGGTCCCATCACCTGTCTGGTTACCAACATTCTTCACTTTTTTTTTCCAATACGTAATGGCATTTTTTGGGTGAACTACCCTTTAAAGTGACATTTTAAATAAAGCAAAGATTTGATCTGCTTTTATTGTGCTCAATATCACACACATTTTAGCCATGACCCTCGCTTGCATCTCTGGGTCCATCTTTGAGTACTTGAAGAGTTCAGATGCAAAAGCCTCTAAATGCCATTTGAAATTTTCTTCTTTAATGATGATTTTTATCAAACTTGTATATTTAAGTTAAAGGGTTAGTTCACCCAAAAATGAAAATTAAGTCATTAATTACTCACCCCCATGCTGTACCAACCCCGTAAGACCTTCGTTCATCTTCGGGACACAAATGAAGATATTTTTGATTAAATTTGAGAGCTGTATAACTACCACATTGGCTCCTAAGGGACTGCCTCTTGACGGCCCAGAAAGTCAATGAAGAAAAAATGTTTAAATATCCCAAGTGACTACCGTGGCTCAACTATATGTTTATCAAGCGACGCGAATACTTTTTGTGCGAAAAAACTAAGAAAAATAACTAGTTTATTCGACTATTTCTATTCTTCCTTGTAGGCCAGAACGAGACTTCCTTAGATTTCCACGACGCATGCGCGAGAATTGCGATCTGAAGTAGTGTAAGCAGATCGCAAATCTCGCGCATGCGTCGTGGAAATCTATAAGGAAGTCTCGTTCTGGCCTACAAGGAAGAAAAGAAATAGTCGAATAAACTCGTTATTTTTGTTTGTTTTTTCGCACAAAAAGTATTCGCGTCGCTTGATAAACATATAGTTGAGCCACGGTAGTCACTTGGGATATTTAAACATTTTCTTCATTGACTTTCTGGGCCGTCAAGAGGCAGTCCCTTAGGAGCCAATGTGGTAGTTATACAGCTCTCAAATTTAATCAAAAATATCTTCATTTGTGTTCCGAAGATGAACGAAGGTCTTACGGGGTTGGTACAGCATGGGGGTGAGTAATTAATGACTTAATTTTTTATTTTTGGGTGAACTAACCCTTTAAGTAATTTCACTTAAATAACAATTAATAGGTAATTATCATTGCCATTTAAGTGAAATCACTGAACTTAAATATACAAGCTTGATAAAAATGATCATTCTAGAAAAAAAATTTCAAATGGCATTTAGAGGCTTTTGCATCTGAACTCTTCACTTACATTTATTAGGAGAAATGCACCAAACTAACACGGAGTTCTTGATAATTATGTTCCGGACGATCCACTCGGCTCTGACTCTATGGCAACACATGGCATCGTGAAGTATCCGGATGGATGAGGGAGGACCGCACAGCCCTGATCTGGGCTGGGGGTGTACGCTGGAGGTTCATCTGATGGGTTATTGTTCGGACTGTCAATGGGGGCGGAGTTTTGAAGGGCTGGCATGGCGGTGGGAGGAGTTACAACGTAGCCTCCATTTATTGGAGCAAAACTCTCAGACTTTCCTAACACAGATGTCTGATCTCTGTCTGTAGACCCGTCCAATACTTTGTCCTGAGTGCAGGAATCATCACAGCACAGAATATAAGGCCCACTGAAGTTCATGCCTGATTTGTCTTTGCACACACCTTTCCCCATGTAGGTGCACAAGGGGTTTGATCCACATGACTGTCCCATTTTACCAGTATTTAAACTCACATCTTCAGTAGGTAACAAAAGCGGCTCCCAGGTGTCACTGCAACAAAATTATGGATGAAAGTAAAACAATGTCAGACATAGAGATTTAAGATGCACTTTAAAGTCGACATGAATTACAATACGCAACCCACACCATAATCCAACATATTTATTAGGGTTTGCAAAGAAAAGTGGAACTGCTGGCATTAGCTGGATGCAAAGACAGTTCACAGCAGTGTTGCTACAGTATTATAAACAATCTAAAACAAAAAATAACTAAAAACAAAAAATGTTATGTAATTGAAACAAAGCTGAAGTCAAGTCTCCTTTATTTATAAAGCGCTTTATACAATTACTAAAATTAATAAAACTGATACAAAAAATCAAGCTAAATAAAAATATAAAAAACAAAAAGTAATAAAAATAGCAAAAGTACAACATTTACAATTAAAAGCTCATTCGAAAATTTTATAAATACGATATTAGTATATAAATTATACTAAAATATTACTGTTGCCGAGACCATACTGTAATTCCCACACAAAAGACCATTATCATGCAAATATACGTAGATATAGAGTACTCAACACATTCATTTCGTGATAAATTTAGCACTGTTTTATTGTGAAATGTTTTCATTTGAGTGAGAGCTTACCTGCTTTTGCAGATACTATGATTGTCTGTAGCAAACAGAACACAAATAGAGGTCGTCTCTTTCTCAATGATATGTGGCCATCCGCTGGCAGACTTCTGAAAGAGAGAGAGAGAGAGAGAGAGAGAGAGAGAGAGAGAGAGAGAGAGAGAGAGAGAGATAGAAAAAGCAAATATGTAATTTAGTTACACCATAACCAGATTACTAGTTACTTATAATAAATTTAGGCTATAAGACAAAACTGATACAAAAAGCCATGTTTGCCATCATTTTAGATGTTGTGCAGCAGAATGCACAATCCCTGAATTTATTGTATGCGCACTTCAGAATTTCGGAAGTAGAAGGTCATCTAGCTATGCATTTGATATGCATTTGTTGTAATGTTAGCTCTAGTAACAGGACAGTTTTAATCGGCATTGTTTGTGCTGGAGCTGCTGTTCTGCTGGCGACTAATAACCAACTCTTGCTTGAATATGCTTTTGTGTGCTGTGTGCTCATTTTTTTTCCTTCTTTGTCATTAGTTTGTCATCTTTGCATTATTTTTCGCGAAACATTGCATGTTCATGCATTTTGGGGGTGGAGAAATTAAGGAAATGATTTTTTTTTTCTTTAAATAATCAGTTAGTAAAGACTCACCTTGATCATCCCCTCCAACACTTTGCTCTTTATGGGCGATGGAACCGAAACATTCCATAACTTGATCCTTCTGTTAATAGAATTACACGAATTAATAAATAAACACACAAACAAAAACATCTACACAGCACAATGCCACAGATATCGAACGTTTTGAGGGAGCGTGTAATTACCTGTGACAGGCAGGAAGGGCATTGTACAAGATGACGAAAAGCACCACCACAAACACAGGAACCAAAATGTAGATGAGAAAGCTGGTGGGCAATAAAACTACACACAAAAAGCATCATGTATTGAGTTATGTCCTGTATGTATTAATTATTGTTGTCCTATGAGCTTAAATAATATTACAAAGATGTTCACAGAACTTACATTTTTGTTATTTTACAAAAATCTCTCAATGAATTTGGTACACATGTATAAAGTAAATTTTTTAATGCAAAAAAAAAAAAACACCAAAGCACATATGCACACAAAGTACAGAGTATACAAGAGTACACAAGTATACAACACACTCAATAAGTATATGCATAACATAACTTAAACAAATAAATGCATACATAAACAAACACACATGCAGAAGGGTGATTTTAAATGTTCTGTGCCACTTTTTTTAATAGTAATCTCAAAATTCATCCAATCTACCCAAAATCAACGCATAAGTCAATATTAATATTATACTTTTTTCAAACATTATTTAAAAAATGATTTAGTGTGTAGTTTCTGTTTTGCGTTTAATTGAATATACAAGGAAGAAATCAGCAATTTGTTAATTTAAACCACTTTAAAAGTGAGCACATCTCAATTGTGAACTGGGCACTGACACATTATTCAAATCCGTCTAAAATTAAATTAGGAAAGAAATAAATCAACATTAGGGTTGTATGATCAGAAGTGCAGAGTGTTACCTGGCTTAGTGGTGAACTCTGCTGGCTGCGACCAATCTGATGGCTGAACTTTATACGTGTTGTCTTGTACACTTACAGGCAGTAATCTGATCTGGGCCTGGTAAATAGTTGAAGAACTTAGATTCCCAGAAGGAAACTTCAAATTGTTGACCCCCACTTGAAGTGTAATGATAATTGGGTCCTACAAAAAAGAAAGTAAAACCAGGCATGTGATCAGTCACAGCTACAATGAATCATTTAACCAATGCAACACGGATACCGAAAGTAGCTAACACACCGAGATGTTGTTCGAGATTTTTAGCTGGGTGGAGTACTGCATTTCCACCTTTGATGGAATAACTGCTGACCAGTTAAAGTTGTAGGTGCCATCTTCTTCCATCACTTGAATCTGGTCAGGTTGTGAAAGTTTAACTTGAAGAGAAGAACAAACATGAATGTTCTTCCTAAACTCCAGATGGCAGCACTGTCACTTAAGACTCCACTAAACAACAGAGACTTACTGTGTTCACTAGGTCTGAACGTCCTACTGTATAGCACTGGTTTCAGCTCCACCGTTAACAGGTAAGGGTCAGAGACATTCACAGAACACATAAACTCAGATAGCTCAATGTCCTGGGACTGCAGCTGAGGATCTTTACAACAAAGAGAGGGCCTGTGGGATAGAGAATGGGTTGTCTGTCAATATACAGGATGTGACGTCACACTGTAGATCAATTATTAGGGACATCACATGAGTTTGGGATGGATGGAGAACTCACTCATTTTTATCACTGTCCCTGCACCAGAGATGATAAGACATCAACTCAAAATGGTCTGTCTTCATTTGCCAGGTACACGTCACAGTTTTTTCTCCCACAATCACACACTGCAGGTTAAAGACTCCATCTGCAAGAGGCCATTAACTTCATTAAAACATGTATTTGCAGTATAATAAGGAATATCTATATATATTAGATAGTTAACAAACATAAATAAATAAACAAAAATAACACCATCGTGAGTTTTCCAGGACACCAGGGGGCTCCAGTCACTCCAGAGTCCTACAGGACCCCGCGCCCTCACTCTGGCTTGATAATGGTTGCCGGGCAACAGTGACTCCTTGTTAATCATATACTCAGACGCATTAATGTTATCCACAATCTGTACCAGTAAAACAGAAAAAGAACTTAGCGAAGGTAATGTTTCAATAACATGCAATTGTTTATTGAACTCTTGTGTAAAACACATTCGCATGCAATCGTTCTATAGCCTATGTTATAATTATTACATGGCTCGTGGAACTTTCTAATTCTAATTGGTCAATTGCACCATCCAGCGGTATGTTAATTCCTAATAATGACCGGTAAAAACTGATAACGCATGCTCATCCGGATAACTGGATCAGGACCCCAATGTAAAGCGGAGAGCAACCGGTTGGATATACATAATCCATTACTTAATTCATTGGAAATATGAGTTGTAATATTTATGCAGTATACAGGAAACAAGTATTTTGGCAGCATGCTAAACTACATAACCACTTATTTTTCCACAAGTGGCATACTGATATACTATATCATATACTGACTTTAAACACACTCAGCATTCACCTATATACATATCCCAATCTTGACAGTGGATCTATCTCCAGTTTCAACCGCTAGTATCACTCTTTCATGTGGAGGCTTTATCTTAGGTTGGAAAGTTTGAGGTTATTATGACGTTTCCTTACAGTGTCAGATTGCGTTGTTTGATAGTAGCCTACAGTGAAACAAAGCGCTGCAGCACAGATATTGTTGTAGACAGGATATCCACAAGGTACAGAAAATGTTGCTATCAGATAATATTTTGAGTATGTGAGCCATTTAATGCCATTTAGGGTTTGGTGTTTATACTTTGATGCCTTTTTCTCATTTAAGACACTTTATTTAATTTCATACAGTATAGGATACAGTCTCTTTCAGAAGTTTGGAGTCAGTAAGATCTTGAATGCTTTTTAAAGAAGGGTCACCTTTTAGCATTTATTCGATCAAAAATTCTGTAAAAAGTAATAGTGTGAAATATTATTACTGTTTAAAATAATTGTTTTCTATTTGAATATATTTTAAAATGTAATTTATTCCAGTGATCAAAGCTGAATTTTCACCATCATTACTGCAATCTGCAGTCATGATCCTTCAGAAATCATTCTAATATCATGATTTGCTGCTAATTATTACGATCAATGTTGAAAAGAGTTGCGATTAATATTTTAATATTTATTTAATAAATATTTTGGTGGAAAACATGCTACTTTTTAGCATTATTTTATTTATAGAAAGTTAAAAAAAAAAGCATTTATTTGAAATCAAAATCTTTTGGAACATTATAAATGTCTGTATTGTCATTTAAATGAATAAACTGAATGTTAAAGGGTAGATAGAGCAAAGTATTTGCAAATGTTTTTTCTGAAAATGTACTGTATGTGTGTGTACTCACAGTCCAGTCTTGAATACCACTATACTGAAGCTGGTATGTAAGAGTTCTTGTGATATTTGAGGATGCAGGATATGGGCTTTTCCAGGAAAGCAGATGACCTCCGCTATCAGCAACCATCTCCTTCAAGTCAATCGGGGCCTTAACCTTTCCTAAAATCACACACATAATGGTGAATTGCCTTTCCACCCCACAGATGCTTTAGAAGGATAAAATGCATTTATAAAACAAACACTCACCATGCTCAGCAACTTTGAGGATTGTGGCTCTGGAGTCATTACAGGGTACTTTGAAATATAGAATGTGATTTGCGTTAACAGTAAACCTTTTAGTGTTAAAGCGACACTCGTGAAAGATCTTCCCATTGGGTAAAAGCACACCGGATCTGAGCCGGTCGCAAAGTATTTCACTGAGAAGGAGAGAGAGAGAGAGATAAAGTAAATTTTCCCCATTGTAGTCTTTCTTTCTTTCTTTCTTTCTTTCTTTCTTTTCTTTCTTTCCTTTCTTTCGTTTACCTACTTGTATTTATTGTCCCAGTAGTGAAGTTCAAAGATAGATTTGTTTGCTGTAACCTGCGGATCGACCTCCCATCTGCATTGTACATATGTCTTGTAGTCATTGTAGCACTGCAAGGAATCCATCAATGGAGATTCTAAATCAAGAGATCAGAGGTCAATCTTAAAGGTAAAGTCAGAAACATCAGTTCATGTCTGAGTTGCACATTTTAATAGACGCTACAACATGCGTCACCAAAGCATGCCAAAAATCCATGAATTCGAAGAACAGGCGGAGATAGCAGCGTTACCTAGCAACTTAAATGCTTATTTATTTCTGCGTGAGGCTATGCGTCGGTTTTCACTAGGCTTGTTCGACTTGAACAGGCACTGCACAGACCGATCGGTTTATGACATCAAAGTACCACGAGAGTGAAGCACACAGAGCCGTCTGCTCTCGCTGTAGTTTTATGTCATTAACCGATCGGTTTGTGAAGCGCCAGTTCAAGTCGAACAAGCTTATTTATACTTCTGCATCGTTTTCTGCGTTGATGTGTAATTAAGCAGAGGGAGTGTGTGAAACCGAAGATGGGTTCAAGCAGACAATCACAGCCCTTGCGCGTGTGATACACACAATGTACTCAATTGTGTTTTTTCTGTCTGTTGAACATTTAAATTGTCATGGGAAAAGTGATTGCATTATTGTCTTATGTGTTGGTTATATACAAATATAGTTACATTTATATGAAGGACTTTTATTTTGACATTCTGTCGGGAGAGTCGCGATGGCTTTATGCACAGCTGCACTAACGTTACTTCTTGAACTTCAGCCAGCTCCTTGTTTCCTGTCTGCCGTTATTGGACAAATTGATTAATTCAGGTGTGCCTGACCTCAGTAGTCACGGCAACAATAATCAGACACACCTGAATTAATCAAGTTTGCCCAATAATGGCAGACAGGAAACAAGGAGCTGGCTGAAGTTCAGGAAGTAGTGCATCTGTGCAAAAAAGCCAGAGGAGCTGTTGAAGAGCAGACGCGGGTTTTACAAAATTCAGAGGAAAGTGGGGGAAATGAGATGTACGGGCAGGAAAAGGAGTGATGAAACAATTATATCTAGACTCAGATTTGGACATACAGGATTAAACAGCACTTTATTTAAAGGTAGTGTAGGTCAGAATTTTAGAAAAACTTTTTTTCCAAATTTGTTTAAACTTTCTATACCAATGCATAATTAAAATCTAAGTACTCTGAAAAAAAGAGTATAAAAATCGAGTGACTCTAGACCGTTTAATCTGCACTAAACACAGCTCATTATTTCGAACCGGGGACGAAACAAGGGATTGGCTTAGGCGACTGTCACTCTCTCGCAACCATGGCAACCTTTTGCCACACAGGACCTGCCCACATGCGCGTATCCAGATCGTACCTGTTCGCATGCTCTTGTTTGAGCTTGAAGATGCAAAACTCGACGCAGGTCCTCTTGTCTAAAAAGTGCTCCTTGCCCTGCACTTCGACCAGTGTTGGGAGTAACGCATTACAAAAGTAATACATTACAGTAACATATTACTTTTTGCTGTAACGCAGTAGTGTAAGGCATTACTAATCAATTTTCAGTAATATTTTACTCGTTACATGTTCAGTGAGGCTTGTATTACAGTTGTATTACAGTGTATTGTCTGCTTTTACTTCTTAAAGGCAACAGACTATGTGAAAGTTTTAAAGCAGTCTTTTAGTGCCAGTTCAGAGCGGTCGCGTCTGTAACATTGTTTTTTCCTCATAAATGCGAACACGAAAACTAAAATAAAATGAATATTTTAAGTTCTATGGAGACTGGAGAGCCAACCCTTCCTCATCCGATTTGCGCAGTGTAATTAACAGAATTACAAAAAATATATTTTGCCTCCTATTTTTTTGTCACGCATGAATGTGTGTCTTTTCCCTAATATTAAAAATAAAACATAGACTGATATTTGTCTAATGTCTGGAGTCCTTTAAGGAAGTAGCCTATATACGTTTCAATACATGTATTTTCTGAGAATTTTTATTTCAGGTTTTGACTGCAAATGTCATGTCCATAATGCTGGACTTCCCCAATTTTAAATAATTTATCCTCAACTAGTTTTGTGGTGTAGGTCTACGTATTTTATAATGTTAACTTCAGATAATACTAATAGCCTAATTTAAAGATAAGGCAGCATTGGATCTGGACGGTAAGGAGAATAACGCTGGAGTTGGAAGAGGTGTGTCGCGATTCTGTCGGTTCGTTGATCTGAGTCGTGCGGCGAATCGCGATTTCGGTTTCATATTGCATATCGTTACAGCCCAAAAGTTAAGTTCTACTTAGTTATTTTGGTGAAAGTAACTCAAAAGTAATACATGAGTAATGTAACGCATTACAATTCTGGGACAGTAATATTGTAAGGTAATGAATTACTTTTAAATAACAGTAACAAGTAATACCTAATGTATTACAGTTTGGAAGTAACTTGCACAACACTGACTTCGACTACCCCGTCCTCGGCCTCTACTTCCTCAGCTGACGATTCGGTAGGCCTACTCGCTTTCTGTCTATGGGTAACTTACTTGTCTCGGGGAGTCCTCATCAGAATCAACAATGCTTTCATCAAGCAAACTCTTACATGCAGTCAGAACACCATATAATATGTTATGAATCTTACACGAAATTCACCTTCATCACAGTGTAAATGATGGCAATGGAAAAACGTGTATCATGCAACCTGTTTTTGCTTTGGCTTATAGAGAACTAGCTCGTTAGCGAATCAATATATATTGTAAACTTTACCAATATCAATATGCTAGCTTGATAGTGAGTAATAAAATACAACTTATTTGTTTATCTTCATAATGATAGTTAGATTTTTTTTATTTACATGTGTTTCCTCTCCGCTCGTCTCAGGTAATGCGTCTTCAGCTCAGCTGTCGGAGTCGCGCGTTCATGTGTTTTGGGGGCGTGGCTTTGGAAGGAGCCCAGAAGGGAGGGGGTGAAGTGAATGGAAATAATGAGCTGTCTTTAAAACAGTCGTGAGAGGTCTACAGACACTCGATTTTTACACTTTCTTTCTCAGAGTACTTAGATTTTAATTATGCATTGATATATACACAAAGTTTAAAGGAATTTGGAAAAAAAAAGTTTTTTTTTTTTTAAATTCTGACCTACACTACCTTTAAAATAGGTAAAATAACACCGGCAGATGTGAATACTGTGAACAACAAGAGACAATAGAACACGTCATGATACACTGTAAAAAATATGAGGGAAAAAGGTGGGAAATTATCCAAAATTTTAAAAAGGAAAGAGTAAGGTTTGATTTAGTAGAAATTTTTGGGAAAAAATTCTAAAGAAACGTGTTATGGAATTGTTTTGCATTATTTTAGAATGATTAATATAATTGAGAGTATTTATATATTTATAAAAAAAATTGTTTATTATTTTATAATTTATTTATTAATTTATATATATAATTATAAGTGAGTAACACACTCCATACCAGTTGGTGGCAGTAATGCACCATTTCATTGTGTGCTAACCGCCAAAAAACTAGAAGAAGAAGGAGGCCAGACGCAAACTCTCTTGTGTCTTTTCAATCCTGTTTTACAGGTAAAAATATGGACATTCAAAAGTGAAACATTTGACTATACCACAGTGACTTCACTAGTACCATGTGTAGTGAATGTAAAGTGTTAAATGTGCGTTAGTTGATGATGTTTTGTTTGTCTGTTGTGTGCTCACGATAACGTGGGGAAAATTATATTCGCTCCAGTTGTCAGTATATTTAGCTATAGTGTTTAATATATACTAGTATTAATAGTTGCGTGTTATAAAAAGGTTGTTTGCTCATGTCAACTAGTTAATAGTTCATATTGTGAATGTTTGAAGCTCTTTCTGTAATCGCATTTGGCGCGCTTATCAGTCGCGTGGCCTGGCACTGAGGAGAATAGGAAGCCGCTTCGCGACGCACTTCCATTTGGAAACAAAACATATCACTTATTTCCGGTTACGTTTACTTTCAATGTACTGCGGTCAATTGAGTTGAACAAACACCACCTGAGTGTCTGTAATAAGATTTTATATTTTGGACATTTTTATTGACAGAAGAAGGGATTTTTTGATGTTTACCGTGTGCAGAATTTTCAAAACTCATCGGAACATTACGTTTTAATACAAACCAAGCCAATCCGAGAAAGCTGCGGCTGTTAAAAATACACCAATTTTTCATTATTTCACGTTTTTCAATGTCAATCGTTTTACTATTACATGCCAAAAATGCTTAATTAATATTCAGAGAAGTTGACTGTCATTCTCCTCTTGCTGCGTGCGTTCTGATCGTAGGTAGGCACCTCGCAATCATTCATTCATTCATCAGTTAACCTTCAGACCCCCGCCGGCGCTCTGAAGCACTATTTTAAAAAGACAGGAATAAAGCACCAATGCACACTTTTTATTCATTAAAAAGATGTAAACTCAAGTATAGAATATAAGTAGGCTAATACTGCTGTTAATGAGAAGACAGACTGCTGCAGGTTAGTGGATAAATATATTTAGCCTATTTATTATTCAAAATCGAACAGTTAGAAAGAAAATATATTTATAGGAACATTTCAGCAGGCTCAAGATAATTAATACAGAGATAGTTATGCATTGCTTTAATCAATTGGCTTCCATAAAACGTAGTGATAATCTGCATTCTCATGTATGGACGTGTGATGAACACTCTAAATATTTAATATCATTGTTAATGATATTGGTATTTCTGTTTATAAGATGGAAGGGTACACTAAAGGATACGCGCTACACACAGTCTACGACGTAGGCCTAAATGGCGCGAGTTTGACGCAGAAGTACAAATTGGCTTTATGCACAGCTGCACTACTTCCTGAACTTAAGGCAGCTCCTTGTTTCCTGTCTGCAATTATTGGCCAAACTTGATTAATTCAGGTGTGTCTGATTATTGTTGCCGTGACTACTGAGGTCAGGCACACCTGAACTAATCAATTTTTCCAATAATGGCAGACAGGAAACAAGGAGCTGACTTAAGTTCAGGAAGTAGTGCAGCTGTGTATAAAGCCAATTGAGCTTAACAATCAGTATCCTTAGAAATGCTGTCTGTGACGTCAGAAACAGCAGTGATTTCAAACATAGTTTTTAAGACTGTCTTTAGATCACTGAAGTTTAAAAGAGATTTAACACCCAGCAATGGTGTTGACTTATGAATTTTGACTTGGTTTGCCTTAACGCATATTAAAAACACCACATAGACATTTAAACAACATTAAAAACTGCATTTACACTACAGGGGGATTTTAAAAGTAGTATACTAATAGCACACTTGAATAAACTTATTTTTCGTAAGAGTATGAAAGATAAAAAAAAACAATGACAGCCAATCAGAATCCATCCTGCTAATATGGATATTGTTATTTGTATTTACTGTTCTTGGTGCCTTTAAGATGTCATGTCACAAGACAAACCTTTTTTCCAAGCGCATTGCTTTGTGACCACAGACAGGAACTTCTAGAGGCTTAGCTCTGGATGACGCAATTTTTTGGATTGCTAAATTTAAAGGGATTTTTATATACTATTCTTAGATTCAGCAAGGCTCTCAATATTACTTAGAAGTGAATTTCTAATTCTTTGGAACTGGAAATCTGCAAAAAGTGTCTGCAAAGGAAAATCTCTATTGACTGTCTAGCTAGGTCCAAGATAAGGATTTATTTTTGCTGAGATAATACAATTTATGTGTACGAGTTTAGGACGGAGGCCACAATAAGATTATAGAGACCACCGATAAGATCTATCTGATGGACACATGCCTGAACTACACGGGTTTTACAAAAGAGAACTGAATGCAATAATGTCTGAAGGTGTTATCTTTCTCTCTCACCTTTCCCAGGCGTGACTTCATAATGAGGACACTGGTTGCCAATGCCCCGTCTGATCAGCAGAGTGAATGAAACCATATGCAGAATCCATGTGGAGAACATTGTACAGTAGCTGAGATGCACGATCAGCTTTTTTTACAGCAGGTGATTCTTCTGGTTACTTCCAAGATATCTGCATATTTACAAACCAGTGTTGGTGGTTAGAACCACTCAATTTAAAGGGACAATTCACTCCAAAAAAGAAAATTCTGTCATTGTTTATTCACCCTGCAGTTGTCTGTTTTGAGGACCTTTGGGGTACAAACAACACTGAACCGCTCCGACTTTCAAAAAAAACAAAGCAATCTTCAAAGTCTTATTTTAGGTTTCACAGAAGGAAAAAAGTCAAACAGTTTGGATCAAAACGTGAGGGTGAGGTAATTTCAGAATTTTCATTTGGGGAATGACATTATGCTGTTGACATAAGCAAACACAAAAGCACACCACAAACATGCTTCTGGGAAATACTTGCTTTTAAAGGGATACCTCAGGATTTAGCATTAAAGGGTTAGTTCACCCAAAAATGAAAGTTAAGTCATTAATTACTCACCCCCATGCTGTACCAACCCCGTAAGACCTTCGTTCATCTTCGGAACACAAATGAAGATATTTTTGATTAAATTTGAGAGCTGGATCACTACCACATAGACTTCCGGGACTGGCTCTTGACGGCCCAGAAAGTCAATGAAGAAAATGTTTAAATATTCCATGTGACTACAGTGGCTCAACTATAAGTTTATCAAGCGACGAGAATACTTTTTAAAGTCGAATGAAGTCGTTATGTTTGTTTGCTTTTTCGCACAAAAAGTATTCTCGTCGCTTGATAAACTTATAGTTGAGCCACGGTAGTCACTTGGGAAAAGAAGAAAAATATCTTCATTTGTGTTCCGAAGATGAACGAAGGTCTTACGGAGTTGGTACAGCATGGGGGTGAGTAATTAATGACTTAATTTTCATTTTTGGGTGAACTAACCCTTTAAGCTTTGTATTAGTAGAAAACCTGTAGTATTTTCGAATTACCATGCTTTCCACCCTCACATCACCCTGAGACAGGAGATTTATGTATTTTTTGTCTGGAAAAAATCCTCAGATGATGCAAAAATCATCATTTTGCGTCATCAGAGGATTTTTTTTTTTGTACAGAGGCTAAAGACTACAGTCAGTAGAAGGGGCTGTTCCCGCTCCTCCGTGAGAGATACGAGACCGGTGAATCTCACAGGTGTCGCTCATTGGTAATCACGCCACCGGCCTCGCAGCGTTCTCCCGCGGCCCTCACTCGTCTCCTCCTCGCTACAGTAAACGCAATGAATGGCGACTGTAGAATGCAAAAGCCGAATCCTAGACATTTTGGGCAATCTCGAAACACATTTTCGGGGAGACTCATCACGAAGACTCACTAGTAGCCTAGACTTGTTGTTTAACTACTGCGCTAATAGGCGTGGCCTCCTAGGGCAGCGATGCAAATGCATTCTGTTAGTTGTTGTCTATCATCCACATAAGCCAAAAATACATTTTTGGGCTTTTCTCTGTCAAAGCTCAAAATTCAAAAATAATTTCACATTTCTTATATATAAATGACCCATTTAAATAGGCTCCACATTCATCTTTCCAGAGGTGAAGTATCCCTTTATAAAGTACAGAATTTCATTTTTCTCACAGTACATTTTTCCTGTCATTAAAAAATGCTTCATCCACACAGCAAACTTTAAAGGTTAAGTGTTTCTGAAATCATTTCTGCGCCACCAAATGAAACAGAAGAATTGTAGAAATAAAGACTGTTTTCTTGAACACAACTACCGTCTGATATTGGTCCGGCAAACAGATTGTCCGGTCCGGCAAACAGATTGTCCTGAGTAAAACTCATGCTTGGGTCTACAGTTAGACGTGTTTTAACATAGAAATTGACAAACTAAACTTTAAAAGTAGGCTATTAGTTAATTTGAAAACATAACACAGCATCTAAAAATGAAGGACGCACAAAATTCTTTTTTTTTATTTTAAAGCACAAAGTTGCATATATAAAATTACTTACTGTTTGTGACAAAAGCATGGTGACCTCCAAATCCATCTTTAAATTGAGCATTCAAAGTCCATCTTTTAATTAATGGAGCACCTCAAGGAACAGGTGCAAATCTTGATAATCACTCTAGATCTTCATGGCACACGTTTGTACAATATAACTGTACATAAAACTACGATTCTGCGGTGAACCTGAGCGTCTATCTCTACCCTTAACCCACTAATGGAGCGACGCGGTGTAAAACACAGACAGCACACTGTCACCATTCTCGCAACTGCCAGGAAACAGCTACGAAAGGGATTTCCCTAAGCTTAAAAGACTGTGTGAGGGGCGTTGGGGGAAAGAGATGTGGTCAAATTAAACACGTTCAGTCGGAAATTTACTTTAAAATGTGTGTAGTAAGTTTAGTTTCTTATGTTTTTCTGCCAATTTTAAGTTTACGCTTTCATTTAAAGGTTGATTGCCGTACGGCTGCTATGTTTAGCTGCGGTGAAATACAGGAGCGAACGTAGGTGAGAGCTTGAAAGGGCAAAAGAACCAAAAACATGTTTTACATCACTAATTGTTCCTACACTGACTTAAAATGTGTTTTCACCACAACAACTCTTGGTGGCCTTCACGCGTGAATGCACTCCAATAAACAAAGCAAAAAAAAAGGTTTAACAGTGACAACGAGACGGTTGTTGTTGAGAGGGTCACTTGTTTTCATTATTCTAATACATCTTTTTGGCTATTTTTTTTTTCATCTTATTTTAAGCATAAAACACACAAAATCTAGCAATTTTTATGCTTAATATAATTAGCTTAAAAAATTAAATTATTTCAGATTTTCTTGAAACATCTTCCGAATATATCTTCATGTTTTAGGTTAAATGTTATTTCTCAAAGAGTCTTAGGCATAAAAACATGTTGGGAATATAATTATCTCTAGTCTTTATGGTTTCTGATTATCTGTCTATTATTGTGATGATTTTTTTTAATCCATATAAAAATCAGGATAATGGTCATTTTGATTCGGAAGTCTTCAGAGACGCTTATAACAAAGTTGATTTTTGAAAATTCAAGTTCAAAAGTTCAAAATACTGGATTTTTTTCTTTTCTTCAAACAGTAGTACTGTAGTGCTAGTATTTCATTAATTCACCCAAATTATCTTAGATAAATAGCCTATATTTTCCACTTCTGTCACTGGTGATTTTTGGCTAATTTTAATATAAAATATAGATGTCTGTGAATTGCAAAAGCTGAAAGCTTATTACACAATTTCATACTCATCTAAAAGTATACAGTATTCTTGTTTAACAAAAAAAACTTACCTGTATTTCTGTCATCAAAAGCAGGCTAGTAAACTTCCCATTCATTAGTCCTTGGATTAAAGACTGCTTATCTTGGTCTGTTGCAATCGACTTTTTTTGGAGGCTGCTTTCTCAGAACTGAAGTGCATATGCACATAGGATCATTTACTTGAACTAATAGCTCAAAACCAAAAGTTCCTTTTTTTTCTCAGTTGGGTAAAAACAATAGTTGTTTGGTCATCAAACCAGTCTTCTCACAGGAACTGGGTTAACATGCTTCAGCTGAATATGAATATATCAGCCGAGAACTATATAATGAAATCTTAATCAATATACTGAGTGTATTCACCTTTACAGCATCAACGCCACCTTCTTATGAATATTGAATGTCACAGCTTTCACACAGAAGCACCTCTACACACATTTTTACACCCCAAAACACTTTCACACACTCATACTTCCAAATTCAATTGCTAATACGTGTTGAGGTATACCCATAAACTCACATTTGAAGATTCAAACAGCAGTGAGAGCTTTCCAGTAACAGGCAGATCCAAGAAAGTGTCAGTAATTTCTAACTCTTTCTCTTTCTCTTCCTCTTTTTCTCTGTGCAGTGTGTGTGCACGCACGAGTTACTTAGCTTATCTATTTGAAGTCATAGTGGTCATAGGTGATCAAGTAGATCATGCCATTTGACTTTTTGAACATTGAACATTTCAACATCCTATGGTTGCATCCTATGCCTATTAGGGGTGTAACGGTACACAAAAATCACGGTTTGGTACGTACCTCGGTTTTAAAGTCACGGTTCGGTACGTTTTCGCTACAGCAAAAACAAAGAAATGCCAGAGAAATTTCCTATTTGTTTAAAGAAAAAATATTTTTAAATAAGTGTGAGTTTTCCTAGATCTTGAAACTTTCAGGTTTATAAATGGGGGTCATCTTTGAAGGATGAACAAATAATGTTTTGGTCATCACATTAAAAATAACATTTAAATATATATTTATTTATATAATATTTGAATTTTGAAGTGATGGAAAAAGATGTGTGAAGTACTTGAAAGCATTTCACCATTCCAGCCAAACTGGTTACAGTTAGTGTTATGTGGACGTAAAGTACTAGTTCATTCACGGCACAATGTTTCTCCTGGTTTCCATGACAGCGCTGTTTGATCTAATAGAGATCTACGGTTAATAACGGAGAAATGTGAATGCATCTCACTAGATCTCACAGCGATGTTATTACCTCAGTGGCGAATTCAAATGTTTTCTTTACCGGATCTCTTAGCGCGGTGTGTTAACAGTGTTGCTTGATCGAGATCGGCTCGCGCTGCACAGATGTTGCTGGTCCGAACTGATAAACGATCCGTGAAGCACATAACGAGGAGCGCAGTTTCGTTCTGCTTTCATTACGCTTGCCATTTGGATGTTGCGCAACGTTGTGTTGGCCGCGTCAGCACGAATTTTGCCGGCAAGAAAAATGGTCCAAGCAACCGTTCGGTTTGTATGCGTACCGAACCGGAAGCCTCAAACCGAAACGGTTCAATACGAATACATGTACCGTTACACCCCTAATGCCTATGGTTTGTCTCTGAATAATGAACAGAAGTGTTCCTAAACAAAGACAGGATGACTAAAAATGCTCCTTTTTCACTGGATGGGCTTGTTCCCACAAAAGTCGCTGCACAAGGGTTATTCAAATCTCTTAATACTAAATATGTGCCATACTAGTTATTCTGTTCAATTAGAAGGTGACACTGATTGTAGTTTTGGTCATAATAGAGGTGAGAAGTTAGAATGAGAAGAAAAGTATTCAGAAATGTTGTGTCCCAGCTTCGAAATACCCAATACCCACAGTAGCATTTCCACACAATAGTTGGAAAAAAACAGTATGTGAGGAACTCCTATATGTCCGAAGTCTTTTCATAAACCAGTAGGCGAAAGTACCCAAATTACCTACTAATTCCGGCGACTTTCTGAAATGCGCTTCCAATGGACACTTTACTTTCCCATGAAGCCACAGGAGAGAATATGTGAATGGCAGTGAAGCAGCGCAATTGATGCCATAGGCCACGGTCGTTATAGCCTCCATATTTCATTAATATTACACACACTATATAGAACATTGTTTTTTAACAGTCGCAAATGAAACTGCAAACCAAATGTAGTACCTACTATCCAGTATTCGATTACGGACACAGTGAATGCATTACTAACCAGTAACCAACGTCAGTGCTTGTACTAACCACCAGGCACTGCCACAGAGAATGTCATGCCAGAAAGAATTCAAAACGGGCTAAAACTTCAGTTTCACCGTGGAAGTAGGAAAGAAATTTAAGCTATAAAGATTCACATAAAAAAGCTGAAGGCTTTTATTTAGTGGCCTAATATGTTTTGGGTTTTATGCTCTATTCATTTTTGATGCTGAACGTGTGCGGTTGGCCATGAGCTATGAATTATCTCTTCACATTGAGTGATGTGAAACTGTGATATTTCCTGACCACAGGAGACAGGACGTAAGTGAGATACTGATCTCTCTGCCACAAAAATAGTTTGTGTGCGAACGCTTGAGCTCAGGTTGGATGACAACTGGCAGCCTTTTTGAATTGGCATAAACGCCATAGCGACATTTAATCAGCGCATTTCAACAGGGCCTTTTCAATGCCTTATTTTGAGAATTGTAGAGGATTTTTTTGGGGGTTTTATCAGTTATTATTTGGTTTATTGGTTCTTTGGTAAAATGTGTTGTCAGTCTCTAAGCCTTCTATCGTAGGGTGGGCAGCATATATATATATATATATATATATATATAAAGAGAGAGAAAAAGAGAGAGAGAGATAGTAGAAATAGATAGATAGATGCCATCAATACAAAAGGAACAAGGATTTATGATTACTTGACAAATTATAGTCTGTCTTTCTTTGTAGCTAGCTTCTCACGAGTGTGACATGTCAGTCAGACCACATGTTAAAAAGAAAAAAATGAAAGAAGAAAACAGAGATAAAGAGAGATTGTGTGAAGATATACCATGTTGTAGCGGAAAGGACAAACTGTTTTGTTTTGTTTTTTCTTCAAATGAGCAAAACAAGCCTCTGTATATCACAATGTTGTTATGAGAGAAACTTGTTGTATGATATTTAAATATTATCAGGAAAAAAAATGTGCCTCTGTAATTGTCTTCCATATATACAGAATAGACCTCTGTGTGGATCTCGATTAGCATGTTTCTGTGTATGAAGAGGATGTGCTGCACTGGTGATAAGGATGTAAGCACAGTATGGACACAGGTGTGCAGTAAAACAGTATAGGCCAGGATATTTCACACAACTATATATCTTCGTTTAGGGGTGGATTTATATTACAAATACACATATACATCAGTGTATGTAATATATCATTTGTTGAGGGCAAATAAACACTGATGATGACACTAGTATTGTCTGCTCTTGGCTCTATGCAGAGCTCTTTTATCAATTGTACAGAAAAGGAAAAACTGTGGAAACCTTGTGTAGACTGTCTTGATGTGGAGAATTTCTGTCTGTCCAGAAAATAATGAGTGCTGAATTGCTAAAAGAAAGAAAACAGCAGAATATGCAGTTTTGCTCACGCACAATTAGTTAACTTTCTTTTAAGTTCTCACTTATATTAATTTTGTGCCTTTTAAACATCCTTTTGTGTCCATCAGACTCAAAAAAAGCCCTGGTCATTCTGAATTAATAGAAAACATACTATTTATAGACAACCCTTGATATTTTTTCCATGGAATATGCATCACACAATCTCTCTGGCCATCATTTTATGCTAAAACATGCACTGTAGCTAAATTGAGCATTGCAAACTTTGTGACCAAAAATGTTCAAAGCAATATAAGCATACAAAGATTCAAAAACCTATGAAAAATAGGATCTGGCACACTATTTTAAATCTGGTAAACTGTGTAGTACAAATAATATTTGAATTGTGAAGGTGCAGTAGATACTGAAGGAACAGACATTTTTTTTTACTTTTGTTTACGTTCTCTTTTTTGTTTTGTGACTAATTGTAGTGTACATGTCTTCTGAGCAAGATTGGGGTTTGTGGGTTTGGTATTGTTTCCATAAGATAAAGATTTGAATGGTTAGCTGCACATTAACTTGATGTAAGCATTAGCCACATGCAGGAGAGTGGTTGTGTGCATATCTGGATTTTTTTAATGTGTTTTGTGATGGATTGTATTCATTTACAGAGTAGTTTTATCTTCTCAGAACTGTATGTGAAAGTTTGCATATTCATGCTTGACTGATATCTGGATTCCCCTATTTCTAATTTGATGTTCGTTCAACTCAGTTGAATTTCACACCTTTGTGCTTTCGTTGCTTGTGCGTGTGTGTTTGTGTGCGTGTGTTTTGACAGAAAAAAAATTCTGTATACCTATTTGAGCATGTGTAAGATGCAAACATTTGAGTGTACTTTTTAGCAAGTTCAGTAAGTCTTTCATTCACAAGGTCTTGCCATGCAGGTTTTTATAACACTTGTTAGTCATTTAGCTGCTGACACTACAAGACATTTGAAGCTATATGACTCAGTCAAGACGGAAATATTTAAAAGTCACATGCTCTTCTTCAGTATAAATGACTCTTATTGGCCTTTCATTCCCTTTTTTTCCCAAGGCCACTCTGTAAAACTCTGTCCTGTGAGTAACTCTTTTCACCCATGCGCTTGATTCTCTCAAACAAGTCTCTAGAAATTTTTGTGTGAAGACTTCAAAACTTCCTGGTGACAAGTGTCAGTTTGAACTTTAAAAGCCACAATAAGTTTAGAACTTCCTATTTTTCATTGTTTTCAGGCCCTCTTTTTCCACAGTTTAACCTTTAGTTTGGTTTTCATATAGTTTATTTTGAGTTGTTCTACTCTAAAACCAGACGGTGAGTCATAAACGGGTAGGAAGGTTTTGTGGCCAAAAACTACTTTCACTTCAAGATAGGTATTTTACAGGGAGTAATTTTTAGTGTGTTTTCTGTGGACAGCCCACCTAAGAAAAAAAAAATGCAGTAAAGCATTATATCCCACATAAATAGAGCTGGAGGTGTATAATACCTGAAGAAAGCTCAATGCGAATATTAGTGTTAAGTCCCCCTGTAGTCAAGAATTATATCCCTAAAAACACCAAAGTTATGACAACATATCTTGAATGTAACTCTACAGCCTTGCTTCGTTCATGCGGATCCATGAATATGCAAATTAGCCCCGTTTCCACTCACCCGCACGGGCGGAGAACTTAACTGAGGTAAATGCTGCACAATGGTATCGTACTTTACAATGTCGGACTCATAACAGTAATTAATATGAATAGGATTTTACTTGACTTTGTTATCAGACACCCAATAATGTGTTGCTATATTGTTACACCTAACACAAACCATGTTTCCTTTCCCCATCTCAAAGTCAGGCAGCCTTCTACCAATCAGCTTCCATAGAAATAAATGCTTTAGCAACTCAGAACGTCAACAGAGAAAGGCATATAGTTAATCATAACATCAGATACCTAATTCACCTGTAATATTTCTAAATGTTGCCGATTTTTTTATATCAACAGAAAAATATACCGGGATAACCTGGCTTCTCTTAAAGCTGCCGTCGGCAACATTTTTTTATTTTTAATCATATTCAGTGAAATCGACGCTATAATCCTACAGAACAACATAAATAAAGTAGTTTTAGAAACAAACGTGAGCTTCTAACTCCACCTGGAGCGTGTTATTTGTTTTGCAAAAATCCAGTGCTCCTGGGTCATCGGGCGCAATCATCGCAGGGGGGTGTGAGATCTGCCTGTCAATCACAGATGGGGCGCATGCCACCCCTCACGCACGTTACAATCACATGCGCAGTAAGGGAGCGTGATGGCGGAACACTAACAAATCAAGTAAGCTCATTTAGAGTATAAATGACGTTAGCAATTGCAATATATCGGTAGATTAGCCAGGGAAGCATACCTTAATCCATGGTGTTGATGGATGCTGATGAGACGGGCGCGTTTTTAAAACACCACATAGGCTATTAAAAACACCACATGGATATATTTACAACATTAAAAATTCGATTTTCACCACAGGGGGTCTTTGTAAACTGTGTTGCAGGATCAAACAAGGAGAGTTCTTATAACAATAAGCACTGGTAAAATGTCCACATTCAATAAGAGAAAGAAATATTATTTATATGTTGCATAGGAATGCTAGCTTTCTCTTTATCGTGTGTTTTGTGCACCTTGGTGATAAGTGACTTGAAGCTGATCAAAATGCTATTAATGAATGGAAGTTTGCCCCCATAGTGCCACCTAGAGTTCTTTTCTTGACATCCATTCATATTTTAACAGCAGATTACACAATTAAGGTGTTTCGTGTGAAAGTGTGTGTTCCTTTCTCTTATTATTTAAAATAACTACTAATAATGCAAATTCACGCACGCACGCACGCACACACACACACACACACACACACGCACACGCACACACACAAACACACAGTTGTTTCACAAAAGTTCCTTGGTTAAAAGAAGTTCCTTAAGTTGCAGTTTCTATATGATGTGTAATACTGTTCTCTTCAGACATGAGTCTACTTCCTGTAAGCGCAGATTTCCTTCTTTGTTTTGTTTTTTTTTTAAATTCAAGCTAAGCTGAGACATATTACCAGGAAACTTCTTTATTATAGTATTAGCATATTTTCCGGATAAGGAGAGACGCTTTCTCATTTGGGATTGGGAAACTGTCTTTAAAGGAGTAGTTCACTTTTAAAAACAACTTTTGCTAATAATTTACGTACCCCCATGTCATCCAAGATGTCCATGTCTTTCTTTCCTCAGTCGAAAAGAAATTAAGGTTTTTGATGAAAACATTCCTGTTTTTTTTTTCTATGTTATATACTTTACTGGGAACCAAACGATCCAAGGTCCAAAATACAGTTTATGACAGTTGCACTGAAACTTGCTTCAAATGGCTGCAATGAGTAAGGGTCTTATCTTGCGAAACGATTGGTTATTTCAAAACTAAATAAAAAAATGTAAGTTTTATAAGGACAAATGCTTGCCTTGCTCTATTCTGTGAGGCGTGTTTGTTACGTCACGTAATGTGCAATTACGTTCAAAAGGTCACTGTTGACGTAGCGTACAGAAGTACAGAGTCAGTGTTTACCAATGTGAGGAAGGAGGAACATATATACACATTTTCAAATGTCTTTTTGTCAGTTTATCATTATAAAATGCCCATGTCGTGTGCGTGTCCTGGGTGTTTTAATATTTTAAAGACTAAAAGAACTTTTTCTTCAGGACAGAAAAATGTAATTTTTAATAGATTTCCTATACACAAACCTGAGCGAGTGAAACAGTGGTTGCTCACGCTGCACTTGGATATCAACACACCTGAACATGCTCTAATATGTAAGAGAGTGTGCAGTGATCACTTTTTCAACGATGATTTCAAACCCTCCCATCAAGGAGCTTGCTGTTTTCTGAAAATGCCTGCTGTGCCCTATACTGTACGTTTATACTGTATGGTATACTCTATGTTTGTGCTTTTTGTTTTACTTTGTTTTTGTTTTTGTTTTCTCGTCAATGTCTTTCATAACGTGTCACTATCTTCCAGTTACTATAGAGGTGTTACTTTTTTTTTTATCCGAATAATCGGTCTGGTGGTAATTTTTGGGTTCCACACTCAACACCAGTAAAGTAACAAGACTCTGATCCAGGAACTACCGCGTTCAACTTGTAAACACTGACTCTGTAATTCTGGCTATGTTAACCGTGACCTTTGAACGTAATTGCGTATTACGTGACGTTACAAACGCGCCTCACAGAATAGAGCAAGGCGAGCGTTTGTCCTTATAAAACTTAAAAGTTTTTATTTCGTTTTGAAAAAAAACGTTTTTGCAAGATAAGACCCTTATTCATCGTCTGGTGTCGTTTAAAGCCATTTCAAACTGCAATGAAACTGTCATAAACTGTATTTTGGACATTGGACCTTTGGTTCCCAGTAAAGTACATTACATGGAGAAAAATCCTGGAATGTTTTCATCAAAAACCTAATTTCTTTTCCACCGAAGAATGAATGACATGGACATCGTGGATGACATGGGGGTGAGTAAATTATCAGCAAAAGTTTTTTTTTTTAAAGTGAACTACTCCTTTAATGGGATTTTTTCTTATACCAAAAAAGTTGTGTATTTGTTTTGTGTGAAGTTTTGTGCCTTAACTTTTTTGTTGTCATATTCAGCTCTTGCAAGAGGTTCCGGAGCCATTTTACAGCGATTAATGCTGATGGAGGTCTAATGTGGTGCAATATTGTTTTGCAGTGTGTCCTTTACTGTTCTTCAGAAGCTTAAGCCATGGGCTGTGATGTTGCAGCATTAGTGTGTGTGTGATCCAGAGGGAATGAGGCAGCCTTTGTCCTTCATGCTAGGGCTGCACAATTTACTCTTCAGCAGGCTTAAATGGACTACAAATCCCATGGGATGTCCACAGGATACTGCATCCTCTCTATACTTTAATATTCATCCCAGTCAGCTGGTTGAAGACCTTCAAATTCCAATAGATTGATTTAATAATGTACAGGAACATGATTGATAATCCTGAATCTCTATAACATTTGTGTGTTGTTGCAGGTGGAAAACTCCCTGCCACAATTATGGTTTGATGGGGTTTCACAAGTTCAGTTTGATGTCTCGTTTCTCTTCAGACCTCAACCTCTGATCCCAGGACTCTGGCTTACCACAGCATGTATGACTAAGCATGGTCTACCACTACCTAGGTAAATGCTGTTGGATGGGCTGGAGACACACACACACACACACACAAAGAATACAATAAATTAAATGGAGAATAAGTACCACAGACTTGCCTTAAAATGAATTGAGATTGTTGGAGAAATGATCTACGTTGTGACCTTATAATCGTTCCCTGAAAGACAGTTTGTGGATGCAGTAAATGTGAACATTGTGTGTGTGTGTGTGTGTTTTGAATGCTTTAAACTGCCCTATAGTGGCAGTTTAGTCTTTCATGAAGCACTGGATAAAAAATTAGCTCATTATAATTTGCTCTTATATTCCATGTCTGAATGGATTTTGAATGGTTTGAATGGATTTAAGGATCAGCTTACTGCACGTTACATTAACAAATTCCCTTTTGGATCCCAAAGAAAACTAAGGTAGGGAGAAAGTATGTATGTTATTCATAAAGCATAATGTTATTCTGGTAAATCTATCAACTCTCTCCCGTGTACACTGGATCATTCACACTGGAGAAAAATGGTGTACATGCATCCCTCACACAGAGACATACAGTATGAAACTCTTTACCCCAGATTAAGTTTTCAGATGAGTTTGTTTCCAGTCATTTTCAGCCTAGCTGAGCAATATATGCTTGCGCACTAATTGCCAAACCAGTTTGTGTAAACAGTGAATCAGTCTGTGAATTACCAAACAGCTGAGGTCAACTTTAACGCTGGTTTGAGTAATTCTGTAATGTGGCTTGTTTTAGTGCTTCCCTTGAAGGTTGATTACAGAGCAGCATGTTGCTTGATGTGATATTGAACGTCATTAGCGTTTAGCTGATCGGGGAGCTATGTTGGCCGTCAGCCTAAAAGCGTTCTTTTTATATACACCAATGAAACCCAGTAGCCCAGCTAAATTCTCTGCACACCCTAAAACACTGAAGAAAACAAGCAAACGTTGCTGGTTGAGGCACTTGACAATCAAAGTCACTGATTAGGTCAAAATATATTGTTGTATTCCAAGTCTTCTGAAGTCACGTACCAACCTGAAATATCAATTTTTGCTGAAAGTTTTCCCTTTCACCATTCACACACATTCAAATTGCTTTGGATAAATGAATATGTTTTGAATTTTTTTTTAATTCAGGGATTAAATGTCTAATCATCGTAATGCGTTGTGCATTGTATCAGGATTGATGTCAGTGAAGCCAAACAGCATTGTGGTGTTTTCATAACCAATTGTGACAGACTGAGTTAATGACACTGAAGTGCAAATGATATTGAAGTCGCCATAAAATGGAAATCCTCCCTATTTTATAAATGCATGTTACTGAATTGTAAACGTTTTCCATCCATGCATGTTTAATTGTTTTGACCTCATAATTTGCAATAACACATACACTCACCTACAGGATTATTAGGAAGACCATACTAATTCTGTGTTTGACCCCCTTTCACCCTCAGAACTGCCTTAATTCCAACATGACATCATGACTTTTGCGTAAACATATACGCCACTTTCGAGTCAGGTGGCGTGTTATCTCTACGCATTTTGAGCTATCCGCGTGTATGCGTATATGTCTACGCCATTAACGTCCGCGTCATTCCGCGTGTCCGTACGCGCAGTCAAATCTCCAGCCATAAATGCCATTAACCCCAGTGACGGTTAAGTTTAGGGATGGGGTTGAGGTAAGTCGAGACTTTTGCCCCCCCATACCCCCCCCCCCCCAATTAAAATAATTGGGTATGTGCCTTTAGAACATTCATTTGGACATTCATGCCAATCTCTGTACCCCTCCTGGGATTTTATCCCTCATTTTTGCTAGCCATTCTTCCCCACTCAGCAGCTTTTGGTCTTTTTTGTGCATGTTCCAGTTATTAATTCTTGTGTTTAATCTTTACCTCAAAACATAATTTTCCTCAGGGTTTGCTCTGAGGCTTCTGAATTGTTCTTTCATTTCTCAGATTTAATTTTCAGTTGTTCCCATTTAAGTATCAACTTTTCCTCCTAAAAGGACACACAAAGAATTTAATGAATGTGGATAGCATATAGTTTAGAATAGATCATTTGGTCTTGAAAGAATTTAATGAGTTCATGTTGAAATCTTTGAATTTGGAACTTGAGGAACGAGAGAACAGTTTGAGACTTTGTGGAGATCTCCTTTGAAACGCTGTAAGAGACACATTTAATGTTGTTAAAAAAAGTTTGTAGTTCTGTAGTATCAAATTATTAATTAATGCAGTCATTTAGTCATTTTTTGGTTATTGTTTCATTTATACATTGGTGTTGATTAATGTTGCTTGTTCGTTCATTCGTTCGTGTAACAGTTCATTAACTCATCCATCTGGTCTTTGGATCATTCGTTTATTTGGGTGATTTATTCTTTTTTTATTTGGGTGATTTGCTCATTCACTCTTCTATTTATTAGGGATTTTGTTCATTCATTAATTTGATCATTTGTTTGTTCAGGTCATTTATTACTGTAGGTAATTTGTTTGTTTGCTTATTAATTCATTCATTAGGTCATTTATTTATTAATTAATTTGCTCATTTGTTTATTCTGGTCATTCATTTGATCATTTGTTAATTCGGTCATTCACTGATTCTCACTTCTTACGGCATCATGCTGTCCCTCCTATCTGACTTAAGCCCCTCCTTTTCTCTCTCTCTTTTTCTCCCTCACTCACTTTCTCTGTCCGTTTATCTTCCTCTAACACTCTCTCTCCCCTTCATCTCACCTCCAACTAGTCAGTGTTCTGTCTCTCTGTCCTGCTGTGTCTCTCTCTCTCTTTTCCCCTCTCTGTCTGTCTCCTTCTCTCTCTCTCTCTCTTTGGTGTGCTCAAGCTCCTGTTTGGTTTACTGTCTGTGTGTGCGTTACCGGTCTCGTTCCTCTGCGGACCTGAATCTCCATCTGAGCCCGGGACTCCAGCTCACTCTACAGCAGGTAAGACTCCGGCATGCCTCTCTACCACACAGAAAAGACTTATGGAATGACTAGAGATGGTAAAACAAGGAACTTGTGATGAGCTGGAGGCAGCAAGGAGAACAGGTGCCACAGACAGCTGAGGAAGTGAGACATAAAGTACACTGATAACAGGAAGAAATGGTTAAATGATCAAGTATGGGGAAGATTAAAATGGTTAGGGGATGCACAAAGAGAAGGAGAGATGGTCATCCTCTATCAAAGTCAGAGTGGCTGCAACATCATCTTCATGTAATATCCCATTCACAAACCACAGCTGTGCTCTGCCAGCCCTCTGCACTGTCAGTGTGTGTGTGAAGGAGGGAAAGAGAGCTTGTACAGCATTACTGGAAATGTAATATATTATATCATATTATATCTACAGAAAATGGGACAGTAAAATGAGAAAAGACTGCAGAGAGATTTAGAAAACACAAACTTGAGGAATCGTTCATTAAAAAGCGATTTAAACCTCAACACAATGATGAAGGCAATGTGGCAGAGCATTCCATTCATCTATCCATCTGTCCATCTATCCATCTATCTATCTATCATCCATCCATCCATCCATCCATTGTTATATCGTTCATCTGTCATTCTATCTATCATTCTGTCTATTTTATCTATCAGTCTGTCTGTCTATATCTGATGTTGGAGTGTTGTTTCTCTTAATATGTTTATATACATACGCGCTGATTCTATTATAAATTTACAGAGATAAACAAGCCAAATAACATTTCTGTAATAATGAGATTGTCTGAATCAATTGATTTACTTTTCTGTCTCTTTCATATCTTTTTCTACCCTTCTCTCTCATACCAAGTTATCACTTGCATGCACACAGGGTCTTCCCATTGACGTTCTTAGTTTTATATTGAGCTAATTTCAATAAATCTAAAACTAAGCCTTACAGAAACACTTTTAAGTCTCTTTATAATTTTATAAGTGGAGATTTCAGGTTTTACAATCCTTGAGGGAACATTTGATCACAATGTACGCAAACCCTCTACATACAGCTTTTCTTATAGTCCAGATGTTGCAATCACACAATCTGGGGATTGAATTTGCACAGAAAGAGAGGGAGAGATTTACAAGGATGACAGAGGATAAGGAGAAGAGCTTGGCTGCATTAGTGCTGCTCCAGTCCTGGTGCCGTAACGTGTCTTTGGGTTCAAAAACTCTCTGATGCTTGCTGTCAGGGTGTGGGGACTGCTGGAATGGTGTTTGCGTGTTAGCTGAAAGGATGGCATAGCAAAAAGATTATATCAATTCTGCAGTGATGGCACAAAGAGAGAGAGAGAGAGTGCATGTGTGTGTGTTGTAGAGAGAGAGAGAGATGCATTACTCCTGTAGGCTATCCTGTTCTGGTTAATGAACCAAATCAGTCACACACACTCAGTCTCTTTCACCTTTTTGGCCATTCAACTCTTTTTTTACTAGATTAACTGGCATCCACCAGTGGTTACCAGTTTAAAGTGTGTTTTTTTGAAGTAGTCTTTTTTTTCTCCTGTGGTTTCTCTGGCGTGGTTTACTGTTGTCCTGATTTAAAGATGAAGTGTGTAATTTTGTACCAAAGGAGCAGTCCACCTGCAAGTCCACAATTAAATAATTTTCAGTTGAATTTGGGAAACGAGCTATTTCGATAACTTTAGTTTGATTTGTTCATTGCAAACAGCTGAAAGTCTGTAAATTTTACTAATAAACCTTATTTGCAATGGGTGTTGAATAATTCCGATTACAACAGTAGCATGTTACATTTTTACAACAACTACACATATTCATATAAAACTATATAAAACATACATTTTTAACAGTCGTGAAGTAATTACTTATTCAGAATAAGTACCTGCTTACTAATAGAGTATGTGATTTTGGATGCAGCCCAATTTTTTATGCTCTTCCCTTGCTAACTTCCCTCCACCTCATTCACTTGGATGTATATCATTGCTCACGTTGCCCACTGGCAGAACCCTTGAAGCACTCTAAACCCTTGATCACTTAGAATCCGCAACGGAGCCGATTTATTATTTACAGTTTTTTTCTTTATGAATATGTTTTATGCACCATATAGGCCTGTATGTATATATCTTGTACCCAGCGCAATTGACTTTGTACACTGACGCATGTATCATTCTTATTTTGCACCTGACGCACAGCAGACTTTTTTCCTCCACAGACGCACGTCTTTAAGTTAGGGAATTAACTTGCGCTCCCGGGGGCAGTTCAGCGAAAAGAGGAGGCGAGTTCCGGCACAAACCTTCCCTGGTGCTATTTTGCAGCTTCTAGAAAACAATTCTGCCACAGACCAGGAAAAACCTAGTCTAAAGTCAGTGGCACGTTATTCAGATGCTATTCTAAGGGCGCATGCTTGACAATGTAGCGTGTGCACTTTGCTTCTCTCATCTACACAGACGCAGCAGGTCTCTTTTTTGCAAATCATACATTATTACAAGGAAAAATACTACCACACGAGGGAAATAATTGTGGTGCATACATCTTGCTTACACATTTGCCCAAATTATTATAAGCCTGTTTAACCGAAGCTAATTTGGGGGGGTTCCTCCCATCCCCATACAATGTCACTTCTCTGTCTTTTACTGCCCTGATGAGAGCGTCGGTCTTCTCGGCTGTGAACCGCTCCTGGCAAATCCGCCATAGCAATCCACCATGGAACAAGCCCGTCTGCTCTTAAAGGGAATGTGAGAAGACGCTCTGATTGGTTAATTGCACATTACACCCGAACCACACCTATGAGTACTGTAGCTACTTCAGACCAACCCATTTTAGATTTTAGATATACAACAGCAACAGTGCCCGAGATCCGCATACAAAGTTACTTCCGTTTCGCGTTTGAGTTTCAGATTGTTAAAATAGGGCCACATAACTATAAAGGTAGCTACAAGTAGTATGTGGTTAAATGTCAAAATAACTCCAATTTCATACACTTGTAGGTGGGGTAAATGAATCACGACCTACTGTGAAGTCACAGTCATGGTGCATTGTGGTGTATGGATCTGCCTGAAGTGTGCATATTGAGTAGACTCACTTTCCTCAGTTAAAACTGAGGGATCGAGGGTCTGTCCAAATAAACTTCCCTCATCCACTTGACGAAGCAGTTTAAAATGGTGGAGGTGATTCCCGCAAGGGGAAGTGCTTAGGGAAGTTCACAAGTCTAAAAGAGGAGTTAAACCCCGCCCAGAGAGAGACAGAAAGAAAGCGTTTCCACACGTCATAATTTCGGAGAAAAATGATGACTCAAGAGATGCATGACTGCGCATCATTCTGAATCTAATCTGGATGAAGGTTTAGACAAAAATACAATATAGAAATTAACGCAATAAAATATTGTGGGAGCAATTAACGTGTTGTGAATATGATGAAAAAAAATGCTGGCACTGGCAATTTCAAAGTGAAAATTGATTCTACGCCATTTTTGTCCAAATTTCTGGAAACGTATATGCAAACGTGACACTCGACAAATCTATTGAGATGTTTCATGTGTTCTAGCTCAAGCACGCCTAGTGCAACTAATGAAGCCCTTGGTTAGCTGCCTCAGGTGTGCTCAAGAATCTACTCTTTTATGAGTACTGTGAATTTGGAGTTTCTGCTTTTGTCAAATACTGTTTTGCTATATAGTAGGGAAGTATGCCAGAGATGTTGTATTTCAGAAGATCCGAAACAGCAATCCCTACCGATAACCGTGAAAACACGAATTGCTGGAAAAACTGCTATTACCGGAGGTTAAAACGAAAAATTACACACTTTCTGCTTTTTTATGTTTGGTGTGATTATTTGTTAGACACATTGTGTCTTTTGTGTAGTTATGGGTCATTAACTGTGGTTGTGTGTTTGTGTTTTTCATTCAGTATTGGATGAACAGATAGACATCATTGAATTTGTGTGTGTGTGTGTGTGTGTAATTGCGTACGTGTGGATGTGAGAGTGGTCAAGATTGGACAGCTGACACTAATTGAGTATTGGCAGATAGAGAATGCAATGTTGGTGTGTGTGGGATGGTGTGTGTATGTTTTGAGTTTCTCTCCTACGTGGGCAGCTTTTAGATGAAACTCAACAGCCACCTATCTCTTGTGTGATCTGTTTCTGTCTATCTATCTCTCTCTCACACACACACATCACTCAGTGAGGCTTTCTGGAGATTAATTAATTAATGCGCTATATTGTTGTGACAGTCTTGAAATGATAGATTAATTGATTCAAGACTTTGTGAGGTCTGCGTTATTTCAACTTGCATTAGTGGCCTCACGTAAAACAATCAAAGCAATTACGACTGATGTCTCATCAGAACTACGTATGCATACTAACTGAATCTGAAGTGAATTGTGATTTGGAGGATATGGTGAAGGTATGCCATTGTTTACTTCCATTCATGTCATTCCAAACCAGCATGAATTTTTCTCTGTTAAATTAAAAAAAGGTGAATTTTTGGATAATATTTTGGTCAGCTTTTTAATACATTTTTTTATAATCACATCCAAGTACTCTGAGGGCGAGGGTGCGAAATCTGTTGCGCGTATACGTCACTCATTGTTTACACAGATTTCAGAAGTGTTAAGGCCATTGCACACCGAGCACGAAATATTCGTATGCGTATTTTCGTGTTCGTCAGCTTAAAAATTCGTCACGCATAGAAACCTTGCACACCGAGTCCGTTGCGTATTTCTTAAACCTTTGCGGGGAAAAACGCAAAAATACCAAATGGATTCGTCAAGCAGTGAGGATGATTTTTGCCCTCTCTCTTATTGAAAAGGGAAGAAAGAGAAAATATTGCGTCCATCCAATCCTGAAATTGCGCCGAGAGGAAGGAGAGTTCCTTATCAAGGAGTTGCGAATTCATCCTGAGCGATTCAAAATTATTACCTCAGAATGTCAGTGGGACAGTTCGATGCTTTGCTAGCGATGGAGCCACATATTAAAAACAAGACCACCAATTTCCGTGAACCAATCGATTCTGAACGGAGACTGGCAGTGTGTCTGAAATGGACCAGGTATGGACACACACACGGACATACACACACTCGCGCGCGGCCCGGTGGAAGCGCTGGGCAGACAGAACAGCTAGGCTGTTATTGTGTATATTGTGCCCAAATAATACATTAGTTATCGAATAGGCTGCTCAATCACACCTTATTCGATCCTAAATTTCAATCTGATTGAAAGGGGAGGTTTATTAATTTCATAATCCAATATAGAGAAGAGAACATAAACACTTGATCGAATTAAAAACCGAAACTGAAAGCACGGCGCATATGTGCAATGATTTGAGGACGAGCTCCCCCTGGCCCTGAATTGTCAAAAGACCTCTCAAAATGCTGGCTCTGGATGCGAAAAACGCAGAAAATCGAACCCGATCCGATTAATTTTATGACGGACGAAAGTTTCGGAGGCGGTGTGCAAGCGTGACTGACATAACGTGAGGTCGAATTTTTTTTTTAACGTGCGAAAATTTCGGATGCGAATTTCGGACTCGGTGTGCAACGGCCTTTATCCTTCACTGTGAATATCTAAACATATTATTTACATGTATGGGATATTGCAATGGAAGACGATTTCGATATATCAACAGACAACTGTGATTTTTTTCGCAACAGTGCAAGAGATCACTTCCGGCGCTTTCCGCCGCTTGCTCAGACTGAAGCGCCCGTATACTTCAGATCACTTGGACGTGGCTGTGGTTACAAGAGGTAAAAACGATATAAATACTGTTCGTTTTCTCACACAAACCGCTCGTTTCGTGTCTTAGGCCATCAACGTGTACTTACATTTACGAGTCATTAGATCATATTTAATTTGGACCTCTCTGTGCATGCTCTTTGAGGTGAACCCAGGGTGGACCCCATAAACCTCCATTATATGAATGACCTACAAGAACGGTTTGACCTAAAAATATCAAAATTGAAAATACTGTGGAAACAAAGACACCTACATCTTGGATGCCCTTGAGGTATAAGCTAAAACATATCAAAAATTAATTTCAAAGTGAACTATCCCTTTAAGAGGCGAACATTATCAGTGATATTTCAGCAAGTTTTTCAGCAAGGGTATGCAAATTCACCAAGAGTGAGTTTTTCTTAAAATGTGTGTGTGTGTATATATATATATATATATATATATATATATTTAACCTTTTTTAAGAAATGAAATGGGAAAAAAAAACTCTGTAATTTTTTTTTTGTGTGTGTGTGTTCCATGGAAGAAAGTAACTATTGTTTTAATATTAGTCAGTGCATGTGTGCACCTGTGTAGGCTATATGAACCATATTTACAGCCATGTATTGAACAGCTGCACCTACAGAAGTCACATTCACAACGCAGGAGACTGATCTTAAATCATAACCAAATATTTGAGCTGTCAAAGCCCCTAGATTTCGCACAAATTCAACTTTAAATTCCCTTTAATCGTTTATGCCCGATCACATGTTCATTCAAGGTCAAACGGTCTGATAACTGCCTCCTCTCTTTGTGCTAAAGCAGACCACTGCAGTCAGGTCTTGGCAGTTGTAGAAGGTTGTAGGCTGGCAGATATCCTGGGTAATACACTAGATGGATGGATAGATCTCTCTATGTTCTCTTTCTCTGACTCATAATTATTCTTAGTAACTATAATTATCTATAACAAACATTTTATAGTTTAACACATCTCCATGACTTGAGGGTGTTTATCTAGTTTTCTCTTTAAATAAAATGCTACCATTTTCACTTTTCATTTTTTGAACAATTTGCCTCACACATTTAGTTTCGCAACAGCCAGCCAAAGGGGGCAATTTCAACTGAGCATATGCATTTTTTTTAAAAAAAAATAGACTACATTATGTTCTACATTATGTTCTCATCTATACAATAAATGCACGTTCTTAACTGCCCAGGTAATTGCAATGGTATGACATGACCTATTTTACTGGTGGCCAAATGACACTTTAAAATCAGTCATGGTTACTATGAAATTTACATTCAGAAATGTACATTCATATGTAAATATGAAGGTGCATAATCATAATTCGCACCCTGATAGCACTTAGATGTTTCTGCCCACTTTCGTTCATGTGATTGTCCTCTACTTTTCTGCTACAGACTGAAGTGTGAAATATGACACACATTAACTTTCAGCTAAAAGAAAAATACTGCAATTTTATGGTGTTGTGATTCTCTGATCAGTGATGGATCATAATTACTGATGCACCAATATTATTACATTTCTGGATATTGATAAAGTAAAAATTATTTTATTATTTGTTATGCCCAATTAATAATATTAATATAAAATATTTTTTATTAATAATATTAAAGGTGCACTATGTAATTTTAACAGCTAGCAGTTGAACTCGGTACTGCAGGTAAAATGAAAAATTTTGGAGAGAGAAAATTTTTTTGACGGTCATGTGGGTTGCCAGATTGAGTATAGGCAGCAGAAATTAGCGCAAATGACAATGCAAGGCGACTAGCATCAGCTAATGTATACGTTTACAATGTTTTCCAAAGCTTTGTGTACAATTACGATCTCTGATACTATTGGGTAAAGTAGCAGTGGGCGGGATCACACAGACCAAAACAAAAACAGACATTCTGACACAGAACACACATTTCAAAGTAGAATAACTGGCTGTACCATTGCTTTTCAGATAAATGAGTAGCCTATTTGAACTCAGCATATTTCCTACATCTGTGCAAACAAATTATGGTATTTGTTATGCTTTAGTAGTCAAAAAATGTCGCTATTATCAAGAAACAAATTCTGCTATGTTGTTTGTGTCCTTGTAAGTGACATTGTGAGGGTATCAGGGTTTTGAAATAATTATGTGTGTGTTTGATGCCAAGCCTTTCATATGCGTGTGTGTGTGTGTGTGTGTGTGTGTCTGTTTATCTCATTTGGATTTGATCCGTAATGCTAAAACACCTGCTAATTATCCACTCAGATTGAAGCCGCATGCTAATGAACAGACACACATTATCACACACACAGTACTCTGTGAACCGATAAACACATAAGAGGTTTTCTGTTAAGTTATTATTTGGTGTGACAGTGTGTGAATGTTCTCTATGGGAGTGCAGCGTTCAACAAGAAGGCATAGAGAGAAAACTTTCTCACCTGTGCTAATTTATAGGCTACATTTGTGCCAAAGTGCGAACATGTAGGGACATGAGCTATATCTTTTACCCTTTGGACTGTTTACACAAATCTATCATGCCCTCACTTTTTATTGTACTTTTATGGTGTTTTTGTTTTCTGAAATATCTTCTTGTTGCAGACTTTGGTATCAATGGGTGTATCTATTCTTAGCTCTTTGTACCATTTTAAGGTGACTATTTATTACCTTGACTTGTGTTCGGCAAGGGAAAAGTCTAACTTTAGACTGACGTTTAAGGTCACTGTGTCGCACCAGGAGTCACACCTTCAATTAGCCAATCCCTGACCTCCTAAATGAGGTCAGCACTGTGGCGGAGGTCCACCGGGAGAGCAGTCTAAAACTGACTCAGTCTTATCCGGTTACTCTCACTGTTCTTTCTATAGCTTTCTGGATGATCTGAAATACACACTGTGATATGCCCTAAATTTGCACATTTAACTTTAAAAGTAGCTGAGCTTTGGAGAAAATATACTAGTTTATACATAGTGAATAATTATTACAAAATGACTGATTTCTAATTAAAAATATATCAATTTGTAATTTATTCCTATGATACCTTCTTCGTCTTCAGTGTCATATGATCCTTCAGAAATCATTCTAATATGAAATCTTTCAAACATTTCTTATTATTTTCAATGTTGTGCCACTTACTATTTTGTTTGTGGAAGTCATGATACATTTTGTCAGAATTCTTTGATAAATAGAAAGTTAAAAAATAACAGCTTTTATTTGAAATATTTAACTGTCTTCTATACTGTCGTCTTTGATCAGTTTAATATGTCTGTGCTGAATATACAGCACATGCAAGCTCATTCTCTTTCTGTCTCTTTTGCAGAGGTAAATTGTTCATTCAGTCAGCAGAAAAAGAGAGGTACAGTGCGTTCCTTCGCCTTTCCCTGAATAGTGGTTTTCAGTTACAGTATCTTTGCTTTGTCATCTCAGAAACCCGCTTGATTTTTAAGGGACACTCCCACCTAAAGGGCAAAATAATAGAAGTCATAACAGTCTATATGAATCCGCAACTTCAATCTGACGACCAGTAGGATTTAATGTCTTAGCACTGTGGGGAGTAGAAAAGTCCTTTAGTCTGATAGAGTTCCCGAGGTTAAAAGATACTGCCTTTGAGTCCATACTAACTGTGATTCGCTCCCCCACTGAATCAAGATTAGTTTTGATTTGTCCTCCGAGATAATTAGCCTGCAGTCTGACCCCATCCACTCTCACTGAACCAATGGCAATGATTCACTTGCACCAGGGGACACATTAATGTGGTTCTTTTCGAGCTGAATCAAATCCAGGTTTAAAAGTTCAACCAAAAATCTAAGAATCCGTTGAGTTATTAATATTCATGACTGCTTCATATTTGGAGCAATTGCTCAAGAATATTCTAATAATAATCATACAAGTAAATAATGACTTCACTGCTCTCGGTGCCACGTTTTAAAACCAAGAACCAATCAGAATCATCATCATTTGTGCCAGGCCAATCATAACCAACCAGGATTGAGGGCGCACCGCAGTTCTGAAGGTCGTTTTCCCCCCTGCAAAACAGACATGGCATAAACATGTACTGTAACATTGGTACCACTTAAAGCCAGTGAATTCTGGGATAGCCCAGGAGATAGTAATGGTCATGGTGTGGAATGAAGTGACTTAATTAGGCCGAGCAGTGCTTTAATACCCACAGGGCTCTGGACAATTACAGTAAGAGGCCATTATTACAGTATTAGCCTACTCTCTCTCTCTCTCTCTCTCTCTCTGTGCGTGTGTGTGTGTAACTGCATATATAGCTCAATAGTTTCATTTATGACCTGTACGACCATGAGATGTAAGACCTCTCCCTCTCTCTTTCATTTCGCTGTTCTCTATGAACACTTAGCGCAGTGTTTTTGCCTCAGGCTCAGGCTGGTCACTAGAGTGTAAAATAACTGTATGAGTGTGTGTATGTTTTTTTAGATTTATGTCGCAATATCTAAACTCCTGTAAGAAGCAGATTAGTGCTCTACTGCCCTTGATACTGATCCAGGACCTCGTTGGCTGTCTTGCTGTAGACATGACAAAGATAATCTGTCATGGTTAAACACATGTAGCAATGTCTGATTTCTGAATGAATCATTCAGTTTTTGAATCATTTCAATTTCAACTCTCTGGCTCAATAGAGGGAATGCATTGACGTCACTTTCCCGCCGTAACAACCCCCCTCAGCCTGACTGAGTGGCAAAAGATCTGCTGCGTGACTGGATTTAATAGGGGAAACTGCGAAAATACGACTAAAACGAACAATTTTATCAATTTAAACTAAATTTTTGGACTCAATATAGTGTTCCTTACAACTTACTAAAAATCTAGTGATCCATGGATATTGACATGCAGCCAGGAATCGTGTTGCCTGACATTTATGTTTGCCTGATTTCGACACCAGGGAAACAAAAGCAATACAGACCTAAATATAAAACAAATTTGCCTGTGAACGCTTTATGTAAATACAATAGGAAGGTCTAAATCCGGGTGATCACTTATATCAGTGTTGTATATAGCCTATATAAATCATCATATTGTCCAGCCCTAAAACTTTATAGTTTTTTTTTTTGGTCATTAAAAAAAACATCCAATAATGCAGAATATGGCATGATAAATATTTAATTGATGAGTTGTTAATATATAGCCTATAACAATACAAAATGTATGGGTATGGTTTTACATCTAAATTCAGCATATTGACTCAAAATGATAACTGCAAATCCACCTTTCGCTGACTGGAGTCCAGCTGTTTCTGTGAATTGCAGCGATCCATTTGCTCCTCTTTCTATAGCAGTCTGTAAAAATAAACCTCCGATTTTTTGTCAAATCTAGTTGTACAGTCAGTCGCAAAGCTCTTTCCACTTTATGTGTTGTGTTTGTCCTTCGCGGCATTCACGCTGAAAACAAATACAGCCGCTCTGTATTTTTGCCACTCACTGTGGGTAACTACAGGCACTCCGGCTGAAGGTGACGTCACGCGCATTCCCTCTATAATTTGGTCACAATGGGTAGCGGCTCACTGAAGGGGAAGATCATCAGTGAATCAAAAACAATTTTGCTCTGCTCCTCGTTACAACAAAGCTGTAATATTACTTCAGAGAAAGGACTTGGAGTATCACATATTGATTATATTTTTGGTGCATTTGCATGCTGTTTGAAGCTTGAATAACTTTAGTCCATATGTAGTCCATATTCATTACTGTTGACTTGTCATGTGTTCGTGCTGATTTGTGTCTTACACTGAAGGTTTGCTGACTGCAGAGGGACTCAACTAATTATATTTTCGATGATTCTTAAACGGTGCACAACAATCCCCTCTAGTGCCCGTGTACGCACACACTTATACTCTAACATACACTTTGCACCAAGCATGAGGAGAATACTAATTTGATGTAGGTCCTCTTTTTTCACGCTATAAGCTGTGGACATGATAAGAATGGAAATGGAGGGAGAGAGAGGGAGAGAGAGAGAGAAGAATACAGGAGAAAAGGAATGAATGGAAGTGAGGAGTGTGAATGAAAAAAAATAATAACACAATTTCAGCTCACACTAAGAGGGATGAATTAGCAGAGCATCGGAAATTAGTTTGAAATTAATCTCAATAAGCGATTCTTTGTGCATCCTCTGGTTCTAAAGTGGGATGGATGAAGGATAGCTTTCCCTTTAAATCTTTCATTCCTGTTATGGTGTAGATCGGGCTAGTTCTGAATCAGTTTGTTTGGTTCGTTGTGGTGAAGTGGTACAACTTCAAAACGAGGACTAAAACAGCTGTGAGATGAACTTCTTCTCAAATAGTGTTGTTTTGGCATTCACTTTTGGTGTGGTACAGTAGTTAAAGAAAAGGTTCACCCAAAAATGAAAATCTTGTCATTTATTCACTCTCATGTTGTTTCAAAACTGTGTGACTTTCTTTTGAGAGATCTCTCTGTTTTTGTTCGATCAGTGAGTCAGAGGTCTATTATTGTTTGAAACTCAAAGGTCTTAAATGAGGAAATCAATCGTTTTTATAAATTTCATATAAAGTTTACTTTATCCTACTTTACCCTCATTCTAACAATCTAAGCCCCTTTAATACAGTAATACCGGTAAATTTCCAGAATGACTTTACCGGTACATGCAGCACAGTCTCATGCCAAGACGTCATATAACTGACGTCTTGGGACATCTTTTGACCATACGTCAACATCCGCCTTTTTAGGGTACCCTTAAACGTCGGTTGGATGACGTTATCGGATCCTAACCCTACCCCTAAACCTACCCCCTCACCTAACTGACGTTGAAGGTAAAGCGTCAGTTGTATGACGACCCGGAATCGTCATGTAACCGACGTTTAAGGGTACCCTAAAAAGGCGGATGTTGACGTATGGTCAGTTATATGACGTCTTGGGATGAGACTGTGTTAGTACATGTAGGTCTACTCACTGTATTCCGGACATTGCGATATTCCGGACACTAGGCCGCATTGCCACCTACTGGCGAACGTGTAAGAACATTTATGTTTAGATTACAAGATTGACAACTATCTTTACACCTCAAAACACCAACTTTTGTATATTAAAACTGGCGACGTCCTGGCAAGATCCTTGATTAGTTTACTGGGTTTCGTTGCTAGAGATTCTTGCCTGGAGAGGGAGTGGCGGTGTTCAGAAGCCCCAAGTCCTGGCTGCTAAACTGTTGTTGAAGATGTGCTCAGGGGTCATGTCAGTAGCTCAAATTCTGAACAGTAAATTTAGTGATTCTTGTGATGAACAGAACATCTTAGAACGAGACATAATATGAAAAATTGTTGTTTATTACACTTCTGACTGCAGATAGAGACAGATCATTCACTTTACAGCACTTGCGGCAGATCCGAAATGACCGCATCGGCGTATCTTTAATGATTAGACCCAGCTTCGACAGTTGAATGAATAGTTCACATATACATTTCGAATTAATAATTGTTCCTAGATGAACAAAACCTGCGCTCGTTGAAAGCCATCTTATTGTAAGCATAATCCTCTGATCATTCGGGCTTGTTGTTTCCGGCCGGTTTGGGCGCATGACATATGTCACGACCACACGTTAACGATTGGCTATGGCAGATCCTGAGTGACTCTTAACAGAGTGACTCTTAACTTTAACAGAGAACCCGCCTACAAGGAATACAAGGATCTCTGAGGCCAGACTCTCCGTACAAATGAAATGTATGATTACTTGTGACGTCACGTGCAAAGTATGAATTCTCTGTAAACCAGAAGTCTAAAGGATCCCGTAATGACTTTGGCAGCAAACCCAGAATCTGTTTTGCAAGGAACTGACATTTGTCATAAACTGTCCGCCAACAACCAGAACCTGTTTTCTCGTGAGTCACTTCAATCAAATCACCATTAAACATCTGCAGTGGAGTCATGCTGTAAATTGAAGATCATTTTCTCCACCATTAAATCTTTGTACTGATATTATGTCTGTACAAAAGTGATTAGCTCATATTCAGACGGCCACAGCTGCTACAAAATCATTAGCGGAAAATGTATGTTTCCATGTTCCTCTTGACTTCCTTGAAGTTTGTAATCAAATTAGTTAATTTCGTTGTTTATTGCTTTTTTTTCCTTTTATGAATGTGATCATCAGTATATTATGCCATAAATAAGTTTCTGCATTATTCCTTCAGTTTTTTGTTACTCCTGTAAAACTATTAGGCTATATTATATAGATGTTATAATTGATAATCTACTGTAAATATAAATATTTATAATAAATTCAAATAAAAATTAAAGTGGTATAGCTTTCAAACTTTTTTTTATTATTATTTCTGATTAGTAGCCCAACTGTAGTTGTAAACCTGTTTCTCTTTCATGGCTCAGTAGATTCATATACAAGTATCAAATTGTCTCATCTGTGTCTCATAAGAATTTTGGGGATACAAGTGTTGACCAATTAATGTGGATAGGATAACTAAAGCCTTGGAGTTATCAAATTCTTTGATGAGAAATGTTTGAGTTCGTATTGAGATCTCTGACTTTTATTACAAACTTCCTTCCTGAGCACATAGATTTCAAATAAAACTATAGAGAAGACTTTTTCTGTGTAAAAAGCGACTAAAGCTCAATTTGATCTCCATTTAATATCATCTGCTCTTGCTCTTTTATTCTTCTCCTCTGCTGTTCTCAAGACTGCCTATATTCATTACTTCAGCTGCCTGTGTTTTTCTCCTCAGCTAATGGAATAGTGTGCCTGTGTTTGTCAGTGTGAGTTGAAGTGACTGAACAGTGTTGGTGTTTTAGTAGGTGTATTTGAAACCTTGAATGAAGCTTTTATCAGAAGGTTAAAGGGTTCTTTAAGAAAAGTGCGCTTGATCCTGAAATCTCTATCTATCCTTACCTGCGTTTCTCTCTCACACACTTTCAATGTCTGTATTAATGCAACTTTACACTTAATCCAATAAAATCACCAATTGTTTAATAGATGACTAGATGAAGTTGCCAGTATTTTTTGCAGATTTAATTTTCAATAATTAATATTCAGTCTGTGATGTAAAATATAATGAGCTGAGCTTTTTTTTTCAGTGTATAGACTTTTCATGTTAGCCATTTATCTGTTATCGACCATAACATGAAAATAATTCACAGCTTATCAAATTTCGAATATTGGTGCATCCCTAATTCAGACATTTTTAAATGTGTCTTAAGTGTCCAAATATGTTTGAACTCTCTGTATGTGTGCTGCAAGGCGTTAGTCCTCAACTTGAAGTGTTTTTGACCCAACTAATGCCACCTATAATATCACCAAAGGTCAAATTATTGATCTTTCAACTCAAACACATGGACGCACACACACACACAAGATGATGGTCGTATTACAAACACGTTTTTGAAGCACAATCTTCAATGCACCAGGTCTAGCTCTAGTTTTGAACTTCTGCATGCAGCAGCTCAAAGGTCAGTGTCACAGAAGAGTGCATGTGTTAGTGGAAGTCTGATATTTTAAAGCTTCCCAGGTTACCAGTTACAAGAATATTTTGATATTAATACTAAAATGAATAGAATATATATTTTTTTGTCCTTCAGTTTGTTGAAAGGAACAGTAGAAGCATTTAGTTGTGTTTTAGGCTGCAGAAAAGATTCCATTTTATGCTAAAGCTGTAAAGTTTTTGAAATCGTTGTCATAATCGTCTATTTGAGATTGGACCATGAAGGGAAATTTTGGTTATGTATTGTGAAAAGGAGTTCTTCATAATGAAAGCAGAAATGGAGTGTGTGTGACTGGCAGACAGGAAGGAACGGGATGGTATGCGTGAGCTAGTTGGAGGACCATATTGCCCTGAGGTATTGATGCATTGTGGGAATCCTGCAGCATGCATTGAGACTCATGCAAGACTGAGCATGTGAAGGAGGAAACTGGTAAAGCTATCACTCCTGTTGGCATATTAAGCACATGTAACACACACACACACTTTCATTTACCCAAAGCTATTTCCTTTGGTTTCCTAGACTTGAAGTCTTTTGCCTGATTCTCAGGGGGGCAAGGTTTGGCTGGTTAGCCGGTTCAGTTAGCCCGTGCTGGTAGACGTCATAACGGCACCATCTAAATGCAAAGGGCTGCTATTCAAAAGTTGTTGTTAGACATGTGGATTTAGGTCATGCTCTTGGGCACAATAAGCAAGATAACATTCAATGTATTCTATATCTTTCATTACATTTAAAGTCCCCCTGAAGTCGATGATTTTATCCCTTAAAACTCATCTTTGATGAGTCACCAAAATTACATATTTTAACATTTTTTCCTTGAAAAAAATAATTCTTTATTATCCTTTTCTTTAAGACCAGAAATGCGCCACAACTATTTTTCTTTCTCCTTAAGTTTCCTTTGCTGAAAGGTATGTTCTTCTCTTGATCCCTTATCTCTCTCTTTCACACACACACACACACACACACACACACACACACACACACACACACACACACTCATTCAGGGAAATGCTTTGTCCTACTCAAAAGAGTTTTATGTAATTGCTCACTGTCACAGCCCAGGGTGTTTTACTTTACTTCTATTCTAACGTTGCTTCACCCTATAGCCAGATGGTTGTAAAACCGGCACAAATGTATTTATGAATTTCAAAAAAGATGACCACCTCTTTGTCCTCCAACAGTTCAGGATTGCGAATGCTTTTCCCCCATACACAAATAATTTAGTTTTGTTGGATGTGCTCACGCTCCACCGACCTCCTGCTCAGTGATGTTTCATTATCTACATAAATTACAGGCATTTTATTGTTTCCTTATTTTGCCGTCCCGAAAAACCCGCATGCCTGGTTTCATGGCACCTCTTCTCTTCCCTCCATCCATAATTGATGAGAGAATATCTTTCTGTTTTTTAAACCTGTGCTCTGCAGTAGCAGCAATATGGAAAAATGACTCTCTGATTCAACTCAGCAGTGGTTTATCTATCCTAAATGTTAAAACTAAGTTATTGTGCATTTAAATAGTTTTTTAATAAAAAATACATTAAGTATTTAAAAAATTGCATGACACATTTAAACATTTAGAATGATGGCAGTTGACTCCACAACTGTTGATTGTATGGGTCGTTTATTATTATTATTATTATATTTATGTATTGTCAAATTATTTGAAAATGTTTTATTATAAAAAATGGTAATATATTTTAATTAAAAATCTTGAAAAATATTTCTTAAAAGGGTTGAAAAGTGCCAATGTGCTCTCTGTAAACTATTTCTGTTGAGTTTTATTAAAGAGTTTGAAAGATTTTTTTTTTTTCTGTGAATGTTGTTTAATGCATCATAACATGGAAATATGAGCTTTTTTAATGTTTAGCATGGACATATCAGCTGTTTTTACCTAATATTTTTAGATTTCTCATGTCAGCGATCCAACAATTTTAGAATTTAGTATTTTTGGACTGATTCTAATGTTTTCAAGACAGAAAAATACAGTATTACGTACATTTTACTGTATAGCACATAATGCTCCTTTTACAAAATAAAGAAAAATCTATTTCTGATGTAAAATTACTTCAGTGTTAGACGTAGTAGCACATGTGCATCTACAGCAAAAAGCATAACACCAGCTGGTCCATTTATTATCTCACACACACATGCTAACAAATACTCTGTTTACCAGCAACTGAATGAGTTTTGGGTTTGCTTGTCCTGGTTTAGCAGAAGGCTTTAGACCTCTTGGAGTCCTGTAAGAGATCCACAATCTGTCCGACAAGGACAAAACGCCTTGTGCACATGCTCACACCTGAATCAAGCTGTGCTTTCTATTCCTGAGTAGATAAACCGGAGCAGTTCGGAACACTGTGGCACGGATCAATGAACTTGTCTCTTATGTTAATGCAACGTCAGCGCAACACTCAATACAGGAATTGCAAAAGTTTAGTTTAATATATACATGGGCCCTAAAAAGTAATTGGAAACACAAAAAGAAACACAAAATGGGAGTCTTGTGACTTGCAAAGTTGACATATATTTACTTTTAGCAGATATGCATTTAGAAGATTTCTTTCATTTCTGGGAAAATTAACCCAAAATTGTGATGACTAATCCTGCACTTTACCTCCCACACTTCCTGTTTTTAAGGGAAGGACAATCATTTCTGCAGTTTTATTGGACTTTTCGCTCTACAGTAACATAACATCACTTTAAACCCTAATTAAAGGCCTGATTTAAGCTAAATTTCTCACTTGTAATTTATAAAAAGGGTTAGCAAATATCCATGTCTGAGGGAAAGATAACATTTTAAAATGCTATATGTTGGCAATAGAGCACATTTACATGGTGAATGGCCTTGGGTGAACAAATTCAACGTGTGAAAAGGCGTAAAGTGTGACTTAGTACTTTTTGAGGCCATGTACTGTAGAGAAAAAGGGAAGGAGAATAGATAGAGACACGTTTTGACTTTCTCCAGTATTGATCCAATAAAACCAATGATAGAGACAGATTAAGACAGAGGACAAGCACTGAAGAGTTTAAAAATCAAATGCCTCCTTCCCCTGAGTCCAGTGTGGTTTGGTTAATTATACATCATTAACAGCAGAGAAATGCACTGAAGGTTTTTAACTGGTCTTAACCGCACACACACAGAGTGGTGGGTTCTCTCTGTAGGTTCTGTGCCCCATAGCCCATGTAATTGACGATAATGACGATCTGACATTCCCGGCTCGTGAGATCTCTCACCTTGAGCAGAATTGAACTCCCAACCGCAATGCGGTTTCTCCACAACACCACAAGTTTACGACCCAGCGCACAATTGATGTTTAAAAGTGAAATTTGTTCGAACACCATGAGAGGGCGTCTGCTCGCAAAGACTCTGAAGAAAAATCTAGATTAGACTAAGTCCAGTCCTATTCATAGAGAAGATTCATAGTTTGACAAATCAGCCGTAAACACTGGTGCAGTGAAAGGAGAATATATAAACCTCTTTGCAGTCAAATAAAATGTGTAACTACAATCTTAAAAATAATAAATGTATTACTTAAAGAACTAGTTAATATGCTTTAATTTCATTCCAAACCCATTCCAAAATAGTTATTTTAGTGAATGTGCATGCTGCTCTTTTTCTGTATGAAAATGAAAGGGGTTTTGGGGTGTCATAAAAGTGCATGGTTCATATGATTTGTATGTCCTGAAGACATATGATAACTCTGTGAGATTTTTTTTTTTTGTATTTACTTAACATTCATAAATATGCCAAAAATATGTAATGTTGAGGTCATTGATAATAATGAAATTAAAAATTGTGCCTTTTCACTCTTTTATTTAGAGAAGATTCTTAACCACTGATCTATATAAACGACTGGATTGATCATTGCGTTTTAAACTGCAGGCATCTTTGACTTACAGCTAAAACATTGACCTAAAATTACCTGATTTGTGGCATATCAGTCGTGGCTTTGAATAGTTTTTAAGATAAATGTATACATTAATTGATGCTTGAAATTTTATCTGTAATGTGTATGGTCTTTTCAGGCAGGATAAGTGATATATAGATAACTTTAATGGGTTAGTTCACCCAAAAATGAAAATTAAGTCATTAATTACTCACCCCCATGCTGTACCAACCCCGTAAGACCTTCGTTCGTCTTCGGAACACAAATGAAGATATTTTTGATTAAATTTGAGAGCTGTATAACTACCACATTGGCTCCTAAGGGACTGCCTCTTGACGGCCCAAAAAGTCAATGAAGAAAATGTTTAAATATCCCAAGTGACTACCGTGGCTCAACTATATGTTTATCAAGCGACGCGAATACTTTTTGTGCGAAAAAACAAACAAAAATAACGAGTTTATTCGACTATTTCTTTTCTTCCCTGTAGGCCAGAACGAGACTTCCTTATAGATTTCCACGACGCATGCGCGAGAATTGCGATCTGAAGTAGTGTAAGCTGGTGTAAGCAGATCGCAAATCTCGCGCATGCGTCGTGGAAATCTATAAGGAAGTCTCGTTCTGGCCTACAAGGAAGAAAAGAAATAGTCGAATAAACTCGTTATTTTTGTTTGTTTTTTCGCACAAAAAGTATTTGCGTCGCTTGATAAACATATAGTTGAGCCACGGTAGTCACTTGGGATATTTAAACATTTTCTTCATTGACTTTCTGGGCCGTCAAGAGGCAGTCCCTTAGGAGCCAATGTGGTAGTTATACAGCTCTCAAATTTAATCAAAAATATCTTCATTTGTGTCCCGAAGACGAACGAAGGTCTTACGGGGTTGGTACAGCATGGGGGTGAGTAATTAATGACTTAATTTTCATTTTTGGGTGAACTAACCCTTTAAGATGGGTGTGTCTGCACTGTTTATTAAAGAGGTGCTATAAGGCCCTTTTCACAAGATGTAAAATAAATCTCTGATGTCCCCAGAGTGTGTATGTGAAGTTTTAGCTCAAAATACCCCACAGATATTTTTATATAGCATGTTAAAGTTGTTACTTTTTGAGGGTTAGCAAAAACGCAGTTTTGTGTCTGGCCCTTTAAATGCAAATGAGGTGCAGCTTTTATGTGCAGCTTTTATTTTGTATGCCTTTTATGTTTAAACCGGGTCAAAAAAAAAGATGGAGACACTCAAGAGACTCAAGTGTGCGGTTAACTACAATTCATTTTGCGATTTAAGAAATTTCATGAACTGTATGTAAAATAACATAACACGCCGAGTTCCTTCGAAAGGGAACGTCTCGGGTTACGTCTGTAACCCTTGTTCCCTGAGAAGGGAGCGAGACACTGCGTCGCCTTGCGAACTTTATACTTCCGGTATGCCGTCACATGTTTCTTCATGACGCAACACCAATCAGGATTGGAATAGTTTCATTCATGCTTTGAGCTTCCCCAAAGAGTCGTTTCTCACAACGCAGTGCGAGTTCCCTCAAAATGCATATTGCCTTAGCAGGAAATAATGGGCTGTAGTACATTACATATAGTAAAAACGGTTGCGTTTATCATGCTAAGCTAGCAGTTAATACGCCACAGCTCCATGTACACATTGTGGGAGGGAAGGGGAAGTATTTGGGATTCAGTGCACACTACAGGCAATGATGGATTGTACTGATGAACCCGATCCACTCTGTCGACTTCACTTTACCTCTTTGTCCTATTCTTTGCCAGTGAGAGGAGCAAAATGTGACCAAACCCAACAGATTTATGAATTCAGTCTTCCTAAGGTCTCGGCAAACACAGACGTTTCTCTAGACGTTCATTCCATGATCTTTCTCAGATTGCTTGACAGCCTTTTGTATGGCTATCAGTTGATGTGAAAAGAAATGAGTTTCGGATGGTCTCTCTTTGTCATGAATATTGTTTCTACTCCCTAAATGTAGACTTTTAAATCAATCTGGTTTTGGCTTATTTCCATCGGTTCTTCTCTGATGCAGCAAATGATTAACTAAACCAGGTTTTATCCTCCTGGGACCCAGTAATTTATTTTTATTTACTGTAGTGCTCATTTGTTTTGTGTGAATTCCTCTGAAAGCTTATAAGCCGTAGTTTATTATCTGAATTGCATATTAAAGTGATATTTCTGGGCTGTGTGTGTGTGTAAATACACTGCTGTTGGGGTCAGTAAGATTCTTCCCGAAAGAGTTCTGTTTCAAAGTAATGTTGTTATTTTTACCTTTCTATTTATCAAAGAATCTTGAAAACATAAATCATGGTTTCTAAAAAAAATATTAAGCAGCACAACTGTTTTAAACATTGATAATAATACATGTTTCTTGAGCATCAAATCGACATATTGGAATTATTTCTGAAGGATACAGAATTAAAGAGAATCATTAAAAATTCTTCAGATAATTTGCCAGTCTATATGTGTGTCTACAATGAGTATTTATTTGTGGTGGTGTTGTGTGTTTCGTATGCTCCAAACAGAAGGTTAAATGGATTGTGGTTTTAGATGCAGATCTCTTTGTGAACCCTAAAAAGCCTTTTTATCAGCTTTCACTGGTGTCCTTCCTCAGATTTACCCTCGGCTACAAATATATTGTTTCCATCTCTCATTCAGAGTGTTAATAGACTCACACTGCTGTTTTCTCTAATGGATTGCTGTGGCTTTTGTATTTGCTCACATACGACTGTGTTTTATTAAGTTCATGGATCACTGAGCATGCCGTAATATAAAACTCTCCTCCTGGGCCAAGCAGAATATGTGTCTATCCTAATTTCTTATTCATGGTCTTCATCTTGTGCGTGCAAGGCTTTAGATGGAGAGAGCTGTATTGTTAGATGAAGCATGTGGCCAACAGGAGAGCCTAAAGCACTGCATCCTTTCTCTTATCTTGTGAACAACAATTTTTACTCATTCCACATGTTCTTATCTGTCTTGCTCTTTTATTTAAGCAGCATCATAAAAGAAAATTGCTGTTGAACTGATGTGGATGCAGCCATCACAGCAATGCTAGTAGTATGCATGACTAAAGGTGCGTCCCGATTCGCATGCTTGAGCACTATTGTTTTGCAGTATTAAGTAGTGTAGATGTTGCCTTACCTCTTTGCAAAGTTGTTAGTTTTTTTTGGCACAGTTTCTGATAACGAAATAAAGCAACATGGTGTTCCTTTTAACATAATTTCAGAAGAGCTTTCTAGATTTTCTTGTTGCCGTGACATTTATGCTGCATTACATGGGCAATATTATAGTTTAATATTGAAAAACACACAGGCCAAGAAGTTAAAGAGATATTTATAGAAAACTGCTGATAAAGCCATATTCATAGAGTTTTAATAAACATGATTATATGAATTGAAACTAATTAATCAGTCTATGAATAATTATTAATTTGAGTTGTGTCTGAAAAGTGTTCCCTGAAGTAGCCTATGCATGACCTTATATATTTTAATTAAAAGTTTTTTAATTAAATTAAACTTAATTATTTAAATTGAATTGGCTATTTATTCATTTTGGTTAAACAATTATTCTTATTGCTGTTTTCATTTTTTTTTTTTTAATTAGAATTATAGTGTTTTTAAATGAGTGTGGTTTCTGCCTCCATAATTGTGTTTTATGTTTGCACCATGTAATTCACGGTCTGCTCCGAAAACCTTGACTCTCCCAAAGTAGATATAGGCTAAATCAAAAATTCATGAAGTATCGTGAAGTATATGCACTTAAAAAAAACCCGCAGCCGAACCATTTTAAAAGAAATATAGAGAGAGAATCACCTCTGGTGCTGCTGCTGAACTTTGTGCTTGTTTGTGAAGGTTCTCAAACTTGACCTTGCTTAACTTCTTTACAAAATGTGTTTACTTCCAGCCACATTTTCACTGCTGATTTGTTGTTGATGTTTGCGCTTTCTCCTTTTTCCTTCAAGTTTCTTATTCTCTCTTGATCTCTGAGACAGTATGAATAAAAAGTGTGTGTGCGACTGTGTGTCTGTCACTGAATACTGTATTCCCATTACAAAACTCCCTGAGGCATCCGGTTATGAACAAGTTGCTCCGTGTCATGTTTTTGCCTGCAAGAGAGTTTAGAATGTTTCATTAGTTTGTTGTATTTTAGCTTCTATTTTATTCAGTTAGCCTGACTACAGCATGATCACGTGATCACATCATCTTCTGGACTGTTAATGGAGTTACCAGTGTTGGGAAAGTTCACTTTCTACATGAACTAGTTGAAAAAATGAACTAATTCAGCTCATAGTTCATACTTCACAATTTTGAACTAAGTTCACGGTTCCAAAATTTGAACTAGTTCATAGTTCTTTTTTGCAAATGTTGCTGTAAGCTATTCTATTTTTTTTAATTATTGCACACAACCCATATACAACCCTATACAACCGCAGACAGCAATTAAGTTATTATCGGGCAAAGTTTGCACCGAAATGTAAAATTGTTCCCATCCTCACCAACCTTGTCTAGGCTGCATTTACACCACAGGACTTGATGCCCAAATCCGATTTTTTGACTATATCTGATTTTTTTTTTTTTTTTTTTTTTTTGATGACCCGCTTCTATCATCTTTTAAAAGTGACCCGTATCCGATTTTTTTCATTTGCACTATAGACTATACACTGCTGAAACTACCAAATGTAGACCTTCTGACCCGGAAAATTAAGTAAAACAGTACGAAATTCTGGAGTAATGATGCTGAAAATTCAGCTTTGACATCACAGATTTCATTCTAAAATATATTAAAGTAGAAACTGTTTTTTTTTTAATTATTATTGTAATAATAGTTCACAATATGTTCAATCAAATAAATGCATCCTCTTATGCAAATGAGCATAAGAGACTTCTTTAAAAAAAAATCTTGCCAAACCCAAACTTTTGACCAGTGTAAGCCATTTGGGTATTTTTTTGACAATGCACTAGTCACTAATGAGAACAGTTGTTACTATAAAAAGCTATACTCCACACGTCTCACACACAATATATGAATATATTTTGTATTATTATTTTTTATATAAATAACTGTATAAAACTTGTTCATCATACAGTTCTTATTGTGACCAACAGGAGTCATTTAGTATTGGTTTGATAAACTTGACAGATAGTTAGATTGTAACCAGTGGTGGAATGTAACGAAGTACAAATACTTTGTTACTTTACTTAAGTACATTTTTCACGTATCTTTACTTTACTTAAGTAAAATATATAGTGCATACTTTTTACTTTTACTTCGTTACATTTTGCAGCAATTATTATACTTTCTACTCCACTACATTTCTACAACTTCTGTTACTTTTTCATTACATTTTCTGATCAGTTTTTCCCCTGCCAAAACGTGAATGTGACCGTCTGTCCGTTGCACATTTGTCTCACCAGTGACGTTTGGTTGCCATAGATACATCAACTAAATGCGTCTCGCACGCAGTGTGTTTATCGTGCAATTTATATGCGGAAATTTGTTTTTACGTGCATAGAAACGCACTTTGTGTAATATACGTTTGGTAAGGATTATGGCAAGCCAAGAGGTTCAGAATAACACCATAAATTAATCGCGTTTTCTGCCAAACATAGTTATTAACATATAGTAAGGATAAGCATGATGTGTAATGGAAGAAATGGTGACAACAATTTTTTTTCCATCATTATTGAACATCATTATAGGAGTATTAGGTGGAATGAGTTAGAATTAAATGTTTTATTAATCATTAGAAAATAGTCATTAAGAGTATCAATTATTATGCAAGTACTTTTACTTTTAATACTTAAAGTACATTTAAAATCAGGTACTTTTTACTTTTTACTTAAGTATGGTTGTCATTGTGTTACTTCTACTTTTACTAAAGTAAATATTTATCTGGATATTTGTACTTTTACTTAAGTACTGAGATTCAGTACTTCCTCCACCACTGATTGTAACAGTCTTCCTAAAATTACAGTAGTCAAAACCAAGTAACATTTCATTATTCTTGATACCACAGCAAATCCAATATATTAAACATCCTCTTTTAATAAATTATTAATGATAGAAATATAAACAATTAAATTAAATATATATAAAAGATGTTATAAAGATGTTGTTACATTTTTGTATCTGTTTAGTATCAGTGTACCAGTATTTTGACATCCCTGTCTTAGCTGATCAACAGGCTGGTTTGAGGTCTTGTCTGATCTGATCTGAAGTGGTCTGGTCTGTTGGCATTTCTAATTGTCATGCTCAGTGTGCGTCAGAGCGAGCTGGCCTCTGTAAAACACCAACTCAACTGTTTGAAAAGCATCTCACTGCTCTTCACGCTTTGTTCCTCTCTAGCGCCGCACTGTCTTTTCCTTTCTTTCTCAGGCACTCAGTGCCTTTGATGTCTCTCTAGCTCTCCCTCCTCATTCACTCATTTTCTGCTTCTCCTCCCCTCGTTGTGTCTTCAGTGAGGCTTTAGGGTGTGTTTCCATCTGCTCCTCAGTTCAGTAGTCAGCACACTGCCCAGGGAGTCACAGTTCTAGTGCACTGAAACAATCTCTTTTTATTAGAAGATTTAAGGCCCTTTTACACCAAGGATGATAACTACAAACACTCTAAAAATCATTCTTAACATTAAAGAATAGCAGAGTTCACACCAAAGCTAAAACGATAACGGCACAGAGAAACAGAATCACTTTCAGAGCGATTTACGAGAACATTCATTAAATCGTAAGGAAGCTCTGAGAATGTTGTTTTCTCTCAACATTACGAGAACATTCATCAAGTACAAAATAAACCATGGACGTTCCATGAACGTTGCACTCAGAACGTTATATGATAACATTATGATAATATTCACCAAATAAAATAACTTAAAAAAGAATGGAATGTTCCCTGTTAGCTGAAATTGCCTTTGCCCTGCAGACATACTTTTGTAAGTGCTACAGTGAGTTAAAAACAACTATTATGAGGTTTTGACTGAGACCAGAGGTCAAATGTATTTCAGATCAGGGCATTAAGGGCAGCTCTCCACATGGCAGACATAACCGTGGCTGTCATTGCCGATTCCTCCCTCTTGAGCTCCCTTTCATCTCCGTCTCTGGCAATCTTGACATTCCCTGGCCTTGCTGCCAGAGGAACTCATGAGGGTTGACAGTTACGCCCAGCGATGCTGCAGGATTAGAGATTATTCTCCAGGGCCCCGGGGTCTCTCCGAGCCACAGGGAGAGAGAGAGAGAGAGAGAGAGAGAGAGAGAGAGAGAGATAAAATTAGCCCTCGGGAAGGGGAATTTGAGACTTTGAGGTGGGAGGAAAGGGGAAAGCCTTACAAAAAGAACGGCATCTTCTGGGAAACAAACAGCGTGAGAAACGAAAAACACAAGGAACAAAAAGTCTTCTAGGCTTGTAGCACCATCCCTTGCAGATATAGGGTTAGTGCTATGCTACTGAGACATATATTACATTCACACATTTACTAAAAGTGATGGATTTTGCTTGTAACTATCCTCTTTTGCAAGAAAACATTGTGTTTTGACACTACAGACCCCTTTGAGGGCTTGGGATACTGTGTTTGCATGTTATCATAGCCTCTAAGAGGACAAAAAGAGATTTCAATTGTTAAGAAGAGAGTGAAGAGGATCATTGAAGAGAGATGCATATCAAGAGACTGATGGGAGGGCGAAGAGAGATATCAAAGAGGGCCGATGACATCTCTGAGAGGGGTGTGAAAATTAGCATAAAATCAGACATAACCCAGGCAGCAACGCAGTATCTGGTACAGGAACTCGCACAAGATCTGGCCCACATCTGGATTCCTCACTATGTTGGATCTGGGCCGACATTATGTTGCTGTCTGAAAAGAGAGGAAGGGGTTTGTGTTGTGGAAGATCCTCCTTCCTCAATACCTCATAATAGACCTTCATGATGAAGCTAAAACTAAAACTGAAAACAAAGAAAGGAAAGTGTTTAATTTGACTATTTTAGCTTGGTATCATAATGTGATATGTCATTTGAAAGACATTAATTAGCATATTCTTGTGATTTGGAATAAACAGCAAATTAAACATCTAACTGCTAATCCTACCCAAAAATATTTTACCAGTCTTCAAAGTTTTGCTAATTAAACTTCTCTGTGTTTTGTATCAGCATGTTTGGCATTAGACCTTCACATGCATTGTGCAGATAGATCTTGTTGTATCAAACGTCATTGAGGAAAGTCCTCCAGTCAGCAGAGCTGAAGCTTGTTTTTGCCCAAGCTGACCTCCAACTGATCCAGATCAATGGAACGAGGAGCCAGCTGAGAGCAAAAAATATAATCTGCACTTTCACTGCACACCTGCACATACTGCCGGGAATGTGGAAAATGACAATGAGGAGGGTTTTTTTTTTTACTATAGGCAGGAACATTCGGTCGAGGTAAAGCAGAAAGAAGCTGAGAGGACTGCTAAAAACTGCTTTTAAATGATTACGCCAGTCTGACTGTTACTTTCTGTGGAAATTATCACCTTACTCACTCTTAACCCTCCTGTTACCCTCAAATCTGATAACACTTTTTACCCTCTGGGGTCAATTTGACCCCAGTAATTTAAATCTCCACAATATGTTTATTTTTTTTGTACAAAGGTTTGTCTCAGTTAATTTATGTCTTTGTTGACTACTTAAGTAACATTTTAAGTTGAAATCCACCCACCACCCCCCTCCCCACCCCACCTAACCCCACCTAACTCCACCTAACCCCTTACACATCCAGAATACCCATTGCCCGACTATGGACAAATTTACAAATCAACATAAAATCTTACTTATTTGACCTAAAATTGGAAAAGTACAAATACATCTGGTGTTTTATTTGTTTTATAATATTTCTAAGTATAGATTTTTGTCATCTATAACATTTGGAAAGAAAAACTATTTATTTTATCAAGGATAGTAACACGAGTTATGTTTGGGGTCAATCTCACAAAAATTATGTTTTCTCCTCCCCCATGGCACGGGAAACATCAAAGTTCTCACAAAAAATCATGTTTTCCCCTCCCAAATACACAGGAAAGAATTATTAGTTATCTTGAGAATTATGTCACATGTCATGTGAACTACTAGTAGTTCTCGCAATACTACAGATATGGTTCTGTTTGGTTAGAGCCCTAAAACAGAGGGACGTTTTTTGAAAATGATATTGAATATGTAAAATTACAATGAACATTATAAATTCAAATTATAACATGTTATAATGACCTCAATATAACAACCAAAACAAATGTGTGTGAAATTTTAATATTTCTTCTGTTTTATTATACAACTAAAAGAGCCTGGGGTCAAATTGACCCCAAGGAACACCGATGCTACAAAATTTGTACAGGACTTTGAAAAAATATTAGCAGGTTAATTTTATGTTTACAGAGTTGTCCCCATTAAATTAGGAAAAGTCATTAAATTTGAAGCAAAAAAAAAAAAAAAATTATGTTTTTACAGATGTTAAACATTGAATGGGGTCAAATTGACCCCAAGGATAATAAAGACAGTTCATCCAAAAATTAAAGTTTTGAAAATTGTCATTATTCACTCACTTCCATGTCATTCCAAACATATATTACATATTGAAACTAAAACAAATGAAACCTATTTTATTTCAGCAAGTTGCAAAGGCAATATTTCTCATTTTCATTTATAGGCTAACTAAAATAACTAAAACTAATGAATAAAAATGAATAAATCCCGTATAGACAAAACTACCTATGAAAAATACAAAAAAAGAGAAAGTAAAAAAAATAATATTTAATTCAAAATATTAACAAAAAACTAATAGTATATCAATGATACTAAAATAACACCGGCAGGAGGTTCATATTACTCTTCTATACAATGAAAGTGAATGGTGACCACTTCAAAAATCTTAACACACCTTAAAAGTATCTTAACTGTACCACATATGACTTGTGCATTATATACTGTATTTCGAGTCTCCTCATGTAAAGTAATAGTTGTGTATGAGGAACAGACTAAAAATTAAAGAATTATTCACTCAAATCCCATTCTCATGATTTAAATATGCACATTTACAACTGGTTATGAGATGAGCGAATGTTCGTTTTTGGGTGACTGTCCCTTTAAAAACCCTTCAGAATTGAGCAGGAGTCTCTACACGTACTATCAAAGACTGTGAGTCATCTGCCTAGGAAGCGTTTGGTGAATGCGTGTTAATTAAAAATATATTTCCAGCTAAAGTCATCTTTGATCTTGCTCTCCGTGTATCAGTTTTTGGCTTGGACTGAAGCGTGAGTCTAATGATGCAAAGACAATCTTTGGATGACCGTTTGAAATAAGTATCTGACAGTCGTAATGTTTCAGTTGGATGTTAATTCCACCTCCTTTTTTATTTATTTTATTTTTTTAACTTTATAACGGGAATTAGAGAAAGAGAATGGAAATGAACACTGGAGCCACTTTTTGAAGGCCTTTTATTCATTCCTTCTCTTCATGATATCTAATGGATTGTGTGACAGTGTATTGATTCTCTACTATACACACTATATCATTGTTTTTTTTTCTCTCTGCTTCTTTTTGCAGGTGTAGAAATGGCGATGAACAGCATCCTCAACCCTGATGACATTAAGAAAGCACTGGACGCATTTAAAGGTGAATATGGTCCACCTTGTCATCCATGTACTCTTACTCTAAAATATGATTTGTAAGACAAATAATATGATGATGTTTATAACTGATGTAAAAAATGAGTTTAAATGTTCTAAAAATCACCTATTTCTTAGGGACCATTCATACAGAACATGTTTTTGCATTGCACCTTTCCATACTTTTCCATTGGATTTTATGTAAACATGCACTAGACAGTCATCTTTGGCCACTGTAATCCCATCTTGCATTTTTTGCAGTGTCTCATGCATAACACAGTTGCGAGTTACAGCACTCAAGATAAAATGTGTTGCATCTCACTTTTTTTACACAAAAACCCTGTGAACAGCCCCTTCTGTCTTTTTACTGTAATTATTGCAGAGGAATTTGCTGTATATCAGTCAACATCCAAGGAATGCTCATCAGTCACACTGATGTCATTCTAAACCATTATTTTGGGGGTTTTTTTTGTGGAGCACAAACTGTCAAAATTTCAGGAACACTTTTTTTATTAAAATGAAAGTGAATTGGGCTGAGCCTGTTGAGCTCCAAAATGACTCTTTAGCACCACAAAAGTAGTGTTATTTTAAGTAATTTGATGGAAAATATGCCACTCAACAGATCTCACGGGAATCCGAACAAATTTTACGATTTTTGCTAAATCGTGCATAGCCTATATTGCGGGTTGCCCAATTCATATGAATGACCTACCCTTGACTACCCATCACTGGGGTTTAGACAAACCGTACAAATTCGTACGAGTGAGGTTATAAGAATTTGTACGAATTATCCACCTTTTACTCGCTCTTACGAACTTGAACGAATTGGTCGTGAGGCCACTCTGCTGTATCAAACCCATCTAATGCCACAGAATTTGATTTAAGAGCTACGGCATAAGGCAAGTTTTAGGGATACAACTTAAGAGTATTTTAAGGGTTGCATTTTTCCTTTGCGTTCTTCGCTTATAGATGACAACATTGTCAAAACGATGCCCGTTCACATAAACGGCTGCTGTATTATTATTCATGTCAGTCCAGTAGTTGGCGATGTCACTTTGTAAAGAAACACTATTCGCCTAAACACGTAATGTACACATGCATGTGACGTTTTCACAAATTCATGTTTTTTTTAGTTTACACGGAGACGATAACGGTATTGTTTTCAAACACTTTCACTTTGAAAACCGTTTTCAAATGTTCGCGTTTTCAGTCCCCCCAAAAGATAATTGTCTTGAAACGGCCAGCCCCTTTTTTTGTTCTGTTCGAAGCTTGACAGTCCCAGTCCCCATTCACTTTCATTATATCAAGAGAAAATTCACCATTTGTGTTTTACAAAAGAAAGAAAGACATATGAGTTGGAAAAAAAATGAGGGTTATGAAATGATCATTTCTATTTTCGAGCAAATAGTTTCCAGACAAAACATCAGTGATTCTCTCTCTGTTTCGATCTTCTCGCAGCCGTCGGCTCATTCGACCACAAGAGGTTTTTTGAGATTGTCGGACTGAAGGCGAAGTCTGCTGATGAGGTGAAGAAGGCTTTCCATGTTCTGGACGCCGACAATAGCGGCTTTATAGAGGAAGAGGAACTTAAGTAAGATTGACACAATTTCTACACTGCTAAAAACGAACAAACATGTTTTCTTGTAACCAATTAACCCCCCATTCCAGGTTGCACTGATAGACAATGATATTGTGTATCAACGATAGCAAGACGAGATATGGTCAAAAGCATTAGCTATCGGCCACATCAAGGGATTTGCGCTACACTACTGCTTATAACCCGTAACATTTGTAATTGAAACTCTCTGGATGAAGGCGAGCACACAAGAGGTTTGAAAGGCGTTCGTCTCGCTCGGTTTCCTCTCTGCAGGTTTGTTCTGAAGGGGTTTGCTACAGACGGGAGAGACCTGACCGATAAGGAGACCAAAGCATTCCTGCAGGCTGCGGACAAAGATGGAGATGGAAAGATTGGAGCAGAAGGTAAAGTGAAAGGAATATAGCCGTAACTCCAGGGGCGTCTGTTATCTGATTGATTGAGCAAGTAAAAGCCTTCTAGTGTTTAATTCTAATTCTAAAACGCCTTCCAATTCTAAAAATGTCCCCCTTCAAGTTATGTTACACACGTTCTATAGCTGTAAAATCTTAAATGATTTTTATAAAGCAAATGTAATCTTAACTTTTTATTTTCTTATTAATATTTCCAGATAAACTCTTACTTGACTAAAGCAACCTAGGGTTACCTGATTATATTTTTTTTAAGAAATACAATACCAAAAATGATACATCAGGCTTTTTTTGAGGAATGTTTTTTTTTTGGTCCATTTCTCAATCATAATTGTATAGTATTGCATTGCATTATATGTTTTGCCCTAGCAATATAAACTACAAAGATTTGGTCATAAACTGATATTTAAATATTAATTTTATGCAAGAATTCTGCTTTAATATTATAAACATCTCATTGATATAGCTACATGACAAGGCATTATAATTTTATCTTAATTTTGGCAATAAATATCATCAACCAGATTCCATATTTTTTTCTTTCCTCTCAAGCATAAGCTCAATTTTCTCATTACAACTCTATTCTTTACTATATATGAGCCATAAAAGTCTGTTGTATCAAATACGATACTCGTCAAAATTCAACTTTTTTATGTTTTATCAAATGCTTAATCTGTTCCATTTTTTAAATATATAAATAATAGAAACAGATTTTTCGGACTATTATTTCATAAGTCAGGCTTTGCAGGGTTAATTTCAAGTAATGGTTCCCAGTTCAGAGAGAACCGAAAAATAGTTCAAGGTTCAGTGAGGTAGTCAAACCCCACATCAATGAACTCAGTAAAGACTTCGAAGGCTTTTAGGATGGCTCATTAAAAATATGGTAATTTCTGGTAAATTTGGTAATTTATGGTAAATTTTAAGGTAATTTCACCAAAATGTGATGAAACTTGGATGAACACAAACTGACAACTGACTAGATTTTAAGTTTATTGTCTTGATTACAACAATTTTAGTCACAGTCTGGACCCCTTAAGGACATGATGCTTTTACTAAACCACATTATGTAGCCTATACCTTTTTCATTTCTTTTTGTTTCAGAATTTGCTGCTCTCGTTCGTGAATAAGTGATACAGACTCTTGGCCTGTTCATACATGACCCCTTGACCTCGACCTCAGCCTAAAATGCTCCTGAAGCACAAACGCACATACACACTCACTTAAGCCCCGGGTATACTTCGTTTTCCGTGTTCCGGTTGAGTGCACGAGCTTTTGAAATTCTCCTTTAGCCGTGAACGTGGAAAGACGCATTCAGCGCACATCACACAGCTAGTGGACTTTGCTTTCAAGCGCTCAACACTCACTCAACACACAGCGGTCAAAAAAACTGGGCTGTGCGTGAACGTCTGCGGAGCCTCCTGATAACGAAAATTACGTCACGCAGACATTGTGCGGACCATTGTGGAACACGGACGTCCGAAGTATACTTTGGGGCTTCGCACACATGCTTGCACACCCAAACCTGAGGACATCACCAACACACACACACACACAAATCTCCCACCCTCATTCTATTTATTTTCCTTTTTATACAAAAGTGAGTGTTTCTGCTATTGTAGGCTATAGATCGAGACCTTTAACTGGGAAAACCTCATGCCATCAACATGTAGATATAATAGAAAAGAAAACAACATACTCTCCATCGTCCACTATTCTTTGTCTATCCTAATTTTCCTTGAATCCCACTGCCCCCCACCTTCCCTCCAAACTCTCTGGTAACAGGCTTCTGTTAAACACACCAAAAGAAGAAAGAGGTCAAGTTGTGAAAGAAAACAAAATAAAGAGACAAAGCCTGAAGAGTTCCAGTGTGAAACAAATGTGTTTGTGTTCTCTCTTTTCTTCTATAATTAGTCAAAAGTACAGTAAGTCTGTAAATTCAGTAAATTCTCTATCTATCTATCTATCTATCTATCTATCTATCTATCTATCTATCTATCTATCTATCTATCTATCTATCTATCTATCTATCTATCTATCTATCTATCTATCTATCTATCTATCTATCTATCTGTCTGTCTGTCTGTCTGTCTGTCTGTCTGTCTGTCTGTCTGTCTGTCTGTCTGTCTGTCTGTCTGTCTGTCTGTCTGTCTGTCTGTCTATCTGTGTCTAAAGTGAATATTTCTCAGAAGAAAGCTAATGTCACATTCTGGAACTAAAATGTTTTGTGAAAAAGTGGCATTGCTACTTTTGGTTAGTTACTCCCTAACACAGCAGGTGACTTTGTCCCTCTCAAACTCTTATGATGCTCAAATTGAACATTTTCAGAGAAATTGACCACTTCAGAGACACTGAATCAACTTCACATTATTTTATTTGTTCAGCAAACAGATTAAGATGTGAAGAATCGAATGCATAGTTCATTACAGGAGAGAGTATACGTGCGCCATGTATTTTCCCAGTATCCGCTGCTTGAAGCATAATAGACGTAAATCACCATGATATATGCACATATTTCTATATTGAACTATTAAATCAAACTAGAAAATATTCTCAAAGAAAAAAAAAAACATGCTGATTAGATGCAAGACATTCAGAGAAATGGGCTTGACACCGCAGAAGGTCACACTAATTACTGTCAAGGTTAAAGTGAACATTCACTTTAGAGGCACTTATGCAGACAGAACAGCCAATTTAAGAGCAGCTCATAATTGGGTACGTCCGATAAATTAACTGAGCAGAGAGACAAAGTTCAAGCACAGGGCAGGAGAGAGAGACCGATAGTCGCTAATCAGAGATGCCGGGGGTCCAAGAGGTCAGACCTCATAGAACTCTAAACCAGCCCAAATGGCATCAAGCATGACATACAAACATAAAGTGCATTTTGAGGACCAGTGATGCTTTAGGAAGTGTTTTTCTTAGTGCAAATTATATACAGCTATTAGAAGATGTGAACGATGAAAAAGACACTTGTTTCAACACTTAAAAGTACTTGAGCTGACCTGCATTTACGTTTCCTGGTTGGTCAATACAACTACAGCAACAAACCTGCTGCACTTTATAACAGACTGGAGGAAACATGGACGACAAGAGAACCAGGAAGTGATGTCATGTTTGAAAATACACAGAAATGACCACTGCAGGGGCATTACCCAGATAGCAGACTGACATTGAATCAACGTGGAAATATGACATCGAAACAACGTTGATCTGACATTGTTTTGCTCATCGAATTAACGTTGAACCAACGTCAGATGCGTCATTCTTTCAAAACTAACGGAAAATCCACTTGAAATCAACGCGTTGTTTCAACGTTATGAAAGCAAACCAATTTTCGATTTCATTTAGCTTTGAAGAATGCCGCGTCTGACGTTGGTTCAACGTTAATTCGATGAGCAAATCAACGTTGTTTCAATGTCATGAGAGACGTCGTTTCCACGTTGATTCAATGTCAGTTTGCTATCTGGGTAAATATTTGGACACATAAGCCACATCTGAAAAAATGGCATTGCATTATATGACAGTATCAAATCAAGTGGATTAAGTTTAAAGCAATACATTTTTCACTTAACACTTTCAAAAAGAAAGGTTTCAAGTGAGAGGTACACTGTTCTAAATAAAGATGAACAGTGTTGTGAAACTTTCTACTAATCGGCTGTTGCAACATGTGCGTAGGTATTGTGATAATACAACCCGATCGACGAATTTTACGAGGTGGCTAATTCATAACAATTCGTACTGTACACCCTCACTCTTACGAATTAGTAAGATTTTTGCTAAATCGTACATATTTTGAGTTGCCCAATTCGTATGAATTCATACGAATGACACACCCTGACCCCGCCCCTAAACCTACCCGTCACGTGGGTTTAGACAAATTGTACAAATTCGTATGAATTAGCCACCATTTAATCACTCGTACAAATTGGTCGTGAGATTGCGTTGGATAATCTATACCTGTTTAATCTGAGTAGAACTGGCTCCATACATACACTAAAAAAACACCTGCAGTATTTGTATAAGTCTCACCACGAAATTCATGTATTTTAAGTGTGACAAAGTGTCCAAATACGTTATAGGGCAACTCTATATTTAAGAGAGTTATTAAATGTTTGTTGCTGCCAACCCTCCAACAGCCAGATAAATGTACATTTTCTTTACTACTATGCCTGATTTAATGATTGATTGATTGATTTTATTTGACGACTTAAATATAAAAATATGAAAAACAGTAAGAAACTGTTTCATACATTAAAATCAAATACAAAAGTAGTCAGGGATAACACAATAAAGCCCGAAGACTTATTTCTATTGTGGTCACTTATAAAGGCAGCGGAAGAAGTCAAGTGGCAACACATCATACATCAATCATTCACATACATTAACCAAATTCATACATATTGTACAGAAAAAATAAACTATGGTATTATAAAAACTACAATTGGCCCCTTAAACCATAATTTCAGACCTTGTTTAAAATTACCTATACTTCTTACTGTCTTGAGTGTACCAGGTAGTTCCAACATAAAGAAAAGACTGTTTGGGGGGTACAAAATCGGTTGAGCTACCCCTAGTGGAGTACCTGTGAACTTCATTTACTATATTAAAATAATTTCTAAAATATTTAGGAACATCGCCATAAACAATTTTATGTACCATACCCAGCTGCATCTGAGACACTCGATCCTCAACTTTCAACCATCCCACCCATTCAAAGTGGGAAGATTCCAGATGAGTTCTAATGGGGAGGTCTAAAATTAGCCTTAATAATTTATTTTGAGACGTCTGAAGCCTATGTTTCAGGTTTACTCTGAGACCATTGTACCATGCACCACAAGCATAATCCAAAAATGGCTGAATTAAAGCTACTGCCAAAACTAGCTTTGTTTTTTCATCCAAAAACGTTGATAACTCTCTGATTAACTTTGGTGATTACCGCTGGCTGGACCTACTCCAGATAAATTACAATCTAACATCCAAGATAACTGATTGATTCCTTAATTACAATATCTCCAGCTAGGACCTTAAAACATGAGGCTTTCTTTAACTTTATCTTTGTTCCAAACAATAGGGATTCAGTTTTCCCTAAATGAAGTGATAATCTGTTATCAGCCATCCACATCCTAACCTTTAGGAGTTCTGTGCTAAGTATGCTTTCAATCATATTCTTATCCTTGTGAGAAACAATCAGCGCAGAATCATCTGCATATAAAAAAGACTGCATGAACAAGCAGACTTTTAAAGATCAGTCATTAATCATTGTTGAGTTGCATTGTCTTAAATGTGATGCTTGTACTGATTATGCTGGAAAGTTAATGTTTTTAAATATGGATGAACAATGTATAGTAAATTGTGGAGCAGTGATTAGCTGTTGAAGAATTGTTGCCATTGGTTGACATATCTTTCATATGCGTGGAGCTGATCTGTCATTGGTTTTGGTGGGTTTCAGCTTCACGGTGGCAAATGGATTCGTGCCTCTGCAAAAAAAGAATGAAATTATGTTAAACAGAAACATCTGCAATATAGATGATCTCTTATTGGTGCTGTGGATACGTAAAGCAACATAATTAAAGGTTAAGGGACATGAATATAAAAAGTGTTTTTACCGACCTTGGAAAAAGATCTGGTCGAGACTCAAATTGATCTTGTCTCTGTCGAAAACAAAATAAGAAAAGTCATTCAGTATGGCTGATTCTTTTAAAATGGGTTTATGCTATTCTTACAATTAGTATGCAGTAAAAGTCACAGCAAAACCACACAAATGTAATGTTTTCTCAGAGACTGATCTTGAAATCAAGGGTCAAACTCAAACCGAAAGCGAACTGCAGTAAACTAGAAACTAACTGCTAATATTTACATCAAAGGTATAAAACAGATGAACTCTTCCAGCCCATTAGATTTTATTTTGTGGCCTCCGATAATAAATAAAGATTATTTAAGTATGTTTTATAAGAAAACATTCTATTATCAATCTATTTTAAAAAATGCATTATTAATCCAATGTGTTACCTAGGCAACAACATTTCTTTGTAATTGTTTGTGTAATTTACAATCAAAGTGAAAATTCAAAGTAAATCCTGCATCAATTTTTTTTAGTACACTTTAAATTTTATATATGTTACAAAATAATTCTAACGTGAAAATGTCCTACTTCCTATCACGTGAACATAATATTTTTGTAATTATTGAACAACAAAACTGAGACATCGATGCGGAAGTCACTATGCAGGACATTATTATGCATTAATATACTAGACAAAATATTCAACTTAAAATTTATAAAAATCATGTAGGTTTATTGTTCAGTGTCGTATATAATGAACTTTAAACAATATTCCCAACAACTAATGTTACTGTGGTTTAATTGACTTCATCACTGTCTCCTCTCCACCAGTAAGCTGGTGTGTGGTGGGCGTTCTGGTGCACTGTGGCTGCCGTCGCATCATCCAGGTGGACGCTGCACACTGGTGGTGGATGAGGAGGTTCCCCCTTCTATGTAAAGCGCTTTGATTGCATGTATTATTGTGTATTAAATGTATTATTATTGTTTTCAACAATTAAGGGTTTTCCTCTGTCCTCAATATCACACCTGTTAGTATTTTGTAAAATCTAACAAAAGCCACATCAGCTTCCAGGAGATGACATCATTTTGGAGGGAAATGGACAGCACACATGTTGGTGAGCAATGGATTTGTGCAATTCTGTGATGTCTGTGGTTTTTGATGATCAACATGGATGCTGTCATGTAATCCAACTCCCTCACTGGTGTGTGTGTGTGTGTGTGTGTGAGAGAGAGAGAGAGAGAGAGAGAGAGAGAGAGAGAGAGAGAGAGAGCGCAAACCAGAACAGGCTCATATATAACTGATACTCTTTGCATCAATGTTGGTATAGCAGAAGATCACACCAAAGCATGCAGCATACACACACACACACACACACACACACACACACACATACACACACCGACCATCAGCAGAAAGAGCTGCCCCCCTGCAGCCACCAGAACGAAGGATGTGGTGTTGTAGAGAACAGAACTTCACCACAGTGCCCCTGCTGGCCATAGTAGGAACTGACACTTAAAATTCAAAGTCAGTCTGCTGTCATCTCATCTACACATTTACTTTAGCTTACAGTCAGGAATCTCTCCAGGGATTTAAAATATTCTGAACATCAGCAGATCTTAAAGAAATCCACAAACCACATCAGAATTTAAACACACACTCAAAGGATTCATACATTACAGTCACTGAACCTTAATCTTTACTTAAAGACAAAATGTTTGCCTTCATAAATTTAATCAAAATGTAATAACTTTACCTTTCCAGCTGAAATTAAAAGATTATTTAAACACAGTCTAATAGAGTTCTGATGGATAAAATCCAGTCATTTTAATAATGATGAATGAATGAATGATTAAAATTAGATTTTTTTTTGTTGTTCAGATGTTATTGTTGTTGATGTCGATTTTAACAGGTCTTACTCTGTTTTCTGAAGGGGTGGGAGTGACAGGCCTGGAGTTTCTAGATCTGGTTGATGGAGAAGGTGGCGGAGGAGGTGCAGGCGGAGTTATTTGTTGGCTGCTGCTCACAGTTTGATCGAGGAGGTTACTCATACTGCTGCTTCTTAAAGAACTGCTACTGAACAGAGAATAATGGTTAAAAGTCATGAGATAGAAGAAATGGGAAAGTAGAGAAAGCAGTATTGGCTTACCTGGAGACAGGTGGCCCAGGTGGTTCATTCATGGGGCCTACATAAGCAGCAGGGAACCAGCCTTGCCTAAACAATGCATAATAAATGAACAGGAAACAAAATCAGGTGGTCTGTTTGAACATCAGATGTTTTTAGAGTGTTACTGAGGAGAATAAAGCAACTCTCTTGCAAAAATGGACTTTTATGGAGTTGGACATACACCATTGTAGCCCAGATGTAATTTTATATGCATAGAAATAGGCGTTATTTAAGTTTGGTTTTAAACTATACTTTTAGGCACCACAACTTGCTTGCACTGAAATAGTGAAATATCTGCATCTTTATTTTATTGTTTTCTGATTGGGTAAATTCCGACGGTGATTATTCATGAGGGGCGGGGTTTTGGAGATGTGCGTTGTTTTTGCAGAAATGCATGGTGAAAGTGAAAGGAAGTCACAATCCGCTTAGTTATTGTAAAAATATGGGAAAGTACACCCAGTTATAATGGATGGCCAATCGTTGTGCTTTTCTGGGATGTTTGTCTACTTGTGTGAAGGTACATTTTCCGTTTTTGTGTTTAATACTGTCTGTATTAAATATGGTTAAGTACTGAGGAAAATGCTAATCGCGATAGCATGTTAGCATACATTTTGTGACTGTTGTGCACCCGTTATGTTTGTGATTTATTTGATAAGTTACATGGACTGATTATAACATATTTTTCACAGGAAACGGACAGTTGTTTTTGTGGTTGTGTTATGGGGATCATCTCCTCCTCAGTTTGGAAAGATAACGGTAACGTTAACCATTTATTTGCTTTAAAAGTGAAGCGGCCTTTATTTGTGTTTTTGGCCACCACGCTCTCAAGTCACAGGCCTGCAAAGATTTATTTTTGTTTGAGACTGTGTGAATGAATATCTTGGCCCACTTGATTTTTTGGTCATTAAGGTTCAGCTAAATTGAAATTTTATTAATCTGATTTGGGTGAAAATTGAATTGAGTATTCATATTGGAATTGTTTCAATTATACTCTGCATATTATTTAACTGCTTCCTCCTAAACGGAACATATTTAATCACAATAATTGAACTCTTTATTTTCATATTCTTTTATTTTTTCACATTAAATTGTATATAAGCACTCCATTCACATTTCAGTGTGTTTTTCCCCCTCCAGTTTACATCATTCTTTGTGGGTTTAATCTGTGAATTTAAAAGCATCTTAGTAGGATAATTTGAAGTAAAGTAATAATTTCCTACTAAGTGGAGGCACTGCCAAAGTAAGCTGTTGCAAAGTTTATTTAATTAAGTTGTCATAAAACAAACCAACACCTGCGTTATTTATTTTATTAATATATAGGACCGACCCAGGGCCCCATCTCGTGTTATATTTACTAAATTGGGTTAGCTACATTCACTATCATAATTAGCATTGGGACAAGGGGTTACACCATCAAAATTAAAGACGTTCAAGTCTTGAATGAGAACGAATCATTCTCTTAAGCAGTTAACTGGTTCACAGAATCAAACTTTAGTTGTGGATTAATGATACTTTATATTTTCACATTTGATGTAGCACGCACGCTCCCTGAGCAGCACCGAATGAGCTAATATAGACATGGCCAGATGGGTCATTGAACCAAAGAACTGGTTTGAAATGAACAAATCAAACCTACAGGCAGAATGGAAAGTCGACTTTTTCAGTCATGTCCGACCAGGGGCACCGCTGGAAACACCCTACCCCATTACAGTGCACCTACGTCTGACTCAAAGGCCATGTTTACACCTGGTATTAAGATGCAATTTGGTAAATCGGACTAGTCGGACTAATCACTAGTCGGACGATACTAAATACGGTGTAAACTGGGTATAAAACATTATGAGCTTGTCCACTTTCGAAAACTTTCAAAGGTCGTCGAAAACACATTTGACCGGATTGCTTTCATAGTGTAAACGCTCATGTGTTCGAACAGCCAAAAAAGATACTCTACCCCTACGGACATAATGTGTGACAAAATCATAATGTGAAGCACACTAGCTGGATGAGATTTATAATTTGTTGGCTTAGACCCAAATTGGGTTACTTTGAAGGCGAAAAACGTACTAAGCACAATGTTCTCTCGCCATTCCTGATTTCAAACATAACCTTGCGTTTGTCAGAGAAGTAATGAAAGCTGATGATCTCCATGTATTTCCATCATCTACAGTCACGTTCATATGTAAATTGAGTGAGTTTATTTTGTCCATTAGATCGAAAGATCTGAAAAAACACATTTACCCGCCCATAGATCCTCCCCTCGAAGAAATCGGGACAGAAGTGATTGAAAGTTAGTGGACAAAAGAGACGGATTAAACACTAGGTGTAAACAGGAATGTGTCTCCCTCGTCTACTTGTGATACGATCAACCAAATGCATTAATACCAGGTTTAAACAGCCAAAAAGAATCAAATGAGCCGGTTCTAACCGTCAAGTCTTTTAAAGGTTATTCTCTGACTGTCAGTCCAAATCCGATTTTTGTGCATTTCCGATTGGAATCTGATCATATGTAGCATGTGTGACTGTGAAGAGCAAAAAAAGCACACTAAATGAGATTTGCACAAATCAGTTTGGAGGTGCATTAATGTGTGGTTTGAAATCCTATTTAAATCGCATTTCTGGAAATATGTTTCAGTCTGACCACTCTAATCAGATTTTGCATGATTTATGTCACTATCACGGCATGTAAAACATAAACATGTACTTTGTTAAAGGAAACATGCTTAAAGTCGCTGCAGGAACAAGGTTGTGTTGTTTGCAAAGTGCCAAATGAACAACAAATGACAATATAATGGAGACATTACAGTACGGAATAAAGCTGCGCATAGTTGAGCAAGGTAACCCCCAATCACTCCCCGGGTGCCTCAGTGAATGGCTGCCCACTGCTTTGGGTGAGTGTGTCCACGGTTTGTAGTGTGTGTGATGATCAGAGTACATTTTCCGAGTATGAGTTACCATACTTGGCCTTGACGTCACTTCACTTAAGTTGGATTCAAGATATTTTTATTTAAATGTAATGCTCAATGGACCAGAATAAAACAGCCCTAATCAAAAGTCTAAAGGTGAGGATTAAGGTGTCAACTGGTCTCACCGTCCAGAGCTATCAGAACATCCATACAGCCAGCCGTTCCTAGGCTCTTTAAGGAGCAGTGTGATGGCTTCTCCCCGAGAGAACGGCAGGAGGGTGGAGTTAGCATTGGGAGGGTGGGGCACCAGTGCTCGCATCACTTTGCCACCAGCCAATCCTGAGACTGAGTTGGAACGACTGGGCTGGGGGGAGGGGCCTGCGAAGAAGGGCTGAAATTGTCATATTGAGCACAAAAAAGGCTATAATATTCTTCAAACGTTTCGTCTGATGCCAGAATAAAGTCTTCACACCTCTAGAGGGCACCGTTCCCAGTGGCTGCTCTGCCCAGCGGTTAACATCAGGCTGACAGAACGACATAGTAACATGGGGTGAGTTTAAACATCCACATCTATGAACAGCATCATCATTTAGGGTCGCTAAGTGCCATATGATTATTTTTTAATGTGACTAAAAGAATAAATATTGATGTGATTGACTTTTTCCTCCAGAACAGCAGGAGGCGCTATGAGATGGAGGTTATTTTTTAATGCGATTATTGTGTCATTATACTGTATCTCACAATGTTCTCCTCCAGTCGTGAAGGAGTGCGTGGATGGGATTCTCTTGTGTGATTCACCAGATCTTTCCAGCCCTCTGCTCTGTTTTGCAGGCCGCCCCCTGTCTGTGGGAGGAATAACACTGTCAATGTTAATCAGACTGAACAATTTGCAAGCAATTTGCAAGTAAATCCAGCTACAAGAAATTTTTAAAAGGTGGGAAAAAGAATATTCTAGAAAATAACATTTATGTAGCATGAAGCACGTTTTTAAAGTCCCCTCGAAAATTGTGTTAATAAAAAAAGTACATTTTACTAATAATAAGCTTTTATAACGCTTTTAGTACATTTCAAGCACTTTTGACAAGTTCTCCTTAATAATATCTACATATTACTTTGGTTACAACTCATTAAGTGGCAAGTTAATTATAAAAAAATAATGGCATTAACCTTGTTCATGAGATATGCAATAGACTGGGTGAGTCCGCAGTGTTTCTCCGCCAGGAATCGATATCTTCTTTCTTCCTCCTTTAATGCGTCTTTCTGACACTCTCTGAGGAAGTGCACATACTCACTGCCATCCTGAACACAAACATCACCTTCATAATTCTTCTGTTTTAATGAGAAATTACATCTAAAGTGCCATTTGGGAAGAGTAACACACTCATAGAAATCCACGATAAAGGTTAGATGTCTTACGGTGGAGTTTCTATCGTCATCAACGGCGGCCATCTTGTCACAGGCAAGCTGATGTAAGATGAGTGATCAGCACAAACACAAATACTCTTATGTACTCTTAAACACAAATACTTTTAAATACTCTTTGAAATCTTGACAGATTTACAAAAGATTTGGTTTCTTACAAACGTTATTAACGTGGCTATAATTCTGGGTGATTATTTATTTCTACACTTATTCATAAGTATGCAGTCTCATAGCTACATCTCTGTCGTTTATAACAAACCAAACTGTTTGAAAATCAGTAGAAAATTGAGCAAGTTATGGTTATTAAAAAGTACATGCACCATTAAAACACGTCATGTTACGAGTGAGCGAGCTCCCTGTGACAAGATGGCCGCCAGGTGCAGACATCGACCTCCATTGGCCATCAGCGTAGACGAGATATCTAGCCTTTATTGTGGATATACTGTATATGCACACACTGCTCTCACCTGTGGGACCCCTCGCCTCATCTGTCTCTCCAGTGCTGTTGCCTGGTTTCTCACCTCCATCTCATAGCGCCTCCTGCTGTTCTGGAGGAGAAAATGAACCATATCAATATTAGTTTCAACATTCCGATTAGGCCTAATTTAAATCAGCTAATGCTCCATGTTATGAGTTTTGAGAAGGTTGAAGGAAGGAATCCTTTATTAAGATGCTCATCTCAAGCTGCCGTTGTAATTGTGATAACAAACAGGTGTTTACGCGGGTTTTGTTTTCTTAAAATGCACATTCTCTTGTTTGCATTTACAATACAGAATAAAAAACTCACCGATATGTAATCTTTATCTAGTCTGACATTGTTGTCCATCTCTTGAAGGACCTCGGAGTGGAACCAGCGGAACTGAATCAATCAGACATACTCATTATACATGGGATTAGCTGTACAGACAGTCTAACAAGTATTACGTCAACAAAGTGACAGATATAAAAAGATCAATAGAGGTCTGTAACACACCACTCCCTCCATCTCATTGGTGAGTCTCCTCTGACTTTCTGAGATCTGTATTAACACATCACCTGCAAAACAAACACACACTTTTTTTATGATCTTATTACAGCTACTGTATCTTCTGGTTGAGTGTGCTAAAGTATAGGTATTACCCTCTAAAGGTTGCACTGCCAAGCTGACGTTATGTCATCATTTATTATTTAACATCACGGGAGGTGCAGTTATCTGATATTGACTACAAAACTGACACACACACAAACACACACGCACATACTGTCACACCAACTCTCGGTGGCCATAAAATATGATTCATAACAACAAAAGCACCATAGAAATTTAATGGAATTTTTCCATTAAACCACAACAGGGTGATAGATGTCAGCCATAAATAAAATCTCTCTCTCTCTCTCTCCCTCCCTCTCTCTCTCTCTCTCTCTCTCTCTCTGTTTTATTCTTGGGCAAGCAAAACTAGCTATTTGGAAGACGTAGGGTTGCTCTTGAAGGATGAATTGTTAAAGTTCCAAGTCTGTTTACAGCACTTGTTGAATCAAGAATAAGGGCTGAATATATTTTCTTTAAAACTACAGGAAATATGGTTGAATTTATGTGCAAATGGTGCGTAAATAGTGGTTTGTGTTGTGTAAATATGATGTTTTATCTTTTGTCTGGTGAATATTTATTTAATATTTCTTGTATTATTGTTAAGTGTGTAATGTAATTTTTGATTGAGTAAAGAGATATTTAAACGTCTCTCTCTCTCTCTCTCTCTCTCTCGTGTGTAAGAAGGTTCTGGGAAGAACAGAGTGCCTTTACAAGAGCAAAGTACAATATGAGTGTTTAAAGGACACTGTCTCCCTCCCAATTTATCACCCTTAATAAAAAAAAAACACTCAAAACTCTTTCTCTCGCTCTCCCACACTGTCCCTGTGATGGAAAGTAAGTACTTATCATAAAAAAGAAAATGAACTGTGTATCGAAAAAATCTTTGACTTCGACAGAAATGTGTCCTGCTGTAATTTAAAAGTAAAAGATTGTGAAAGAAAATGAAAGGATAAGAGGAAATAAAAGCTTACCTAGCAAGTGCGATGACATAGTTTGCATGGCCTGTTCACCCATCTTAGACAGAGCATTGAAATAGGCCTCACTGGTGACGGCAAGGGCTGTAGACACACATTTTGATTCATTTACCATAGTAAGACTGATTTTAACATCTTTTCACAGTAATACTATCTGAACATCCTTTAAACAAGATGAACTTTCCTAAAATAAAATATTAAATACATTTTCATTCAAGAATTTGTTAGACAGAAAATATGTCATTTCTGGGCGGGCTAACTTTGAAAGCATGAGATCCCACCCCCACTTCAAAGCGACTCCAAAGACATGCCTCCATCAAAACACATAAGCCCACACAAAGCGTCACTAGAGACGACGTTAAATTACCTCATTTCTCAAAGCACATAACATTACAATAATAATGAACATAAACATTTAAATCCTTGCTTATCTGGCTTATGCTACTCCGAGCAACGTCTGAACTTTGTATTTCAAGCACTTCTTGCGTTGTTCGACTCGCTTGGTTTAGTCCTCAGATGTAAGTCGCTTTGGATCAAAGTGTCTGCTAAAAGATGTAAATGTAAACAACTTAAAGAGCACTGACCTGTACCACTGACTGCTTCAGATTCATTTCAAAATGAATAGTGTTGACATGAGAAATATTTCTATAGAAAGCTTGAAATGTCTACCTTTAAACAGACCAATTCAAATCGAAAAGAAAGTTGCATTTCTCTCTAGGGACGTTCGTGTCAAGCCAGCATCATCAACTCCATCTTCATAGCAGACACTGACGCAGAAAACACTAGTTTATTAATATAATAAATAATTAATATGTCTCCTGCACCCTTTTTGCACTGACACATTCATAATCATTACGCTACTTTTTCTGGTGCTTTGAGACACATTTTATGTACTATGCGCTTGAGCGTGGAAGAGGCTATATATATATATATATATATATATACACTGTATATATATTCACGCTCAAATAGACACAGGCTACATAAATCCTGAAGATCTAGCATATCTAGGCAGGTGGAGCTGCATGAGGTGGAGGGTTTCAGAGGAACTCTGATAAGGTGCTGCAAGACTAGCCTACAGTAAACACTAAACCAGATTTAAATGTTGAGCGAGTAATCTCATTGGCTGCATAATCACCAGAGGCCAATCAGCTTGTGCCATGAGGTAATTTTTTCATAGGAACAGACACTATCAAAGCTTCTGATGTACATAATGTCAAGTTTGCACAGTTACCCTGGTGTTAGTGAAACTCAAGACTCGTAAAATAGACAGTCATTAAACAATGATGTTGAATGAGCCAATGGCGTTGCAGCAATGCTGACTTATTATCATCAACGACAACCGCCAGACCAAAGTTCAGCCACTCCACTTTCTTTCTTCCTCCTTTCATCTTTTCCAGTCTTATACTTGCTTGCCTCACTCAACCTCATTCATTCTTTATCATGTTGACTTGCCTTGGAAAGCCTGAATGTAGCTGTTTCCCAGTGTCACCAGTCTCTGCAAGCTTGGGTTGAACTGCTCCATTACGCTCTGAGCGGGAGGACAAACGGTTTGGGAATGACAATCTGAATAACTAATCAAATGTCAACTCATTTTGTAACTATATGTTACACCACATTTTCTAATTATCTAAAAAATCGAATCTAAAAAACACTTCTGAACAAATATATTTATAAATATTTTATTTAACTTAATATGAGCAAATTATATGATCAAAAAAATCTATGCTTCATGCTGGATATTTATAGATTTATTATAAAATTATATAGGCAACATTTCTGGGCAAAATACATAATTGTATATACATGTAAATAAATCTCAGTGTATTTTATTACACATGTTCTATTCAGTTAATAGACATGTGATTGTGTAATCCAGACTCAATTGTGAAAGACTTCACGCTTACCGTATAAATGGCCAGAGTGGTTCGGTGCAGTTGATCACTGTTTTGTCCTGACATCCTGATCTGTCACCGTAGCACAGCAAACAAATAAATAACTTCCACTTACTAAACAACAAACAACCAGACTGACTGCTGATCTCCCCCTTGTTTCCTGTGTCCTCTCTGGTCTTGTCCTGTTTGTGAGTTGAGTATTTGTGTGTGTATAAGAGAGAGAGGGGGAAACGGTGAGCTATTGTCACCCGTGTGGCCTGTGAATTATTGAACAGTGCAGAGTAATAAAAGTGTGACTTAGGTTAGACACCTGCCATAAAAACACTGCACATCAGAGATAGGAGGAGACAGGTGCTGTTGTACCGTCTTAGTATTTTTCTCAGTGCAGTGATCAGAAACCTTTGCAAGCCCCTGATTTAGCTACATTTATGCACTTGGCAGACACATTTATCCAAATCGACTTAATATTATTTTGCAGTTGCTTCATATATATTATTTATATATTTTAAATAATATATATTATTTTGTCATTATTATTACTATAAAAAATAGTTCACATAAATGATTTTCATTGCGACAGGCCCCATAAATGTTTTATAAAAACTTGCTTGTGCTTGGAAAACAATTATATTCTTTAACATCACTCATATAGGCTACTTATTTATCCCATAAGCATAATCATACAATATATATTACATTTAATTTATTATTTTTAATAATATTTATTATTATTAAATTTATCATTTTTAAATGTGTGTTATAATAATGCCTAGTGTCATTAGTGTTGATGATGATGATGATGATGGTAGTTTAATATAATGATAATAAAATAAAAGTGACAAAATTAAAAATGAACTATAGGCTCCTAATATATATGAAACTGGCCACCCGCAAGTTTCAATTAACTGTCGATCACTCTCTCTCCTTGCATGGGCCGTATTGTCAGAGAGGCGCGCGGGCGCATGTGTGTGTTTGTGTTTGGTTCACTCCTCCACTCTCCACGGCGCAGGATCTTTCCATCGCTTCCGCGGAAGAACCCGTCTCTGCTGTCCCATTAAAGATGGAGCTGTCTGCGGCAGGCGACCGTGTGTTTGCCGCCGAGGCCATTCTGAAGCGCCGCGTCCGTAAGGTCAGTCTGTTTTATTAAAACTCATTTTATTTCTTTCACTGCGGCCTACAAACCCAGTAACTTCAGCCCTGCAGACCGAGCGCAGTGAATTGAACTGCATTAGAGCACCATGCTTTCTGTGCAACTATAAACCGCTCGAGTAACCCGTGTTACGCATATTTTGTGTATGCATTCATACGACTGAGTTGCTTAATTTTGAGCTCAGGGTGAGTGTGTAGTGTGTGTCTGTTTAGATTAGACTGGCGCCAGCTGGAGCGGGACTGGTGCTGTTAGCGCGTTAGCTTTTTTGTGTCTACCCGGAGTGTAAATTTTTGACAAAGGCCGGTTCGTCTGACACCCCATCGACAGCAGGCGCGATGAGACGCGACGCTGCAACATTAAATCGCTTGCACTGTAGCCTACACAACAGTAATGTTTACATTGCGTTAAAAGCAACTGAACGGTATACATTTTTCGCGCGGTTGTATAGTTTTGGTCGGACTCATTTATAATGGAATCTTTGCGTTCTGTATCTGTGGCGAGTGGCGTCGCGTCGCGTAGCAACCACTAGTTTTGACGTTCAAATCGCTGTTTGTTTTTGTTTTCCGTACAGCAGGCGATTTTTTGAGGTTCGGTGTGGGGGAAATTTTGGTTGTCAAATCACCAGCATCTACTGATTGTTAAAAATATGAAAGAACTTTGTATAGTGTGTTGCATTTGATGCACTAATTGGTATTTTATTATTATGAGGTAAGAATTTAAAGAAGTAGTTTGCACTATTTTTTTGTTGTTTTTGTTTGTTTGTTCAAATGACTTTATCCCATGTCCTCTAAAGCCTTAAAGGGATAATTCACCTTAGTTCACCCAAAAAACAGAAAATTATCCCATAATTTACTGCCGCAAGCCATCCTACGTGTAAATGACTTTCTTCTTTTAGCCTAACACAATCAAGGTATATTTAGTTATTAAAACACATCCAGGCTCTTCCAAGCTTTTCAATTTGATCGAATGGTGCCATTTTTTGTAGTCCTCAAAAAAGCTGATGTATGACGTATGTGTAGCATCTTGTGAGAAGTGACGAACGTCATATGCCTACGTCATACTCTGAAACTCGACTCTCTTTTTTCTTAAATTATCGGATATTTTTCATTTTGGGTGAAGTACCCCTTTAAAATAGCTTTGTCATATGGACAACTTCCACTCAACTCTAAATAGGACATGCATTTTGAAGGATGGATTGTTGAATATGCTCTACTTTTTATGATATATTTACAGGTGTTTAAATATATATGATGGAGCATGATCTGTATAGGACAAGCTGAGTAAAGAATCTTTAAAAATATCTACTTATGTCTTCCACTGAAAAACAACAGCATGCAGATTTATAAGGGCATGAAGGAGAGTAAATAATGACAGAATTATCTTTTTGGATTTACTATTATTTCAATGAGTTATCTTTCAGAAATGTTGGAAACTGATTTGTTATTTCCATAGGGACGGATGGAGTACCTAGTGAAATGGAAAGGATGGGCAATAAAGTGAGTTAACAGAAATATGATTCATTAGTTAAGCTTGTATGCCTAACAAGTAGTGAATGTTAAATTATATATATTTTGTATATTTTTTTCAGGTACAGCACATGGGAACCTGAGGAGAACATCCTAGATGAACGACTGGTTGCAGCATTTGAACAAAAGTGAGTTATTGCTTGTTATCGTTAATGATATCCCCCTGATTAACAATTTTAAAGGAAACGGACAAGTTACGAAATGTTAACTCCTGCGATCATGAGCGTTAAATACGTTTGTGACAGTTGATTCCTCTGTTTGAAGTGGTCTCCCAGAGTCAAAGCTAGATTGACTCTTTCCTGCATACCCACAGGAAGCAGTCTCGAGACATCTCTATCCACATCACATGAATACTTGAGTCTCACATCTCAAGTAAATCTTTTGTAGTCATGCTTAATGCTCAGAGGACGTTTGTTGTTCTTAAAGCTGAAACTGGCACAACCACTCAGTATACAAGCTCAAACCCTGACATAATCACAAACCCTTTGATCAACTCGTCTTTTTACTCAGAGAGCGAGAACAAGAGATGTATGGACCTAAAAAGAGAGGCCCGAAACCTAAAACGCTGCTTCTAAAGGTACGTCAGCAGCAATACCAACTGGCATGGAAATACATGTGTTTTGTAGTGTCATTTATTGAATTTGTTTTGTAAATATGCTTTAAAAATATTTTAAAAAACAGTTCACCCCAAAAATAAGCTCTCATCATTTACTTACTCTCATATTCCAAACCTATAAGACTTTCATTCATCTTCAAAACACAAATGAAGATATTTTTAATGAAAGTCCCTCCCTTGAAAGTCTATGTGAACAAAACTTTGATGCTTCAAAAGGTTCATAAAAACATTGTAAAAGAATATCATATAAATTGGGCAGTTTAAGTCTTTTTGCTTGCTTTATGACTTGCAGATTTAAATTAGGCTTTTATTCATTTATAAACATTGATCAACGCTCATATGTAGAGTACATCAAATATGACAAAATTAGGAATGTCATGATACCAAAAATCCAATATTTGGTACCAATACCACCAAAAGTACACAATACTCGATAGCAAAGTCGATACCACAGTTAAAAAATAATAATACCAATTATACCAAAAAATACCAAAACAATGTACTTGTATTTCTATAAGATAATTTGTTGCAATATTCAGTAATAAAACAAAAGAATAAGCACATTAGATGCAGTAGATAAATATATACAATAATAAAAAAAAAATACAAATTAAACTGCGGTATATTTTTTCAGGGACTGTAACAGTAGTATTCAAGTCAACATACTACAGAAATGGAATAATCAAATATAAAACAACCCTGCATAGTCATAACAGTACAAGTTAAATATAGATTAATCCTTATTAAAGCTTTTCTTTTGTTGTTTGATTATCACTAATAATATAGACAGCCAATATTAGACAGTAGCAGGATTTAAAGGCTGCTGTCACTAAGACCTAATGAACTAGATAATATGCTGTTCACATTCTTTGCCAATGCGAATATTCACCAAATATTAATTTACACATACATTTAGACATAACTGTATGTGTGTATTTGAGCATTTATGTGTTATAAAGCCGACACATGAGGTGCAATTTGAACAAGAGGTGTGTGCACTTTGGTTGAGAGTGTACTGACTGAAGAACATCTCTCAGAGAGCTCACGAGTAAAATCGCTTGAAAGAAAGATTATTGTCCATTTTACAGGAATATACTCTTTCTTTTTAATAAATTGTGAAATTTTTTTTCTACACCAAATATTTTCAGTGTACTTGCTTTACGTGCAAGAACAAAATCATTGGTTGGTTCTTGATAAAAGCTTAAACGTGCTTGCGTGACACGTGAGAACAAACCTCATTAGTTCTCGCGTATATCGAGCAAGTGCAGTTTTGGTTTAATGGACTTCATAGCGGGGCAGAAATCTCTCAGGTTTCATTTGTGTTTGAAAAATGAACGAAAGTCCTATTGGTTTGCAACAACATAAGGGTGAGGTAAAAAGGTGACTCTTTTATAAGTGAATAATTTTCGACTTTTTCCCAATTATTTAGTCAAGAGCGCAGGCTGCAGACACTTCCCCAAGAGTCCCGGAGTTCAAGCATAGTCGTCCTCAGCTGCATTCCAAGCTTCCTCCGCCCTTAGCTGCACCGTCCTACACCCCAACTGCCCCATCTAATGCTAAACTACAGTCGGGCGCTGCTCAGCCCAAACTGAAAAAAGACATTCACCGCTGCCATCGCATGGCACGGCGTCCCTTGCCCCGCCTGGATCAAACAGTCGGTCCCTCCGGTCCTTTTTCTTCCCGCCCAACAGTCAGTCCCTTTTCGGAAACGGTCCGTATTCTCAATCGAAAAGTCAAACCCAGGGAAGTGAAAAAGGGACGGGTCATTCTGAACCTCAAAGTGGTTGACAAGGCTGGGAATGGCGGAGTTGCTAATAGCAGAAGGACACATGTTCCCGCTACCCAGCAGTCCCATTTCGGGAGGCAGAAAATTCCATCCCGGAACAGGGTGATTGGTAAAAACAGGCGGTTTGGAGAAGTGTCCTACCGAGGAATCCAGCCCCCAATTAGGAGTTCTGGGTTTCCTGTTTTCGGAAAACTCTTCGATTCTCACTCTCTGAGCAGTGCAGACAACCAGACTCAAAGTGGAGAGAGTCGCAACAACACAAACAATCTTTCTTCCTCCAAAAGTTCAAAGGTCCTGAACGTGTCCAAAGGTCAGACTCTCAATGATGAACTGCCTCCGTCAAACTCAAGCTCGGAAGTTTCAGACGGCGAGCCACCCTCGCCGCAACAAACCCAATTCCAGCATTCCTCATTATCACCCAAAACCTCTGCAACCAACTCCCAAGATCCTGCCCTTCACAAAGGGGGCGCTCAACCCGTGGCATCCAAAAACAGCTCGGGTCCTTCTGCTCTTCCGTCCTCTCCTATGTTTTCCTCTTCGTCCTCTGCGTCGTCATCCTCAGAAGACAACGAACACATTCTGGACCTCTCCGTACCTCATGAAATGGACAGGCGATTGCGGCGACGGCATCCCTTCTCTGGCCGTCGGCAGCTCAAGGTTCCAGAAGTTCCCGTGTCAGAGGAGCCGTCGGAGGAAGAAGATTTGGACTGGCATCCTGACATGACATCCCGATGTGCCAATGTGGTCGTTACGGATATCACAGCTAACCTCCTCACCGTAACCATCAAGGAGTTCTGTCACCCACCATCCGCCACCTCTCCTCCCTGCTACCCCAAAAATATATCAGCTCAACACGACACACAACAGCCAAAGCATCCCCCTAGCAAAACATGAGTGCAGACAACACCGATACGGCCTCCTCTAGCCTTCAAAAGGGGTGTTGGGAGGTGTGTTAGTAGATTGTTTACAGTTTCAGCTGCCTTTGTTAATAGATGTGGCCAAGATGTCCACTCTACAACACTGTGCCATGACTTTTATAACCATGAAAGAATGTCTCTGATGAAGGTTGTTTGGCTCATTGTGTTCAATCTGAACTCATCGACGTTTCTAAGCAGATTAACTCAACAATGGCTTCTCTAAAGATGTGCTATTTATTCCATAAATCACAACTGATTGAGGTGTACCATTCAAAAGTTTGGGGTTGGTTCGATTTTCGTAATATTTTTGTCTTCTAGGCCAAAAATATAGAAAAAAATTACAATATACTGTACATAAATCTGTATTTGTGATTAAAGTTATTGCTGTGATGTCAAAGTTGAATTTTCAGCATCATTACTCCAGTGTCAGTGTCACATGATCCTTCAGAGATAATTTTAATGATGATTTGCTGCTCAAGAAACATTTATCATTGATGAAAACAGTTGTGCTGCTCAATTTGTTTGTAAAAACTAAGGAAACCTTTTATTCAAGATTCTTTCATGAACAGAAAGTTCAAAATAACAGTGTTTATTTGAAATACGTTACGTTACAACGTCTTTTATTGTCGCTTTTAATCAATTTTATACATCCTTGCAAGTATGCATTTATTTTTACAAATCGTACCAATCCCAAACTTTTGAATGTGTATATATATATATATATATATATACACACACAAGTGTTAATTGCGACTTATTCAAACTAAAACTGCAGCATTTTCGATCATTTCTGTGAGTGAATGTATTATAGCATCACGAACATTGAAATGTGCTGTAAACCGCAATTGAGGGCTCCATTTATATATATATATATATATATATTTTTTTTTTTTAGTTATATATTCACAATATTATATAGAGTCCAAATTGATCAAAGAGAGAGATTGATCAGGAGAGTTAAACACAGTTGTCCAATAATTTCTTAGGATTAGCAACATAATACATATTTTAAATGTTAGTGTATTGCAAATCAAGAAACGATAGTCCTATCCTCGCCAGAGTTTTTTCTTAAATTGTCCTAATAACAACAACAAAAATGGTGACATTCCAAGCTGATATCACGGCAATTTGTATGTTTTTTTTTTTGTTTTGTTTTTTTTCTTTTACGAGGTGGCTAATTTGTACAAAATCGTACAACCTCATTTTTACAATTTCATATGTTTTACAAAAAAGTGTCTTTAGGAAGGACCACACCTAACCATGTCCTTAAACCTACCCATCACTGGGGTCTTTGTACGAAACTGTACGAGTGAGGTGTGAACTGCAGTGTTGTGCAAGTTACTTCCAAACTGTAATACATTAGGTATTACTTGTTACTGTTATTTAAAAGTAATTCATTACCTTACAATATTACTGTCTCAGAATTGTAATGCGTTACATTACTCATGTATTACTTTTGAGTTACTTTCACCAAAATAACTAAGTAGAACTTAACTTTGGGGCTTCTAATGATATGCAATATGAAATCGCGATTGGCTGCACTCAGATCCACGAACCTACAGAATCGCGACACACCTCTTCCAACTCCAGCGTTATTCTCCTTACCGTCCAGATCCAATGCTACCTTATCTTTAAATTAGGCTACTAGTATTATTTGAAGTTAACATTATAAAATACGTAGACCTACACCACAAAACTAGTTGAGGATAAATTATTTAAAATTGGGGAAGTCCAGCATTATGGACATGACATTTGCAGTCAAAACTTGAAATAAAAATTCTCAGAAAATACATAATGTATTGAAACGTATATAGGCTACTTCCTTAAAGGACTCCAGACATTAGACAAATATCAGTCTATGTTTTATTTTCAATATTAGGGAAAAGACACACATTCATGCGTGACAAAAAAATAGGAGGCAAAACATATTTTTTTGTAATTCTGTTAATTACACTGCGCAAATCGGATGAGGAAGGGTTGGCTCTCCAGTCTCCATAGAACATAGAACAAGCCTCACTGTAATACAACTGTAATACAAGCCTCACTGAACATGTAACGAGTAAAATATTACTGAAAATTGATTAGTAATGCCTTACACTACTGCGTTACAGCAAAAAGTAATATGTTACTGTAATGTATTACTTTTGTAATGCGTTACTCCCAACACTGGTGAACTGTAAATTGTATGAAAGCGTACGATTTAGCCACCTCGTAAAATACGTACGATTTGCTGTGAGATTGCGTTGGACATTCCCGGCGTTAAACCACCGATACATTGTTTTTGTGAGATTACCTGCAGTAAATATTCCAGAGGAAAACAACTAAATATGTTGTCATAACGACAGGATACAATTCTTATAAGAAATATTTATTGCCAAAAAAGTTCCTCAATTCTCCTGTCATTGTGGCACAAAGTTAATATTTGACCCTGGTTATTTTTAGTTAAGCTTTGGCATATGGCATGATTCCTGATACAAGCACCTTCAGCTTTAAGGGTCCCAACACCCACTACCTTCATTATGAAGCAGAATGACACAACCATGTCAAACTTGTATGTTTTATCTCAGTGTTTATACCTGACAAGTATTTATACTGCTGTCTTACCCATTTTACCTTTCACTGTGGTTCCCAGAAATCAGTAATAAAAAGGGAGGGAGATTGAAAAATAGGAAGTTGTGTTGTTGCTAAGCTGAAATGCAGAGATAATTGCCTGAGATTCAACTACAAGAATCTAAGCCAGCAAGCCATATGTTACTTCTCTGCTGTTTTCAAGACATTCCTATAAAAGATAAATGTGGCTTAATTTCAAAGAAAATGAGCAGTACTTGTTTGGAAAACTATAGCTGTTAATTGATGAACTCGTTCAAGAAACATTAACTGTTATTTACTTAATAGCTTCATTCCCTTTTGAAGACATTTGTTCTGGGACAGCTATTTTGCTTCTCACTGAAGTGTTCTTTTGTATTAGTGTAGAGTTATTTTGCTTGTGCTGCAAAAAGCTTTAAGTTGAAGTCAATAAGGTCAACTATCACTCTCACTTTGAACGCGAGGAATCACTCTGGGATTTATCAGCAGGGATTGAAAAGTCTCAACAGAGACCGAGTGTGTAGTCTGTCACTTTGAATCCAGATTTGCGTAGACTTTGGTGAAGGGCATTCTGGGAAAAGCAAGCTTTTGATCTAGCCCTGATGTGGTTGGAACGGTCTCTACCCTCCAGTTAGGTTTTAATGAGAGCTGAAGTTTAAGCCCCATGAGCTTTGGTCTTGATGCAAGCCAGTGTCAGTTTTAAATAAGAAAAGGCACAGGCGAAACCAGGGTGTTTCCTGATGAAGTGAATGGTGATGTCATTGATATGGAAACTTTTGCTGTGGCCAAAAACAGTGTTTGGGTCTTTGCTTAGTCAGAAAATGAGCTCATAGTGCAGTTTCTCGTACATTATTGGCGTGCCTTGTTCTTAATGTCCAACAAGCTTAAAAATTGAGACTTGATTGATTGGCTGTTTTGTTTTGTGTTGCTTTTGAATATCCATTTGTCTTCAGAGCTCAAGCACCCAGTCCTGTTTTCTGCAGCTTTGTGTTTTGCACCACTAGGCCCTAAATCGCTGATATTTGCTGCAAGCACTGGATATTCTGACCCCGTGATCTCCCCTTTAATCCCACTTAACCAGAACTTCAGGACTTGTGTTTAGGGAAGGGGTCAGAATCAAGATTTCCTCTCAAAATCCCTATCTGGATCGCTCCGAGTGCACAGCATCATTCTGTTTATCCCACTTAATCCTGACTTTCGTTATTTTTCCACATTTGTAGAAGGTTTATCTCAAACGTCCATGTTGAGGATGATTTAAGGACACATACTCTCATTGACTTGTAAAGAAATTGTATTGTAATTGAGTTGTTTGTTCAGCCATATTTTTTTTTTTCCACAAAATGGTAAATTTGAGGAATTGCAAACTCCTCTGCACTTAAAATGCATGTTTTCAAGTCTTATTTAAAAAAGATCAAACTGTAATGCACTCGTGCCTTTGTGCAAAGGAAGGGTTTTTGAATATGTAAATATTTTCAAAAGGATCATGCATAGTTCTTTTTTTATGTGATTCTTTTGAAGAAATTTTGAATTTAAGGAATTGATTTTTGGTTCTGGTGTCGTGTACTTCCGAATGTATGTATTTTCCATTACTTTTACATTTTAACTTTTTTTATTATGTGGCCTTGACAAAGCCAGTAATATTATCTTGTACACATACACTTAGGTTAATTCCTAAAAGGATGTTCAAGTTACATCCATCAGTCAGTCCTTCAGACTGTTCTCACTTCTTTTCTAATTGTTTGGAGCTTTCAAGCTGTGCTAACCAAACATATTAGAAGTGGCTATATAGTGGCCTAGCTAAGACTTGAACTTCAACAGAACCTTAAAACGTTCAGGCTCAACTTTCTCCAGCCGACATTCAAAGTTTCTCTTGAAGACGAAGAAGTTGTTACTATTTACATTTGCTGTCTTGTACAACCAGGTCTGTAGCGTTAGCAGTGTTAAGCACACATGCACTGTAGAAAATATTGTTGGTTTAACTTAAAAAAGTAAGTAAGCTGGTTGCCTTAAAATTTTAAGTTCATTGAAATGGAAAAAGGGAGTTGATACAATGAAGGAGAATGATTTAATCATCCGAAACTCAAAATGTTGTAATTACTAATCATGAAAAGATTTTTTTTTTTTTTTTTTACAGTGAGAACATGTGCAAATCATTAATGCCCTGACTGTTTGAGAACAAGCCCTTAAACTGTGTTCAGGAGATCAACTTCACACTGCTGCACTGTGTAGCTTCTGAACCATTCTGTGCAGTTTTGAGTTCAGTGTGTTTGTGAGAGAGAGACCTGTATAAGTTCTGGAATTTGACACTCCATCTCATCTTAATCTCAAATTAAATGTAAATATTTATTGTGGGTCCCCCTTTAAGTCTAAAAGCTTGTTAGCCAATTTTATTTATTGATTTTAATTTCCTCTAATTTGTTAATTTTGTTGTAAATATTTACTTAATGCCTGATTTGTATTTTGTACTGGCCATAGCAGAATTATAATTATTTTTCATTGCTTTATGTATTGTGTACAGATTTGTAACCGAAGTGTTGAAAATCATGATCATTTTTGTATCGTCTTTGAAGTAGAAGTGCAGCTATAAGCTCACTGGCCCTGTTTTAATAAAATTGCATTTGTGATTTTACAAATGACGTGTTATGTGTAGTTTTTTATATTTGTATTTTTGCGGTCAAATCCTATTCAGTTGTCATATTTCACTGATCTTTTCAGAATTTGAGTGATTTTAGTTTTAATGCACTTTAAAAACGTATCTTATGTCTCAGTAATGTCACCAGCATCAATGCAGTATCCATTTGTGTACAGTATACTGACTGGCAATACAAACCAATACAGGAAAGTATTGTTTGTGTGTTGTGTAGTTCTGCAGGCCTTTATTTAGATTCTGTGATTTAATCTCATGTTATCAACATGGGTAACATTCACGTATAGTTTCACTTAAGGGAAGGTGGGTAATACGAAACATTATACAAATTTACATTAGTGTGTCAAAGTTAGTTCCTCAAATGTGATAGGCTGAGCAGGGTTCCAAGATACAACAGTAGGCCTATTGCTTAAATGTATTAAATTCGCGTTCTTCACGTTCAAATTCTTAAATTTGTACAAAAAAGTCTTATAGACTTCAAATCCACTGCCATTATAAAGCTTGGAAAAGCCAGGTCATTTTTAATATAGCCTAACTCCAGCTGCATTTGTCTGAAAGAAGAATGTCTATTTACACCTAGGATGACTTGAGGGTGAGTAAATCATGGGGTAAATTTCATCTTTGGGTGAACTATCCCTTTAAGTGTGTTAACTGTGATTTCCAAAGGGGGTGCTAATGTAAACAGCCCACTAGAGGGCAGCAGTAAAACAGTTCAAAAAGGAACAAGAACGATCTGCTCCTCCCGAAGAGGAAAAGGTCCCCTGACATTTTAAACCGTGGAGCAGAAACTTATTAGCATTGAGAATTAAAGAATATGAGCATAGCAAAGACATTCTTGTTTGATATGTTTTTGCTTTCTTTCAAGGCTGTATGTATCTTTCATATTTTACTACGCTGTATACATTGTTATGCTATGTTGTTATAATTCTGTGAAATCCAGTTGTCATTTCCGGTAATTTTGCTTAGTTCCCAACCATTTCTTTTATCCCTCTGAGATGAGTATAGCTTCGAAACGTTTTGTATGCTTTTAACAGTGGCATTCTTTAATCTTTCTTACATAGCACAGTCAGTCTTTGTTTTAGAGTGACACATTCTAGGCTATTCTTAGACTGCTGTCCCACTTTAGCTTTTAATGAAATCAGGAATAGTATTCCGTCTCCTCCCCTTCTCTTATCTGGGTGTTGCACGTTTGTTAACGTCACCTTGAAGTTAATCAAAATACACAATTCTTATTTTTTAATTGAATATTACAGTATCTATTGTATATGATTCATCTATTAATTTATTTATTGATCATTATTTGTTTAGAATTCTTATAATCTTTCAACAAAATAACTTCCCCTCCCTCTTGCAGTGACATCTCTTCTCTTCACTGATGATGCGTTAACTGGCCAACCTGTCACTCACATGACATCACAGCAACAGCAAACCAAACCCATCCAAACCATTCCTTATAGACCATTTCACAAGATGTAAACAACACTGGTCCAGAAGCACTTTCTGTTTCAGTTTGTAACTGTTTTCTTTATTTCACATGTAAAGAAAACATCTTAAAGATGTTTGTTTAACTTTTTGATTCAGTTTTAAATGTTCTGTTGGTTGTATTTTATCCCAGCTTTTATGTAGTGTTAAAAAACTGAAACAGGAAGTGCTTCTGGACCAGTGTTGTTTACATCTTGTGAAATGGTCTATAGACAAAATCAAGTCCCACCCTACCTTTTCACAACTACCCTATCGCAACTTCTGGTTGATGATAAGTCACGACTTTAAAAACTGGCACAAGCTCGGTTGAACAAAACGAATTAAAATCAGGCCTGACCATAAGGCTGTAGCCTACTTGTGACCAATAAATCTCAAGAGTGTCAATGTCTTGACTTACTATGAATTCACAAATAAAGTTTACAGATGATTATGGCTAATGTTATAAGTGACGGAACAGGGAATATTTGGTGGTGTGTGAGAATTCATTATCTTCCAAACATTACAATTATGGTGGCGGTGGCAGCGAGAGGAGAGGGTGACCAGATTTTTTTTTTTTTTTTTTTTTTGATTGTGTCTGAATGAATTCATACACATAGAAATTTCCTGTTCATTTGATGCTGCTTGAAAGTCATTTGATGCTGCTTCATTATGCAATACCACCATCAAGGAGGTTTTAATGTAAAAAAAGCTTTTTTAAGCTAAGCAAAAACAACTAAATTGAAGTCACCATCCACCATTTCTTACTTAAAGTTTGACATAACCTAAAGCCTCTAGAAATACAAAAATTCTCACATAAAACATGATAGTTAGGGATTAGTTGATATAAATCTGTGTTAATCTTCTGGCGTTGGCCTGGGTTCTTTTAGGCACGATTTTCTCATCCTCCTCACTCGTGGTGTATGAGTGTAAGCGTGTGTGGAGGTGGATTACACTTAAAAGGGAGACTCCGTAGACTGTTGCTGTGAAATGATAAGGTCATGTGTATCCAGGACACTAATCTCCCCTGTGCTCGCTGATTTCACACTTCACTGGGGACAGAATGGGATCAGAGGGATTCCAAGGTTTTGACGTTTCCTGGCGTTTCCTTTATAGTCTACTCTATAGACCATTTCACAAGATGTAAACAACACTGGTCCAGAAGCACTTCCTGTTTCAGTTTGTAAGTGTTTTCTTTATTTCACATGTAAAGAAAACATCTTAAAGATGTTTGTTTAACTTTTTGATTCAGTTTTAAATGTTCTGTTGGTTGTATTTTATCCCAGCTTTTATGTAGTGTTAAAAAACTGAAACAGGAAGTGCTTCTGGACCAGTGTTGTTTACATCTTGTGAAATGGTCTATATAGACCTCCGTCCCTTTTTAGCGCTGTGCTCGTTGTCTTTTGTCTTCCGGTCTGTTTTTTCACAGCGAACTTGCCTATGGACCATTTTGCAAGATGTAAACAACACTGGTCCAGAAACATTTCCCGTTTCAGTTTGTAACTGTTTTCTTTAAAATCTTAAAGGTGTTTGTTTAACTGTTTGATTCAGTTTTATATGTTCTGTTGGTTGTATTTTATCCCAGCTTTTATGTAGTGTTAAAAAACTGAAACAGGAAGTGCTTTTGGACCAGTTTTGTTTACATCTTGCAAAATGGTTTGTTAAGACATTTGCTTTAAACATTACAATCCTCATGATAACTTTCGTTAACTTTACATTAAGTAATTCCACTTCAAAAGCTAATTACTCCTGGACAGCGAAGCCAGTGCAGCTGCAAAAACTGACAATATTCTAAAGATGGTGGTGTCCTTTTTTCTCTGGTGCATAAGGTCTATAAGGGAAGTACTAGTAGGTCCAAAACAGTGGGCTATATGACAAAATAAGTATGTCCGAATTCACTTTATTAATAAAGAGTAAGCAAAAATATCCAGATGGCAGAAATTCTGAAGTGCGCATACGATGGCCACTTTACTATCCCATGAGGCCACGGGAGAGGATTTGTGAATGGCAGTGAAGTGACGCAACTGACGCTGGTAGCTCATGTGACAGTGACATAACAGCGAATGTACAACATCCGGATTACATTCATACTAGGTGCTTTTCAATATCCCTCCTCCTCTCCTCTCTCCTCCTATGACCTCAGAGAGATACAGAAAACAAACATTAATCCAAAGATCCCCAAAGTCTGTCAATGCAAACCACTTCAAACAAGAAACGCAAAGGCAGTGCACATATAGACACTGGCTATTATCTTCATTGCAACCTCGGTCAGGAAATAAACTACACCATTTTTCTGAGTCAAGACAAGACTGGGTTATAGACTCATAGGTGAATTAGGACATTCATTTCAAGCCTTTCCTTGTTATCCTTCTGTTTGAGCCTGTAATCTGCTAATGCAGCCTTAATAGCATCTTCTGAAAGTATGGAGCAATGTAGTTTGACCGATGGTAGACAGTGTTTTTGGTTTGCAGGGCTTCATCGATTGATTTCCCCTTCATCCGACCACTCTGTGTCCAGTGAGATGGAAGCGATGGCTGAGCCACAGCTAAATGTTTTGAATCTTCCATCTGTTATCTTTACATTCTCATCCTAAAACCTGTAGTTTCATTACATCACCACATGTGTGTACATAGATTACTTTGAAACATGCAATCCTTTAGGTAGGCCTACTTCTAGAAATAAAAATGTAATTTGCGTATAAAATATAGCTCGTCTTTGCAGTCTACAGTATATACTGTGCTGTGCAACAGTAATGATATAAAAATATTTGGCTACGATAAAATTCTTGAACCACTTATAAAAAAGACCAACAGATACTTGAAAACCAAAAGGTCTGTTCATCCAGAGATAGGAGCAAGCATCAAAGGAACCGTGCTTTTTGTCTCTGCTGATCATTTTCATTTGCAAGCTTTCAGGAATCATTCACTGTTGACAAATTGCATGCAGGAGCGCCTACCAAACCAGTGCCCACATTCTTGGGTTTTCATAGTGGTCCACCACCTTTTTATGATAAGAGTAGGATTTGAGCTCTGAAGAGTGCAGAGGCTGCAGAGAGCTTGGCTGCCGCTGCTAATTCCATGATGACTTACTCGAGGATCGAGGAGTGAGGAGGCTTCCTGAGGAGTCATGAGCGAGGTGTGTATATGCCGAAGTGTTTATCAGCTAAACGTGACACATGTATACATTCTCATTCCCCTTCACATCGGTCACAATAATTGTAATTTTTACTTTACCTTTGCAGTTTATATAAACCACTCATCTCAAGAAGGTATCTTGCTTTATTATTATTTATGAGGACGGAAGGTGCCCACTTGAAGACCCTAGAGATGTCCCCTACTCGGCTCAATCCAGACGGTTGTCGTGCTGGTCCACTGGGGAGACCACACTGTAGTTGCAGCCGTCGTGTGCTGACGCGCCAAGTAGGCTACACTGCAGGACAGAAGGGGATTCACATCACCAAATGGAAAGAAGCGTAAAACAATGGAGAAGCATGTTACTGTAAAGCTACGTCTTAGTTTATGCTTATCTTCGCGAAAGCCGAGTACAAATCAGCATGAAGTTTTAACAACTACTCTTGTGTAATGGAAATCATGAATTTCTTAAATAGGCCTAACCAGACTTCAACAACAAAATTGGGCTGATCCTTTGAGCGCTACTGACGCTAAGTGACGCTCGAGTGATCAAGTATTCCAATCAATGTATACAAAGCTTTCATTTGATTCCTCCGTCCTCATTTTCTTTCCTTGCAGCCTTCCCTCGCATCCTCGGGGTGGAGCTGAGATTCGAGGAAAGGTAATGAGGATGCACAAAAAAGAAATGAGAAGCAGCCAGTTTATAGAATAACACAGTCTCATCCCAAGACGTCATATAACTGACGTCTTGGGACGTCTTTTGACCATACGTCAATATCCGCATTTTTAGGGCCCCCTTAAACGTCGGTAGATGACGTTATTGGATCTTAACTCTACCCCAGACCTAAACCTAACCCTAAACCTACCCCGTCACCTAACTGACGTTAAATGTAAAGCATCAGTTGTATGACGGCCCGAGATCGTCATCTACCGACGTTTAAGGGGGCGCTAAAAAGGCGGATATTGACGTATGGTCAAAAGACGTCCCAAGACGTCAGTTATATGCGCTGTATAACGTTTAGGGCCTAATTTTGAAGCAGTCGTGATGTATTTACTATTAAAGTAAGCCTATACTTGCTCAAGAGAGTAAGAGATTTCGGACGCAGTTTTTCTTCGATGCAATGAGACCTGCTTTGTTTGTTCATGTGACGTTCGCCATAAAGTAAACTAAAGTAACATAAAAAACTGGCTACATTTTTTGCATACTGTAATGATAGGTCTTATTTCTTGCATTTTTTTGAATTCTTAATTTAAAAAAAAAAAAAGATTTTACAATAGATATAGCCTGGGCTATTTTATGATAGATCGATTTTTTATATAATTAAATATGTTTATACATTGTATTAAAATATGAAATAGCATAGCCTATTCCTATCATATGATAAGTTTAGACGCAGCTCCCCGGGCTATATTGCATCCTGCTAATGCTAAGCACCTCTACATATATTTTTCAGACGACATGAAATGTAGCTCACATTGGTCGAGCATGAGGTTGATGTTGTCTCCACCTCCCTCGCATGTGCAGCCCACCCCTGATGATGTGTAAGCTAAACCCCCACCTCTTGTTGTCCCCTCGGTAATACCGAGATGGAGATATAGAGAGATGCGTTCTGCCGGTGGACAAATTAGGGGTAGCCTACAGAAGAAAAGCTGTTGACATTGAGTCGTGGTTTGAAGAATTTATTGATGAAATTAATTCATTCTTAAGGTCTAAATATCCCTGTTATCTTTTTGTTTCTTTCCATTGCTGATTTTTTAACCGCCACCCTGAAGTTTATCGTTGTAATTTTGGCCGCCGGGATGGTGGCATTTATCGGAGCGGTCATCTGCATCATCGCCGCAGTCCACAGCGGATCTCCACCGGCATCCGCGGCCGCAGCACAGCCCCTGGCCGACAACCAGTCGCTGTCACCGGGCGCAACCGGGAAGGCTTTTCCCTCCGGATCCGTCGCTCGATCAGGACCGCTGGACGCTCTCCACGGCACTGATGCGACAAGCAGAGAACGAGGAGGACCGGAGGCGCCAACATTCTACGGTTTGACGGGACTAGGGACCGGTGGAAGCGAACAACAGGTCACCTACAGCAGACTCATCTGCACCCCTGTCCCCGCCGGTGAGTGCAACCCGAAAAACTTTCAGCAACAAGCGGACGACCAGTCGTTATACGCGGGAGAGGACTGGGGGTACCTCCGCACCACCGCCGAGGAGCTCCGACAGACCGTCCTACAGCAGAAAGATGAGATCCTCACCGATCAGAGAACTATACGGGAGCTAACGGTAAAGCTTTCGGAATGCGAGAGTGGCTTGAAGGGACGGAAGGTCCCGGAACGGAGCGCTGGACTTGGGGATGCGCGAAAAGACAATAAGGAGCAACTCATGATGCGGGACGATGCGGGATCCTCAGTGCGGACGGCTCATGCGGTGGAGGAGCTGGGGTATGCCATAACTCAAATGAAAGACCGCATTGAGAAACTGGAGGTAAGAAAACCGTAAGATCTTGTAAGATAGGCTATTTATTGTGGCTGAGAATCAAGTTAAATGATAATAGATGTTAAGAATGGGACATATAGCTTATGAAATAGAAAATTTAGTTTGTATTAATGTAGCAGTCATGTTGATTCCACATATTTGTAAAATAATAATAATAATAATAATAAAACAAATAAATTGGCCTATAGAATAGCCTATGACATACTTATATGTAAGTAGGCGAGAAAAAAAGCGTAGGCCCTAAAGGTAGGCTTAAATAGGCTACTGTTCTTGGATATTATTTTCCAAAAAATAAATGCTGCTGTTTAAAAAAAAAAAGAACATTTAAGAATAAAATATCTGTAAAATTACATTTTTCAGGCGTGAATCTGCTGTCAGTAACCTAATCGTGGCTTTTATAGGCTAAATTAGTTCAAAATTAAAAACTTAATGATTAAAGTCACATGACAACAAAATCGTTTCTTGCATATATTACGTCACACTGTCTTTGAAATGGCTGGAAAAAACTTTTCTCAAATATAAATATAGGCTTTTAAGCAAAATATCTTCTATTGCAGGCTAATTTTTGTTAAAAAAAACAATAGCATACATTTCAGTCATTTAATATAAATGGTCATTCAAAAGTATTTTGAATGAGCTGGTGCTAGATGGCTACTTTCTGACCTGTTGATAAACGCTATTAGTAGGCTATAGCAACCTGTTTTGAACATGTAAGAATAGGTGCTGCAGTGTGCTTGTAAAGTTTATCCCTCCGCGAGTCTTGAATTGCGTTTCAGCTCACGTACGATCGTGCGCCTGTGCCTTGATTTATCGCTGTGCGCCAAGATGCGCGTCTCTGATTGGGGTTCGATGGAAACATGGGCTAAAGTGAGTCGATTTCATGCTTTACGAGCCGATGGGAACAACAAATTACATCCTCATCAGGACCACATTTTAGCATCTGATTAACCTCGATCTAACCCAAATCTGTCAGTCTTATATCTAGATATAGCCTGCTTGAAGGAGCAGTTAAACAGCAGCCTATTTACATACCAAAGAAAAATAAAGGGTAAACAGCAGATATACTGAAGAATGTATGTTTAAAAAGCAAGGAGCCTGAGTTTATCAGTGACTCCAGCATGTGTGACAGCAGGGGAGAGATGAGAAACATGACACACTTCACTGAAAGCATATTATGGACTCCTGCAGCTGTGATTGGGAGCTCTAGGGTGCAGATGCCTTTGTAATGATCCCATCATAATAGAGTAGAAATGAACTTGTTATTTCCATGCAAGTATTGGGAAATTGAAATTGGTCTCATTACACATCCAACCTCTCTCATACTTGCAAGAAGCCCCATCAAGGGATGCATTATTTGCTTTAAAATATGATTCTGTTTAATTAATCATTAATATGACATGATGTATTATTCAATCTTGAATTTAGGCAGTGTTTCATTTGTTCGGGAGATAAGATGCATAATTTACTCTTGAAAGGAGGTTAATAATTGCATTTTGAGTAATAAGAATGAGTAGTTTGTTAAATGCATTCACATTGCATTCACGTAATATTGATAGATGAGGTTGCTACATTACATCACACAGTGAAAAAATGACTGACTGTCTTTTTTCAGTCTGAAATGTCAGTGCCAGCGTTCAATCATTCAGACTCAAGCTCACAGAAAGCAGCAGGTGCTGCCTCTAGCGCTGCCCGTACACCAGTGGCAGCTGCACAGAGACGAGTGGAGGATCTGGAAGGAGAACTGAAGAGAAAGATAAAACTGCTGGAGGAAGAGAGGAAAGCTCTGCGCAAAGAGACACAGAAACATCAGGAGGATATTGATTATGGACTGGACACTGTACACCAACGGATAAGCACTCTGGAGAAAGGTGAGGAAGAGGTCGGATTTACTGCTGGATGAAATATTGATTTTAAAAGACTGATCTGACAAAAACTTACAGAGATATAGTTCGATCAAAAAAATGAACCTGCCATCATTCACTCGCCCTCAGGTTTTGTTGCTTTCTTTCACCTGTGAAACCTAAAAAGATATTTCAAGAATCGAAAAGAAATATGTATACCATTTTTCAATACAATGGAAGTCATTGGGGTCTAATGTTGTTTGGCTCCCAGTGTTCTCCAAAGTACCTTCTTTAAAGTTTTGGAACAGCATGAAATTTGAGAAGATGACGAGATAATTTTCTTTTACATATAAAACATTTTTTTTTTCTAGATTTCCATTGTAAGTGTATTACAATGGAAATCATTTTGCAATGAGTCAAAACTAATGTTCTGATAATCACCACAGATAGATTAACACACTGTCAACAGAGGTTAAATTGTATTGAACCTGCCCAGGAATACTCCACTACTTTTTCATTTTGAACTGTTATTTCCTTAATACAGTTACTCGAGCAGTGGAACTTGACCTAGGACGGTGACACAAAATAAAACGTTGCACTTTTCTAAGAGTGTAAAGTGGATATATATTTATGGCGGAATACCACACCACAGCACTTCGACTTGGCGCAGTATTATCATCACTCGTGAAAAGTCCACTCACTCTCCGGAGTGATGATATTACTGCGCCAAGTCCATATAGGCTATATATGCGCCGAGTCGAAGTGGCAAAAGTAATTCAATGCACTCTTTGCCTTTCATTTGATTTCTCACTTTTTTTTTTCACAGGTGTCTCTGAGAACAAGTTTCCAGAGGGTTACAGGCTCTCATTTCCTGTACGGAGCGCTTCCATGTATGCTATCATAAAGCAGGAAATCCCTGTTCTCCACACTCTGACTGTCTGCATGTGGCTCAAACCTGGAAAGAGCATCTTGGGAACAACAGTTTCTTATGCTGTTTCTGACCAGAGCCACGAGTTTGTGCTTCAGCAGTTGGTTCATGGGCCCATTGAGCTCATCATTAATAATGAGGTAGCGCAACACACCATGATATTTGACAGATGTTTTTAACGATTCTGATTCTGATGTTGGTTCCTTTAAAACAATTTGTTGTTCAACACCGTTAAATCGGTAATTCTGGGAACTCTGTTTTTTTTTTTTTTAAATATAGTGAACATCTGCCTTAGCAAAATAATTCACTTGTGTGATCCATTGACAGAACTGACTGTCATTTGCCGAAAGACTTGAATGTACATGACTAGGTATTTTCTGTGCTTTTAAATTGTAAGCATCTAGTGCATGTTTAGACTTAAAAAACAATAAAAAGCAGTGCAGTGGAATCCAAAAAGGTTCTGTGTAAAAGCCCCTTAGACTATAATATATTTGGTCATGCCACTGATACCTGATCACTGACTCAAATCTGTACTGGAATCTAAAACGTATTGACTTGAATCATCAATGGAACATAACACAACTGGGACTGATCAGACCCATATTAATTAGTTTAGAGCCATTCTCACCAAGAACTATAACTATGAATATAACAATAATGATCCAAACCTGCCGCTTTAAATGCTCAAGCTCGGGTTCTGATTGGTTGTCAAAGTTTTTATCCGTCATAAGCTGGAAAAAAAAACATTCTGAAAGTGATTTCAACAATATTGTTTCTTTTTTTTTATTGTAATAGCTGTCATTCTATTAGGATTTTAAGGGATGTTTTTGGTAAAAGATGAACAGATGCTTAGATTGACCTCTGACAGCTATTACGGAATGTTACATCAATGGAATTTTTTTGCCTGTGTGTTTTTCAGAGCTGTAATAGTGGACAGTAAGATAATCTCTCAGGCTTTCAGGCTGGTCTCAATTATCTAAGCACATGGACCACAGGATCAGTCTTTGGTTTGTAATTTGGGATTTTCTTTTTTGGATCCTCCATCCTTTAGGTGGCGCTGATACCTCTCAACTTAACAGTGGGCAGATGGCAGCATATGTGTGTGAGCTGGAACCGGAGAGCTGGAGCGTGGCATGCCTACCTAGGGGGCAAGCTAAAGAGTGAAGGAAGTGGCCTGGCAACCCGTCACAGCATCCGACGGGGAGGAACCCTCATGCTTGGCCAAGAACAGGTACGTCAGACTTTGGCTCTTGTAACTGGTTGCCAGATGGTGACAGGTCAAGATGAGCAGCATTTAGGATTCACTCTGCACATGCTGTAAAACTCATTATGTTTGTTCATCTTTTCCTTTACCTTTTCCTGCCCTCTTCATCCCTCTTTCATTAAACTCCTGCATACCTTACATTAAAATCATTCTCTGGTCTATGTTGTAGTCTAAGGTTGTGCTTTAAAGGGATACTTCACATCTGGAAAGATGAATGTGTATTTAAAAGGGGTCATTTATGTAGAAGAAATGTGAATTTATTTTTGAATTTTGAGCTTTATAGACTGAAAAGCCAGAAAATGTATTGTTGGCTTATGTGGATGAAAGACAACTCCCAGAATGCACTTGCTTCGCTGATCTAGAAACGGTAATGGAGCACAGTAGTTAAACAACAAGTCTAGGCTACTAGTGAGTCTCCGTGATGAGTCTGCCCGGGATTTCGAGATTGTCCAAAATGTCCGGGATTCGGCTTTTGCGTTCTACAGTCGCCATTTGTTATGTTTACTGTGGCGAGCAGGACGAGACTGGGGACGAACTGGGGGCTTTCGGGAGAATGACGCGAGGTTGGTGGCGTGATTACCGATGAGCAACACCTGTGAGACACCGGTCTCGTTTCTCTCACAGAGGAGCGGGAATTTTATTAGCAATGTTAACATGCACATCAACCGATCACTTGTTTAGCTTTCATGTAAACACTACATTCATTCCAATTGGTGAATCTAAATGTAGTTAGATTGAAACAAAAGGTGTGCAAATAAACTTTGAATGTCGACTGCAGAAAGCAAAAGCTGAATCGCGGACATCGACGGCCGGACATGTCTGGCAAAAAGAGGATGAATGGTAACCCCTACTACTCCGCTTTCTCCACAGAACAAGAGCCTGCTAGCTTAGCTTAGCTTCCAAAAAAGATGGCTGACACTATGTGTACATTCTGTGAGTGATATCCCACCCTCTATGGGCGGGTTGAAAACATGTGGGACAGCCCCTACTACTGACTGTAGTCTTTAGCCCCTGGCCTAAAAATCCTCCGATGATGCAAAATGACAATTTTTGCGTCATCTGAGGATTTTTTCCAGACAAAAAATACATAAATCTCTCGTCTCAGAGGGATATGAGAGTAGAAAGTATGGTAATTTGAAAATACTACTGGTTTTCTACTAATACAAAGCTTAATGCTAAATCATGAAGTATCCCTTTAAGCTGTGGACTGCTGTGATAAATAAATAAATATATATATATATATATATATATATATATATATATATATACAGTATATATATATATATATATATATATATATATATACAGTATATATGTAAAGGAAACCTTGTTTCCTAAAAACTTGTTTCTATGTTTTCATTTAGCATGGAATTTTTCTGGGAATTTTCTGACATGATACAAACGGGGCAGTTTTAGTGTCCTTGGCTATGCAGAGTTTTTATAATACATTTGTGAAAGTGTCCGGGACCATACTTTTAGGGCTGGATGAAGTTTAAGTGCAATTTTGGACAACAACAACAAAATTGTGTATTGGGTTTTCACACTATCAGATTTTACACTGATAACACTAATATTTTTTCATCGTCTCACTGGATGTTGCTTCTTAAGTTTGTTTAGAATTTGACTGTTGCAATGAGTGCTTCTGAGGAATTAATAAATAATTTAATAAAAATCATTAAATAAAATAAAAAAACGTTTTACAAAAAACACACAAAAGCCCCACATTTATTATATATATATATATATATATATATATATATATATATAACCTTATATATATATTCATTTCAAATAATATTTAGAATTTCTAATATGATATTTTTTTTACAATAATTAAAAAATAATAATAATTATATTTTGAATATGATTTCCTGTCTCCTGCAGAGCTCAATGGGCGGTCTTCGTTTCGAGGTGTCGCGGGCTATGGTGGGAGAGCTGTCTCAGTTTAATGTGTGGGACCGGCCACTTTCACACGTAGAGCTCTCTGCTCTTGCCCACTGCAGCACAGGGATGCTGGGTAACGTAGTCCCGTGGACCAGCCGTGAGGTAGAGGTTTTCGGAGGCGTCACCAAGCAACCGGCCGAACATTGCCAGCATCGCACCAGTGCCATACAGTGATGGACACCTGAGGGGTTGTTTAAAGGGTCAGAGATGGTTTCAGAAATAGAAAAGATTCATCAGAAACCCAAGCCACCATCAGATATGTATGTTGATTTCAAGGCAAAGGTTTTTATTAGTGGTGTTTGCTGAAACAAGCCTCACTATCATTACAGCTCAGGGTTAGTGTTTTGAACAAACCCCTAACCCGTAGTGTTAAATTTCAGCGCATATAGCTCGACCCACACCATTTGTGCTACAAACAAGAATGATACCTCAAATTGTGTGACTTGTTGAGGAAGAGTGTGCTCTTATTTTTTAAGCAAGCCAAAAAAAAAATGCACTTGGTGGATGATAAAAAATGGGTGCAAATATCCTATAGATTTACTGAGTCACATTTACTGTTGTTTGGTGAATTTTCGCAAATAAAATACAGTCTTTTTAAAAGGAATCCAGGCGAACAATTTAAATTGGTCATGTGATTGACCAAAAGAAAGCTTCTTGGTTTGAAAGTGACTTGTGAGCTGTTCTTTACATACTGTCTGCGAATTTTGGAGTCTGGGAAATTTTCGGCCAAATTCGACCATATCTAGGGACCAGATTATCTTATCCAATATCATTGGTTCTTTACCACTTATCAATGTCCTAGCAACCACCTTAGCAATGCTAAAGACCATTCTGGACGACTTGGCAAACGCATAGCAATGCCCTAGCAAAACCTTAGCATCATGGGGTGGGTTTTGCATGAGAATGTTTTAAGTTATTGACATTTTTTGTACTAGTGGCAAACATTATTTGATGTTCGATCTTCAGTCTCAGTACTTGATAAAAGGATTTATTTTTTACCACAGTTCAAAGTTTGCATACTCTTTCAGATTTGTTGTTATTTATACAATGTAGCCTATTTGATTGAGATTAGATTTGAAAAACACACACTCAAACTGCTGGGAATTTGTTTGCTTTCACTCTGCCATTTTTTATACTAGGTTTTTTTGTATGTTTGATCTATTCAAGTTTTTTTTTTTTTTGATGTTTTTGAATCACACTGTTTCTATGGTGATCACTCTAACAGACTGAATCCTATTGGTCAGGCCAGTCCTGAATTCTCCTCCATTAAAAACCCTTTAACATCATCAGATTCACAACGAATTAGAACGAACGACAGAAACATGAGCTGTTATAGAAGGCATTTGGCTAGCAATATTTCAACGAATAGCTATTAATTAACCTTTAAAGCCATAGTTTTGAAACCCTTTATAATGTGGCATCTGCAATGACATGCTGTTTTCAGTGTTCCTGTTCAATGTAATCTGCAAATATCCACAGACAAATAAATATCTTCTCATGCTGAGAAATGAGCAAATATAGCATATATAGATTTATATTAAAAAAATCTACTCAAAATTATATTTGTAAAATAAGCAACAAACATTCCATATGATTAATGTATATTATTTACACCACATGTATATCCCACCATCCCCCATGTCTCGACTTCAACTGTGACTGAATAGAGATCTCTTGATAAAAAGCTTATGTAAATTACATCACAAATATGATATGCTTTATGTGGATTATACTCAATATAGTTTCTATGTAAAATGCAGCAGGCTGAAAAAGGCCTATTTTGTGGCCTTGTCAAACACAAGAATGCTGTCCCAAATGTGCAATCAGACAAGACATATATACGGACACACAAAACTGAGATTATGGATGTCATTTTGTGTGTTGCAGTTGTTTTTATTGGCATGTGTTTTGAGATTCCGTGGCCATAATTGAACTGCACATGATCATCATAATGTTTTCAGCTCTGAATATTTTTTCTTTCTGATGTATAGTTGCTATTGTTAGTGTAATGCCTGTTTGTTTGCATTTCAGTGGTCATTTTGTGATGGTAAATTTGTACATGAACAAGCTTTGAATTGTATTCAGAAAGAGTGGTTTACAAATGATTGCTAAATACTGTTACCTTTTCTGGAATATATTTGTTTTTGAGTGAAGTCTTGGAAGTTGGATGTAAAGTTCTCTCTTTTTGCTTGAACGTTTTTCTACACAAAGGATTTACTCATTTACATTTTTCTAATCTTTCTTCTGTCTTAATGTTCATTTCTTGAATTCTGTCTTTGTGTTGAAATTGAGATAAAAATGCGTTAATATCTAAGATGGCAATGAGAATAAAATATATATAGCACAACAAAGGCAGTGTACTCTTTCATCTCTCTCGCCGTGTTGTTTTTCAGTTTTTTTTTTTTGTTTTTTGTTTTTACAGAAGTAGGGGATGTACAAATATCCATGATGTGAGAGAATGTAATGTTTTTGAGAGGCTGTGCTCTATTTCTGTTTATTAGTCCCATTCATCCTTGTACATATTGACTGAATGTAATTGTACACCCAAAATGTCTAGTTTTCTAGTGTTATAAGACAATCATTGCTCAAAAAGAGTAAAATGACTGATAAGTAAAATAATACAAAAATTAGAGTGAATACAGTATATATTAAATAATATTATCAGGAGCCCAAAATAATCTCCAGGGCATCACCAATGCAAAGAGGAGGAGACAGAACAGGAAATGATGTTAGTTTATGACATCACATCAATTAAAGGGGAAACTGTTATCTCAATCAGGCAGGTATATCCGCAAATAAACCATTTTGGGTGACTTCTAACAAGCAATACATGTATTTTAACAGTGTACTTTCTGTACCTGTTAAACCACGTTACACAAGAATGAACCTAATTAGTTCTTGCAAAAGCTCAAATGTGCTGCGTAACACGAGAATGAACCTCATTGGTTCTAAAATCTTCTTCACAAGAAGAAAATGCTTTGTTTAAGAACCATATTCATGTGATTAATCTTAAATCAAGTGTTTAGCAGGGAATCTCCAACTCTGTTTGCTGCTTTGAGTTTTTTTACAACTCTAAAATTCCAATAAATAAGTAATGCATTAAAAAAAAAGACACCAGAGTACCCTGTGGAGATGTGAATAGTTTGGGAAGGATGTGTAGGAGGTATTTTAACCTCTAGTCTCTGTTATGAAATCCTGTTATTTGTGTTGGCGGTGTGGGCGGTGATGGCAGCCAGGCTTAATAACATCTGCACATGGACCAATAAATAATAAAAGACGTGTGAGCCATTTTAAACAATCCTGATCAGAACTTTGGTTAGATTAATGCAGAACACTAATGTGGATGTCCCACATTACCTAGTTTCCTTAATCTCCAAAATGTCATAATTCCCGCTGGGATTACACCTCTCTTTCACAGATGATTCATGATTGAACTGCTTTAATGCCATTATAAGCAAAATAACAAAAGGTTTACTGACATGCGTGGCATACCAACCGGCTGACCCTGTTTTAACCATGAAAGCTTTTAATCTTTTTTTTTTTTTTTACAGTCTATGGTTTAACACAAAAACACATTTTTTTTTTTTTTTACTGTCACTGAGCCACCACTTGCAAAAAAAAAAAAAAAAAAGTATACTGTGGTATTCTTAGATATATGACTTCGAGTACCGTGGAAATACACCAACAAAAAAGTTAATGCTACTGTCCGAAAATCATATGGCATAAAAAGAAATTCAGCGGACGGAGGCGGAAATTAACAGGTCACGTGGGTCGGAGGTTGCCAAGGCCAGTGTGTATCCATGACAACACCAGTGGAGGAAAGTGTCTATGTTCAGCGCGACAGAACGGTACGTTATTGAACTGTGGTGGTAACGTTAAATGAACTATTTCAGAGCTTTAAATGGTTTACATGCTTATATTTGTCGATTGTTTTCAGTAATCTATCTGTCGTAGCGTTTTAAGTCATGGTGTCGAGTTAGCAAGCTAACATTAGCTCAGAGATGCTAAAAACAAACGCTTACTCGACACGTGTTTTTTGTATAATTTTCATTTACTTTTACATTATAAGTTAATGCACTAAATACTGAAAACATGTAATTTTGCACTAGCCGGGTTTTTTTTTTTATTTTTTATTTTTACTTGGACTACGACAACTTGGTGTGAATTTAGTCGCAAGACTGGTTCAGTTTGTTATATAAGCAATCTGTTTTGGGACTACTCTCACCGTTCTCTCTAATAATTAGTTTTAAACAATTCTGTGAACATCTTTAACTGATTAAATAATTGTCTGTTGACTGTTCTTTAGAGTGAAAGTATTTGTCCAATGAATGCAAAATACTTTTACGGTAACAATTTGTGTTACTTAAAAACACGTGATAATAACAGTTTACGCGTTACGAACTTTACATTTGCTGACTTTTCTTTTTCAACATCAAGATTTTAGATTAAAATACATTTACGTTTGTATTAGAACTGGTCAGTCCTTCAAAATTTAAAGTTAAAGTCACCAAGAAATCTAAATTGACAATTATTGTTATTATTATTATTATTTTGTGGAATATTGCAGTGTTATTTATAATAAATCTGACGACATGAGGGTGAGACAACCTGTCACTCACATGAGATCACAGCAATAGCAAACTACAACCATTCAATTAATTTCCCATGGACAAAATATAACCCTAATAGAATATCACAACTGTTTCATGTCTACTTTAAATTTGCCTTTGTTAAAGTTTTTAAGTTTGTTTTAAATGATTTGTGGTTTGACAAATGAAGCTATAAAACTACAAATATTCCATGTAATCTCTCAGTATGAGGTATTGAAAACTCTGAACAATAGTTATCTGTTATACAGTTAGAAAAAAAGGTTGTTTTAAAATTGTTTTAGATTTGTAAGTTTTAAAGTAATCACTACTGTCACACTACTTTCAAGATAACAGTTTTTAAGATATTTTAACATATTGTTTCAGTGAAACTCCTACGGGACTCCATTCCATGTCAAATCAACCAAATTTCCGAAACTTTCCATATTCAAATGTTCAAAAATGTAAACAAACAAAAGTCTTAAGAAAGACAAATGTAAATGGTGATGGAAGCCAATATTTTGTCATGGATGTATATTTACTGAGTAATCCACTATTTTGTAGATTTGGATGTCCTGGCTCTTCCCATCTTTATAATGGCTGTGAATGGCCGTTTCTTTTTTTGAAGTCCATAAAAGTCTATCTATCCATGATAAAAATGCTCCACACTGCTCATGGGGTTAAAAAACGCCTCCTGAAGTGAAGTGATCCCTTTGTATAAGAAAAAATATTAATATTTAAAACTTTATAAAGTAATATAACTAGCTTCCGGCCAAACAAGCATACGAATTCGACTTAAGTGTAAAGCGCAACTTATGCGATTAATGTGACATGCACTACTCCATGACGCACTACGCTACTTCCGACATCACAAGTTGCGTAAGTTGCTGTTTAGACGCAATTATACTGCTTTTGGCCGGTGTGGTGAAGAGATGAGTCCCCCTGAAGAGATGGGTCCCACCTTAGGACCCCATAGTATGCCAGTAGTATGCCTGATCTAAATATGTTCTCACGATAACTTGATAAAAGCAGTTTGTTGCCATCAAGTTAAATGTTTGTTCAGCGCTTTTCAAGTAATACGTTTATTAGTAGGTTGCGTCAACAGAAGAGGAGAAAATATTACTGTTATTGTGTCATGAAATGTAATTTTAAGTCGAGAATATAGTTGTTTAAAGTTCAAATCTGTGATTTATTTATAAAGATTGCGCCTTTTTAAAACATTGTTCTGACGTTTTCGGAGTTGTCAGAACCAGGGATCAGCAGCACATCTAACTAGCCCGCCTGGAACAGCCTTAACTCGGCTAGTCATTCTGACGTTTGCCGCGGATAAATGCTATGCTACTAAGCAAACTAAAAACAATAAGAACGAGAAATGTTTAAATTTACAATCTACAGCTTCGGTTATACTAGTATATGAAACATATAAGTTAAAATACATTAATGATTTCTTATAACGTACTTCAAATGTCTCTTATAATAAACTAATTTTCTCTAATTTGTAACCAGGCACTAAAGCGTTTACCCATAAAACTAGCTTTGAACCAATCGGATTGCTTGGGTCCTAAGGTGGGACTCATCTCTTCAGGGGGACTCATCTCTTCACCACACCGGAAGCTAGAATTTTACTTTGTAGCGTTAGCGTCTTAAATATGAATGTTTTCTTACACAAACTAATTGCTTTGCTTTAGAAGGCCTTTATTAATTTATTTACTTGATGTTGGGGTACTCATTTTCAAAAATCATTATCAAAGTTTCCCAAGAGCTTTATAAATAATAGCAATATATTTAAGAATAGTATTTCTATCCTCAATGTTTTTTTTTAGTTTTTTTTTTATAAATTTACATATTTGCTGACAACAGTCAACCCGCAAGAGAATGTTGGCATTTTGCTTAAAAACACAAAATAATGAATGTCATTTGGTAATTTTGCTCACAAACAAATGTTTTTCATTCTCCCTTGCTGAAAATATACGATTTTTGCTCTTCTGCAATTTTTTGTTACTTAATGGGGTGAGAGATTTGACCTAATGTTCTGGGTTTTTTTCATCACTAATCCCTCTGTTTCTCTTTCTCTCTTTTTAGTAAAGAAAAGGATGGCTGAAACCGGTGATGGTAAAAAAGAGGATGCCGACTACAAAAGACTGCAAAGCTTTCCGCTCATCAGGGTGGGTGCAGCTCGACTGATGCTGTGACCTAGATAGAAAGAACCAGTTATGAATGCATCTGTCTGTGTTTGTCTGTATTAGGGTTATCATTCAAACTGCTCCCTTTTTCATCCTTAAAAAAAAGTTCAACATCTTTATCCATCATGCATTTTATTTTCACAATCTTAATATTTTGCACTGCCTTGGTCAATTGAACATACTGCACCTCATTTTTATTCAACTATATTTTCAAATGTAATTTATCCCTGTGATCAAAGCTAAAATTTTAGCACCATTACTCCAGTCTTCAGTGTCACATGATCCTTCAGAAAGCATACTAGTATGAACATTTGCTGCTCAAGAAACATTTCTTATTATTATTATTATTATTATCATGAAGGTTGAAAACAAGTAACCCCCTTAATATTTTGGTGAAAACTGAATTCTTTGATGAAAAAAACAGCACTTATTTGAAATAGAATGTCGAAATAGTCTTTACTGTCACTTTTGACATTTAATGTGTCCTCGATGAATAAAATAAAATAAACCATACTGAGCCAAAACATTTGAACTGCAATGTATACTTCATATTACTTATGGAAATACTTATGCTACATATAATGTAGGGGCCTCAGAAAATAATCTAGTTTTTTTTTTCTTCTTTTCTACAGCACACGGATATGGCAGAGGAGATGCGCGTGGAGACCATGGAGCTCTGCGTCACAGCCTGTGAGAAATTTGCCTCTAACAATGAGGTCAGTCAGGTTTGTGTGTGTTAATGTTATTAAGCACAGGCTTTCAGATAAATGTGCTTCCCAGGTCACACAGGTAGGGTTGGGCTCTGGGTTTCCGTCTAGTACTGAGTCAGGACGTTTCACACACTCATAGTCGGGCCATCTGGACTGCTCTACTAGCCTACATGCTTTCATCTTGCTCTCTTTCTCGCTGGTTCGCTCTATTTTCAGAATGCTGCCAAAATGATCAAGGAGTCCATGGATAAGAAGTTTGGCAGTTCGTGGCATGTGGTGATCGGTGAGGGGTTTGGGTTCGAGGTGACCCATGAAGTCAAGAACCTGCTCTACATGTTCTTCGGGGGAAGTCTGGCCGTGTGCGTTTGGAAATGCTCCTGATGTCACTTCCTGCAATGCCCACACAATTGCCAATATGAGATATTTATACTCGCGGACCCGTCTTAACTATGCAGCCCTATTTGACTTGACGTGTGTGCGTTAAGCGTGTGAAATTGTGTATGAGGGGACGAAAAGATACAGATTCCTATTTCCTATGCACTTCTCCAGATGAGTCTTTTTCCGTCTTGATTTTTAAAGTATAGGCTACGGTTTTGAGTTTAACACACAGATTGTAAGATTGTTTTTATAGCGTTTATAATAAACGTAAGAAGTTTATTGCAACTGACTGCAGGACCTAGTCAAGAAATAGTTTTCTTTTTGTCCTCTTCCTGTCCCCTTTACTTTCTCAAATCATGTTTCCGGTCTTATCATGCGCAGTTCATCATAGCACATCATTCCAAAGAAAACTTTTGCATTTGTAATCTTTCAACCTTCTCACAAGAGACTTTCCTTTTCAGCTGATGCCACCAATCCATCTTATTTTAAAATCTCGCCTGTCAACATTCTGGTATGAAACAGCTACTTTTCATGAGACATTCAGTTCCCAGTGGATAAAATGAAGTGCAGCCTTACGCTTTTTTCTTAGTGAATGTCATTTTTCATTCAGAAATGCATTGTGTATTACAGTAATTGGGTTGCAAACTAATTTTTCATGTTCCAAACAGAATCTGCTTTCCTTTTCTGACAACACGGTTGTGTGTGCTCTTGAACAATGTTTACCAAGAGCCAAATAGCTATTAGTCAGTCTTTTTTGTCTGGCAGATTAACTGGTATGTAACGCTCACCCACCAATCAAGTCCTGCTCTTGATGATGAATATCCTATTTCACTCAGAAATACACTACCGTCAAATGTTTTGGGTCTGGAAGATTTCCTAAGTTCACTAAGGTTGCATTTATTGCATAAAACACTAATATTGTGTCATTTTATTACATTTTAAAATTTCTATTTGAATCTATTTTAAAATGTAATTTATTCCGGTAATGGTAAAGCTGAATTTTCCGCATCATCCCTCCATTCTTCAGTGTCCTTCATAAATGATTCTAATATGCTGATTTGAGGCTCACGAGTTATTGTTTCAATATTTTTATGGATACCGTGATGCATTTTTCTTCAGGGTTATTTAAATAAATAGAAATTTTTAAAAAGCATTTATAAGAAATTGAAATCTTTTGTAACATTATACATGTATTTACTCTCACTTTAGTTAAATGTTATGCCTCTGATTGATAAAAAATATTAATTAAAAAAATCTTTCTCATCTTAAAACATTTGTACAGTAAAGTGTGTAACATTAAAGAGGTAAATATGTATTGTGAGCATTAATGCTGTTTAATGTAATTCCATCCCAATATCTGTTTCAGTGCATTTGGTACTGAAGATACACGAATGTCACATTTCTGTCTCTCAGAATACTCCGTTGTATTTGTCTGGCAGGTTGTCGTAGGAGTGTGTTTGCTGTGTGAGGCTGTTCAGGACAGAACAGTCTTTGCACTCCATTTCATGTGTCGTTTTAAAAATCCATTCGCTTTCTCTCTTTCTCTTTCATTCTGTTTCCTGTCCAACAGTGTCTCTCTCAGTGGGCTGCTTGGCCACCTGTTTCAGATTCCCCTTTCTTTTTCACTATTGCTTTTTTTTATCCTTTCATTCTCACCCCAGGAATCCTGTGCACTGTCCTTTTCCCAGCATCTGTAGAGCATGAATACTTGAATGTGAGAAAGTTATCTGATTTTTTTTTTTTTTTTTTTTAAACTTCTGCAGGTTTCTGTAGTCATGCAATAATACAATTAATACTCTTTTGTACTACTTTGCAGACTGTAGTTTCACAAATGTCATAATTTTCAACTCGTTATGAACTAAATCCTGTTCTAATAGTTTGTAGCACTATTAGAATGGTACATTTTACCAGGTACATTGTAGTATCTATTCTTCACGTTTGATGCAAGTCTGAAATTACATCTCTGGGTTTTCAAGAATGACCTGTACCAAATGTTATTACAACAAAATTTAATTTTAATATTTTTTGACCATTTCTAAGTTAATTGTTTGCTGTTTTAACACTTTTGACTTTTAACTTGCTGCCAAAGTTTTTTCACAGAGGAGGCATGCAATTTTGTTACAGACTGACATCATCCTGAGAAACTATTATAATGCAAGTAATGGTGCTTTTGATTTGCTGCAAGATTTTATCAGAATGTTCCATCCTAATGTTCCTGCAATGTTTAAATGCACCCCTAAAACCCTATAATGACTTTATTCTGATCTTTTATTCAATGTTTAAATATTTTTATTGTCAACACTGTGCAATAATTGCTGTTTAGATAAATAAACATTAAAAAAAATGTGAATTGTGGGTTTCTCCTATACACCTGACTTACGTTAAACCAGGTGTCCCCCTTCACCTCCACCCTGACTATGTTGGTAACCCCTGACTCCTTACAATAGCTACTCTGAGCGCATTAGACCATAAATTACCATGCCTAATTAGATGCCTAATATTAATATTCTGACTGCATAAGACACCTATAGCTATACTGACCACATCAATTGCCTAAGAAATAGCTACTGAAAGCATCGGTGACCCAGGACGTCTAATAGTCTCACTCTGAGTCGGATGACTTCCCGTCCCCTTTGAACGCTATCGCCCTCGCCCTCGGATCACTTGGACGTGACTGTGATTACAAGAGGTAAGAAAGATATACATACTGTTCATTTTCTCACACAAACCGCTCATTTCGTGTCTTATGCCATCTGTGTACTTACATTTACGAGTCATTAAATCATGTTTAATTTGGACTTCTCTTTGCATGCTCTTTGTGTTGGTGACCATTGACCTCCATTATATGACTGACAGACAAGAACTGTGACCTCAAAATATCAAAATTAAAACTACTGTGGAAACAAAGACACCTACATCTTGGATACCCTTGAGGTAAGCTAAAACATATCAAAAAGTAATTTCAAAGTGAACTATCGCTTTAAATCCAGCATCCTGTTTCATGTTTAAAGGCTATAAGCTCCTCCTAAAGTCCATGTCCTCGTCTGTACACTTCATCAAGCTCCTTCTATCTGTTGCTCAATGAGTTCAAACTGTTTCCTCTCTTAACACAACATCTCCCAGTCTCTTCTCTTTCTGTTCTCTCCCCCTCCTCTGTATTTCTGAAAAACCGAGCTCAGTTGGCAGGGTGTTGCTGTGTGCCTCTGGCTCGCACTCCTCATTAACAGCTTGGCTCTCTCTGGGGGACTGCAGGATCTGCCTGACATTTTGCTGACCAGGAATATACCACAGAGAGACTCGGCGGGAAGAGGAATGAGAGCCAAAGACCAGATTAAACGAGATCATTAGATAGAAAGAATGCATCACGCCTGAGATTTCATATGCAAAAAATATGCACTAAAACCCAAGAGGGTGAAGATGGAAGAGAAAAGAGTTGAAACGAATTTGTCATTTGCTGCAGAACCTTCCTGCAAAAGAAAAGAGTGAGAGAAAGATTGAACGGAGAGATGAGTGATTTATGAAAGACAGAGCAGCAGTTGAGGAAGATCAGCACAGTGATTTGTAGACCATGAATGTTCAGATAAAGCAGAAGAGGGATTACACTGATTACAAAACTGTGTGTGCTGAAAGAGGAATGAAGAAGGGAACAGGATGTGAGGATATCATCAGTGAGGGGATGAGATTGGGTTTGAGGGATGAATACAAATCTTTTCAGCATTCTGTATACTACTTTTTACAATACACATTTCCAGTTTGTGCGGATTATTCAATGCCCTGCACGTTTTGATCAAGCGACAGCAGGTTTTTGTTTTGATTATTGCTTTTGACAGTAGAAAAGGCTGAAGTGTGTTATACAATGGTCGTTACTGTGATTTTGCTAACAATATAGCACGGCTTCACAGATATTAGAGTGCAGTGGTATGTCCACTTGTTTAACAGAATGGGTTCATATTCTTTTCTTCATAGTGATTTAAAAGAATTCTTTGTAACACATTAATTAAAACCATGTAAAGTAACAGTATTTATAATGTGCATGTTATGATGCATTACACCTGAGGTGCTCTATCCTGCAGAGTTTAGCTATAACTTGCCTCAACCCCTGCCTGAAAGTTTTTTGTATTCCTCGTAAGACCTTTGCTGCGTCCAAACACTAAAAAAACGCTGCCTTCGCAGGACACATTCCAAGGTCAGAAGGCATCAAGGAACGTCCGAATGCAATGTTTGTAATTCCTGTCTCCTGAGATGCCTTCATCTGATCGATTTTTGAAGGTAGCATAGATGTAATTGTTATCGTCATTCTTTGATATCCCAGAATCCTGTGCTTTCCAGTCTGTGACAGTTCCAGTCGTCAGTTTGTGTGTAAATGTACATTTTTGATCAATGTTTTCCACTTGTGATGTCATATACTGAGAAATTGCTAGTCATTAAAGCTGCAGTCCGTAATTTTTTGGGTTAAAAATTATCCGAAATAAATTTTTGAGCAAGTACATAACTAGCCAGTGTTCAAAACTCTCTGCTTGCCTTAGCTCGATTCAAAACGGTAAGCTTAGTTGTAATAATCTTTTTAATTCCAGTGGGACTGGTGGATTTCTGCGGGAAATTCAAGCATGTCTTTGGGTCATTATGAATCCCTTTCGCAATTCTTGTTTTATGTTAAATGTTTGATTATTTGTGTTAAAATGTAAAAATGTTAGAATAGAACAATAAATTAAAAAATAGTAGGCCGATTTTAAAAATAAATAGACAGACCTATGAGGCCTATATGTTTATTCACATGTTTAAAATAAAGCCAACATTTAAAAACATTTTGACATGCTTTTTTGCTTTTTGGAAATGTTCTTAAAATATGTTATTATAAACTCATAGGGGCAACAAATGAACTTCCAACTCTCTCCTATGCCACTCAAAGTAAATATAAGATGGGCTGTTATTGGACAGTAAAAACTAGAGCCAGACCGATATATCGGCAGACCGATATTATCGGCCGATATTAGGCATTTTCCAAACTATCGGTATCGGCAGTTATAATGGCCGATAAATGAATATTTCAAAAATAAAATAAAAACGGACGAAACACGCTTGAACCATGTCATGAGTGTATAGTTTGTCCACCAGAGGGCACTCTACGCCGTCCCTGTTGGCAACACTCGTTGAGCTGGTTACGATACATACATTGCTTGAATAACGATTAAAAGAACATCCCCATCAGTTCTCTTAACTCAAATAAGCATGACAAAATTTTTGACTATCATGTCCAGTATCGGCCGATATATCGGAATATCGGATTTTAAAACACAAAAATATTTGTATCGGTATCGGCCTTCAAAATCCTTTATCGGTCGGGCTCTAGTAAAAACTCTGTCGGTCATTAAAGCGTGGTAATGTCTGCACTTAGGTTTTATTACGCATTTAGGAGAGTATTGGAAGAAGCTGCTTAAATTAAATTTACTTTCGATGAAAAAAATACAATCGTGATTTTTCATTAAAAATTATGCTACAATTGTAGGCCTTAGTATCAGATACCTTGGTATCAGCTTGTTTTCAGCAGTGGTATACAATTACAATGAATTTGGTTTGTCATGACTAATTTGTGTTAAAAAAAATTTCTAACAAGAATAAACATATAAACAATTAAATAATTATTGTAATATTAGCTAATTATTTTTAACTATTTTGAAACTATTCAAGCAAACTATTTTGCAAGTAATTACATATTTAATCTTGTCTTGCCTGGATCTTTGGTGTAAACTCGAGAACGCCCCCCTTTCAACAATCTTACTTCCAACGCCCCGCGTTGTCCTCTGAACGCCCCCCTACCGCCCCCATTGAGAACTACAAACCGTAATACTGCCTCAGAAGTCTGTCCGAAACCAGTTTCACAAGGTAGGCCTGTATATCTTCGTGTGCAAATGCTGCCTGCAAAGTTATTGTCTGATAAGGCAGCAAGACAACAAAGTTTTCAGGATTGGACACCCCTGTAAATTTGCAGTATAAAGTTAAAATGCAGACAATTCATTCCATCAATAATTCAGACTTTTGTATTTGTAAAGTTGAAATTACGATTAATAACAGAAGCTATGCCTTGAAAGGTTTATATGGAATATATAAAAATTGATTTCTCTATGATTTTAAAAATATGGCTTAAATGTGTGTCATTTCTGCTCCATTAGTGGCACCTAAATTGCAAAAATGACTGTACTTTAACAGGTTTCTCCCCGTCCGCCATGGCTTAATTATATAACTGTTGACGATAGTTATGACGCCTCTTGTAATCTCTCATCTCTCTCGCTCTATTTTTCTCACTCTGGGCTGAATGAAATATTCATTGCTTGACAGTGCATGCGAGTGAGTTCACCAGCAGAGTGTCTCAAACATGTTCCCTCCTTCACGTGTGGAGATATGTCACTCACACTGTGTTATTTGTGTGCATGAGTTGAGCTTTCATCCATACATTTCTTATCCAGACAGGAATTAGACTGCTATATGCATCACCCCAAGCTTCCTCACCCTCCATCCTGCAGACTCCAGCGGTTCCCTCTGAATTACAAGTAACAGACTGGATGTCCATGTGGAAGTTGTTATGAGGGAGTAAGCTTATTGACAGAATTAGGAAGCTAATACACAAGAAAACGAGCACAAAAAAAAAGATGGGGGATGAATATTTAATCATCTGTCCCTGAGTTTGACAACTAGCCGCTTGACGCATACAGTATTAATAAACATGGCAGGCTGCTCTTGTGTATTTATGAGAAAACAGCAGGCTGTTGTCTTGAAGATGCAGCAAAGGAGTGTAAAGTGTAGTGCTTTGTAAAATTGAGGTAAAAATATGCACAAAAAAAGTGTTTCCAGAACAGGAAAATCAGGAAATGCATCATATTTTAGTGAATTTTAAAAAGCCATTTTGTTTCTTATTTATTTGCTTTCATAATCAACACTGGCAATGTTTGCAATGGAATGACATTCAGATTCCGGCATATGGAACAATATATTGAATATGAACACTTGCTATTTAAAAAATGGTTTTGGTCATTATGTCATTATTAGGGCCCAAGCCCTGAAAGGGCGAAGGCCCTATTGTTTTCCTAACGATTATTATTATTATTATTATTTATACGACTATTTGGGCACTTTTGGGGCCCTTAACATGCTCAAAAACTCTTGAAACTTTGCACACGGGTCAGAATCCGCGGCCATCAGGGCCGGGCTGAAGATGGTACCCGGGCGTGGCAGGGGGGCTAGACAGCGCCCCCTGGAACGGGGTCCGAAAACTTGGTCCATAAATCAAACACGCTTGCATGTAATAATATGAAACTCGGTGCACATATAGATCTCATCGTTCATATATACCTCAAACTATTACTTTTTACCCCAGCCCAACAGGAAGTCGGTTATTTAGGGTTGTTCATAAAACACTCGCAATGGAATTTGAAGTACTCCTCCTAGAGAATTCAAACACACGGCACGAAACTTGGTCAGCATGAAGTCAAGGCATTGAGGATGAAAGTTTGCGAGGGGATTTTTGATATCTCGAACGGTTTGGCCGTGGCGAGGAAACGAAATTATGGCGAGAATCGTGAAACAGGAAGTGTGTCAGAACTTCAGCATACATTAACTGATCTTGATGAAACTTCAGCAGTTTGTTTGCTGTAAGAGGACGATCACATGGATGTGAATATTGTGAGTCAAAGTTATAGCGCCACCAACTGGCAGCAGGAAGTGTGTCACTTTCAAAATGCTTTGAAATCACCCTCTTATTTTTACCCGATTTGCTTCAAACTTAATCTGTATAATGTAAATACATAGCAGATGAATACCTGTGAATGGATTCTTGATATCTTTGATACTGTTGCCGTGGCAACGCATCAAACTTTAAAATTCTTTTTTTTGATGATTTTGAGACTCTTAGCGGCTTTTGGGGCCCTTAACGGGTTTGAAAACTCTTGAAACTTTGCACACGGGTCAGATCCCACAGCCATCAGAGCCGGGCTGAAGATGGTACCCGGGTGTGGCAGGGGGGCTAGACAGCGCCCCCTGGAACGGGGTCCGAACACTTGGTCCATAAATCAAACACGCTTGAATGTATTAATATGAAACTCGGTACACATGTTGATCTCATCGTTTCATCTATACCTCACACTCTTACTTTTTACCCCAGCCCAACAGGAAGTCGGCTATTGAGGTTTGTTTGTAAAACGCTCGCAATGGAATGTGCAATACTCCTCCTAGAGAATTCAAACACACGGCACGAAACTCGGTCAGCATGAAGTCAAGGCATTGAGGATGAAAGTTTGCGAGGGGATTTTTGATACCTCGAACGGTTTGGCCGTGGCGAGGAAACGAAATTATGGTGAGAAACGTGAAACAGGAAGTGTGTTATAACTTCAGCATACATTAACTGATCTTGATGAAACTTCAGCAGTGTGTTCGCTGTAAGAGGACGATCACATAAATGTGACTATTGTGAGTCAAAGTTATAGCGCCACCAACTGGCAGCAGGAAGTGTGTCACTTTCAAAATGCTTTGATATCACTCTTTTATTTTTACCCGATTTGCTTCAAACTTCATCTGTATAATGTAAACATACGGCAGATGTAGACCTGTGAATGAATTCTTGATATCTTTGCAACTGTTGCCGTGGCAACGCATCAAACTTTACCCTTCTTTTAGGATGCTTTTAGGATGCTTTTGAGACCCTTAGCATGCTTCAAATTGCATGAAACTCGACAGACACATAACATTTATTAGCCAGTAGACATGTGCAAAGTTGCAGAAACGGGCGTGGTGAGGACTCAGTAGCGCCACCTTTTGACAAAAGTGGGGTGGTTAGTTTTAACTAGAGTTACAAAAATTGGTATGTATATTGTACTCCTCGAGCCGGACAACTTTCTAATTGACACTTATTAGCTAGGACCCACAGAAAGTCAGATATTTTTGTTTGAATATGGCCACTCTGAGCCTACATGTCTCTGTGTCTCTGTGTCTTTGGCTGGCTGGCTGGCTGTCTGTCTGTGTGTGTGTGTGTGTGTGTGTGTGTGTGCAGGGGGAGGGGGCTTAACCATTTCACTGCTGTGTGTATGACCTGCATAAAGAAAATACATTTCTCAAGCCTGGTATTTTTTAATTAAGTTTTTATTTTTATTTTTTATAAGTAAAGGCATATAACCAGTTTAATTGTAGTGAATTGACAATAGTTTTATATAATTAGTTTATTAATCAGATTAACTTGGTCAATAAACTTGGTCTGAAAATTTGGTCCATAAATCAAACACACTTGCATGTAATAATATGAAACTTGGTACACATATAGATCTCATCGTTTCATATATACTTCACACTCTTACTTTTTACCCCAGCCCAACAGGAAGTTGGCTATTTAGGGTTGTGTTTAAAACACATGCAATGTAATTTAAATTATTGCTCCTAGAGCACTGAACCAAATTCGCCGAAACTTGATCAGCGTGAAGTCAAGACATTAAGGATGAAAAAATGCCACGGGATTTTTGATATCTCGAACGGTTTGGCCGTGGCGAGGAAACGAAATTATGGCGAGAAACATGAAACAGGATGTGTGTTATAACTTCAGCATACATTAACTGATCTTGATGAAACTTCAGCAGTGTTTTCGCTGTAAGAGACCGATCACATGGATGTGACTATTGTGAGTCAAAGTTATAGCGCCACCAACTGGCAGCAGGAAGTGTGTCACTTTCAAAATGCTTTGAAATCACTCTCTTATTTTTAACCGATTTGCTTCAAACTTCATCTGTATAATGTAAATACACGGCAGATGTAGACCTGTGAATGAATTTTTGATATCTTTGATACTGTTGCCGTGGCAAAGAAACAAACTTTAACATTCTTTTTTGATGCTTTTGGGACTCTTAGCATGCTTGAAATTGCTTGAAACTCAACAGATACATCACATTTATTAGCCAGTAGACATGTGCAACTATGGCAAAAGATTAAAGTAATGTCAAAAAAGTAAACACTAAAAGCCTCATATCTTCTAAAAATGTAATTATACATCATTTGTTTCTAAATTAAATTATACAAATATTATAACTTCCCCAATTTTTCCTTTTTTTCATTTAAGAATTATGTTTACGTTCAAAAACAGCCAGAATTGTTGTAAAATTCAGAAAAAAATAATAATCTGAGTCATACGTAGTGCTATACTGCCCTCTTGTGTTCAATATCAGGTAGGCCTATTTTGTATATATTTCCACCGGTTAATCAACGTGTGACTCCGCTGGGACTTGGGAGCTTTTAAATCGCTTACTTAAAACCGAAAGTCGAAATACGGATGTCCGCACAAGACATTAATGGTGTGGAGTAGAGCGAGCATTTTAAATAAATTCCTATTAAGTAGGATTGAACTAAACAGAAAGAATGTTCACTCTGTTCTGCTGGTTCCTCGCTGGTGGATCATATGATTACTTTGTCATAATCTATGACAAAAATGCTATTATAAACCATATTAATAATAGATAATACACATTGCTCTTATTTTTGAAAAATACATTCATGAAAAACAAGATAACAAAAATCATAAAAAAATATAGCCATGGCTGCTATAAATGTTTGAAATGCATAGGACAGATGTTTAATGACGCAGCAACATATAATTGAAAGGCAATTAATAATCTGTCATTACGTCACTGCATTATGATATTACGGCTCCAATACGGTGCAGCACAAAGCACTTATGTGCATCCCGAGCGGAGAATGATGTGCTTGAAGCCACATGAAGTTACAGCGCATTGAGTCCGTATTGAAAAGTTCAAAGCACAAAGGAAATACATATTTATGAACAGTGTATTATACATTATCTATCTATGCAATAGTTTATTGAGCCTTTTCTTTTAAAGGTTTATAATTTCAGTTACTGTGTGCGTGAAGAACAATTATAGTGCTCTGACTCTAGTGTTGTGATCTAACCGACAGCGTCCGACACCCGGTAGAAAGTAACACGGTTAAGTTACAGCAATAAAGTCCAGCAAGAAAAAGTTTCTTCATTCGAAAATATAGACCTTTAGACCTTTATCTTAAAGATCCAGTATAATAGGATTAACATTCAATCATCTTGAAGATCGTTTCATCATTGACTGTAACCGAATGTGACGTGCTGTTTGAATGCTGAATGGAGAATGACTGACAGGCGCAGAGAGGGAAAAGTTTGTGTTCTTGAATTTAATGACTTAAATATTAATTTCTATATCACATAATAGCTTCAGAACACTAATAATACAGTACACAAAAACTTTATGGTACTTTAGAAAGTTTTTGTGCCTTTGTGCCTAACATAGAATAGTATATATGCACAATATAGAATTTGAATCAGCCTCGTCAAAGATGGCAGTGTCAGAGCCGATACCGATCCTGAGTATCTAATCGGCGCACTTCTTTTCAACATTCAAATTTGAAATTGAAATTGAAATTGCTTGAAACTCAACAGATACATCACATTTATTAGCCAGTAGACATGTGCAAAGTTTCAGAAACGGGCATAGTGCAAGGACTAAATAGCGCCACCTTTTGACAAAAGTGGGGTTGTTAGTTTTATCTACAGTTACAAAAATCGCTATATACATTGTACTCCTCAAGCCGGACAACTTTCTAATACATAGTCATTAGCTCGGACCAAGAGGAAGTCAGATATTTTGGTTTGAATATGGTGAGCCTCTCTCTGAGCCTACGTCCCTGTATGGCAAGCCCTTTTAACATTTAAAAGCTAAGTTTGCCTGTCCGGAATTAACATTGTAGATATCAACAACGTCTTTCTGTCTATTCGTAATTACATTTTGGATAGTTTGTATTATCATTTAAGATATCTGTAACATAATTGTGACTAGTCGAAATGACAGAGTATGGCAAGCCGTTTTAATATTTAATCATAAAAGGGCCAAAGCCTTCGGCACCGCCACCCGGGTGCATATAGGTAACTAAAGGAACCGGGGTTGCGGTGCCACCGGCTTGGGCCCGCCATCGCTGCTCGCAGCTATATTTATTATTAGGGCCCAAGCCCTGAAAGGGCGAAGGCCCTATTGTTTTCCTTCCGATTATTAGGGCCCAAGCCCTGAAAGGGCGAAGGCCCTATTGTTTTCCTAACGATTATTATTATTATTATTATTTATACGACTATTTGGGCACTTTTGGGGCCCTTAACATGCTCAAAAACTCTTGAAACTTTGCACACGGGTCAGAATCCGCGGCCATCAGGGCCGGGCTGAAGATGGTACCCGGGCGTGGCAGGGGGGCTAGACAGCGCCCCCTGGAACGGGGTCCGAAAACTTGGTCCATAAATCAAACACGCTTGCATGTAATAATATGAAACTCGGTGCACATGTTGATCTCATCGTTCATATATACCTCAAACTATTACTTTTTACCCCAGCCCAACAGGAAGTCGGTTATTTAGGGTTGTTCATAAAACACTCGCAATGGAATTTGAAGTACTCCTCCTAGAGAATTCAAACACACGGCACGAAACTCGGTCAGCATGAAGTCAAGGCATTGAGGATGAAAGTTTGCGAGGGGATTTTTGATATCTCGAACGGTTTGGCCGTGGCGAGGAAACGAAATTATGGCGAGAAACGTGAAACAGGAAGTGTGTTATAACTTCAGCATACATTAACTGATCTTGATGAAACTTCAGCAGTGTGTTCGCTGTAAGAGGACGATCACATGGATGTGACTATTGTGAGTCAAAGTTATAGCGCCACCAACTGGCAGCAGGAAGTGTGTCACTTTCAAAATGCTTTGAAATCACCCTCTTATTTTTACCCGATTTGCTTCAAACTTAATCTGTATAATGTAAATACATAGAAGATGAAGACCTGTGAATGGATTCTTGATATCTTTGATACTGTTGCCGTGGCAACGCATCAAACTTTAAAATTCTTTTTTTTGATGATTTTGAGACTCTTAGCGGCTTTTGGGGCCCTTAACGGGTTTGAAAACTCTTGAAACTTTGCACACAGGTCAGATCCCACAGCCATCAGAGCCGGGCTGAAGATGGTACCTGGGTGTGGCAGGGGGGCTAGACAGCGCCCCCTGGAACGGGGTCCGAATACTTGGTCCATAAATCAAACACGCTTGAATGTAATAATATGAAACTCGGTACACATGTTGATCTCATCGTTTCATCTATACCTCACACTCTTACTTTTTACCCCAGCCCAACAGGAAGTCGGCTATTGAGGTTTGTTTGTAAAACGCTCGCAATGGAATGTGCAATACTCCTCCTAGAGAATTCAAACACACGGCACGAAACTCGGTCAGCATGAAGTCAAGGCATTGAGGATGAAAGTTTGCGAGGGGATTTTTGATATCTCAAACGGTTTGGCCGTGGCGAGGAAACGAAATTATGGCGAGAAACGTGAAACAGGAAGTGTGTTATAACTTCAGCATACATTAACTGATCTTGATGAAACTTCAGCAGTGTGTTCGCTGTAAGAGGACGATCACATGGATGTGACTATTGTGAGTCAAAGTTATAGCGCCACCAACTGGCAGCAGGAAGTGTGTCACTTTCAAAATGCTTTGAAATCACCCTTTTATTTTTACCCGATTTGCTTCAAACTTAATCTGTATAATGTATACGGCAGATGTAGACCTGTGAATGGATTCTTGATATCTTTTAAACTGTTGCCGTGGCAACGCATCAAACTTTACCATTCTTTTAGGATGCTTTTGAGACCCTTAGCATGCTTCAAATCGCATGAAACTCGACAGACACATCACATTTATTAGCCAGTAGACATGTGCAAAGTTTCAGAAACGGGCGTGGTGAGGGCTCAGTAGCACCACCTTTTGACAAAAGTGGGGTTGTTAGTTTTAACTAGAGTTACAAAAATCGGTATGTATATTGTACTCCTCGAGCCGGACAACTTTCTAATTGGCACTCATTAGCTAGGACCCACAGAAAGTCAGATATCTTTGTTTGAATGTAGAGAAAATCTTAGAATTTTGCCAGTCTCTCAGTGTCTCTCTGTGTGAGTGAGAGGAGGGGCGCCTGTCAGGTTAATTTTAACCCTTTATTTGCTGTGTGCGACTTCTCTGGCATTTTCGGGGGCCTTAACATCCTCTAAAACTCTTGAAACTTTGCACACGGGTCAGAACCCATGGCCATCAGGGCCGGGCTGAAGCTGGTCATCGGGCGTGGCAGGGCGGCTCGACAGCGCCCCCTGGACTGGGATTAGAACATTTGTCCATAAATCAAACACACTTGCGTGAATTAATATGAAACTCGGTACAATTATAGATCACATCAGGCCAAACAAATTTCGTGCTCTAAGTTTTACGACAATTAAAATGGAAGTTGAGAATTATGGGTTGTTTGAATAGTTGTCCTAGGAGAAATGCATCAAATTACAACGCATATGTTTACCAATCACAACCAAACTCGGTGTGCAAGAAGTCAAGACATTGAGGATGAAAGTTTGTGAGGGGATTTTTGATATCTCAAACGGTTTGGCCGTGGCGAGGAAACGAAATTATGGCGAGAAACGTGAAACAGGAAGTGTGTTATAACTTCAGCATACATTAATATATCTTGATGAAACTTCATCAGTGTGTTCGCTGTAAGAGGACGATCACATGGATGTGACTATTTCGAGTCAAAGTTATAGCGCCACCAGCTGGCAGCAGGAAGTGTGTCACTTTCAAAATGCTTTGAAATCAACCTCTTATTTTTACCCGATTTGCTTCAAACTTCATCTGTATAATGTAAATACATGGCAGATGAAGACCTGTGAATGGATTCTTGATATCTTTGATACTGTTGCCGTGGCAACGCATCAAACTTTAAAATTCTTTTTTTTTTTGATGATTTTGAGACTCTTAATGGCTTTTGAGGCCCTTAACGGGTTTGAAAACTCTTGAAACTTTGCACACAGGTCATATCCCACAGCCATCAGGCCCGGGCTGAAGATGGTACCTAGGCGTGGCAGATGGGCTAGACAGCGCCCCCTGGAACGGGGTCCGAAAACTTGGTCCATAAATCAAACACGCTTGCATGTAATAATATGAATGAAAAACTTCATCTGTATAATGTAAACAGATGAAAAACTTCATCTGTATAATGATGAAAAACAGATGAAAAACTTCATCTGTATAATGTAAACATACGGTAGATGTAGACCTGTGAATGGATTCTTGATATCTTTTAAACTGTTGCCGTGGCAAAGCTTCAAACTTTGAAATTATTTTAGGATGCTTTTGAGACTCTTAGCATGCTTGAAATTGCATGAAACTCAACAGACACATCACATTTATTAGCCAGTAGACATGTGCAAAGTTTCAGAAACGGGCATGGTGCAGGGACTAAATAGCGCCACCTTTTGACAAAAGTGGGGTTGTTATTTTTATCTACAGTTACAAAAATCGTTATATACATTGTACTCCTCAAGCCAGACAACTTTCTAATTCATAGTCATTAGCTCAGACCAAGAGGAAGTCAGATATTTTGGTTTGAATATGGTGAGACTCTCTCTGAGCCTACGTCCGTGTATGGCAAGCCCTTTTAACATTTAAAAGCTAAGTTTGCCTATCCGGAAATTAACATTGTAGATATCAACAATGTCTTTCTGTCTAGTCGTAATTACATTTTGGATAGTTTGTATTATTATTTAAGATATCTGTAACATAATTGTGACTAGTCAAAATGACAGAGTATGGCAAGCCGTTTTAACATTGTAGATATCAACAATGTCTTTCTGTCTAGTCGTAATTACATTTTGGATAGTTTGTATTATTATTTAAGATATCTGTAACATAATTGTGACTAGTCAAAATGACAGAGTATGGCAAGCCGTTTTAACATTTAATCATGAAAGGGCCAAAGCCTTCGGCACCGCCACCCCGGTGCCTTTAGGTAACTAAAGGAGCCGGGGTTGCGGTGCCACCGGCTTGGGCCCGCCATCGCTGCTCGCAGCTATATTATTGTATTTATTATTTCATCTTGGAAATGAAAAGAGTCATTATTTTAACCAAACCTTAATATGTGGCCTTGTTAAGGGATGATCAATGATATTTGCTTCACCTGACTGGTCATAATGTTTTGGCTCATGGCATGTGAAACAGTTTCAAATATTATACAGTGTTGTCATGTTGCATGCATTGTGTAAAATTATAACATTGTGGTAAATAGTACTTCATGGAGGGGTTGATTTATTGTCGTAAAATATAGTATTATAATTTAATACATTTTTTAATTAAGTTTTTATGTTTGTATTTTTTGTTTTTGTTTTAAATTTAGTTAAAATTGTAGTATTTTTATTTTTTATTTTATCAATTTAATTAGGGCCCGAGATCGTATTGGAATTGGAATCGGATATTGGAACCGTATGGAATTGCTCTGTTTATAAGTTATTTTTTTTAAATGTCTATATGTATGTATATATATATATATATATATATATATATATATATATATATATATTGTATTTAAATTTGAATTGTTTTATTTTAGTAAGCTCATGGGTGAAAAAAAAAATCAAAGTAGTAGTTTATTCAACTATCCTTTGTTTCCTGTCTGCCATTATTGGACAAACCGATTAATCCAGGTGTGCCTGACCTCAGTAGTCACAACAATAATCAGACACACCTGGATTAATCAGTTTGTCAATAATGGCAGACAGGAAGCAAAGGAGCTGGCTGAAGTTCAAGGAGTATTGCAGCTGTGCATAAAGCCAATTTGCATAGGCCTAGGCCTACTACTATGCACACCATAGTGTGATAGTCTATTTCAAATAGAGGCTTGCTCTTTTCATTCTTTTAGAGTGCACTAGATTAATTACTAACAACTTGGTAATTTGTTTGTGCTTTAGGGTAGCTGTGCATCTGTTGTGCAAGATGAGTTGAGTTGTGTGTGTGTGTGTAGAGACGCAAAAGCTACACGTAAATGATTTTCCACTGGGGATCGGATCTGATTTAATGATGTCTGTGGCGCTGCGCCGTACTTTAAGGATAAAGACATGTCAAATCCGCTCCTGCCTTTAAAGGCTGATTTTCCAGGTCTCTTCTTTTACAACTGCTGTGTGTTATGTAAAGGATCTTTTGAGATAATCTGAGGTCTGTGACTGTCTTTAGGCTGGTGCCGGTCTGCGTATGGCAATCTGATCATGTGCGTATGTTTTCTTTATTCCAGGATTTCTGACGTCAAGTACCTTTTGATGACATATTGAGAGGGTGCCTGACGTCTCTGGTTTGTTTCTTATGTGTTTTCATTACTCTCTGATAAGAAATGTAAATTAGCATTTTAAAGGGACTTCTCACTCAATTTGAAAATCTGTTATCCTTTACTCGCCCTCATTTCTTTCCGTATGTCTTTCTTGTATAAGTTGTGTACTGTAGACTTCTAAAGTAATTTGATATTGCAATCATGTCTTTGCTGTTTGTTTTGTGTTTGTATTGGTGGCCTATTGGTGGTAATGGTGCAGTGGACAAGACACATACCTTTGGTGTGAGAGACCTGGGTTCGAATCCAATGTGAGACACCAATGTGTCCAAGGTTAAGGTCAACTTTATTTATATAGCACATTTACAAACAGTCACTACTGCACCAAAGTGCTGTAAAACAGCATAAAACAACATACAATAAAGCATAATAAATAACCAAATAAGACCCTTATAGAACAATATTTGCCAAACAACAGTAAAAACAGACCATAAATAAAAACTATGTTAAAAACAATCCTGGAAAAAAAAGCAAAGACATTTAACCCCTAGTTGCTCCAGAGGCGTGCGACCTCTGACATATATAGCAATTGTACGTCGCTTTGAATAAAAGCGCCAGCTAATTGAATAAATGTAAATGTATGTAGTTGGTGTTTTTGGTTTGTGATTTTGAAATTATCTTAGTGCTTATGGTTTGTTATCCTATTCCCAGTACCAGATTATCCTTGTTGCTATTTTGTTTTGCCTAGCTTTAGCTCTTGTGCTTTATAATCTAGAGAGTTCTCTTTTTCTTTTAGAATTTTATTTCTAGTTATTTTCTTCAGTTCTTATTTTCCCTGTCAAGTGGAAGGCTTCTCTACTCCAGAAATATCTTGGTTGTTTTTCATTAGTTTGCTTTTTATATATTTGTTTCTCTATGTTTTGTTTCTCTATATGTCATTGGTCTTATCAGTTTAGGTTTGATTATATTTATTGTTGCTTTATCTTGTCTGTCTTGTCTTGTACTGTATGTTCTTCTGTGTGTTCCTGCCCTGTATCCCAAGTTCCGTGCACTGACTCTTGACTGCCTGGCAGCCTGACTGCTTCAGCTATATCTAGCTGTGTCGAGCCTATAGTTTTGTGAGCCTTTACCTGGTGGCAAGACTGCTACATCTGAAGAGAGATAAACAAGTAACACAAATGTTGTGTGTTAAAAAAAATCTTGAGGATACTAGGTGGTTGTCCACAAAAAACTAAATGTATATTAAATGTATATAATGTATATATTAAATAATGTTAATTTAGCTACCAACCTATTCAATCTATTAAAATGTGTTATTGTAAAATATACTGATAATAACACACATCATAGAGGAAGTAGGCCTACACAGGAAGTACAGAAAATTAGCTTAAAGTAACTTCTCCAGCAACAGTGCAGTGTTAAAATACCATAGAGGTAATAAAAATGACAAAATAATGCAGTAAACATTAACTAAACAATATTATGTGCAACATAAAAACTTCAATGTACATAGCTGATAACAATAATAAGAGAAACTAGGAGTTAGCTTTTCTTTTCTTTTTTGTTAGGTCTATTATAGGTTTTCAAACTTAATTTGAACAAACAATAGGCTATCTCACTAGCTGTATTTTGCTAGATTTCCTTTTCTGTGTTATTGCGCCCTCTAGTGGACAAAACCCAACTATCAACACAGATGCCTCAAAAACTATATAGGATGGTCACTTCGAGCGAGTAATTTTATCATTAATTTATATTCATTTTAAACTTGTTTTATTTTTTTCGTGATATATTCGCAAATATTTGTATTTTTAATCCAAGAAGTGAACATTTATTTTAGCATTCGCATAGCCAAGTTAACAGAACTCTGACTCCTAAAATGAAATGAAAATCCCAATCTGAGTCTGAGTTTAGTTTAGTTGGACGTCATTACGTTTCGAACTTTGAACGGGTTGGTTAACATTCGTTTTCCCTACATCACTTCCGCTCATACTTTTTATTATCGTTTATGAGTCAGTTCCATTTACGGTAGTCCTATTCAGGCGGGAGATTTGGAAACAACAATTTCTGTTTCGTACCTGCTCGTATCAAGTACAGAAATATTCTTCCAGACAGCTCGTCATCGACAGGTACGTAAGAGTCAACTATGCAAATGTTTCCGGACTCAGATGAGTGTGAGACATTGCTTCGTAATTATGTAACTTTTTTTGACACACTGTATCTGTTGTGTTGTATTATTCTGCAGGATATTGCAAAGTTGCTAAACGTAATGTTAATCTGTCGCCCTGTAAATATGTGAATTAACAGGACACCGCGGCCCAATGGAACCGTTAGACTTTTTAACGAATGAAGAGTTGTTGCTGTTTCTCCACCGCAAGAAGACGGAGATTTCGTGCATAGACCAACCGCACGCTTTTTTCACTCAGCTGCGCGACCACGACCTGATGACGGAGGAACTGTTTAAGGCAGGAACACGCCCAGATAGCAAACTGACATTGAATCGACGTGGAAATATGACATCGAAACAACGTTGATCTGACATTGTTTTGCTCATCGAATTAACGTTGAACCAACGTCAGATGCGTCATTCTTTCAAAACTAACGGAAAATCAACTTGAAATCAACGCGTTGTTTCAACGTTATGAAAGCAAACTAATTTTCGATTTCATTTAGCTTTGAAGAATGCCGCGTCTGACGTTGGTTCAACGTTAATTCGATGAGCAAATCAACGTTGTTTCAATGTCATGAGAGACGTCGTTTCCACATTGATTCAATGTCAGTTTGCTGTCTGGGCGCCCACCCCCTACATACCCTCTTTACCAACTAAACCACCCATGCATTAAATGATCTGGGCTGGGTTTCCCAAAAGCATCGTAAGCTTAATTGCCACCAATGGTCTACGATCAACTTAGGCGTACGATGCTTTTGGGAAACGCAGCCCTGTCTACTAGTATCTCTTTCATAATCATTCATGTTATGGTTTGATGGGCATGATCTTTTTTGGTTATGTACCATGGCAATAGTTCTGTTTCAGGACATGTAATTCAGGCATGTAATATGGCAAACCCATGTTTTGTCATTTTACCATTAATAATACTATGTTTTTGGACATAACAAAATTGTGACTGTAAATAAATAAACACTGTATAATAAATACATGTCAAATATAGTATGGTAGCATGCTGTGTCCAAAAACAACAACAACAAAAAACATGTTATTACCATGGTACTCGTTTTTTTAAGAAATTGATACAGGAAAGAGGATTGATCGAATGGTCAAAAGTGACAGTAAAGACATTTATAATGTTGCACAAAAAAAAATCCTGGAAAAGATGTATTATGGATTCTGTAAAAACAGTATAGTTATCTTCAACATTGATAACATTTTTCTTGAGCATCACATCAGCATATTAGAATGATTTCTGAAGGATCATGCGACTGAAGACTGGAGTATTGATGATGAAAATACAGCTTTACATCACAGGAATACGTTACATTTGAAAATATAGTCAAATAGAAAACTGAATTGAAATTAAATACTGTTTTTATTGTGTTTTTGTTCAAACAAGAGAAGAGACTGCATTTAAATGAGCAGATAAATGAGCATAAGAGACTTCTTTTTAAAAAAAAACAAAAAAAAAAAAACATCTTTACTGTTAGCCCAGTTAGGTCTTCTTTCAAATATATGCAAACAAATCAAAAACCTTGGAGTGATCTTTGACTCTTCATTAAGTTTTGATAAACAAATTATTAGAGCTTTTTCCATTTAAGATCTATTGCAAAGTTGATGAACAGTCTTTCACGCAAAGATTTAGAAGTAGCCTTCCTCAATCTTCATTATCTTGATTACAAATTGTCCAAAATGCAGCTACAATACTGCTGACTGGGTCTAGAAGGAGAAAAAGGACTTCCTCTTCACCCTTCCCCTTCACTGACTTTCCATTAAGTTTAGAGTTCATTTTAAGATCCTGATGTTTGTTTATAAGGCGTTGTCTGGCTATGCACCAAGGTATATTTGTGATTTTATTGTGCTATACTGTCCTGCCAGGGCACTCAGATCTTCAAATCACTTGCTTTAAATGTGTCACAAATCGATGTCACTACAAATCAAAGTTTCGGGCCTTTTCTGTGGCTGTGCCCAAGCTTTGGCATGCTCTGCCGTATCATGTAAGGTCTGCTCCTTCATTAGACAATTTTTTAAATCTACTTTGAAAACACATTTTTTATTCTTTAGCTTTTGGAAACCTGTAATTTGTTGTTGTTTTATTTAATTTTTATTTTTTATAGTGTAGTCCTGCTATGCAGTATCTATGTACTTTAGATCAATTTTATTGTGTTAAAAGTGCTTTATAAATAAAGGTTGTTGTTGTGACGTAATGTATATCAAAGTACCATGGTATTATCATCGGTTACCATCACTTTACAGTACATCCACTTTTAAAAGCTGGTGTGTAGAAGCACACTGCAGATTTACCTAATATATTTAATTATTGTGCAGATATGTTATTGTAAGCGCTGTTTTTCTTATTGTAACCATACTTCGGTTTTCTTTAATGTCTTTCTCTGTTTTGTCTGTAGAAGGTGAAAGGGATCCGCTCTCGTGACCAGAAGCAGACGCAGAAGCGCATCTATGAGGTTCTGGACCGGCTGGAGAAAGAGAAACCTCTGCACATGCATCAGTTCTGGCACTGTGTGTTTGAAAATCATATCATGCAGCTGTACCCGACGCTACGCCTGCTCAAAAACAGCTTGCTGGACGGTCAGTGCTTTTCACTGTTATCGGCTTAGAGCTTAGCCCTAGGTTCATGCTGCATTATTACACTATTACAGATTGAGACTGTGTTTACAGCAGTGTTACTCTTTAGTATCAAGATTTAAGAATCTTAAGAGGATCAAGAGTTTCAGTTTTAGTATCTTTTCATTCTCAGGCACCTTCAAATTCTATGAGAACGCTGCGGATGTTGAGACGCAGTCGGATAAGAGTGAAGGAAAGGAGGAGAAAGGAAAGGAGAAGAAACATACTCGAAAGAGAAATAAAGATGATAGAAATAGCGAGGATAGTGATGGTCCGGGTCCTTCCTCTGCTTCCACACCAATTAAGAAGAAGAAGAAACCTGCATTCTGTGAGTCCCTGAACTACAGCAGGTCCAGGTTCGCTGGTGTCTTATGCCTGTATGATATGTGTTTCCTTCTGTTCTCTCCCTTTCTCAGCAACTCCTGTGAAGAAAGATTTGGAAGAGATTTGGAACTTTCCTTTATATAAAACTCAGCTTCCTGTAAACTGTGGGGATAAAGAGGGCACTCTTTATCGGGAAAAACTGCGTAAAGGTTCATCTTTAAATTTTTGCTGTAATTCATTACAATATGTATTTATCATACTGTTTATGGGTTTAAATGCATGCAATCTTTCTCTCCTGTAGGGGAGAAGTGCATTTTGTCTAATAAACAATGGTTCACCCCATCTGATTTTGAGAAGTTTGCGGGGAAGGAAAGGTGCAAGAACTGGAAACTCAGCATCCGCTGCAGAAACACACCGCTTAAGAAACTCATAGAGGTAAATAATGGCAGGCACTTGCAGATAGTAAAATAGTTACAGATTATAGGGATCTTTATATTTGCTGGAAACACATTAGGTGTTTCTCAATGTCAAGGATACTTCCTTGGCAGGATGGGTCCTTCCAAGTCATTTCCTTCAGAGGCTAGGCAAGGGTCCTCTTTAGCATTCGGAGAACACGTAAATGGAACAAGCTAGCAAGTGCACGTCATTGCGTCATTACATCAGTGAAAGGTCCACTTCGGCGCTGCAAAAATCATAGTGCTGGTGTACTGCACTGTTTGTTGACAGTCCTTATTTTGTCTTGTCAGTCCTCATAGAAATAAATAAATAAATAAAGTATAAGGGATAATGTATAACCAGGCGGTTGTTATAGTGAATACAACCCCGCAAACTCTAAAGCAGAGGGGTCTTGATTGAATCAGCCTGAAGGGGTTGTACCTACCAAACGGCTACCTACCAAATAAATCAATAATTTGACACAAAATATTTATTTAAAAAGGAGTTTATTCATTCAAAAACGATTATATTACCAGAGTGAACAGAACTAGCACTACATCCATAGCAACATGATCTAGCTGTTAAAACACATGCAATGGTAAAATATGTGACCAACAAAAAAGGCTATAACGTTATATGAAGTAAAAATTAAAAAGTTAATCACCAGTAAAAGGGAACAGCTTTAAATCCCCTCAACAAATTTGAGCCGATATGTTAAATAGTTTAACAAACATTAAATAAATGGCTAAACTGAAATTATACTTGCTTACACATTTGAAAGCATATTGCCGTTATCACTCCGACTCCGCTAACGGTCGACATTTTTTTATTTTTTGAACAAGATAGCAAAGCTGCGCATAGGATTGTGGGTGATTTAAGAGCGCGAAGGCTACACATATGCATCCTTTCCTGTGTATGGGATATTTTCCGAACGAAGGACTCAGTCCTTGGTTGAAATTCTGAGGATCCTCGACATTGGAACAGTCCTTCGACGGACGTCGATGACGTAGCATCCTCGAAATTCCGGCTTCCGAGGATCCTTCCTTGACATTGAGAAACGCCTATTGTCTGCTGCAGAAGTACTTACTTTTTCAGTTATATATTAGACTATTTATTTATCAAAACAATAATGGTTATGTACTATTGAGCTATAGATTAGGCCTGTAATATAATATAGGCTAATTTTTTGTCAATTGTAATTTAAAATGATCTTACATTTAGCTAGAAATAAAAGTGTGTTTTATCGTCTAAACCATTAACATTGACAGTTGTGCATTCGTTTACGCTTTAGGCTTCACACACTTCTTCATATTAAAAGTTAAATGGAACACACACCCCAGGTCACTTAAAAAGGCTGATTTTAGCCAATAGATAATCGCAAAATGATCATGGGACACCACATTTTTTTCTAGTTTGTCTACCTATTACAAACAAACACATTTTTATTAGCATTTTTTTATTCTTTTATTCTACATCACATTAAATGTATATTTATTGCATCGATATAAATTGATATATAAATAATTATCAGTTGTTATGTTAATAATGTTATTAAGTTATATTATTAAGTTAAGTATACATGCCAGGGACCAGTATGTGGTGCTGAAATTCTGCCACAGAGATACACTAAAAACATGCATGCCCATAAACCTTGCACGCTGTATACAATAATATTAGACACAAGAACTTTACTGAACAATTTAAACAACATAAATGGCCTGGTACAAAATATGAAATGTCTTAATCAGACAACAGACAAGCATCATAGCATGAGAAAGAAGTATAAAAGGCTCAGTAGCTTCTGCAGCACGAACACAAGCATGCAATACGCAGTTGTTGTTGCAGTTATGTGACGTAGCCGTGTCTGACTAGCGGGGTGACGACATCATCGTTTCACAAGATATACAAATTGGCTGTACACACGAAAAACGTCGATTTTTCCACTCTTGGACGTGGACGAAACGCTGATATGAGACAAATTGTTTATGTATTCAGCTAAATGCTTCTCTGTGTGGACAAGGCCTTAGTTGAGGGAAAATGTACCTAAAACAAAGCAACAGGAGTACAGCACATACTTTAGTATCGACCATTTAAGATTAAAACATATGAGGTAAATAAGTAGCCACATAAAATACAGCAGACCCCTCAGATACACGTGTGACCTGACATCACTTCCCTTTTCATTCTTTCAGGAGAAGCATCTTCAGTGTCCACCGATGGAGAGAAAGAGGAAAAGTGCCCCAAAAGTACTGGTCTATACGTACAATGTCAGATTTAGTTTTTCCTGTTTCTCTTTTGAAATTCATTAAGTTGACTGTGTTCCCTCCTGCAGAACATGAGAGAGCTGTCTTCTGAGAGCTCAGCCGAGAGCTCCAGCACAGGTGAGCACCGATCGTTCACGCTCATTCGCACACAACCTCTGCTGTCTGTCTGAATGCAGCCGTGTGTTTTATTCCTCAACACTCAGAAACCAGCGTCATTTCGGTTGAGGAAAGCTATGATGAAGATTTCCAGGAACAGAGAGAGAGGGGAGAAGGAACAGAGTTTAGAAGGAGGGTTGAGGACGAGGAGGAGGAGGAGGAAGAAGAGATGACAGATCTGTCTGTTTTCCAAGCTCCCTGTTTACCAGTCACCCGCGGTTTACTTACTGGGACTCTATACAAAGTCCGGTTTGCATCAGGTACGGGTTGCTGCACTGAAGTGTGTACTGCTGCAGAACTCAAAATGCAGGTTGTTTTGTCTGTATCGAATGTTTGAGTGGAAAGTGTTTGTTTACTTTATGTTGCAGGGAGTCGAGGGAAGTGTATACGGACTGAGGAAAGCTGGTTCACTCCGGAGGAATTTGTAAAGGAGGAACCAACTCTCACTGATGGACACTGGAAAAAAGATATACTGTGCCATGGAAAAACTCTCAACTTTTTACTCAAGGTATCAAACTGGATAGAACATGATACAAAAGAGAAAAAACATGATTATTTATTTATGTATTTGTTTATTTATTAATGTCATTTTCAGAAAGAGATCCTGCGCATCCATTCTCTTCTGTGCGAATGTGTGAAATGCAGACCAGAAGACCCAGTAAGAAACATCTCCAGCTGACATGTCTGTCATTCATAATCAGTCAGGATAAATATAATTAATGACATTCACTCGAATTCTTAATAGCATGTTAAATTTATGCATTAACCACACAAGGCAGTAATTAAAATCCCTTTCATAAACTAAAGATAGCGTGAATCTTATGAAAAGTCAACATAAATTATTTAATGAATTTTCTGCTTAAAGAAAGTGACACTTATTTCTATTACCCTTACTTACCCTTTTTTTGCACTGTGATGTTAGTTTCATGACAATTTAGCAAATCCCCCCATTCCCTTGATAAGCCATTCTTGTTACTGTGAAATTGAAGAAATCTCTGTTATTTCTATTATAATCTATTATTCATGTAAGTATTTATGGACTATGGTAATATTTTTAGCACTTTGATTGCTGGTTAAAAAAAACTTGAATGCAGTAGGAAAAACACTGTATTACAGTATGAGAATCTAAACCCTATTGGGAATTACTGAACCACCCCACCCTCAAACAAACAAATAAACTAACATTAGCTTAGTTTTCTCTATCCAAAATGAAATTTATTTTTTCCTTTCACTTTTGGGATAAAAAAAGAGACATCAGCAAATTGCATTGGAGCAAAATGCCTTTGAGCTTATTTCCGTGATAATGATAACATGTTGTATCATGTTGTGTTGTCCTGTGACTAGATGGCACAGCAAAATGATGATGAGTGTTACACATGTCACTCTGGGGGAGATCTGGTGTGTTGTGACGAATGTCCACGAGCTTTTCATTCACACTGTCACCTACCGGCTGTAGATGGAGACTCACCTGGGTGAGACACAGAAAAACAACAAACAAAATCATTAAATCACACAAGTATGTGTGTTGTACATTCATCCTTCTGTATATATGTGTGTGTGTGTGTGTGTGTTTTCTTGTAGGGAATGGATTTGTACCTTTTGTGTGTTTAAAACCAGTCAGCAATGGCGTGACTCCAGTGGCATGACTAAACAAGAAGCTTTAAACGCCCCTGTGTCGCAATTCAGATTGGTAAACACACACACAAACACACACACACACACACACACAAACTTGGCACTTTAATATAAAGGATAACCACAAAAATTTAAGATGACTACATAGGCTGCTCTCTACGTTTAGAAACAGAATAATTGATGGGCCTAATGTTGTGTGTGTGTGTGTGTGTGTGTGTGTTGTTTGTCTTCTTTAGCACTGCCACTATCTCTTGTTACATATGTACAAGGAGGACACCCAGAAGGTGTTTGTAAAAAATCCATATCAAACAGTAAGATGTCTCCTTATTTCAACTTGCGCTCTTTTACAAACCACTATAAATAATAAAAAAAAAATATATATATATATATATATATATATATATATTTATTTATTTATTTATTTATTTCTCATGCCTTTTAATTAATTTAATGTATTTAGAATTGAATGTATTTAGAAATGTATTTAGAAATTTAATGTATTTAGAAATGGTAAACTTTACATTAAGAAAAATAAATAACTAAAAAAGATTAACCAGAATTGTTTTTGAACTTCCAGGTGTCCAAATACTCTCAGTTCATATCTCGGCCAATGTGGCTAGACAAAATAAAGCAAGATCTGGAAAGTGACAAGTATCAGAAGGTTGGGGCGTTCGTCTCGGACTTTCAGCTCCTTTTCAGGAATTGCAGCACATTTAATAGGGTGAGATTACCTGAAACACTGAAATAATTACGACATAATTTATAAAGCGCCAAACAAAAACAAAAAATTAAAAAAAAAAGTAAAAACAATAGATCAAAATCATACAGATGTATATCTTGGTCATGATTGATGATTTTTGTGATTAACATGATAAATAATCAAAAAAGAGAGGACACTTGTTTTTTTTTTGTGTGTGTGTGTGTGTGTGTTTTGTTTTTCACTGTTTTGACATTTGTTTTGTATTTTGTTCTCTTTTGCTCTCTTAAGGACAATCAGTTTGGGCAAATGGGCGCCAGGCTGAGTGAAATGTTTGAGAAGGAGTTTAAGAAGATCTTCAATATCCAATAACAGCCCCCAATAATGCAATAATGCACATTTTTTTCTTCATGGGTTATGAATGGCAATTCCTCCTTATATGTACAGACACTATTCACAGTCAGCGTCCATGTACTGTACCTTAGGTGAAGTGTACCAATACTGTAATTGCAAAAATAACGATCAGCAGGTTACAATTTTATATACAGTACTATGCAAAAATCTTTGGTGCACAGTAGTGTTTTCACTCCTAAAAGACTTTTTTTAAGACTTTTTTTCTGGTTTTAAGACTTTTGCTGTAGTTTGTCAATAGGAAATATCAGCCTACATTTCGAAACATTTCTTCTTTTCCATTAATTGTAATAATTCAGTGAGATTTTTGTATGCACAAAGAGTCTGACAACAGCCGTTAAAATCTGATCTCACCATCATCGAGTCCGTGATAATTATATAGATTTGAAACTCATGCTTTTTCCCATTATTGTTCAATCACGGAGGCTACACCAGTTACTTTGCCAAGAGATCTCATATTTTCTTATGTTTATACATGTATCAGACAGAGAAACAGTCAGAAGGCGAGGAGGTCTTTATTCCAGATTTCTCTGTCCCCATTTCTCTATCCCCTCACCCCTTTATGCCAGCTGTAAATGGTTTCTCTGGGTTTCTCCTCCCTCAGCCCCTCATCTCTATGTTTCTCCTTCCTCTCACCCCCTCGTACAGTAAGGATTGAGCTATACACCCCACTCTGGAACTTACAACTTCCTTGTAAGGTAGCAAAACATGTTCCTTATGTTTAAAATGTATACCTAATGCTTACACATGATACAATCCACTTTCCATATTAAGAAACTTTCTCAGTGTATTAATTTGTGGTACATTTGCATCAGTTCCTTACCTTTTAAGTGCCTAACATGCTTTTTGCACAGTATATTACAGCATTATGTGTAATTTTATTATTTTACCATTTGTTTTTATAAATAAACTATCTTTATTTTAAAAAGTCTTAAATTCTTACTTTAATTGAGTTAATGTAAAAATGTTGTCATGAATTAATTATAATTTTTTTTTTTTTTAGTGTTAGGGTAGCCTAAGATTCACCGAAACAGAACATACAGTAATTAATAAAACACCACATAAAAAAAGATCAAATGCTGTCCACAGAATCAGATTACAGTTACTTTTATGGATTACACCATTACATAAAATTATTCACACAATGGTGGTAAATTATTCATAATTTATTGGTTTTGATATATGCTGCATCTGCGTACAATGCGACCGACATCTCAAGCCAACATCCAAAAAAACAAAACAAAAAGATCTTTTTGGGTGTCATACCATTTAGCTTTGACTATATTCAAAGAATATTGAATGGCCATGTAAAGAATAGTGTTTTAAATGAGGGGACAAAAGCATCTCTCACTACCATGCATCATGCATGAGATGAATAATTATACAAGTTATTAAACACTGCTGATGAAGAGTTCAGATGCAAAAGCCTCTAAATGCCATTTGAAATTTTCTTCTTTAATGATGATTTTTATCAAACTTGTATATTTAAGTTCAGTAATTTCAACAATTAATAGGTAATTATCATTGCCATTTAAGTGAAATTACTGAACTTAAATATACAAGTTTGATAAAAAAATCATCATTAAAGAAGAAAATTCCAAATGGCATTTAGAAGCTTTTGCATCTGAACTCTTCATATATATTGTTGTGAAACACTATCTTCATATTCTGACAGTGACGCTTAATTATGGATCTAAACAAAAGTCAGGACAAAAATATTGAAACCTGCAAAGTAATTCATCATTGCTGTTTTCATGTTTACTATTGTTTAATAGAGGAATTCAGTCAGACAAATTAAGCCTAAAATATTTACTTGGAGACCCCTGCGATTTAAAGTTCATTTTTCAATAACAAAACATTTGCATTTTGATGGCCACATTGACATGCAGGTAAACAAATAACATATTAATATTTTTAGTGTTCAATATTCAATGTTCTATTTTATTTTGATTGTTTTAACTTTCAAATAATATATTATTTGTATATCATTATTTGTATATTTGCAGTCTATGACCCTGCCTGCCTTTACAGCGCTGCACTCGTTTTTCACAGAATGAAGGTAAGATACGGATTTTTGAACTGACTTTTGTTATGACATCCGTTTCAAAAATTCTAATGATAACTTTCGTTAACTCTACTATAAGTAAATCCACTTCAATAACTAATATCTTCGACAGCAATAATGAGATAGAAATATAAAAAGCAACCGCAAAAACAGAAGTTCAAAACAAAATGTTAAAGATGGGTGTGATTGTGCATTTATATTGTTCAATAAAGTTTTTTGTGGGGCGCGCATAGGGGGGCGCGCCTGCATCTTCAGTCATACCATACACGCCCCCTTCCGTGCTTCATTCCCCAGCCTAGATCCCCCCTCGTGCATCACTCAGAGTATTGAATTGAGTTTCAGGTAACTAACAAGGTAATGCTACAGTTGTTATTAATGACGAGTACTATTCGAATTTTGTTGCCAAGTTGCAATTTGACAATAATGTTATCTTGTTTAATGGTTAAAAAAATGATAGCTGATTTCTTCTACTTAATAGTAGTATTGTTTGTATCTTATGCTGCAATCAGAATGTTACGCACAGAGAGCATAAATATTAACTTATCTACTAGTAAGTGAATATTTTATTGTGGCGTTTCCTAAAACAAACACTCCACTGAATGTGCAAGTTTCGGTTCTGTTTGAAAGTGGTCGTTCACACAGAACTTATTTTGTCATTCCTAGGCGCTGCTTTTCCGTCGTTGTTTCCACATCCACGTGCTAGAGCTTGGCGATACGTTGTCGTATTTTGCAGCGTCTCGCTCATGTGTTCTGAAATCGCGCTGCTAAAGTTAAAAGTTGTTCTACTGTTTAAAAAAAAAAAAAAAAAAAAAAACCGCGCGAGAGAACTTCCAAGCTAGTGTGACCAGACAGACACTTGGACCCCCATTTACACCTGGTATTAACATGCGATCTGTATCCAGATAAGTTATCCGGATAATAAGTACCGATTCCATTTACACCTGGCCACATAAAACGGATATAAATCCGATCTTCAACTCCCGCGTTATATGCAGATTTAATGGATTGCACGCCACCAAAAGCAACAGATATGAACTGCATTTTATTGATCATCAGCTAATTTCCAAATCAAGACATCAATAAGAGAGAGTGGCAACAGCCCCTAACATTTTACAACCAATTGTGAATATCCACAACTAAATGATGGCTATGTTTTAGAGACCCACATGAATGTATACATGGATCCGGGCAGCCCTTCAGAATCTCACTGGCTGAGCGAGATGGAAAAAAGTAAAGGAAGACAAGGGGAAAAAAGAAAGATGAATAAAAAAAATGGTAACAAGAAGAAAAGAGTGAGAAATAACACATCCAGACTTCCAGGTAAGCAAAAATCAATGATATCTAGAATACATATTGTCAACTTTGAATAAAAACAAATGAAGTTAATTTGCAGATCCAGTCAAGTAAACTAAATATGACATAACATTTGCCTCTCATAGACCTGACGAAGATGAATGTTGCATCAGTTACGAGGCAGAAGCCAGAATGTGAATTGAAGGAAAACTGCTCAGAAACAGGCTTCCGTAAAGATGAGAGAATGAAAAGATACTCAAACATCTTTGCTCAAAACACAGATGTTTTTCAAGAGGTCAGAGATAAGAAACAACTAGTTGTTCGTTGTGGAAACATGTCAGGTTCTCTTCACAGAGTAAAGTATGACACTGGTAAGTTTTGTGTAGATTTGTTTTTTACATGGTGTGAGAAAATTAAATTGCATGTTTAGTTTTTAAAAGTTAAATTGAACAAATTTTTGTCTGTTTAAAAGGTGAATAGACCATACATATTTTTTAAAATATGTACCTGAGCACTAGTGTATTGTGATTTTCAAATATTTGAACAAACCTACATGTATTATTTCAGTAGCACTTTATTTTACAGTCCTTTTCCGCATGTACATCCTATCTACACCCATTTCTATGTTCTAGGGCTGCAACCAAGTGCGTAACTTTGGGTGTACCATTGGGGGGGTTAAACTCGCACCATATTTATTAATTTATTTATTGAATAATTTTCTTTTGTAAATGATAACATGCTTATTTGCCGTTCCTGTATTAGAAATACATTGTGATACTTTTATTCCCCACTTCTGAGGTGGGAAAGGGTTCCGAGCCCCACCTGTCCCCAATCAACCCAACAAAATGTTAAGAAACTAGGCTTTAAGTTTAACTGTTAAAATGTATTTTATTAACATCACATTGTAAAAACTTAATATCCAATAACAGCATTAAAAACTTTCAAATAGAGGACAAAGAAAGTGCAATTATATTATCACTTTGCATGAAATGCGACTCAAAAGTAGATAGAAAAATTGTGTTTGCATTTATATAGCCTCTAATAACATAAAATTCAGAAACTGAGAAAATTGTGGACTAACGTTGTGCTTTGATTCATTTTGTCACTTTGCAAACTCCATGCTAAAAGAACAAAAAATAAAATCATAATAATAATATTATTAAATTGAGCTGAAGGTGGCAAATTCCTAATAATGTACGTATAAGATACCTAAAATACGTTGCGCATAGCCTACAGCAAAGGTGTTTTAACAACAAAACACATCCACTTGCACATATTTGACAATCGAAATATCAGATCCTAATATAGCTAGCAAATTGTGAAATTCTGAATAAAAAAATAAATAAAAGCAGGTCATCAGTCATTCAGCTGTTGTGGCTGCGGTGTGACAAGCAAGGACTACGATCTCCATGGGAACCATAAAATGATACTACGATCAATAACGGTCGCCTTGAAAAACTTTTAAACTTACCGGTACGTGTGAAAAGGTTAAGTAAGGTTTACATTTAAATGTGTCTTTGTTTTGTTTTGAGTGTATGGTCAATAAATAAAGGAATTAAAAAGATGGGCACAAAACCTGTTTGTCGTGCCCCACTCGTCTCTATTCCCCACCAGTGGGCCGCGCCCACGCGCCGCACTTTGAGAAACAGCTAACTTAGCAATGGGGTACCTCCGTTTGGTCAGGATTTTTCCTTTTTTGGAGCCGACCAACAATTAAAAAATCGTTGTCTGGCTGCCTTTCAATGTCCTTTCCATCTTTCTATCCGTTAGCATGCAACTTCAGCTATTTCCTCAAACCATTCATCCCAGCGACTGCGCAACATAAACAAACTTGGTAGAGAAAGCGGGTTGGGTAATACCAAGTCGGTGCGGTGGGCAGAGGGTACATTAAAATATGATACTATCTATCTTGTTGGCAAAATGTATTTAATATTAATTCGGAATCTGAATGATTCGGAATCTATTCTAATCTGAATGATGTGATGATATTCGGGGGGTTATATTAGCTGGGTCTGATTTTTGAGGGGGTCATAACCCCCCTAACCCCCCCGCAAATTACGCCTATGGCTGCAACTAAGGATTATTTTGATAATCGATTAATTCGGACGATTAATTTTTCGATTAATCGGATAAAAAAATTATATTCCATTTTTTTGTTTATTATAACAAAATAAAACCATAAAAACCACACTCTTTTGTGTGTTAAACAATCTACTTAATACAGACAACTTCATTATAAAGAAAAACAACAAATAAAAAATATATATATATGACCATAACCTATGACAAAAATGATATTGTAAACTAGATTAGTGGATAACTCAGCAAAACTTGGCCTAGAAATATCACAAGTGCACAATAATTGTATAAAATCTGAACATTTAGTGAAAAAAACATTCCTTAGTGGGGAACAAATAAGAGACAATAAGTGTAGCACTAACTCTGGTAAAACGTACACATTGCTCTTTGTATTGTTGTTATACATTCGTGAAAAACATAGTAAAAATCAGATGCACAACTGTTTTAAATGTAAAGCACAGCTGTTTAGTGAGGAAGCAAAATATAATAGATAGGACAGAACAAGAAAGGCTATTAATAAGCTTTCATTGCGCAAAAGTATTATGACATGATCATGAAAGAGCTGCACAAAGTGCTTATGCGCATCGCGAGCGCTGAATGATGCGCTTGAAGCAACACGGAGTCACAGGGCGGCGCGCAGCTCTTCAGTGTCCGCCGCATTAAAGTTAAAAGCACGCACCAAGGAAAGAGAAAGACATACTGACTGTGTATTATACAGTATCTATGCAATAGTTTATTAAGCATTTTCTTTTAAGAGTTTTAAATTTCAGTTAGGCTACTGTGCACGTGAAGAACAATTATACTGCGCCGACACTACTATAGTGTTGTGATCTAACAGACACTCAGTAGAAAGTGATTAAGTTACAGCAATAAAAGTCTAGCGAGATCGAAAAACCATCATAGACCTTTGTTGGCTACTTCACATTTGTACATGAATACTAGTATGAAGTTCCTTACATTCTCCCAGACTCCCACTGGTTATTTTAAAAATTAAAGTAACAAATTGTTGGTCCATTGTCACAATAACAAATTGTTGCTAACTTCAACTTCGTCCCATATCAAAGTGCGCACCTGAAGCGCTCGGACCGGTCTAGCCTGCGGAGGATTGTTCTTGTCGCCTAGCAACTGTGACTGACAAGCTGACGACGACGAGCGGGAGTAACGACGTTTGCACTGGACTTTTTATATCCAACTGGTTTAAAATATTCAAATAGGATTGACAGCCTGTATAATTATATTCACCACGGTCCATTTATTTTAGACAATAAAAATAAAACCCTATTAAATCGCATCAAGGTACGATTAACATTTGAATATAGGCTATATATGTGCCTATGTTTTATCATTATTATTTTTTAGGCTATTTCATTACAATATTTACGTAGGTTAACATTCAATATTTGAACAGTGTACAGTGTAATCTGACTATTCAGGACGCAGCCTCTAGCATTAAACCAGCTCTTGCCAACTCTTGAGCCGAAAATACATGACTCGAAATATTTTTTTAGTGGTTAGCCTATGTGAATTGAAATTATGTGATTTTATATATATTGCCCCTCATTTAAAGACAGGAAAATATAAAACATAAAATTTCCCGTAAAATATAAAACAACAAAATGACAATAGCCTGTCTCCATAGCTGTTTACTCAGTTTCATTAAATGAATGATCAGGGTGGCAGCTGTACTCTCGCTCCGTTGCTTGGCGCCAGGAGCAGTAATAGGGAACACATGGTTGCGCAATTAGGAAATCCCACGAAGGCTACATAAAAGCGTCCTTCGAAGGCCAAATAGGCTGCATCCTTCGAAGTCTACAGCCTTCGAAGTACGCAGCCTTCACATTGGGACACAGCTTGCATGTGCGCCTCATGAAGCGCATGTAAGAAGCGCATGTTCCATGTAAACAATCCCCGTGACGTAATCAGACCAACTAATCGATAATGACATTCGTTGACAACGATTTTCATAATCGATTGTAATCGATATTATCGATTAGTTGTTGCAGCCCTACCATGTTCTGTATCATGTTTCTCTGTCTTAAGGAGAGAAGTGTATTTCATGTAAAGGGAAGTGGTATAGTCCCCGTGAGTTTGAGGTGATCGGAGGGAAGGGGAGTCACAAGAGGTGGAGGTTTAACATCTATTACAAGCCATCAAAAGGCTTTCAACAAGTGCAACTACTGAAACTCATAAAGGTATGTATGTATGTATGTATGTATGTATGCAGTCTGGATGTTTGGCTGGCATAGGAGTAATTTACGGGTGCGACATGTCCCCACCCCCGCCACTTTTTTTTTAACATCTCACTACATGGATATGTCTAATGCAAAGGAAACCTATCCAGTTGATGTTCAAACGTGTTAAATAAGAGGCGATCTGGCACTTGTGTTGTTTTTGAAATCATGCTGAGTGTTTGTTGGCAGTGTTATCACACAGTCAGTGTAGATACTCTATTCTTTTCAGGGTAATCACAAAACAAACTGCACAGAAACTCATCCTTGGTCTTGATATACAATCATTGATGAACATTTTTGATTTTAATGAGGGTGAAAAACTCTTCAAGGGTGATTTAAAACTCAGAACTTCTGACACAAACAAAAGTTTTACTACCAGACCATTAGGGAATCCCATATTCTAATTGTAGATCTATGTCTATTCACTAACGTAAATAATCTCGAGACAAACAGTGAATTGCATTATACATATAGTAGATGTAAGAATGAAACTGTCACATTAAACATGAGTTCTCAATGTACCATAGAAATTGATTTCCGGACATCATAATTTTATTTTTTCCTGCAATTGTTATTGTACATGTCTGATATAGCACCCCCACACACACTCCTTTCCCACCTGCTTTTTAAAACAAAGTTATGCCACTGATGGATGTTTTAATTTTGTTACATTTTCTGAACATATTTAAACCTCATTTTACCGGTCCTCGTCTGATTAAAACAAACTCTTCTGTTTTTCTTAGAGCGGGGTTCTTCCAGAGTTCGGACACCTGAGGAAATCCTTTAGACGGGTATATATATTTTATATACTGTAGCTGAACAAAAGCAAACCATATTCATATTTTGTAGTTCAAACTGACAGCATTACAGATTTGTAATCTGTGAATTAATTTTTTTTACCTTGTTTGCCTTATAGATTTCATAACAAAAATGATGATCCATAGAGGAATGGCATGCTTTATTATCACTACCATTTTATTTGACCATAGGTGACGCAGAAAGATAAAAGGCATGCAAACTCTGTGCAAAATCTGACGAGGAAAAATGAATTGATAAATGCCTTAAAAGGTTTTCCAGAGTCCTGGAAAAGATTGTTTGCCAAGACTGTTTCAATACCTGTGTGTGGAATTGAAAAGGACACACTGCAGAGGGAAACAATCCGGCCGGGTGAGTATCTGTACATTTCTTGTCTTTTAAAACCCACTTATGGTTGCAAAATATATGGGAGAGCATTGCTATAATTTGACTATATCAGATAAGGTGTCGGGTCAGAGTTCATTTTTTTAGGTGGAACCAAACTCGTGTCCGGGCCATTACCAGAAGCCATTGATTCTAGTTTTTGAAGTTATATACTCTAGTCACTCCCATTATAAAGATTGGAAGAGCCAGCACATTTTTTTAAAATATAACTCTGATTGTGATGGTCTGAAAGAAGAATGTCATGTGATCATCTGCATTAACTGAGCCTAAAATGATTATGGCTTTTGCTTGTTTTCTACCACAAATACTTAGACAGTTCTTCAGGTGAATCCGAATCTGTTGCCGGAAGAGTCAAACTGGTAAGGTGTCCGTTTACAGATAAATTGAAAAACAACATTATTATATTATTGTGTATTACATTGTATTATAATGTAAATGAGATTAGCATATACATGATGTATCGTCTAAAATATTATTAGGAGATGTGTATTAATAGTATTGTTGTTGTTGAAGGGATGTCATAAAAGCTGCAAACTCTGCCTATAGTTAAATCAATAGCTATAATAACAATAAAAGAAGTAACAAAAGCTTAAGTTCTGTGGTAGTAATTTTGTGGTAGTAAAAAAAAAACTTTAACTTTATCCTTAACCCTCAGTTACTGAAATGTACCACAGTTATTGTGCCCAACGGCTGTGCCCCGACATTAAGGATTACTTATATCTTATTCTTTCTTTTTCATAACAGAACAGGAGAGAATCTGTGGTGCCAGCTGAAACAGTCAGTAAAAATACCACAGATTCAGTTGGATCTACTGCCAGTGAAAAGGGTTAGTGAGCTCTGCAAATTTCCGTATGTATATGTGTATATATACATATATATTAGTGCTGTCAAACGATTAAAATATTTATCGCACATTTTTATCTATTCTAAATGTCTCTTGATTTCTTTTTGTCCCGTTATTTTTTTTTTTCTCATTTTAATGCTCTTATTGACATGGAAAAGTGGATCGGCTTGCTTTGTGCAAATGTTTTTTTATTGAACGACATTTGCATATACTGCTTTCGTACTTCATTGACTACCAGCTTCCTCCTTGGAGCTGGGCTTGCCTTGTGCCATTTAGGAGGAGCTAAACTGAGCCCAAAACCCCCTCTTCCATGCTGTACCTGTCCCACAATATCCCTAATTTGAAGGGCAGCCTTTGGCTTTACTACAGAATTGATAATGAATTGTGTTTGTATTGTTACATGAATCATACTACAGTGAAATGCACACTCTTTGTCCAGATTCACATCCTGTAGATCCTTCAGAACCTGGAGTCTCTCCTATCGTAGAGGAGGCCGTCCAGACCACAGGTGACCCAGCCGGAGCGGGTCAGCTCGACGTCAGCGCTTCCCCTGCTGAATGGCAGAACCCTGTTGCTTCTGAAGAGACTCAGGGAACAAGACAGCTGCAATTATATGAACTTCTGGAAAAACAGTTTAAGAGCATCAACACCACCCTGCAATCAATCGATTTGTCTTTAAAGAAGCTGGTGGAAAAGCATGACACACTGCCACAATACATCAGTATAACACCGGCTGTTATAGAAAATCCTCAGATTCAGTCCTTAGTCAAGCAGGAGTAAGTCACAGATGTTGTAAGGACTTGATTGGTATTGGATGGGCTAAGGTTTGCGATTAAACAAAAGCAGGCCAGTACTGATGAAGTAGCAGAGTGGTCTGAGAGGCTGTGATTAGATATGAATCTTCATTAACTAATAGTGTATTATTATATATCTTTTTAATGTGCATTGGCCAAGAAAATAAACATCTCTTTTGATAATCATTTACTGTTTTTGTTACATGACAACATTTGTAATGCCACATTCTTGTTGTATTGACATTATTTTCTGTCACTGCTTGAGGACAATACATAGGTCATAGTCATTGTCTATTTTTCACTCCATTTCTGGCCTGTAAACCTTTTTCAAAACTTAAAGCTTTAAGCCAATGTTGTCTTGACAACCATTGCTTTTGTAGTTCATTAGTCTTTTTTTATTTCATTTTTAGTTCTACTGAAATTTGAATTGATTCATTTTGCATACTAACTCAGTTCAAATTCAGGAATAAAAGACATAGGGGGTGCTTCTCAATATCCCTTCTCGTCTCCTCGCTCCTCCGTCCTCCCTCCTATGACCCGGAAACCGATCGAGCTCAGCCATCTTGAAGGACATCTCAATTCTCTAATTGCACCGTGAGGAGTCGAGGATCGAGGAGATAGGAGGCTTCCTGAGGAGTCATAAGCGAGGATACACAGGTGCATCCTACGCGGAACTGTTATATTGACTAAACGTGACGCACGTGTCAATTCTCCTCCCCCTTCACATCGGTCACAATCATTTTAATTTATACTTTACCTTTGCAGTTTATATAAACCACACATCTCAAATATTTCAACAGTATAGCCTATCTTTATTATTATTTATTATGAATTTATTAAATAACCAAACTTCAACATCATAAGGGCAGATCCTTTTAGCGCTGCTGATGACACTGTGGAGTGACGCTCGAGTGATCAAGTACTCCAATGGATATAAAAAAGCTTTTATTCGATTCCTCTGTCCTCCTTTCCTTTCCTCGCTTCCTTCCCTCGCGTCCTACAGGGGGTGGAGCTGAGACGCAAGGAAAGGAAGCAAGGAAAGGAAACGAGGATGCACAAATAAGAAATGAGAAGCACCCCGGGTGTTTTTCACCTTAAAGGGGTGGTTTAATGCCCTTTTCACAGGATGTAAAATAAGTCTCTGATGTCCCCAGAGTGTGTATTTGAAGTTTTTAGCTCAAAATACCCCGCAGATATTTTTATATTATACGTTAAAGTTGTCACTTTTTGAGGGGGGAGGGGGAGCAAAAACACGTTTCTTTTGTATTGAATTTTTTTCTTTTTTTGTATTGAATAGTCTTTCAGTGACTCATAAGGTTAGCGCTGCTGGAAGGTGTGGTTGGGTAGAGCATGTAAAAAAAAAGTGATTTGAAAAGTGTATGTCATCTGTGTGTGCGCGTGTGTGTGTGAGAGAGAGAGAAAGAGAGTGCTAGAAAAACAGACAAAGTTGTGGACACAGCAAGGTGAGTTCATTAATGCTATATTGGTAGTAATTCCAATTTAATGTTTTGAATATTTTCTGGTCTGATGTTTTCTCTCTTTTTTTTTTACTTCGTCTCAAACTGCAAAACAGGAATGAGTCCTGGAAGTAACTTTCATTTGCTTCACTTTCGTGAAGTAACTTTCACTTTTGTTTCAGTGTCAATACTCGTTTTGAACATTCATTAGATCTTAGTCTCATTATTAACTGTAACGTCTTAATTATTTCTTAAATGACTTGGGTAACTTCTGCAAACAGAACAGCCTGGAGATAATTCATTAAAATAATGTTGACAATATGATGGTTTGATGATGATTTCCATGTAAAAAAAAAGTATAATCAATGTTTAGTGTGTTTGAGAACCACAGGTCAAGACATGGAGTCTGAGTCTGAATCAGAATCTGAATGGAATCCGGAGAGCAGCACAGACTCTCACAGTCTGAGTGAGAGCGACAGAGAAAAGAAAGGCAAACGAGGTACGGAAAGAAAGATGAGGAAACAAACGTGTAAGCAAACAAGACCATCCTCTTTGGCCAAGCCAAAGACCCCATTGAGGTTTCCAAAATACATAACATTAAAAAATATATATTTACTGAGGAGAGATTGTAAAGATTTTAAAGAGATCATTAAAAAAGATTTGAGACACAATTAACACTGCTCTGTCTCTTATATGGGCAATCTGAATCTCATTAATGCCTCACATCTGTCCTTTATTTCAGACTCCAGACAGAATTTGAGACAAATAATTGAAAACAAACGTGAACTTCCTGTCACATGTGGAGATAAAGATGGTGTCCTTTATGTGGAGAAATATGATAACCGTAAGTATAGACACTTAAAGTAGTTATGAGTCTCTTGTTGAAGACAAACATTATTCTGAAAGTTCAGTACACACCCAGATGCTCTAAACATAAGTCTGCAAGGCAATCCAGAATAAACTGTACATCAACTTCTGTTTTCAGTGCAGGCGTGCATATTCAGTGAAGGCGAGTGGCTCATGCCCACTGAGTTTGAGGAATTTGGAGGGAAAAAAAGGAACAAAAAGTGGAGGAACAGCATCTTTTACAATGGCACTCCACTCCAGTACCTCATTAAGGTGCATAAGAACAGCTTCATTACTCACAGTTTCAACCAATGAACACTTAAGTTCAGTTATGATTAGCATTCAGTAATTGTTAATATGGCCATGGGGATTTATTTCGGATGTGCCAATACACATAGTGACGTGCCAGATAACATGTCAATTAATGTTAATACTGCTACTGGTGTATTATTAAATCCAAATGTTAGGGTGTCAGTTTAATTGAAACATTAATAATGTATATGTGTTGATTAGAAGCTGAGCACATCTTTGTCTTTTCTATCTGTTAGGATGGTCTTCTGTCGCCCTTTCTGAACCGGAAGAAATTTCCGGTTCAGAATGAACAGGTTTGGCTGTTTTTATACCTAACTACTTTGGAATATTTGTATTTGACATGTAAGATGTGTATATAGAATAGCCTACTCAATGATATAAATGAAAACATGATTTCAGGCCTATGTGATTGACACTGTAGCCTATGTTTCACTTCAGCTGAAATTGCACTTTACTATTATATATATATTGCAATTTGCAGCCATTTGCTAAAATCATTTAAGTTCCATGTGATATTTCAGTTTTTCTTTTTTAATAAATGTGTTTTTTTCTGTCAATATGGGATGCTGTGTGTACAATAATGACGGAAAAAACTAACTCAAATGATTTCAGCAAATGGCTGCAAAATAACAAAGAGTAAAAACTTTAAGGGGGTCTGAATACTTTCTGTACCCACTGTATATGTTGTGAAATATCTTGTATTTTCACATTATATGTTCATGTCTATCGCACAGACTGACTCTCCTGGATCCTCCCCAATTACTGACCGGCTCAGAAAAAGGAAGGTTAGATCCTGATGTAATGACTAATTGTTGTTGATGACAAATATATTTTGTGAAAAATCTTATATGTATTTTCACACAATATGCTCATGACTGTCACACAGAATGACTCTCCTGGATCTTCCCCAATTACTGACCGGCTCAGAAAAAGGAAGGTTAGATCCTGATGTAATGACTAATTGTTGTTGATGACAAATATATTTTGTGAAAAATCTTATATGTATTTTCACACAACATGCTCATGACTGTCACACAGAATGACTCTCCTGGATCTTCCCCAATTACTGACCGGCTCAGAAAAAGGAAGGTTAGATCCTGATATAATGACTATTTGTTGTTGATGTGTAACCCCTCCACCCGGGTCCCACTTGCCCCGCTCCGAGCGGGCCTCGAACCCCGGCCTCCGGTATGAGAGTCAGGCGCTCTAACAAGGAGGCTAAAGACTGCAGCCTCTAGCGTCTGTCGCTAGTGCCTATTGAGATCAGGGGAGTGAGGTTTACTCGCACAGCATCTACTAGCTGGCCTTCGTTACAGATGACTAATATGTTCTTAAAAATCTTGTATATATTTTCACACTATATGTCCATGTCTGTTGCACAGAATGACTCTCCTGGATCCTCTCCAATTACTGACAGGCTCAGAAAAATGAAGGTTAGATCCTGAAGGTTGTCTTTTGTTGGACGAGAGGTTATTAAATGCTTTTCATGTTTGTAAAGCTGTTTGACACATGTTATAACAGTTTAAGTAATTCAATCTCACAGTGCTTTCAGATGTAGCTGCGTTTACAGAGCCGTACATCAGTGACACCTGTGCATACAAAATAATTGAAGCCCTTGCAATTCCAAAATCGTGTTAAGCCATCGTGTTTTAAGTGGGATTACATGGAAATTGCGATTAATTGTGCAGCCCTAGTCCGTAAGCTCAAACATGCTCTGGAGCAGGCTTATTTTAATTTAAACAGGAACTTTTTTTTTTAGGTGGAGGCGTCTCATCGCAAAATCTTTACAGTTCACTGAAGCGTTCACTCCCTAAAAAGTCCTACACTGCACCATGAAACCCAAGGAGCATCAATGCTCACTATAGCTGCGTTTCCACGAAAATTACCCGCAACTATTTGTCCCAGGAACTTGTTTCCCAGACCTATTGCTGTCAGCGTTTCCATCGCGGTCTAAAGTACTGTGAAGATTAAGCAAAAAAGTCCAATGGCGTAGAATGCATGTTACTTTCCAGTTTCTGCTGGATTTCGTCCTCCTCTTATAATCTTAATAGTCTAAACCTCGTCATCGGTCCATCATTCGTATTTTTTTAAACTGCATTGTTGATTTGAATAACAAACAACTTTGAAAAATGGTGGTTGAAATAAAATGCTGCATGGAGTCACCCAATCAAAATGCTGCGTGAACTCAACCATCAGTATGTTCGAAGTCCCAACCCCAAAAGTTCCTAAACTTTGAAAAAGTATTACCCAAGGCAACCTTCCAGTCTCTCCCTCTTGAAACCAACATGGAAGTGACTCGCAATTCATCGACTGGCCACTAGAGACCCTGAAAAGACAAGAGAAAAGTGTTTTTTACAGGAGACAAAAAAGTGTTTACAGCCTGGTGCAAAAAGTTGTTTTGGTCTATATAGATATATGTTGCCCTTCATGACAGCTGTGAGGGGGGTGATTTTTTTTTTTTTTTGTAGCTCATCCATTTAAATTATATTAAGCCTTTTCTGCATAATTAAGGGCGTGGCCACTTGAGTGACAGGTGGATTGGAGCTGCTCTCACTACTAGCCATTTGTCTGCGGTCTTTTAGCCGTAAAGTCACCTCAACTAATCCCGCTTTTTTGCCCATTTTCGGTTAATCGGGAGTGACGCGCTACGAAGATGGCATCGGCCAGTTACGCCCACTTTGGGCTTCAAAAATGCTCTTCAGAAACAGACGTCAGGTGATGCCAGGGGACACTACGTCCTTATTTTTTTTAGTCTATGGTACTACCTCACGAGCAGGGACTTTCTGAGGTTGATTTTTTTTTTTTTTTTTACTCTGAACCACATAAATTGTGTAAACCAACTCACTACACATAATGACACAAATAGATGTATTGAAAAAAACAAATCGTAAATTTTATTTCAGCATAAACATACATCACTAGACACAGGTAGTGATCATAGTGACATAATCTAGCTAATATTTCTAATTAATGTATGGCTAAAATGTTGAAGGTATTTCTAACAAAGAATTTAACCATAGGAAAAACCATAGAAGTCAAATAGGTTGTACTTACTTTTTCGTGTGTGTGTGTGTATAGATACTGTATATAAAAGATCACATCATATGTTAAATATGTTTTCACTTAATGTCTGTCTGTTTCACAGAATGACTCTCCTGAATCCTCACCTGACAGGTTCAGAAAAAGAAAGGTTAGATTTGATTTTATATATATATATATATGAGGGAATTTAACAGCTGTCCTCATGTTCCACATCTCTGACATGCATCTTTTCTTTTTTTTCACAGTGCAGAAAACAGTTGCGCTACTCCAGCTCTGGTCCGTACATACTATGTGTTTGTATGTGTATATATATTTGTATATTTGACAACATATTTAACATATATACAAATATATGTATATTTGTTGTAGAATCAGAGGGGAGGATCAATGGCAGTGAAGATGGGGATGTTCACAACGATGATGTCAGTGACGTTTTTGACATGAGCGTATTTGAAGATCAAACCCTACCTGTCACCTGCGGTTCTGGCTCTGGCATCCTACACAAATATCGCTTTGCCACAGGTGTGTGAGTGGGCATATTTCTTACATTAATGACTACAAATGTTAAGAAATTGTATGTTGGTCATAAATGCTTTACATTTATAAATACAATGGCTCCAAAAAGTTTAAGCACACCTAAAATGTCTGATTGATGTTGCATTCGATACAATTATGAAACCAAGTGTCATAGCACAATCTAGCACAAACATACTTTATTACTTTATTTTTTACATATTATTCAGGCAAAAACATGTTTAGTCAAACATATCCATACATACTTAATCTAATTAACTGCACCTATGGTAGAGTATATATACACTAAAAATCACCAAAATGCCAGCTTATTAAAAGTCACTGAGCTAAGGTAGTCTGTCTCAATTGCAGGTGTCACTTAATTTTATATTTTGTGTCTATGGCAATGACATTCAGATATTTTAAATACATTTTTGTGATGATGCATAACTATAAAAATTAAAAAAGATTCTTAAACTATGGTACAGAGTGTGGTTCAATGTTGTTATCTCAGGGCATTGTGGGAGATGCATAAGGACCAAAGACTTCTGGCTGAGCCCTGAGGATTTCACCATATTGAACAAACCAGATGGAACATGGAGGAAAGACATTGTGACCTATGGGATTCCTCTAGGAAAACTAATAATGGTAAAAATGACAGAGAATTCACATTTAAATCTCTTTGAAATAAATTCACTCACCATTCTCACATTCTTTCCAGAAAAGAGTTTTGGAACCGCATATGATAAACTGTGATTGTGAGATTTGTAAAGGACCAGATCTTTTCCTAGTAAGACTTCCTCATCATCTCCCAATTACCATGTCAGAATATCAGCATGACCACCAAACTTTTCAGAATTTTTGAAATGTTTTATTTCTTTATGAACTTTTGTCCCAGCAGAATGATGACGTGTGTTTCGTGTGTGACTCTGATGATGGAGATCTGGTGTGTTGTGACGAATGTCCACGAGCTTTTCATTCACACTGTCACCTACCAGCTGTAGATGGAGACTCACCTGGGTGAGAGAGAGAGAGAAAACCTTTACCTGGTTTAGATAAGATAAACAGTTGACTTGTGTAATATTGTGTGTTTTGTCTGTACTGAAGCCAGTGGAGCTGCACATTCTGTGTGATAAAGAATATGGAGGACTTCAGTCGAAAGACCCAACAGGACGTTTTGAGCAGTCCAGTCTCTCAGTACACACGGGTAAAAAAGATGTACTTCCTGTCTCCCTTTAAGCCTGTCTTAGGCATCTTACATTATGGACTTTGCAGTTCACGTCTGCAGTCCTCATGCCTCCTGCTGCAGGATTAAGGTATGTTCACACAGGTGATCAGGGAGCCTTCAGCATCTTTCTCCTAGTGTTTTTCAGAGTTCTTAGAAAGGTCTCTTTAGTGTCCTTAAAGGTACACTCTGTAACTTTTGGCCTCTATATAGAAACAAAACTGCATGCATTTTGTGGAATAACATGTATTTGGTTGTGCTTTGCGTGAATGTGCAGATGACTATGGTTCTTTCTCACATATATATATATATATATATATATAAAGAAAGAGAGAGATTATCCTAGTGCTCATAAAATATTCACTACTAATGAAAGATATAATCAGTTTATATGGAAAGGATCTCAAGCTATTAGATGAAGATGTTACTGTAGCTTTACTTTTTAACAGACACGGTACTTCCTTGAAAATAAATTCCAGCACAAAAACCATCATGAAATGACTCTTCACTATAGATAATGCTCTACAATGAACTCTGTTGGATAGCTACATATGGCAGCTTATCTTTTCAATAAAATACCGTACTCGGCTGTTGAGTAATAAAAACACCATCTCTGCGTCACTTTTACAATATTTCCAATCCCTTAGTTCTCACTATCTCCAAAAAGCCAAGCCAATGTTGATTCTCATTTTATTAAACCCTCTGTCACACTTCTCCATTTACGGATATGACGAATGACTTATGTACGCAATTTACCGCGAAAACTATTCAGACTAAAATATAAACACTTGTTTTTGTCCTCTAACCAGATGTACTGTTATGATGAATTGACAATGGCATTAATGTATTTTAAGATATGTATTTTGCTTTCAGTTAAAACAGCTCTACATGCATTTTTTGTCTGGGACTACACTTGAGCCTTGTCTGTGAAACCAAGCATTGGTGTCTTTTATGAACTGTTCCACAGGTGCAATAACTGTTTATGGTTCATCGAACGAACATGAAAAACATTGTTTAAAGCCTTTCCAGTAGATCTGTAACGTTTTTTGGGGGGTATTTTATAAATGTATCTTTAAAATACAGCATCCTGAAAAAGGGACATTTATAATTTTTGGGTGGGTTGAGTAGGATATTTTTAGCCAGATGGCATTTACACCTTCATCCAGTTTGACTGTTTTTTTGTTGTTGTTTTTTTAGTGATCTGATCACAAAATGCAAATTGCCGATCCCTGGCTAAATGCAAATTGCCACTTACATATTACATACGGTTGCATTAAATGAAACCTGTCTGAAAACAGTGCTGTGTTTGGTGAGAGAAATTAGAAAAACAAGATTCTAAGCGTAATCCGAGTGAAATAAGTAATATTTTTGATCAGGTGAGTCAACCATCGTAGTGCAGTTTTGGAAGCAGAAAAAGTAAAGCAATAACCTCATTACATGTTACTTGCATTGCTGAGTGGAGATTATAAAAGCTAATTTGCATTTTCACCTTCATTAAATGAGATCAGCATGTGTTATAGTGATCTAATTTGAGTGGGTCTTGAGTGCATTTACACCTGGCTTTCAATGTTGTCAAGTGTGATGATCCGATCATGACACTGTGACAGATGATGCACATAGAGTACACTGTTTTAACACCGTTTTTTTTTTTTTTTTCCAGCACTGCCAGTGTTTGCTGTTAAAACTGCTGCATGACTGCATGACTGACCCCTGCAGTAATGTAAATCTCTTCTTTATCTGTCTTTATTTGTCATGAAATGATTTGTCTGTCATTATTTAAAGGTCTTATATGTGATGTAAAAAACATGTGACGTCGGGACTGGTGTTCAGGTTCCAGGATACAGTAAGAATTTTTGTGGACCCATGATGCTGGGCAGAGTGAAGCTGGAGCTGGAAAATAACGATTATCAAACAGTGCAAGAGTTTGTCTCAGATATTAGACAAATTTTCAACAACTTTTGCATCTCCAGTGCAGTGAGTTTTTTTTTTTTGTTTTTTTTTTCAAATGTTGAAAGAGTTATTTTTTTTCTATGTTGCCTTTTATATATATATATATATATATACTCACTTTCTCTCTCTCTCTCTCTCTCTCTCTCTCTCTCTCTCTCTCTCTCTCAGTATAATGACTCCAGCAGAATGACCTCTAGACTTAAGGAAGTATTCGAGAAGGAGTTTGAAACTGTCTTTAAGCTCCTATAACATCATATGCAGTGGGTTGATTTGTCAAAACAGAAGTTTCTATCGGGTCTTTCTCTTCCAGGTCTTCTGCAGTCTAAAGTTACGTTCACACTCACACTGCAATTTAAAGCAATAAGAGGACATTCATTTTAATAACTGATAGTTGACGATTTGAATGACAGCAACAATGGCCATCGAATTTTTTTTGTTTGTAAATAAATGGATACCATTGTTAAAAATGTGGACCGATTTAAAAAAAAAAAGTTTTTACATTTTAGAAATTCTTCAAAGTTTTTTGTGTAAATGTCAAGTAGTACAGTAATAATAATTGTCTTTGCGTCGGTCAGAATAAATACAGATATTGGCATATACTATAAGATGACAGGTAACAAATAACTTATTATGTATGCTAATCAAACAAAATATCTCTCACAATGAAATATTTGGGTGAGCACATCTATTGTATCCTCTTATTGAATAATTCTCTTTCCATTGTTGAATGCCAAACAATCAGGCCAAGAACCAAATATTGCTTCCGGCAAGTTTTAAATGTACTAAATAGCATAGCAATGTTATAAATCTGTAATTAAAGTGGAAGTTTATAATGAAATACCTCTGTGTTCATGGTCCGTTCTTTATAATTTAATAGAATTTCTGCTTGTTTTTGCTGAACTTTATTCATTCAGATTAGTGGATTATATGTTTTCTGTTCTTATACTGTGGCGTAATCCATTTTGTCTCTCTATCACATTTGAGTTCAAATTAATAGGCTATATTAAATGAATTGGCAAAAAGAATGTTTTGGCAAAAAGATTTTTACAACCAATTCTGAATATACAAATCATGCTATATTAAATGATAATTTACCAAACCATGTGAGCTGGAGAAAATGAAGCTTACGTACTGTAATGAGAGAGGATATGTATGTATATATGTATGTGTATATATATGTATATATGTATATGTATTAATGTGTGTGTGTGTGTGTGTGTGTAAATATATGTGTGTGTATATATATATATATATATATATGAAGAGTTCAGATGCAAAAGCCTCTAAATGCCATTTGAAATTTTCTTTGTTAATGATGATTTTTATCAAACTTGTATATTTAAGTTCATTAATTTCACTTAAATGGCAATGATAATTACCTATTAATTGTTATTTAAGTGAAATTACTGAACTTAAATATACAAGTTTGATAAAAAAAAAATCATCATTAAAGAAGAAAATTTCAAATGGCATTTAGAGGCTTTTGCATCTGAACTCTTCATATTATAGTGTGTGTGTGTGCGCACTTAAAACCAGGATTTATCTATTCACTGCCAGTTTAGGGACACCTGATAATAACTGATGTGTTATGTTAAAATATGTCAAATAAAACTGTAGGCTATATTAATTATAATATATATGAGTATCGTTTGTTATTATATAAAGAAATGTTATGTGATCAGGGCATGGCAGATCTACAGAAAGGTGTGGAGGTGGAGCAATTAAGGAAAAGGAAAGCAGACTAGGCTATTCGACTGCATAAAGAGAGATCGAGAGACCTCGACAAACAGACAGCAAGGTGAGTAGCCTATATTAATTATTATTATTAATTCCAATTCAATTCGATGTTGTTGTGTTTTATGTGTTGTTTTCTTTCACTTTTATTATCACTCAAATTCCACATAACAGTCAAGGCGTGTGTTTCCCGAAAGCATCGCTATGGTTGCAAGTTCCGTCGTCATCATTCAACAGTCGATGTTTCCCGAAACCATCGTTCCAACGAACATTCGCATGGTTGGAACGACGGCTCTCAAGCTGGTTAGACCTAGACGCATGGTTTCCAGATTTCATGAAATGTTGACTTAACAAATACGTATCTTGTGCAAAATAAGCAGAAATTCGGTACAACCGGTGTTTTTTTTTTATCTATTTTTTATTAGAATAGCCTACATCCAAATGTAATTTACGGGCATGTGGAAACGATGTGAACGAGATTGAATCTGGAAATAGCTGAGACAAAATTGAAATATTCCTCAGATGCCATGTCTGTAATTTATACCAAAAAATCTAGCATTAATTCGATCTCAAACAGTTTCGTTAAAGTAAGGTATTACCACCTGCGTGACGTCATAAACCAACGCGGTTTTGGGTGACTAGCTAGTTACGTAAAATGTTTAATTAATAATAAAAAAAAAAATAGCTTACGTCGTTGTACGGGAAACGCACCCCCAGGTAGGCACGCCACTTTCAGTTTCGTTTCTGTCAGAGTGAGTGGCTTGGTACTGTTACTGCAACAAAGTAGTAGCTATGGGGGAAAGACAAAAAGCCTACAGGTCATCTTTCTGTAAAATTGTGTAATGGTTACAAAAACAAATATATATATAAACATTTTATGTAACTAGACTGTCTCTGTCCACTTGTAAAAATATGTTCAAAAAATAGCTTACAGTTTCTTGTAATTGTCCTGAACTGATTTTAAATGATTTTATTGTTAGTGTTAAATTTTGAATCATGCTGAGCATAGCATGTGTTTCCTGAAATTTTTTGACAGGAGTTTTGAATGCACAATATGTTGTCTGTAAAACTAATAATTTAAAAAAAGTATAGGGCATGGTATGCATGTGAGCAGGTTGTAACTGCATTCCAATGAGTCATTGAAGGTTTGGGTGGATGTTTGTTAGGCGTACAATACAAGGGGGTAATCCATCAGCCTGAAGTTGAAGCCTCGCGGGATCCGCCATTGTAGCAGAACTTCACCTGCTCTTGGCATCCCATTGACTCCTATTCATTTTGGCGTCACTTTGACAGTGAATAACTTTACATCTGAGGGGTCCAAAGACTTCATTTGTCCATTATTTACTTCTAAAGAAACAATGTATAAAATGCCCCATTACTTTGTATCTTACGTTACGGTCCCGTAGAAGCCGTTTTTGGAAAAATAGGCTAAAGATTGCATCATAACCTTGGGATTTTCTGTCTCACAATTGAGACGTTACCATACGAGGAGAAGCTCGCAGGCAATCTTTTACTGTTCATGAGCAATCGGGGGGACATGAAGGCACAAAGTCAAGGTAGAAGCCCATAAATAGAGAGTCATAGGATGACGACAAACAAACATGATAAATGATTGTTTGAGCAGAATGTATTTATTGGTACACTTCACAAAGTCAATAATTGACAATCTATTCTCTTTTGCAGAATCAACTATATTTAAAAGAATCATCACTATGGACTATGGATTTTTCGAAGATGAAAAGTTATTGGAAGTTTTCCGTCAAAACAAGACAAAAATATCTACTATAGAAAAGCCGTTGACATTTCTTCGCCATCTCAAAGACAATGGACTCATTACAGATGAGCTTTATGTAAGATGATTGTAATTTTAAGTGTAAAAGAATAAGAATTCTATAGTAAAAACCTGTTAATTGGTTAACAGTTAGTTTCTAATTCGTTTTTAAAATTGTAGATTTATGGGTTGTTTTGTAAATGTTTACATTTTTACAAAATACTTCTGGCAACTGCCATGTATTTCACCTTAAAAATGATTTTAGTGTTGATATTAACCTTCAGACCAATAATATATCAATATAAAAAACAAAGATTTACCTTTTTTGTCTCTCTTCTTTTTTGAAGCAAAAGCTTCAGAAACGTGATTATGATTATGGTGTGTATGATGCATTGGAGTATATTCAAAAACATGGAACAAAGAAAGTTAGACATTTCTGGAAATGTGTGGACCAGGAGCACATTTTGCAGCATTACCCCCAACTCTCTGAAATCATTGCAACTCTGGAGAAGTGTGAGAAATCATCTGTTTAGCTATCTGTCAGTCTGTCTGTGACTTATCACATTGAGGTCTACAGCATTGCTGATGTATTTCCTAATTCTAGTTTTTATCTCAGCTCTTAGTAGAGAACCAGACAGCAAAATAAGGGAGAAATATGAGGATCAAGGCACAGGAAAAGAAAGAGACGGGATAGAGAAGAGCTATGTGAGTAACCAAGCTGGCCCGTCGTCACAAATCACCGACAGACTGAAGAAGAAAGCCAAACACATGGAGAGAGGTGAGTTCTCTCACAAAATCAGATACAATCTTAAAAATAAAAATTCTTATTGGCATGAAGAACCTTCAACATCTTTGGAACTTTTTCATAGCACAAAATGTTCTTTATACAAGAAAAAAAAAGGTTCTTTAGAATGAGTTCTTAAAAAAAAAAATCTTCGCATGTTCAGTCACTGTTCAGTAAAAGGTTTTTTGAGGAACGTTTCGGTTACATATAGTAACCCTCGTTCCCTGAGGAAACGGAGACGTACATTTATTTGGCAGAGCATATGCATACTTGGACGGAGATGGACAATTATTTAATTCTAGTTTTTATCTCCTCAGCTCTTAGTAGAGAACCAAACAGCAATATAAGGGAGAAATATGAGGATGAAGGCACAGGAAAAGAAAGAGAGGAGATAGAGAAGAGCTCTGTGAGTAACCAAGCTGGCCCGTCATCACAAATCACCGACAGACTGAAGAAGAAAGCCAAACTCATTGAGAGAGGTGAGTTCTCTGGCAAAATCAGATAACCTTCAACATCTATGGAACATTTTCATTGCACAAAATGTTCTTTAACCAGAAAAAAGGTTCTTTAGAATGAGTTCTTAAAAAAAAATCTTCACGTGTTCAGTCACTGTTCAGTAAAAGGTTCTTTGAGGAACGTCTTGGTTACATATGGCAACCTTCGTTCCCTGATGGAGGGAACGGAGACGTACATGACGTAACCAACAAATAGGAATCTTGTAGAGAGGCCAATCTACTTTGAATGAAACTAAACAAGTCAATGCACATTGGCGTGCAATCATCTCCGTTCATGCACATCATCTCTGTGTCCGACTCGGGCAACGCTGCCACTCCCGAAGACTGCCACACACATATTATATATACAGTATATATATATATATATATGTGTGTGTGTGTGTGTGTGTGTGTGTGTGCGTGTGTGTGTGTGTGCGTGTGTGGCAGAGCAGCTGCTGCAAATGATTTTACAACAATGTGCATGGGAGAAATAATTAGTAGAAATGATGGTCCTTTGGCATTACTGTTAACAATTAGCAATCTGTATTTTTTTAATTTTTTTAAAAAAAATTGTATTAGTTTGAGATCCGCAAACTTACTGTTTTGTATTATCTAAAAATTCTCCAGATCTTCAGAGTTCTCCAGACTCTACCAGGGAATCAGAGTCATTTTCCCCTCCATCCTTAAGTATGTAGAACACTTTTTTGTGTGTGAAAAAGTTGCTGAACACTTTAATGTCTTATTTTTTGTTTGTTTTATTTTAATCCCTTTAATTTTGCTTTTTACGCTCACCACCCAAGAGGAAGAAGTGAATCTCTGGGATAAGCCTAAACACAAGAGATGGCTCCCTGTCACATGTGGTAACAAAAAGGCTTTAATTGACAGAGTCGCACTGTCGCACAGTAAGTTACCCTCACTGTTTAAATGTTTCAAAGCAGCAGCAACATATCATTCTCAATCACATCACTCTATGAACATTATAAAAATACAGAGTTTTATTGTTTTATTATATAATTTATCCTCTTTTGTACTGACCTCCACATGACTGTTTCAAAATTAAAATTGTGCTTTATGAATAGTAACTTTAATTTTCTGAAAATGTAGAACCTGAAAATGTAATTCTTAAAAAAATTGATGTATATTAGAAACAAAATATGTGTATTTGTGCCGTAGAATGAATTAATATTTGTATATTAATATTTTAAAACAAATAGAATATTTTGAATGACCCTACAAGTTTGAACTCTCAAAATATGAGAAAAATATTTTATATATGTAATGTGTTCTCAAGATGATGACAGACTGACAGAAGGCAGGATTAAAAGGTTTCACATTGGATTAAAAAACAAAAGACAGACTGGTGTAACAGTGTGTCAAATGCAAACACAAGCATTAACACAAATAACCGACAACTGAAGGAAAACTAAGCAACTTAAAAACTGGCTAGATGTGGGAACAAATAAACAACAACTGTGACGATTAAATGATTGTCCATGACAAAAAAGGAGAAGCTGTTTGGACAAAGAAACATAGAATGCAAACTAAAAGCGTATGAAGGGGACTTCTCTTCCTCAACAAGTCAACAAAGTAGTCTAAGCGCTGTCTTGAAACAGAGATGATGATGAACAAACAGATAGATCACAGGCCATACAGTTCTTAGTGCTATCTTGAAATAGATTCAGGACAAACAGATAATACTGGGTGGGATAAGGTGTAAGGCAGTACCTCCGTATCCACGTCAATCAGCCATTCCTCGAAGTCCTTTCTGCTTTTTCAGAGAACAGGGATTACAGTCAAGTTACTGTCATGTGAGGGAACTTTCACTCAGTCGCCAAGCTCCACGAATAAAGCGGGTGTTCAGAGGGTGTTTCCCCACTGAAAGCCGCCAATCGGAGCGTGGCAAGCCAAAATGGCGGCTACAGATTTTCTGAGAGTTGCAGGACATGTGCCTGCTGACAGCTTTTCCTGCAGAAGCTTGAGTGCTGAAACAATCTGGCAGCGGACTGGGTCTGAATGATGTATTGTACACAACCTTTTCAAAGATGTGCCACTTTAGGGCATACATTCTTCTAGTGGAGGGAGCCCTAGCACTCAGAAGGTTGAAAGTCCAGCATTTCTTAGCTGGTCCCCCTCATGGACCAAACATGAAGATTCCATGACTCGGACCGGGGATCGTCCCCTGCACCTGAGACAAGAGATCACTCCTGTTCGGTATCGCCAAAGGCAAGTCGTCGAGGAGAGATTTTCTGAGAACCAGACACTGGTTGGCCAACGAGGCGCTATCAATAGGCATGGCCCTTGTTGACGGACCTTAGGACTCCAGAGAGCAGAGAGATAGATGGAAACTTATATAGATACTTCCTGGCTCATGCATTGGCTATGCATGGGCAATGGTTTCCAGACCCGGGGGGCTGGAGGAGTCAGTGAGAGTTACAGGGGATATTGCACTGTTTCTTATGAAACAAAGAGGTCCGCCTCTGCTTCATAAAATCTTCCCCAGATCTGACTGACTACATCGGGATGGAAATTCCAATTCCTTTGATCTCCTGTCTGGACAATAGATCTGCTTCCACGTTCATGCTTCCGTGAATGTAAATTAACCTGAGGGACAGGAACTTGTTCCAAGCCCAAAGCAGAACCTGCTGCGCTGGTTTGTTCAGGGCAGTCTGCCCTGGCGATTTATATAAGCGACTACTGCAGTGTTGTCCACCCGCACCATGGTAGCCTCTTGACTGCCGGAGGAATATTTCAGGGCCAGAAATACTGCTATCAATTTGAGGCAATTGATTTGCCATTTGAGATGCCAGCCCTTCCGGAAATCGTCTCTTGTTAGCATCCTGCGACGACAACACCCACCTACAGTGGGAGCCAAGGTGAGGTCTGAGCTACATAGAAAGTGTTTGAAGCCCACAGCGCGTAAACATTGCCATAAGCATTTTAGAAAAGGGAAAAGCACTCACCTTATTTGTCTCTGGGGATTAGCCCTGGGATGAAATCTGCTGGCTCTGAGCCACAGCTAACTGTCTCATGAGCAGAAGGCTCAAAGGTATCACTGTGGACACAACTGCTATAAGACCTAGAACGCTTTGAAGTCATTACAGTGCCATTTACATTTAAGCACCACACATACACATACTGTATTAAAATTCTCATATATTCTCAGGAAAAAGGGATTGCATTAACCATAATGGAAAAATGATCTCCCCTTATACATTTGAGAAAATGGGTGACAAAGAAGCACACAAGAGCTGGAAAACAAGTATATTATGCCAAGGCAAAACCCTCAAGAGTCTCATTGAGGTGAGAACCTTAAAGAGATCCAATTGCACAGTATCTAATGTGTTTCACTTTCAGTACTTATTTAGTCTTTTAAGTTTTGTAACTTTTCCAACCTTGTTTATTTTTCTTTTCAGATGGAAATTTTGAAGATACCTAAAGTTGAGGGAAAATTTACCCTTCGTAAATGATATGTCCTATGTATCATTAATTCAGCATTTTAAATGACTCTACTGAGCTCATAAATCAACTTTTGTTCCACTTTTAATAAAGTCTGTCAATGAATGGATTGTTTCAGTGTGAAATAAAGCTTCCCTAAGTTACATTTTTAACTTCACAAGAAGAGGGCAGCAGTGTGACATTGAAGGCTAATTATAAATATAGGATCAAATATTTTCAGACTACACGCAGCATTTGTTCTTTAGGTGGCCCAAATAGAAAATGGACCTTTGTTTTTGGCTGTTTATCATTGAACTGATAAATAGAAAGTGGGCAATATGGAGGGCCTAAAGTATCCAATAATTATCTATAGCCACCTGACTTCTTTGAAGGGTTTGAAGTATTATCATTCACCTACAAAATACAGATGAGAAAATATGCACAGCCAGTTGTCCATGCACCAAGACGGGTTCCAGCACCACTTCCTGATAAGCTGAGTCAAGAGCTGGAAAGAATAACATTAATGGGAGTCAAAGAAAAAGTGGGAAAGCCTATAGTGGATCAACTCAATAGTGTGTGAAGAAAGCCAATGTTGATCTACGTGTGTGTATGGATCCAAAGGACTTAAACCCCAACATTCAGAGAGTCTTTTTGACTTATAATTTCCTCACGTGTCGGAATTTGACAATTCCGGAATTACATTTGATAATTCCAGAATTGTCAAATTCCGACAGGTGAGGAAATTGTAAGTATGATGGCATGTGCAAAGTTATTTACAGAGCTGGATGCGTCTATGGGTTTTGGCAGCTGAAACTACATGAGAACCGCACAAAGTATTGCACATTCAATACACCCTTGCTTTCGGTCGAAAATACTTCTTCAGGATGCCGTTCGGAATTTCCTCAGCTCATGAAGTATTCCGCAGGGATATGAAACACATAATTGAAAGCATCGAGAGTGTGCGTGTGTATGATTTTGTGTTGTGGGGATCCACAATAGAACAGCACAACAAGAGGCTCATGGAAGTCCTACTACAGCAAGTAAGGAAGTATGGGCTGAAGTTGAATAAAGACAAATGTCAGTTTGGAGTGAAGGAAGTCACATCCGGAGACGAGCTTTTGGAAGGGGGTGTGGAACTAGACAGGAGTAAAGTACAAGCAATAGCCTACTTAAAATGGCCACAGACAGAAAGGCTGTATTGAGAGTGATGATCAATTGTGTTTGAAACTTCATACCAAACTTGTCTTCTAAAGCCTAGTTGACACTACATGATTTTAAAACGTCGGGCTGAACTGTGCGGTGCACAATACATGATTTGCACTCTGTGAAACCAGGAGTGTTCAGGTTGTTGAGCTGTTCACACCACAGGACACAACGTGATTGATCCGCAAAACGATTCGTTGGCCGAACAACCATTACTTATAAAAGTAATTGGATCAAACATAAAAAATTAAGTATTCATGACTTTTCAACGTTTACTTAACATATATAGTGTGTGTAACACAAAAATATAAGTTACTAGGTGCACTTAAATGTATGTATAAATAAAATTAAAAATACATAAGGCATGTCAACTTGCGTCAAAATTAAGTAAATCTAGCATATCATTTTAAGTACTATATGAGCCACGTGATATGCAATTTCCCGTGATGCCTATCCAGACAAAAATTAAGCCATTTTATTTCACAGCACATGTGAAGACGTTGAGAAGAGGTAAGCTTATTTTTTGTACTTAGGCCTACACATGATCATTTATTGCATTTTTTGTCAAGAAATTTACTTTTAACTGAATTTCAGAATTGCTACAAATTTTGCATCAACAATTAGAAACGTGTTACTTACGAATGTAACGTTTGTAGTCTACATGTTAATGAATGAAATAAGTGTTTTGCACGCGAGTATTTGAAGAGTATATTGTGTTTTTTCAAAATATATGACCATGATGTTGGCTTATGCATTAATGGTGTGTTCACACAGAACGTGAATTTAATTATTTGCGATAGCAGATTACATTCATAGTCAATGCAAAGACGCGAAGACGCATCATTCGCGCCGGGCGTCGCGAATTGGGTGACTCGTTTGCCGCGAACGTCTTCCTCGGTAGAAAAATTTGAACTTGAGCGGGCTGCGGAAGATTCAAGCATCTAACTAGACGCGACGTGTTTGACGCGTTCGGTTACCAATTCGGACGGCGCTTTTTCCCCCACGGATAGCCTAGATTATAGGCCTACTTTGTTAGCGAGTTGTTTTTGGATAAAACAAATGTACCTTGCATATTTACAAATTCCCATATTCTCCATCTATACATGGATCGCAGGGAAGGGGGCTTTGGGCGCGGGTTAGCCTACTTTTGGTAACGTTAACATAAATATTACATTCAAAAACACATTGCCTACAGCTCCGTGTGCACAATTTATCATTAAATAATGGCAATCTTGATTCTAGCACAATATTATTCCTAATGACAGCGACAATTCAGTAAATTAAACCTTCAAAATTATTATCAAAATAAGTAAATACCCTTAAAACAAAAGTTTAGCTTCAAATAAAGGTTATAAATTAATAGATATTAATAGACTAATTTTTATATTTATAGGCATTTAATAATGGACTAATTTGTTACATTTAATTGTTTTTTATTGATTTTTGAAAAAAATAAATATATAGGCCTATATATCTTCTGCCCACCAAGCCTTCATTTCTTTGATCCAAGAAAAAACTGTAATATTGTGACTATTATTATTATTATTTAAACAACTGAAGAGTTCAGATGCAAAAGCCTCTAAATGCCATTTGAAATTTTCTTCTTTAATGATGATTTTTATCAAACTTGTATATTTAAGTTCAGTAATTTCACTTAAATAACAATTAATTATCATTGCCATTTAAGTGAAATTACTGAACGTAAATATATACAAGTTTGATAAAAATCATCATTGAAGAAGAAAATTTCAAATGGCATTTAGAGGCTTTTGCATCTGAACTCTTCAACTATTTTCTATTTTAATATATTTTAAGATGCAATTTAAAAGTTTTGGGTAAAAAATAAATAATAAAGTGAAATGCTTTATTGTGTGTGATTTGCATGTTTAATTTATTTTAAGACACGTAAGCTGAAGATCTAAAATAAGTTAAAATGGTTGGTTCAACTGATTTAATTGTCTTTTTTTATATATATAAATGAGCTTAAATGTTAAGTAAACAGAACTAAGATTTGTTTTGATCTCACATGGCCTGCACTGTGTTGGATTTACTTAAAAGATATATGCACCATTTTTGCGTCATACTTTTTAAGTAATCCGTAATCATTTAATTAAGTAAATTTTTAACTTGGAATAATTTTACATAAAAAAAAACTTAAATATTTTAGTTCACGTGACATTCTTTACTTAAAAATATAAGTATCGTGATGCATACATTTTTAAGTAAAGAATGTTGCGTGAACTCAAATAATTAAGTGCATATAACAAAGATTTTCTTGTTAATTTTAAGTAAAATTATTCCAAGTTGGGATTACTTAAAAAGTATGATGCAAAAATGGTGCATATATATTTTAAGTAAATCCAACACATCATTTTTTAGAGTGTACACTAGGTGCTGCTCATCTACATCAGAACAGCAGTGTGTTCACCTTGGGCTGGTCTCATCTGCCACCCTGTCAGCTGGCCTGTCATTGTGCTTTGTTTCCTGCATACTGTTTGGACTGTAATCACCTCCTCACCCACCATTTCTCATCTTGTCATCAGTCTTTCATTAAAACCCATTCTGCGCTTGAGTCTTCCCTCATAGATCCGTAACAGTGAACCGCCGAATTCCTTGATCAAGAAGTGACATCTTTGAGCCAAATATTGGTAAGCTTTATTTTCATGTAACATTCATATATATATATATATATATATATATATATATATATATATACGTATACATATATATATATAGAGAGAGAGAGAGAGAGAGGTTCTGAAAGATATTTGCATTATGTGGACAAGCCAAAAAATTATGTATCCTTTCTCATCTGTTGTGTGTAGATATATATATATATATATATATATATATATATATATATATATATATATATATATATATATATATATATATATTGAAGAGTTCAGATGCAAAAGCCTCTAAGTGCCATTTGAAATTTTCTTCTTTAATGACGATTTTTATCAAACTTGTATATTTAAGTTCAGTAATTTCACTTAAATGGCAATGATAATTACCTATTAATTGTTATTTAAGTGAAATTACTGAACTTAAATATACAAGTTTGATAAAAATCATTATTAAAGAAGAAAATTTCAAATGGCATTTAGAGGCTTTTGCATCTGAACTCTTCCCATCCTTGACAACGGATCGTCAAAAATAGCACTGTAAAAAATATTTTCAAGATTTGTTTTCACAACATATTTTCTTTTGTCAAATCAACTTTATAATAATTTGTTTAGTTGAGTTAACTTATTATTTTGAGTTTCTGATGATTAAATCAATCTCCTTCATTGCATTAACTCACTTTTTCCCAGTTCAATCAACTTAAAATTTTAAGGCAACCCAGGTTGCTTACTTTTTTAAGTTAAACCAACAATATTTTTTTACAGTGATCACAACATTTTTTCTTTTGTCAAATCAACTTAAATAATTTATTTACTTCAGATAACATAATTTTGAGTTTCTGATGATTAAATCATTGCATTAACTCACTTTTTCCAGTTCAATGAACTTACTTTACTTTAAGTTAAACCAACAATTTTTTTTACAATGCATGTCACATAAACTTGATTATTTATATTTTGTACTATAATTCATGGTTAAACTTCACTCTATTATTAGCCATCACTAACTGACACATTAAAGATTAAGTGATATAGATGTTTAAGTTGTCTCTGTGTGAAAGAGGACAGTAAAATAGTTAATAATTTCAGCATGTTAATGATTTTTTTATTTTAAATATTACAACACTGCTCTGAAAATCCATTCCATTATCTTCTAAATATCAAATGAGTTGAATGAATTCTCTATGCTTTTGAGATTTTGCTTTGTTATAAAAGTTACCATTGTGATTACTGAAATTTTGTTTTAATAATGTATTCTCTATTCTCTGTATTTGATATCTGAATGCAGTAACAGTGCTGGCTTATTTAGCTTCCAGAAATAAAATATTAACTTGTTTTGAGTTTTGAGAAAGGTCTTCAACGTGTTAAAACATATACGTCATTGAAGCCAATAGTTTAAGGGACCATTTCTTTGTTTAAGCCTTACTTTCCAGTCAGACTAAAGTCCTCAGACTGCGCTCCTTAAGAGAAAGAACGCAGTATCTTGATGTTTTAAGATGACTCTCCTGTTTATAGTTAGAGCCTGGCCAAATCCAACCTTGGAAAAGCTGTGTGTCTGTGTGTGTGTGTGTGTGTTAGTTATTTTTGTTGCAGGTTAAGGAACCACTGGCATTATTGGAGATTGACTGAGTTGTTGTTCTGAACAGGCTGGCACCCAGCAACCCAAATCTGCGACCTGGAAGGTCACGACGTGCCTAACTTCAGGGTCCGAGTGTCAGCTGCATAACCAATGGAGATATGCTTCCGTCTATCTGTGTGGAAAATTACTGTGTTTGTCTATTTCTTAGCCAATGAGAATCATTCAATCTGTAAGCAAGGACGTAGCTTAGACCTTGGTGAGGGGTTTAACTGCTGTGATCTTTGTAACTGGAACTGGAGCAGCCTACAAACTCCATGTGAGTCTTGAAGCTGACTTTTGAAAATACAAACTATCTTCAGTAAAACTTTTCTTTAATATATTATAATTCTGACTCTGGGTCTTCATTCATCATATCTGGTCCTGGGTCTTTGACTGTTTACCCCTAACAATAGTTTTATTTTTCACTCTCCATCCAGAAGTCATTCCAGCAATGGTTGAATAAACCGAAGTGTAACTTTCTTGAAGGTAGACCAAAAAGCAGCTTTCAGTTTCGCAATGTGAGAGGGAGGCACTGCAACTCAACGTGGTGGAACCCGTCTACTTCCTGCTGTTCAAATAATGCAGACGATGCAATCGCCTCCTTCATGAAATCACTCTTGAAGAGCATTCCAGTAAATGACTGGCTGAGTGAGAACATCGTTAGAAATAAAGGACATCTACGGATACAAAGAGGAAGATGGAGAAACAAAACTCTAAGAAGAGACAGCCGAGGGGATCGTCCTCCCTCTGCACATCAGAGAAGAAACAGGCAGAGGGACAAAACTGCTCCAGTGAGTCTAAAGCATTTTTACAAGACAGACTAATTAACAGGAAGAGGTGCACATTTAATACTCTGCTACTACGTTTTGAAAAGGGTTTTCACCTGATTTGATTGTACTTGTTTCAGAATCATCTACAGGACAAAAAAATGATCAACTTCCTGTTACATGTGGTTGTAAAGAGGGCGTCTTGCATTTGAAGAAATATAATAACAGTAGGTGCATAAATGTTTCTGTGGTAAATAATTCCGTAATGTTTATGAGGAGCTTGCTGTAGAATTGTTGTTGAATGTCTCAAGATTGTTGGAGCATCTAACATCCAAAAGCTCTGAAACAAGTCATGCCAATAGTGGTTGAATAAACTCTTTCTGTCCTTAGAACAGGAGTGCATCCTCAGTGAAGACCAGTGGTTCAAGCCCACTGAGTTCGAAAGGTTTGGGATGATGGACAGGAACAAAAAGTGGAAAACCAGCATCCTTAGCAATGGGATTCCACTCCAGAAACTCATAGAGGTGCATAAGATTGGTTTATACATAATCAATACTAACGCTTTCAACTAAAGCACTTGAGAGCAATTACCCTATTTTTTTAATCATGGCCTTGGTGATTAGTGAGTTAATTAGAGAAATTACAGTTAAATAACATTTCCCTGATATGAAAATGGACACAGGGAAGAAAACATAAAACTGATGATGTACATATTCATGACATATTCTTAATTTGTGCCATTTTTTATTCATAGGATGGTTTTCTTCCATCTAAAACCTTTCAGAAAAGCAAGGTTCAGGACGCACAGGTTTGGCTGTTATTGTATGGTTTTCTGATTTGCACCCTCAAGTTGTGCTAAAACTGAATGTTATTTTCTTCTGGTGAACAAAAAGGAAGATCATTTGAAGTATTTGTAAACAGTTTCTGGTCCCCATTGACTTCCATAGTATAAGAAAAAAAATATTGTGGAAGTCAATGGGGACCAGAAACTGTTTGGTTATCTACTTTCTTCCAAATATCTTATTTTGAGTTCAGTTGAACAACAAATAAATGCATACCGGTTTAGAACAACTTGAGGGTCAGTAAAAAACGACAGAACTTTAATTTTTGGGTGAACTATTCCTTTAACCTTTCTAGACTGAAACAATCACATGCGACTTAAGATGTTCATCAACATTTCTCATTTTATGTTCTACAGAAGAAAGAAAACCCTGTGGGTTTGAAACAACAGGGTGAGTAAATTATGACAGAATTGTTTTGTTTTTTAAATCTAAAATTAATATTCATTTAAATTCATTTTAAACAGTTATTCCGAAATATATTTACTAAAATATTCTGTATCATGAGTGTTTGTGTATTTGTTGTAGAATCGGATGAGAAGGAAAATCATGATGATGATGACGATGATGATGGTATTGACTTGAGCGTGTTTAATTGTCCAACCCTACCTGTTACCTGCGGTTCTGGCTCTGGCATCCTTCACAAACGTCGCTTTGCCAATGGTGTGTGAGTGAGAATAGTTATTTTGAATATTAATATGTTGACAATGTGTTTTATATAATATTAACATATGTTTTACATTTCTTACTGTAAAAACAATTCAAGTTCAGGGAAGAAAGAGGAGGGAACTGACAAACATAACTTTTAATCACCAAAAAAACAAACAACAAGACGACTCGCAGACGACTGCCGCGTATAATAAAACACCAAAATAAATTCCAGGCCTTCATGGTCCTCTTTCGTCCTTCAATGTCGTTGCTCCTCCCAGAGCTCCTCAGTGAGACTCAGCACCGAGCAGGTGACCCTCGTTATAGCACCAGCGCCACCAGCCTTGCTCCCACGGCTCTCGGCCCCGCCCTGCTTACCATACTAACTTAAGTGTTTCGTAAGACATCATTGACAATGAATGTAAATGCAGTGTTTGACTGCAGTTTTCCAAGACTTTTGCACTCAGTTTTGTCTATTTTTCAGGGCGTTATGGGAGATGCATAAGAACAGAGAACTGCTGGCTGAACCCTGGGGAATTCATCAGATCGAACAAACCAGGTGGAACATGGAAGAAAGACATTATTGCCCGTGGAATGCCCCTTGGGAAACTTGTAACGGTAAAAGAAAATATATCATATAAAGCTACAGTATTAACCAGACCATGCTTCAATATCTGACGCTTTAGGCGCCCTTTAGCATCAGTTAGATGACGCCCTAGGATCGCGTGTAACCTACCCCTACCCCAGACCTAAACCTAACCGCGTCCTCTAACTGACTCTTTCCTTTAGCGTCAGTTAGATGACGCCGTAGGATCGCGTCATGTAAGTGATGCTAAAGGGCGCCTAAAGCGTCAAATATTGAAATCATGGTCAAAGGTGACGCCTTGGGGTGAGAATGCGTTGTATTAACTGACAATGCGGTTAAATTGAGCAGTGATGTCCGGGCCCTTCAGAGTCGCCATGAAATCAAAAATATTTTGCTTTTAGTGTGAATATGTCAGTCTTAAGCCTGGGATGCACCATGCCTACAATCGGTCGCCGGGCATTGTCTGGTCGTTTTCGAGCATCCGTCGACAGAGTTTTTTTGGTGTGTTGGCTCTTGTCGGACACCGTCAGGTTTTTTGGGGGATGATTCAGCATGAAGAATTGCAGTCGGGGAGAGAGAGAACAATAGGTTACTGATCCTATCCCCGGTTTTCTGAAACATCAAATGGAGAGATCCACATATGGGAAGGGCATCCACACCAGACCCCTCCAGAAGCATCCAATTGCACCAAGTCTGGCCTTACAGACAGAAGCGCGGGTCCAATGCCCAGTGAGGCACCTGCCCCTTACCAAGTGCCTATTGCTGGTCTGTACGAGCAATTTCAATCTGGGGTTCGACCTTGCGTGTTGAGACTGCTCTAAATAAGATCTCCAATGACATATTATTAGCTGCTGACTCTGGACTTTTATCTATCTTAATTTTACTTGATCTAAGTGCAGCATTTGATATATCACACAGCGTTATGTTGCACAGATTGGAGACTATTGGAATTACTGGTACCCCTTTGACTTGGTTTCATTCATACTTTATGGGTTGTACTCAATTTGTATAGCTGAAGCAGTTCTGCTCAAAGAGTTCGTCAGTACAGGTGTCCCGCAGGGCTCAGTATTGGGTCCTCTTTTATTTATCATTTATCTTTTACCCCTTGGCAATATTTTTAGGAAATTTGGCTTTTAATTCCACCTATATGCCGACGACACTCAACTTTATCTCTCCTTGAAATCTTCCGCTAATTTTCCTCCATCTGTCCTCTCAGACTGTTTGGCTGTGATCAAAGAATTATGCTATTTTGATTCCAGATATTCACTTGTTTTTTCCTGAATGTATTGATGTTTTGACATCTTGTCGCCACCTACTGGTGTTTCCACCACTAGTGCATAGACTACCAGTCTGTCTGGAACTGTCTGTAGGATGGCAGTCGCCGATCAAGTTTTATTGCAGTAAACACAATAACCTGTGATGTGTTTTCACATACTTTCCAGAAAAGAGTTTTGGAACCAAAAACAGTCGACTGTGATCAAGAAGACCCAGTAAGAAATCATCAGTCACAATTATAGTAATTTCAAAACATCACATTCAAAATGTGTTTTAAGATGGAACAGTTTTATTTCTTTATGAACTCTTGTCCCTGCAGAATGATGACGTGTGTTTCGTGTGTGATTCCGAGGGAGATCTGGTGTGTTGTGACGTTTGCCCACGAGCTTTTCATTCACACTGTCACCTACCAGCTGTAGATGGAGACTCACCTGGGTGAGAGAGAGAGAGAGAGAAAACCTTTACCTGGTTTAGACAAGATATACAGTTGACTTACAGTTGTAATATTGTGTGTTTTGTCTGTACTGAAGCCAGTGGAGCTGCACATTCTGTGTCATAAAGAACATTGAGGATTCCAGTCAAAAGACTCAACAGGACGTTTTGAGCAGTCCAGTCTCTCAGTACACACGGGTAAAGTTTATGCAAAAGTCATTGGGGTCCAAAATAACATTTCTTTCATCGTCTAGACAAAAAAGAAAAGAAAAAAAGCTTGTGAGAACCCTCCCTTTAACAAGTTTGTTTGACTGTCTTTTATCTTTCAGCACTGCCAGTGTTTGCTGTTACACCTGCTAAATGAGAGCATGACTGACCCCTGCACTAATGTAAAGCTTCTGCCTGTTTTAGATTATTTAAAGTTGGAATGTAAATATATAGTATGTGTATGTGACATCTGCACTGATATTGTTCAGGTTCCAGGATACAGTGAGAGTATTTGTGGTCCCATGATGCTGGGCAGAGTGAAGTTGAACATGGAGAATAATGATTATCAAACAGTGCAAGAGTTTGTCTCTGCTATCGAATACGTTTTTCACCACTGGGCTTCCAACAGGGTGAGTTTCTCCCAGGCTTGCAAATGTTACAAATTACAGGAGTCTTAATAATGTGCTTATATGTTGTCTTATTTTTATTAACTGAATTTGACATTGTTCTTTGTCTTATTTGTAGGAAAATGACTTCAATAGAATGACCTCTAGGCTAAAGGAACTTTTTGAAACAATCTTTAGGCTCCTATAACATGACGCCTTAACAAGAGGTCCTTCGACGTGACCTTTGAAGGCTATTTCACAATTTAGACTTCATAAACAATCATTACACAATCCTACTTCATAACAATCATACACATTACACAAAAGAACAATCATTATTAATTTGTGAATTTTGTTTCTCTCACTTGTGAGCTTATATGATACTATGGAAGCTTGTTTCAACATATGTCTAATATATCTTGAAATGTATTTTTATCTTGCAATTCTGACTTTATTTCTTACTATTCTGTAAACTTGCCAAGTGTCTGACCATAAAGCCAAAATACTAACTTTGGCAACAAGGTGTTAATCATTTAAGCTACACTGTGTGATTTTTACCTCCATCTAGTGGTGAAAATGTATATGACCATCCAGTGAATATTAGTGTCTGTTCCTCTCATTTTCGATTTCGTTTTAACTCCTACGGTGGCCAATGTAGTCCAAGATTAACATGGCTTCCAGTTCAACCTCGTCCATGAGTGTTAACTCAAACGTAAACGCGAAAGGCGAAGCTTGAATTAACGGGTATGTCCCTCTTTGGCTAATGTAATTTCAAGATGGCCGAGTCCGACATTAGAACCCCTTACCCGTATGTATTTTCAATGGTATATTATACACTCATGAGAATACTTTATTAATGAGCACATATATTTGTGAAAGAACTAAGTGTTTTTAGCTAAGAATAAAAACAATTACACAGTGTAGCTTTTAAAAAAAACAAAAAACTTTTTCCTGAATAGTAAAGGTATGGAGGCGTATTGCATTCTCTTGAAGAAAAAAAATCTATCCTGTTTTTCTGAATTAACGAGTTAATTTTTCATGAGAAAAATTTGTTTTGCTCTGTTTTTCTGAATTAACGAGTTAATTTTTCATGAGAAAAAAATTTTGCTCTGTTTTTCTGAATTAATGAGTTAATTTTTCGTGAGAAAAAAAGTTTTTGCTCTGTTTTTCTGAATTAACTCAGAAAAACAGAGCAAAAAAAATCCATGAAAAATTAACTCGTTAATTCAGAAAAACAGAGCAAAATATTTTTTTTTTCATGAAAAATTAACTCATTCATTCAGAAAAACACAGCAAAAAAAAAAAATTCCATGAAAAATTAACTCCTTAATTCAGAAAAACAGAGCAAAAACGTTTTTTCTCAGGAAAAATTAACTCATTAATTCAGAAAAACAGAGCAATTTTTTTTCCTCATGAAAAATTAACTCGTTAATTCAGAAAAACAGAGTAGATTTTTTTTTTCTTCAAGTGAATGCAATACGCCTCCGTATAAAGGTTCTACACTAACCTGCAATTTTCACTGGTTTCAAAACACACCACGCTAGATATAACCTGCCATGATAACATATCCTTGGATAAACTACTGCGATCCAACAGCTAATGCCAACACAACACATTGCCTTCACATTGCATAATTTATTTCACTCATGTTGGATGTCACATTGGAAGAATACACAAATGGCAAACTGATGTGCCATTAAAAACACTGACACTTTGAAAGGCATACTTGCAGTAGGTAATTTACTGTTGTACATCGGTATATTCTTTTAAGCAGAGGGAGCACTGAGACAGGACAATCCCCAGGATGACGGAATAACATGAGCATGTAGTCAGTGTTAATCGAGTCCTTAAGCATCAACTGGAAGAGGTTCAAAAGAGAGAAAGAATCTCTGACACATCTAAGTGAAACTCAAGAGGAAGGAAAAAGACCCTCACAATTGCTTTACAGCAATGTTGGAAACTGGCCAGCAAAATAATTAGGTTTTAATTTTTATTTCTTTTTATCCTGAATTTATTTTTACACTGTTCTACATATCACATTTAGCAACAGGCAGCAGATGAAATGATACTCAGTTACCCATGTTGTTTTTATAATCATGAAATATTTTCCCCCAGATCAATCAGTGAACAACTTAAACAGATCAGTTGATATAATCATCCCTGACCGGAATTTGAAGAATAATTAGGCTTTGCTTTTTTATTTTGACATTTTATACAGATTTATTCCACTGGAACATTGTGATATTTGAATTTGTCATATTAAATAGCAAGTATTATGGAGATTTGTGTTGCGGTGATTCATTTAGATTGCAAGGAGAAGATATGTTTTGAGGTATCTTTATTATTCATCATAACTTAGTTGCATCATAACTTAATTGAGTAGAATCTTTATTTTAATTTAAGTTTTATGAATGAATAAAATGAATATAGTTCTTCATATCTTAAGGGAGAGAGAGAGAGAGAGAGAGAGAGAGAGAGAGAGAGAGAGAGAGATAATCCTGCTGTTCATAAAACATACACTATTAGGGTTAAGAGATATAACCAGTTTATATGGAAAGAATCTCAAGCTATTAGCTGAAGACATTACTGTAGCTTTACTCATTAATAAACATTCATAAATTCCAGCACAACAACAACAACCATAATGACCCTTCACAATAGATAATGCTCTACAATTAACTCTTTTGGAGAGCTACACATGACAGTTTATCGGTTCAATAAAATACTGTACTCAGCTGTTGAGTAATAAAAACACCAACATTTCAAATCCCCCAGTTCTCGTAAGGGATGCACCTATACAACTTTTTAGAACTAGGCTGATACCGATACTTTCATTTTTGTTAGAATATACTTGTCAATACTGACACCTGTATTTTCATTGTATTTGTAATTTTTTTTATATATATTCGGTAAAGAAACCAAAAGAATATAAATTGTATTCATTGGTTTAATTCATTGGAGCATATATACATTTCTTTCAGTTGTTTTAATGCTTAATTATACCTGTTCAAATGTATTAAGCTACTTACTTCATTATTTAAATGTTGTTAATTTTGAACAAAATAAGGTTGCGTGCGGCTTTAAGGCCATAAACTCTTTCACTGCCAGCATTTTCTTTTCTTTTTTTTAAGTTGCAAACCACCGCCAGCATTTTTGATTGAATTTTCACAAAGATCTCATGGCCCCCAGAATATTTTGTTGAATATTTTGCATAAATATATATATATTCTAGCTTCATGCATTCTTTTTTTAGCAACACTTGAATATGGGCAAGTTTCCATATAAAAATAAAAAAAAGTCAAACAAAAAATATATTAGAAGAATCTTACTGTGCAAGCCAGACAAATATCCATAAAACACAAGCATTGTCAAATATTTGTACAAATAAGTTTCTAAACGGAAGACTTTCGGTCAGGGTGCCGTTTGGCTAGTTTGATTGAGATTTTTTGTTTAGCTGGATTTTCAGCCATTTTTCTTGCATCATTTTCTTCCATCCTCCAGAGTTCCTGCTTTTTTCTCTCCACCTCCTGCTCAGTTTTGCTGTGCATCATCAGCTCTCTCTCTTTCTGAGCAATCTGGTCTTTTCTCATCTCTAAAACTTTCTCCATTTTCTTCTTGATCTTTCTCTCAGAGGCGGGGTAGAAAGACGTTGTGTAACAGCTCTTTCCATTGATGGCCACAAGGGTCTCGACCTTTTTTAGGAGTTCTGTCACGGGCTCATAGTTTGTCGTCTCCTTGTTATTGAAAAACACAAACCCACCGCTGCACTTATGGATGAAACTGCGTAAGTCCTTGTCCGAGTATGCGATAACGTCATTCGCCGACTTCCCCTCCAGACGATCTCCGTGAGTGAACACAATGATGCTGTACTTCCAGATGCTCTCCCCAAACATGCTCTCGATCAGCTTATGCATGCTTTTGTCATCATTACTTAAGTTCCCAATAGGCATAACCAGCAGAAACACGTGTGGTCCTGGAGCATAGAGAGAGGTGGACTTCAGGATCTCTCGGGTCACTCCCTTCTCTGTGTGGCCTATCCTGCTCAGTCCCGGCGTGTCGATTATGGCCACGGGCCGGCCGTTGATGTTTCCAGATGCCCTTTCACAGAACTGGGTGACTCTGCTCAGTTGCATGTCTGATTTAAAAGCACTGTACCCGAGGATGGTGTTTCCAGTTGAGCTTTTTCCAGACCCCCTCGCCCCCAGTAACATGATGCGCAATTCCTCTGCCAAAATCATGAAATACCAAGGTTTCAATCATACAATATAAGAGTTTAATATAATTGCTTAAGATCACTCAAAGATCACTTCTCCAAGTCATCATGAAATCAAAATTTCTAACTTTTTATGAGGAAAAACAGTATTTATTAATTTATATATTTTTTTTAAATTCATGTGCCATCGTAATATTTAATCAAAATAACTTCAGTAGTGCACCAGGTTGACACTACTACATTATGTTTTTGAACTGATTATAAACAAAAGTTTAAAATGTGAATATATGGGTGTCATATAATCTCTTACCTTGTAAGTCCATTGATGCAGTTAAACTGGTTTCCTCTATGTCCTGCACGTTTTCATACAGTTTTTCTGATGTTGCATCTGTGAATAAAATTCTGTTATTGTTTAAGTATTATTCACACACAAATCTCTTTGTGTTGACAGACCATTTTCTATGTTATCTTCACATTTTAAAAAAAAATGATAGACATTGAGCTCCCTGATCTTAAAGTTGATAGTCATTGACTGTTGGAATATTGTATGGAATTGTTAATAATTTGGCTTTTTGGGATGTCATAAGATGTTGTAAACGTTTAACTCCGTGACTCACAGCCCGTTGATGATTCCAATGCTGAATCATTCTCATCTTCCTCAAAGTCAATCTCATCTTCCTCAGACTCGTCTAAATCTTCATCTGCTTTCTTACTGTCCATCTTATCCTGAAGAGTAATTTTCTGATGTAAAAAGAAGAGAATTTCAATGATCATGCTGCAGAATACCATTATCTTATTCAGTTTTTTGTCCTGTTTTTCAGTAAAAATATTAAATTTAAAGATAACATATTTTAAGATATTAAGAGTGTATTTTTCTTATCTTGTTAGCATGTCTTTTACTTGTTTTAAGCATAAACCTCTCCAACTTTCCTTAGATTTATGCTTAAAACAAGAAAAAAAGTCTCTGGTCTATTTTTTTTTTTTTATGAAAGGTTTAGTTTTACTCTGTTTATTCTGAATCATCATATAGTATAACATCAAGAAACGAGACAGTCAGTGACTTACCACAGTTGGTAAAGTTGATAGTGTTAAACCTCTTTATGCAATAAATGCACCGATCAGCACATCCACACTTGCATGAGACGAGGAAAATTGCAGGTTTCATTTGCTGAGTTTAGTTGTGAAAGATATGTCAAATATTCCACACAGGTATCGACTTTAGTTAGAGGGCTGGTCTTGTTAAAGGATGCAATCACTTCTCTCAACAAGCGTTTCTTCCATTGAGGCATGAAGACTCGTTTAACATGTTAGTCAGGAATTTTGAGAGTGTTTGGCAAGTACTTTTTTTTTTGTTTCAATAAAAAAAATGCTCCTCCATCGTTGAGAGTGGAAGCTATTTCAATTTTAGTAACAGTAGATTAAATTGACAACATGTGAGCACCCAAGTCACAAAGATAATTCACTGTAGTCTGACTCTGAGCAATGTTGGTCGGCTGAGTCACCAAGCCAGCATTTATTTGATTAAAAAATGTTATTACAATTTTAAATAAGGGTTTTCTAAATATATAATGTATTTCTGTGATAAATCAAAGCGCCTTACAACAGCACAAAATGTGCACTGGAAAGGCTCTTTCCAGGAAAAACATAAATGGACAACAATGAATAAAAACATAATAAGTGTACATAATAAGCAATTGAATCGAGGCAGAATCTACATGTTTAAATAAGTGTGTTTCAACTGCGTTTTAAAAGTACTCAAAGAAGTAATACTTCGTAGTTGAGGTTGAAGTTGAACAAATCTGAATTTTAATCAGTCTACTCCAGTCTTTCGTGTTTAGTATTTTAGTAGTATTTTGCATGACTGTTTTAGAAATATTTAAAAAAGAAACCCATTTTATTATATCTGAGAAGGTTATTTCTATTTGTTATAGTTCCCCTAGAATGTGTCTTCTCAGCATAATAGCCTAATAAAAAACACTTCCAGTTCCCTTTTATTCAAACATGTAGGAATGGTTTACGTTACTGATTGGCTACACAACGCGAGGTCAAGACAACTTTTGTCCAATCATCGTTGAGGAACTCAAACGGACCCGGAAGTTGATCAGTTTGGTGTTGACAGGGAAATCTCTTTTGGAGCTTTCATTCCCAATTCTGAACTCAGAAGCCATATATTTTGTTTGTTATCTACATAAATTAGGGGAAAAGTCACTTTGCAGCTGCATTTTCCAGTTTTCGAGGATGGGATCCAAAGATCTGAAACTCCTGGATGTTTTTTCATACGAGAGTCTCGTGCATGCAGTCGCCGGTGCGATGGTAAAACTCAGCTTTACATGATCACGTTACATCTGTAAGGTTTTTATATGATCTCGTTTACGGATTTTTGAATGATGACACGTGTAGTTATCACACATGTTGGTCCGCTTTTCTGACGTCCACCTGCTGCACGACAACATTAAAAACAATTCAAGGAAAAATCAATAAACCAATAAGTGTTTATAAAACGTGGATTTAAATTGCTTCGGACCTTTAAAGTCAGCATATTAAATGTGATACAAACAAATTTAATATAGTACATTTGCACTATATATATATATAAATTTGCAGTTACTATACTATAGTTGCAATACTATATATTATATACTTATGCACACACACACACACACACACACATATATATATATATATATAATGTTTTTAATATGAGTCATTTGTTTGCAGGGCAGTGTTACAGCAATGACTGTTTTCTTTCCTCTTGACACAGCTCGGCTTCGGCTGCAAGGTAAACAGTGAATCACATTGATTTTTGATTTCCTTTTTGCTCCTTTATATTCTGGTTTCTGTGTTTCAAAATATGTGACCCTATTTCTTTCTGTTTCTGTGCAGTTGATGAAAAGCGGAAAGCCAAATCTACTCCAGCCATTCTGTCAGAGATCATCAAGGAAGAGGGTCTGTAAGTTATTTCACATGCATTAAATCAAGCCGTAAGGTCTTTTTCATTTTATTTTAAGTTGCAAGCATAACCAATAACCCTCTCTCTCTCTATCTCTCTCTCTCTCTCTCTCTCTCTATCTCTCTCTCTCTCTCTCTCTCTCTCTCTCTCTCTCTCTCTCTCTCTCTCTCTCTCTCTCTCTCTCTCTCTCTCTCTCTCTCTCTCTCTAAATGGATTTAGAAGTCATCTATATATATATATATATATATAAAATAAAAAATAAAAAACAATCCCATAGCGCTCCCATCTCTCAATTCAATTCAATTCAATTCAGAAAGCTTTATTGGCATGACAAAAAATACATTTTGTATTGCCAAAGCGTCAAAACAACATAGAAAATGATTTGGAACATTTAGTACACAAAATATTAAAACTGATATCATAAAACAATAATAATAATAAAATGAACAGATTAATAAATAAAATAAAATGGATTTAGAAATCATATATATATATATATATGTATATATATACATAAAAAGAAAAATATTGAACATTATATACATGTGTGTAGGTCTTAGGCTGTGAGTGAGTGTGTGTTTAGTGTATGTTTGCTGGTTTCTGGTCGTCCCTCAGGATGTGGCAGGATGCTACAAATTTTGCAGCTATATTTGAGCATTTGGCTTCTTCGCCAAGAATGAAACAAAGTTTTTGGGTCGGATTACAGGTGTTAAATTGGGGAAATATATTATTAATTTTGGGGTAATAGTGGTCTCTAATGTGTTCATATTTTGGGCATTCTGTGAGGAAGTGCAGCTCGGTCTCCGTCACTCCCAGGGTGCAGTGCGGGCAGAGTCTGTCCTCACGGGAGAGCCAGGTCTGTCTGCGCCGGCCCGTCTCGATGGCCAGGCTGTGCTCGCTGAGTCTGTAAATCGTCAGGGTTTTCCTGAGTCTCACATCACTCACTGTGCTCAGGTAGTTCGCAACGGTGTACTCTCGATTTAGTGCCGAATAACATTCCAGTTTGTGTTGGTTTTTAATGGTGTTTGTCCAATGGGTGATGTACTTGTCTTGTTCTGTGTTGATAATTTGTGCGGGCCGAATGTGTGTGAGTGTGTGTGTGTGTGCTGAGGCGAGCTGATCTCTGCAGGAGAGAGCCCAGTCAGTCTCAGCACCAGCTGGCACAGGGGACTCCTCGCTATGCTCAGCTCTTGGTGTTTTAGGGCTTGGTAATGGTATGTGTTGGGGTCGCTTGTTTTTAGGTGTTTCCAGAATTTGATGGCTCTTTTTTGGATGTTTAGAAGGAGAGGGTATTGGCCTAATTCTGCCCTGCATCCGTTGTTTGGTGTCTTTCTTTGGACTTTGAGTATTCGTTTACAAAAATCTAAATGTAGAGTTTCAATTGGATGTTTTTCCCAGTTTAAGAGATCAAATTTGTTAGAAGGACCCCACACTTCACTGCCATATAAAACAATTGGTTCAATTATGGATTTGAAAAGTTTGAGCCAAATTTGGATTGGGATGTCAATTTTGATTGATCTTTTTATGGCATAGAAAGCCCTTTGAGCTTTCTCTTTGAGTTCATTCACAGCCAAAGTAAAGTTGCCAGTTGGAGTTATTTTCAGGCCGAGGTAAGTGTATGTTTTTGTGCTCTCGATGGTTCTGTGTGATAGTGTGAATGTGTGTGTTGGTCCCTGAGATCTGGAGCGTTTCTGGAACATCATGACTCTAGTTTTTTGGAGGTTGACGGTCAGGGCCCAGGACTGACAGGACTGACTCTCTCTCTCTCTCTCTCTCTCTCTCTCTCTCTCTCTCTCTCCCCAGGTTAGCTCCATATAGAGGCTGGTTTCCTGTAATCTGCAGCCTCTGTTGCTCAAACTTCGTCTACTTTTATTGTTTCCATAGTCTGAAGGCCACCTGGCTGCAAGGTCAGAGGTCAACGCCAGGGCGAGACCTCATCATTGGCGTTGCTGCAGGTTTGCTTATTTGAAAATGTTCTGTATGTGCTTCTCATTAATTTGCAGGAAAGCTCAATTTCCCTTTACATTACAAGAGGTCTCACTCTGGAACCATTAAGCCACAATTGCCCCATGATATTTGATCATAATTACAGTAAAAAAACAGTAATATTATGACATATTATCATTTAAAATGAATAAATGTTTGATTAACTTTTGTTTGAATAAATTTTATTTAATATTTAATACAAACAACAGCATTAATTTCAAATAGAAACGATAACATGTATAACATGTCACTTTTAATCAATTGAATGCATCCTGAAAAATAAAAATAAAAGCAGTGTTATTTTATAATGGTTTATAAAATAACGGAACATATAATGGAACACCAAATCATCATATTTAATGATTTCTGAAAGATCATGTGACGCTGACGACTGGCGCAATGATGCTGAAAATTCTGCTTTGACATTACAGGAATAAATTATGTATTAAAGTAGAAAACAGTTATTTGAAATTGCAATAATATTTCACAAAATTACTGTTTTTATTGTAGTTATGATCATCAAATAAATGCTGCCTTGGTGAGCATAAGAGACTTCTTTCTAAAACATAAAAACAATCTTGATTTATTCCAAACTTTAGGCCAGTAGTGTATATATTTAAATTATTTTTGGCAATGGTATTAAATTATATAAAATGTTTATTTATTTATTTTTTCATGTTTTCTCATCTTCTACTATATGCATGTACTGTAGCTTGTGCTAGGACTAAAATCAAGCTAACTGTCTGCCTTTAGGTGTAGTGAATGTTCTTGTGACCACTCCACTCTGGGTAGTCAATACCAGACTGAAACTGCAGGGTGCGAAATTCAGAAATGAGGACATACAGCCCACACACTACAGAGGAATTATGGGTAAAATATATCAGACATGATACTAAATGCATTCCCTTTAATTAACATGTGTGATATCATTAGTTGACCTGGCTGTCTCTCCTCAGATGCGTTTGTACAGATCATGCAGCAGGAAGGAGTGGGAGCGTTATGGAACGGGACGTTTCCCTCCCTGCTGCTGGTGCTCAATCCAGCTGTGCAGTTCATGCTCTACGAGGGTCTGAAAAGGCATCTCCTGAGGGGCGTGAACAGACAGGTTAGACTACTGATACAAAAACATTCTGGGGACTTCTTTTATAATGTCCTAAAGTTAGTCTGAAACGTACAATATAAAAGACAATACAGTAATGGATTATCTTCATTTAGAGGTTTTTCTCAGCAGACCCGATTATGGCAGCACACGAATAAACAGATGAGTCTGTTCACAAGATCTCTGTTGCCTGGGAAACAGTAACCGTAGAGTGTGTAAATGATGATTAGAAATGTTAGAGTGGATCTGCTCATTCAGATCAGCGCTCATGAGCGAGCATCTGTCGAGGATGAGTGAACCACAACACAGATAGTGTATTGATACCATAGTGGTATAGCAATACGATTAAAGGATTAGTTCACTTTTGAAAAAACTTTTGCTGATAATTTACTCACCCCCATGTCATCCAAGATGTCCATGTCTTTCTTTCCTCAGTCGAAAAGAAATTTAGGTTTTTGATGAAAACATTCCAGGATTTTTCTCCATATAATGGACTTCAATGGGAACCGGATGGTTCAAGTATCAAAAGACGATTAATAACTGTTTCAGATGCAGCTTCAAATGTCTTTAAACGATATCAGACGATGAATAAGGGTCTTATCATGCGAAACGATCGGTTATTTCAAAACTTATTCCAAAAATTTAACTTTTCTAAGGACAAATGCTAGCCATGCTATATTCTGTGAGGCGCGTTTGCAACGTCACGTATTACGTAATTACGTTCAAAAGGTCACGGGCGACGTAGCCAGAAGTACAGAGTCAGTGTTTACAAGTTGAACGTGCAAACTAACTCAAACACCGTTTACAAAAAAAGGAATTAAAAGGAAAAACAACGATGTCGGACGATTTTGATTCTGTACTTCCGGCTACGTCGCCCGTGACCTTTTGAACGTAATTACGTAATACGTGACGTTGCAAACGCGCCTCACAGAATAGAGCAAGGCTAGCATTTGTCCTTAGAAAAGTTACATTTTTGAAATAAGTTTTGAAATAGCCGATCGTTTCGCATGATAAGACCCTTATTCATCGTCTGATATCGTTTAAAGACATTTGAAGCTGCATCTGAAACAGTTATTAATCGTCTTTTGATACTTGAACCATCCGGTTCCCATTGAAGTCCATTATATGGAGAAAAATCCTGGAATGTTTTCATCAAAAACCTAAATTTCTTTTCGACTGAGGAAAGAAAGACATGGACATCTTGGATGACATGGGGGTGAGGTAAATTATCAACAAAAGTTTTTTCAAAAGTGAACTAATCCTTTAAGCAAACAGGGTTAGTTCACCCAAAAATAAAAATTCTGTCAGTAATTACTCACCCTCATGTTGTTCCAACCCCGTAAGACTTTCGTTCATCGTCGGAACACAAATTAAATTATTATTGATGAAATCTAAGAGCTGGATCACTTCTCCATAGGCTTCTATAGGATTGAAACTTGCCGGCCCAGAAAAGTTATTAAAGACATCGTTAAAATAGTCCAAGTGACTATAGTGACTCAACCTTAAGTTTATTTAGCGTCGAGAATAATTTCTGTGCGCAAAAAACAAACAAAAATAATGACTTTATTCAACTATTCATTTTCTCACTGAAGAGTGGGTTCACGAGAGCACCACGACGCATGCAGGAGACAGCCTATGGAGTGATCCGGCTCTCAGATTTCATTAAACATATTTTAATTTGTATTCCGAAGATGAACAAAAGTCTAACGGGGTTGGAACCACATGAGGGTGAGTAATTACCGACAGAATTTTCATTTTTGGGTGAACTAACACTTTAAATGTGCTGTTTCCTCTGTGTTGATGGGTAAATGGGTTTAAATTGAGATTGAAATGATTGATTTTCATTTTAATTGATATGTTTCACTATGAGTCTGTCTGATTGTTAATAGCTGTCCTCATTGGAGGTGTTTCTTATTGGAGCCATTGCTAAAGCCATAGCAACCACCATAACCTACCCACTACAGACAGTTCAGTCTGTTCTACGGGTAAGACCAGAATACATTTGGATTATATTTACCCAAGCAGGTCTCATTCATTCAAAGGTTTGGGGTCACTAAGAAAGACAAGTTTTAAAATTAATTCATACTTTTTCAAAAGAAAATGTCTTTTTTGATATCCAAAATTTTGTTTTTTATTTTGTTTGTGTACTGATAATATGGTCTATTTAAACTGTCCTGTTCCTCTGTGTTCAGTTCGGACAGCATGGCAGGCCTGCAGATCGGTCCAAACTCCTGAATAGCCTGAGATCTGTCATGTATCTGCTCATCAATAGAGTCAGGTGCAATAACACACACGTATTCCACTCTGCAGCTCATTTTTAGTAGCTTACTCACACTGAACGCCTCCTGTAAAACTGACATGTTTGTTGATTGATTTACTGCAGGAAGTGGGGCATGCTGGGATTGTTCAAAGGCCTGGAGGCGAAGCTGCTTCAGACGGTCCTCACTGCCGCACTGATGTTCTTGCTGTACGAGAAGATTGCCAACACCACCTTCAGGGTCATGGGGGTCAAACGCACAGTGATGTCCCACTGATGTCTTAGGAACTTCACACGCTGACATGAGTCCTTGTGTGTTGAGCAGTGGTCAAATGATGTGTGTTTTATAAATGGATGAAATATACAGTACTATATTAATGCAACGTTGCCTTAAAGCCCTGGTCTCTATTTGATTTAGTATTTTGAACTAACCTTGTTTACGAATACCAGTCCAGATACAAAGTGTCAAATGAATGTAATGCTGATGACGGATCTGTTTTGTGAGAGAGATCATTGCTGTCAACAATGGACCCTGATCTCAGATCAACCCTCCTGCATTGATGTATCATATATACAATATATACTTGATATACAACCAGGGCTGCGTTTCGTATCGTAAGCCTAAATTAATCATAGAACAATTACCACCAATGATCTCTATGATCAATATAGGCTCACGATACTCATGAGAAACGCTGCCCAGGCTGGTTTTTCTGGTTATGTTTAAGTGGTACTTGACAACTCCAAGCCACTGAGACTGAAACAGACCTTTAACCTAAAAAGTCTACAGCCTAAACTTTAAAATATTGTATTTTTATCTTTCTTGAAAAGAGACTGAAATAACCAGTTAGTGAGTCAGAATCACCACATCTGAACTCTGAATGTTGCACTTGTACACAGAAACTGCAAGACACTTGAGGATTACATGCATGCTTCACAGACTCATGGGAATCCATACTGAGATTAGTATGCATTTAGACAGTAAAAGTATTTCAAAAGTCTCTCAGTGCTGATGTCCACACTACTGAAATGTAAGTGGACTCATCAGCATACAGTTACAGATGTTTATGAATGTAAAATGTGGATGTTTTTTTTTTCCTTGAATGTCAGAATGAATATTAACATTGATTGATTAATATATTAATAATCCCAAACCTAGTCAGATGATTCAAACTATAAATACTTAGATATTGTATAAATTGATAACTCTTTTAATTTTATAATTGATGTCACACAAAATTTGTGTAATATATATATATATATATATTACAATAAAATAATTGATCAATGATAATGTGGTACAAAATGGAGTCGTGTGCATTCATTTCAAGTGAAACGTGAAACCTTAATATTGATGGGGACAGACAAATAGATAATTGCATAAATTGGCCAGCAGGTGGCAGTATATCGCTTTTCTTGCGCTGTTCGTCAACTCAAAGAGTAGAGAATTTTCCAAGGCTCAATGATTTTAGTGACTCATTAATGTATTTTTTTTTTAAATAATTGAATTATCATCATTGTTGATTTGTTTGTTTGGAAACTAACAGACAAAAGCAGAATCCTCCATTATTGACCACAAAAAAAAAACTTTTTTATGTTATTGGAGATTTTTGTACACTTTAAAGTATATAGTATTTAACATATAAGATTTTTTATTTTATTTTGTAAATGACGTACAAACTAACTTTCATTTTACCATTTGGTAAATCTCAACGCTGAGCTCCCACCCTAAACCGGTGAGCATTCCGATTGGCTCTCAGATTGCACCGAGAACTGTGAGCAGTGATGTGATTGGTTTAGAAGGTCATCGTTCAACACAGTCGACCTCTTTGTTGTCCCTGTCACGGAAGTCATTCAAATGAGCCTATTGGTTATTTGCAATGCCAGTCTTCTCAGTACTCGCCAACTATTGGATGGATCACAAAAAATGGGCGGGGTTCCGGTTGAAGTTTGCTGGATATCGGAAACGATTAGTGAAGTCCATACCACTGGAATACCAATAGATGATGAGATGAATCAACCATTGTAAAGTAAGACAACTTTTACATTTATGCCTTGGTTTGACGCGCTACCGCTGTGCAGATGCAGGTTTTTATTCCAATATTTTCAGGTTGTTTAATATTGCATCATGAGCTTGCTGGAAGTTGCATTGTGTAGTTGGGAACAAGCACATGGTCTTGAGTTTGTTTGGCAGGAGACTGTGCCATATGTTTGCTGGGTGAGACAGCATATTTTTGGGGTTTGTCCTGGGTATGACTGAAGATTAAAAGGGATACAGGTCACCTTGACCACAGTGGGCATAGGAGGGTGCTTGTGGTCCTGATGCTGTGAAGTTATGTAACGTGCATCATGACATGGTGTCTTTATTTTATTATTGAATGCATCTGTCGTTAGGTGAGTTTGCATATAATGTCAGCTCTTAGAACATGTTATTTAAAGCTTTTGAAGTGTGTTCTTTTGCCAAAAGTACCATGGTTATGCTGCCATATGTTTTGTTTTTGGACAGGATACCATGGTAAATAATACAAACAATACCAAATAGTTTATTTTGACATTTATGGTATTATCATACCACGTGCAATATCTTAGTGTATGTGAATGTGGTATCCAAATTCCATGTGAGTATTTCTTACTTTTTTTAATTAAAAATTTTAATTAAAAAAAATATATAAAAAGAATATATATATATATATATATATAAACATAAATATGTTTGTGATAAATATATCTAAATTAAAAAAGTATTAATAAAATAAATTAAAAGTAAAATAAATGGGTTTTAAGTGTTTTGAGGTGTAATGCATGATGCGAAATATTTATTGATCTGTCTTTGTCACCTCAGCATTTTAAGTGCGGGTTGGAAACATTATATGAGATTTAACATACACAATAATACCACACAGTTTTGTGATCAACAGGCATGCCTTCTACTTCACACACTGTGTGTGTGTATCAACTAGGTCAGCTGATGATTCATAGTGACTAAATAAAGTGGGACAAAATGAACTCCAACTTCTGCGTTTTACACACTTATAGACATTTTAAGGCAAACCAGCTTAAAATGATAAAAACAACAGTCCTCACTTATTTCTGTAATATGTTTCTTGTGCCTGCCTCTTTTTAGTCACTAATACTTGTGCTTTTGTCTTGCAGCTCAGGTTTCAAGGAATGTTGAAGTTCAACTTTATCAGCAGCAGAAATGTGCAGCTTGTACTTTTGATAAAGCACATTAATTATTCTGCTAAAATTGTCTAATTTATCCTTTTAATTTTGGCATGGCTCTTCTATGTGGATAGACTTCTAGTTATGCTCTATCGTCTTAATTCTAATGTCTGGATGTGGGTCTGTGTTAAGAATCTTTGTGCCTACTGAGAGATGACGAGTCAAAATGATTTTCTGTGGCATGCTGTTGATAAAGCTTTTATTGAACTTAGAACATGCCTCTATGCAACAAAACCTAATGTGTTACAACAAAAAAAAAAAAGGCTATACTACAGTCTATACTGATATTGTGTAAATAGGGCTCAATGAGAGAGGGTGAGGGCCAGTGTCTGTTTACATCAAGAATGATAACTAAAAAAAAATAAAGTTATCATTATAGTTGTTATAATAGTTGCTATTCTTTAAAATGTAGATTGATTTTTAGTACTATATCTTTATCATTATTGTTTGTGTTATCATCATCCTTGGTGTGAACGGCTTAACGAGTTTGAGGCCTGTTGATACTAGTGTTGTTATTGTTAACTAAAACTACTAAAAGAATATTTTCTGTAATTGAAATAAGGCTGAAAAAAATATATAGTTATAAGGTTAAACTTAAACTTGAAAACTAGAAATTTTGCCTCGGCAAAAAGCTGAAATAAGTTGAAGTTCTAAAATGACTAAAACTGATATAAAAATATAAAACAAAACTTAATAAAAATGACTTAAACTAATATCAAAGTGAACATGAACATTATTATTAATAATATTATATAAATAATAGTAAAATAACACTGTTGGTGCTGAAAATCTTGAATTGATTGAACTTTTTTGCTAACTTGCAAGCTTTTTGCTTTCTGTTACGTATTGCACATTATCTTTGTGACAAATCAGCAGAATTTGCAACAGCAATGTTATCTAGCTTGTTAACACGGATGAGGGTTTTGTGGGAAATGATTGTTAGCTGATTTCCAGCTTTTTGTTATGTAGTTTAAAGAAAAATCTTGTGAAGAAAAATATGAATATTTCTAAAATATTTATTAAAATGAAATATATTAAAATAAATCATTCTTTTGTGGTGGGGTCAGTGAAAATGTTGACATGGTGAGTAAAAAATAAACTACTGGCAAATCCTTATTGTTGAATCCTGATGATGTTTTTACCTAATACCCCTAATGTAACCAGATCTCAGATATGTTTTTGGTAACACTTTAGTTTTGGGCCCAATTTCACTATTAACTAGTTGCTTGTTTGCATGCATATCACTAGAATATATGTTATTTATTAGTATAAAGCAAGCACATATCAATGCCTTATTCTGCTTGGCCATATTCTACATCCCTTAACTTAACAACAACCTTACTATCTATTAGGCAGTAATTAGGAGTTTATTGAGGCAAAAGTCAGTTAATTCTGAGAATTGGAGTCTAAACAAAAGTGTGACCATGTTTTTATTAACTAATCTGTTGCTCTTTCTTTTTCTATTTTCCTTCTTGTAGTTGGTGGTGTGTCACACCTGATATGGAATTACTCCGAGTCCGGACTCTTTTGAACAGGGAATAATTCAGGTAATTGAATCAAAGGCACCTACACATAAACATCTCTGGGTATTTTCCACCTCACAGCTCCTCTTATTTATTTTACTGCTGTTTTGCATATGCCATTCATCCCCAAACCCTGATATGCTCTTTAATTTGGCGTAGTAGGTTAATATAGTTCAAACGGCATGTGAATTGGTCCTCTCTTCCGCTTTACACTGTTGCGTTGCATGAAATAAACATGAATGAACATCAGAAGGTATGTTGAAAGATACTGTACAACTTAGCGTAATTCGTATCATGTCTCATGTTATCGCTCAATACGCTGATTTTACACAGCTGCCATTTTGAAATCGAAAGCGAGGCTCTGGTGGTAAGAATCCCGGAAGTACAGATAGACAATGATGTCTTGGACTGTATCAACCTGAAGCTGCTGCCGCGATTTAAACTTTTAGATGTTAATATCCAATATAGGATATGTATATAGTTCGTTCCTGCTTCTTTTTTATGTTCTGAATTTATATATAAAATTGTATTTATAAATTTCACTGTATATAGTCTAAACTATGAAAGAAATGTATGTACATTTTTAGAATAACAAATTTCTACATTAAACACAACAATACGCCATCGCTTTCGCGACTCTCCTATGATTAAAGGTGACGCTTCGGGTTTTCTTCCCACTGGAGCCATTTCAAAATAGAGGCTGCGTGCAATCAACGTATTAGCATTTCAACTGTGGCGAGATGTCAATAAACTAGCTTGTAAACAATGTGTCACATAACATTACATTTACCTCAGGAAAGCATTCAGTGACCATAAACGTGTTAGTTAGCTTGAAAAGTTAACAATATTCTACAATATTTCATATGTTTGAATAAATCTGTCATGAAAACAAGCTTTTGACAGCCACCTTTAAATGTTTATGTTTAAAAATTCGACTTAGATTAGAACCATAATTGCATAATTTAAAAGGCATTTATTTTTACACAAATCAACTAATTGTAACCTTTAATAGTCATGTACCAATTTACAGGGTTACAGCTTTTGTTGACAGATAATAAATAATAATAAGTTAAATTGAAATAAAAGGAATCACAAGCTTGTGAATCGAAATCTAACCCAGCCCTAGTTTGTATTCATGTAGCCTAGGCGTAAAAGTCAACTTGAAACACCATGCGCATCCCATTTTGCATTTGTAATCTGATATATCTCAGGAAAACAAAAACAAAAACAGACAAATTCAGTTGGGCTTTCAGGCCACATGGATACTGTTGGCCTGGCCGTTTCTAGCATAGATTAGCCAGCTGCCACTTTGGAGAGACACCAGGCACACGGCATGATATTCTGACTCCGTGACCTCATCTTTTGGCGATGTGTGTAGTCTTAATATGATGTTGACTTGTCTATGCCTCACGTGTTTAGCTTCATAAACAGAAGAAACAACCATCCAACTGCCTGCTGTTGAAGCCATTAATAAGGCCAAAGTGTATTTGTAGAGGGATAATTTATACCGGAGAGAATGGAAATGTCCCTGACCACGATAGTCAAAATAAGAAACTTGACCACAGTTTTACAACTCAAAGACCTGAGGGGAAAGACCTTGCTAATGCTGATTCCATTCCTCACCCATAAAAGTAGCCAAAACCCCCAGAATTTTTTTAATTGGATTGTCTTTTTTCTGGGAGTATATTGGAAAGACTAACTTCTGGGTTAGCAGGGGAAGCAGCAATCTTCAAAGTGATGTACGATTAGTGATGTCAGTAAGTGCAATATGTTCCCAGCAGTTGAGCATCAGTTTCCCATAAAGATCAATAAATCATTTACATTTTGTGTAAGTGTATAGTGTAATTATCGTGAGTGTGTGTTGGATGTCAGAGTCAGGATGTCTCAGTTCCATTCATCCACCCATCCTGCTCATCAAGGCTGCATTTATTTGTTTATTAACGCAAAAAATGTAATATCAAGAAATATTATTATAATTTAAAATAAATGATTTTTATTAGAATCTTTTTAAACAATGTATTCCTGTGATGGTAAAGCTGAATTTTTGGCATCATTACTCCATTCTTGAGTGTAACATACGGAGGCGTATTGCATTCACTTGAAGAAAAAAAATCTACTCTGTTTTTCTGAATTAACGAGTTAATTTTTCATGAGAAAAAAAATTGCTCTGTTTTTCCGAATTAATGAGTTAATTTTTCATGAGAGAATTTTTTTGCTCTGTTTTTCTGAATTAACGAGTTAATTTTTCATGAGAAAAAAAAGTTTTTGCTCTGTTTTTCTGAATTAATGAGTTAATTTTTCATGAGAAAAAAATGTTTGCTCTGTTTTTCTGAATTAATGAGTTAATGTTTCGTGAGAAAAAAGTTTTTGCTCTGTTTTTCTGAATTAACTCGTTAATTCAGAAAAAGAGAGCAAAAAAAAAAAAATCCATGAAAAATTAACTCGTTAATTCAGAAAAACAGAGCAAAAACTTTTTTTCTCAAGAAAAATTAACTCATTAATTCAGAAAAACAGAGCAATTTTTTTTCTCTCATGAAAAATTAACTCGTTAATTCAGAAAAACAGAGTAGATTTTTTTTCTTCAAGTGAATGCAATACGCCTCCGTAGTAACATGATCTCTCAGAAATTATTCTAATAGGCTGATTTGGGGCTATATATGTAAATCTCTATACATCTATATCTATATAAATTCACATTCTGGCCCAAACAGTACATCTGGTGTTTTGCAGTCCCTTTTTCCAAACTTCCCTGTGTTCATCGTCGCTCTCAGCACATTTCTCTTACCACAAATACTCCCACTCATATTTTTAGTATTACTTCACAGAAATGTTCTGTGATCCAATAAAAGGGAAGAAAAAAAAGCATATTACAGAGAAACAAATGAGTTTGCAAAACAATTTTACTGCAGTGCTGAGAATCTGAGATGTAAACACAGAATGCACCTGTCAATCATGTTTTCCCATTGTGACATCATTCATCACCATGGCAATATATTCCAGCAGCACTGTTTTGCTCAGATGGCCTGATGAGAACTAATGTGTGTGTGTTTTGTGTGACTCACTCGGCACATGACTAAGCTGTTATCTGCTCCTCTCTTTATATCTGTACTCGATCCCTGTGGAGAGAAATGCGTTTCTGAAAGCACCTGACACTCCTTCTATCAAAACCAATTCTCTTGTTCTGCAACAGTGTTTTGTTTTCTGCTAACGCTCAGTGTAGAGGGATAGTTTGATCCGGATGACTTTTTCTATTCCACAAAATAAGATTGTTTAGGATATCTTAATGTAGCTTTTTCATATTAAACAGGACAAATAACACCATCAAATCATATAGAACTCAGTGAGAAGCCTTACTACAATGAAATCCACTGACATTTTCATTTGTGATTCATGTCATTGTTAGATGAGAACAGAACGAAACATGCTTTACCAATGAAATAAACTAAATTAATTGAGTTTGAAGCTTTGTTGATGCTTGCAACTTCTCAGTAAACTAGCTGAATTAACAATGTTATTTCCCTATTATTCAAAGTAAAGTGATAGGATCTGGCAATGATCTTTTTTTTGAAGAGGGGATTTTGTAACTTGAGATCAGTTCTGATGGAGAGCTTTAGGCATTTTCATTGAAATATCATTCAATATGAGAAGTCTGTGAATGCTTTCTGGATGTTAAAAACACAGTGATGCATTGTAGAATATTTCAAATTGTCCAGGTCTTACTTGTAGCAATTACAATAAATTATTCAGGACATTTTCCATATTCCATCTTGACAGATCCAAAATTTTGTACACAATTCTGATTATACAGTATTACGTTAACGATATTTTCTACATGTTATGCTTTTTTTTTAACATGCATCCCCTGTAGTCAATAATTTAATCCCTTAAAACTCATATTTGAGCACCAAAATGACATATTTAAACCTCTTAATGTCTTAAAATAGCTTGAATGCAACACGTTCATCATAACATCTCATCATATACATAAATCACTCACTATATTGCTAAATGTACCCAACCAAAAATAAACAGTAATAAAGTTCAGAGAATGTAAGTTATGCTAAAGCCATGTGATTAGTTACAAGGTAGTTTGTGACGCAAGAAACCAGCGATCTCAAACTGCGTTTTGAGACTCTTTGGTTCACTGCAGTTTTAAAGAAGATAAATACTCGGCAATGGTGTTGACTTATTTGCACATATTTTATGTAGCATATTAAAAACACACCACAAATAAACAACATTTGAAAACTTGATTTTTATTTTTCACCACAGTGGTCTTAAAATGTACATTACTTTTTTTTTTTTTTAAACGGATTATGCTGTCATTCTTCAATTCTGCTTTTGAACATTTAAATTTTCCAGATGATGCAGACATTCTAAAATTTAGTTTTTGAACATTCCAATGTTCAAGATGTTGCAGAGTGCAGACATTCTAAAATTCACATTTTTTGAGTGTTCTTGATATTTCTGGCAATCTAAAATTCAAATGTAGATATTGCTGAGAAATGAGACATTTTTTTCAATATTCAAAATGTTATAGATGTTGAATACATTCTAATATTCTGCTTTTGAACATTTAAACAAAAAAATATTGTCCCATTCAGCACCTGAAACTATCTTTCAGGTTCTGTAATTGAGTGTAAAAAGTGTAATCTGAGCTTTAGGTTTGACCGGTACATTTCACCATGACACAGAATATGTAAAGGTCAGAGCAGACACGCTCTCGATTTTCAAATGATCTTTCAAGATTTCTAACATTGGAAGTTGATGGTTGGAAAAAGTGAAGCCCATTAGCAAATGTTGCCATGACTGAATTTCTGACTCAGTGTTGATTCCTTCGCAACCTGTCACTGCAAAGATGCTGCTTTCTGCATGTGAAGTGTTATAACATGTTACCATGGTGATGGTGTTTGTCATCTGCTTAAAATGCTTGCAGAGTTCGTGTTACCACTGTTTTGTTTTTTTTTCCTGTTGCAGTGAGATCATATCTCTTCACTACACACACACATTCTGAGATGAATGCCTCTTTTCTTTTTGAAACTAAAGGTCATATTCACAATGTTGTACTTTTTTCCTGGAAAATATCCTTTTACATACATAAACTGTTGTCAGAAATTACTTTGTTCCCTTTAAAGCAGCATTATGTTATTTTTGAAATTTTGCTCTCTGGGTCCCCCTACAGTTGGGAAACAGTATTATCTTCTACTACTGTCGTAAAATCTGTCATGGTTACACTAGGATAAACGTCAAAAGATTGCGTAGCTCACGTTTACAAGCTATGGCAGACGTATCAACCTATTGTAAGTCGATGTTCCATCTCAAGGATTTTGGAAAACAACATAGTGCTGCTTTAAAGGGACATTAGCCTACTAAAAAATAGCATAAAAGTATAAAGTAGGTTAACGGTGAATGACTAATATAATTGTTTTTAATAATCTGTTCTCTTTTTTCCTTTAGGGCTGTTTTTGACCATGGCGACTACGGGGGAGGAGTCAAGTCCCAGTGTCCCCACCCCTTCTCTTCCTACAGGCTCCGCCTCCAGTCCACAGAGTGAAGCCGTAGCCAATGAGCTGCAAGAACTGTCTCTTCAGCCCGTCCCCAACTTGCTTCCTATTCACGAGAGAAAGAATGGTGAGTTTATTTTAATGCCAAAACAATAACACCTAAACACTAAATCTTAAAACACTGAAACTTGAATAACTGAGTGGTACCGGTTTGCGGTTAGAACTCGAAAGTCTAATTCACTGCTGGTTCCTTCTAGATTTTCCTATGGGGTTTTATAATGGGTTTTTTTTAAAGTTATGAATAAAATAAAGCCTGTGGTAAACATAACTAGATGACTGCACTCACTTACACCTCAAGCTGTCTTTGAAAATGTACATTTAGAAAAATGAACTTAACTGCTTTAAAATTCTTGGTTTTGCTATGGGTGTGTGTAAATCATGTTGTAGAGCAAAATAAAGTAAAGTCAAGTTTTGTTTACCACAGGCTTTAGTTTACTTTAAAATGGTACTATTATGCTTTTTTACATGTTCAGTTTTCTTTAGTGTGTAATGTTGCTGTCTCTTCAAATGCCTCATTGGTTTTTAATGTAGCTTGAGTCACATTAATCAAGTAAACAAAATCATAACACTTAACTTAAATATGGTTCCATTTATTAACATTAGTTAACTACTATAACAAAAACTAACAATGAAAAAAATAACTTCTAAAGTATTTATTAATGCTAATCTCAACATTTGCTTATACAGTATCTGTTAATATTATTTAATGGACCGGAGCTAACAAACTAGCAATTAACAGTTGTATTTTTAATAACTAATATTAACAAAGATCAATCTGATTCTGATCAAATCTGTTCATCATATAAAGTGATCGTGTCTCATTAGGAAATTTGGACTAAACCACTCAATTCATATGGATTTGTTTTATGATCTTTTTATGAACCTTTTGAGGCGTTAAAGTGGTTGTTGTGTAGCTGTCAACAGAGGCACAGAAAGCTCTTAGATTTCATTAAAAAGAAAAAGATTGTGTGTTCTGAAGATGAACAAAAGTATTTCGGGTTTGGAACGATATGAGGGAGAGTAATTAATAAAAGAATTTCCTTTTTTCGCTAACTAATGGAACCTTATTGTAAATTGTTACCAAAATCATAAACGGGACAAAAAGAAAGTGCTTCAACTGATGTGCACAAGTGCATAATAACACACTGGTATGATCTGATATTATAAGCCTAATGTTATGATTAGCAGAAATGTGACATGCTCACATGTGGCTAAGCTGATTAACCGTGTTCTGCCTCATAGCAATGACCTGTTTAGCATGTGGTGACCGGCTTCTGGCTAATAATGGTTTATTTTGTATTGCTTATTTTTGTAAACACCCACACCTGCCTCCCACATTCTCTGTATGTTCAGGGTGAACATTTGGTTGTAGGAACTGTTATCTGTGAGGTGTCGTTACTGCCATCCAGTGGATCCTATCAGCACTTGGTATACTTTTTTTTTTTTTAAATCCTGGAAAAGTATTGGTCAGCCTTAAATTACTTGTACTACAGGGGTTAAAAACAATGATACTGAAACACTGGCCAAATAGTGTTGGTGGTTTCACGCCGTTATAAGCACAGCCTGGTGGCCAATGTTCCCAAATTTACATTAGTATACATCAGAGTGAAGGTTGACTTAGCACAGCAATAGTACAGCTGCACATACACACAACATAATGGGAGACATACAGCATCAGAGTTCAAAAAAGGACAACTTCTCACTGGCTCATCTGTGACCAGGACAGCAAATCTTTGTGGTGAATCAAGAGCTGTGGTTTTTAGGGTAATGTCGGCATATCTCCACATAGAACAAATTTCATCCAACAGGAGTAACTGTAGATGCAAGAGGAAGCTGTCTGAAATGATTGTCCAGTATTAACCCAGATTGTCTCCAAAAGACATAAGTTGCCCAACTCACTGCAGAATTAAATGTGCACCTCGACTCTCCTGTTTCCACCAAAACTGTTTGGTCAATATTAATGGTCGAGCTGCTATAGCCAAACCTTTGGTTACATGTGATGTGCCAATGTCAAACGTCGGTTTCATTGGTGCCAACAGGGCAAATCTTGGACTTGAGCTGTGGACAGTGTGAAACATGTGTTGTTCAACTTCACAATCTTTACTATATCCATGGGAGTTATGGTGTAGAGAAGCTTAACAGCCGGACTGTTGCTGCCCAGAGTGAAGCACGGGGTGGTAGTGATGGTTTGGGCTGCGATATCATGGAATTCCCTATAGTGCTTGATGGACGCTTCACTGACTAGGACTGCCGAAACATTCTAGACGACCGTCTGCACCAAATGCTTCAAACACTATATGATATGATATAAGCTATAAACATGATAATACACCTACATATACATATAGAGCAAGACTTGTGACCAGATGGTTTGATATACATGAAAGTGAAGTTGAACAATTCCCATTGCCTGGATAGTCACCAGATCTAAATATTTTTTCATGCCACTTTGAGGTGTTTTGGAGGAGCAAGTCAGAATTGTATCTGTATGAACTGTATGAAACTAAGTGTTTCAGTTTCATTGTCTAACCGTATATACACAGTCTTGCAAGTAAGTATTCATTTAGCAGATGCTTTTAACCAACCCTGATTGACCTGATTTGAAGTGCCTTGTTCAGGCTAATGGATCGGCCCGAGAGAGAAGGGTCTGGCTGCAGACATGCACTCTACTCTGTCTGGATGTGCACTCTCTTGCACAGGAACTGGAAATAAGTTGTTGTAAAGATTTTGGCACTTTGATTTTTTTAAAATTTGTTTCTTATAATAATTATTTTGAAACAAATACAATGAAACTCACATTGATGTGTGTGTTGAGAGGACATCCCAAAATTAATAGTTGGATGCTTTTATATTTTGTTATTTAATCCAAAGTCATTTATTTTATCCAAAGTCAAGCGTAACTTTCAGCAGGTGTCTGAATAATTTATTTGCAGCTAAATAAGATAAATAATCTTATTTAGGTTAGAAGCGGCTTATCGAAAAAGAAAAAAACGTATGGCGACCCGCCTTTGCGTCAATAAACACGTCATCAGAGAAGTGAAGAGATGTCACTGCAAAAGGGGGAGAAGGAAGGCATTTTGATTTGGACACATGAATTAAAAATAATTTATAATATATGTTGTAGTATTAAATAAAAACACAAGAGTTGTCCATTTTGATTTCGTGGTCACTTTAACTGTAACCACATTGATGAGAGACATTTGTCACTCAGGATGTAGGAGACAGGACTATGTTTGCATATACCGGTACAGCAATTTTATTCTTTAAAGGGTTGGTTCACCCAAAAATGAAAATTCTGTCAGTATTTACTCACCCTCATGTTGTTTCAACCCCGTAAGACCTTCGTTCATCTTCGGAACACAAATTAAGATATTTAAGATATTAAGATCGCTCCTGCATACAGTCCATAGGCTTCTTAAGGGAATGACTCTTGCTGGCATCGAAAAGTCATTAAAGACATCGTTAGTCCAAGTGTCTACAGGGGCTCAATCTTAAGTTTATCAAACGACAAACACTTTTGTGTGCAAAAAAACAACAAAAATAACGACTTTATTTCAACTATTCGTTTATTTCTCCCTCTGCGCGAGTCAGGTTTAATAGCGTAAGCTTCTGTTATTGTACGTCACACGCATCACACACATGACCAGCGTCGGCCAATAGTGAGCCTACGTGTGACGTAGCTTTACGCAATCACGCTACGTTAACTGACTACAGGCCCATGGAGAAGGCAGTGAATAGTTGAAATAAAGTCGTTATTTTTGTTTGTTTTTGCGCACAAAAAGTATTCTGGTCATTTGATAAAGTAAAAATTGAGCCACTGTAGTCACTTGGACTATTTTAACGATGTCTTTGACTTTTCGATGCCAGCAAGAGTCATTCCATCAAGAAGCCTATGGACTAGTAAGCAGGAGCGATCTTAATATCTTAAATATCTTAATTTGTGTTCCAAAGATGAACGAAGGTCTTACGGGGTTGGAACAACATGAGGGTGAGTAAATACTGACAGAATATTCATTTTTGGGTGAACTAACCCTTTAAATGCAGTTTTTAGTTTCATCACTTTTACCCTTGAGCCCATCACATTTATCCATAAAGCACATCTATCTTTCTTGATTCGTCGCCTCCAAGGATATTTTACACCCTCACACTTCAGTGTGTAAAATCAGTGTGCGGATCAGGAAAGAGCCTGGGCCACGTTTGCTAAAAATGGCTCCTAAAACACCCGCCAAACAGAGCGATTTTACACCTCAACAGTGAAGTGTGGCTGTCAGACAGACTTTAGATGCATTTCCAAAAATGCTGCGGTCTTAAATAGCTGCACCAGACAATTATGTTCTCTCCACAGCTGCCAGAAAGTCTGCACATTTTTAGGAAGTCATATTTCTAAGATTTTCATTTCAGCCATGTATCCATACTAAGAAATGAACGTACATATCTTTGTGCCATTCTGTCGGCAGAGTCAAGTCATTGAGTGCAGAGTGGGTTGCTTTAAAAAAAACACACAGCACTCAGCACAAATGTGTGTGTGTGTGTGTGTGTGTGTGTGTGAGGAACGAATGACTTGAGGAACAGCTGCGGTAGTACTGTCACACACACACACACACACACCTTTCCCTGCAGATAACTTCAGTCTCAATGCTGCTACTGCAACAGCAGGAGCTCTGGATCTTTGATGTGGCTGATTCTTCTCATCAGAAATCTCTCTTCTTTTTATATTTTTCATTTCCTTCTTTTCCATCATCTTCTACTCTCTTTTTTCCTCATCTGGATTCCTGTGAGCAGATCAGCAGCTCGAGTGTTCTACATGATTGACTGAAACGATGAAATATGAAAGACACAAAGGCTGAATTAAGTTTTTGAACTTGAACGTCTCTTTGAAGGAAAAGCAGTGAAGCACTTCTTCTTGCCGCAGAAAGATTCAGTTACATTTTGAAAACATGACCACCATGCTGGACACCAGCTCTTGGCTCCACACTGGCCCCGCCCCTTTTGGATCTGCTCCAGTCAGCCGTGTCATGAGGAAAAAAGCTGTCCGATTGGACCGTGAGCGGCGTGCTTGCCTGAGTCTGAGAGAAGGTGTGGAGTCGTGTTGCATGTATGCATTCAGACTGACAAATACACTTAAAGCCTTTAGCAAGTGTCTAAACAAGGCCCTAACTCAACCGCAAATTCCGCATAAATATTGATATTATTCATTATTTAGAATATTGCTAAGAAAGTTATATCTTTAAAGCATTAATAATAACACACCTTATTTAGTGGCACAGAAGTTTGAAAGTAACTATATTGCCCTCTGGTGTACTGAGTTTTGTTACTTTAAGACTAACAGATGAGTGTATTTTAAGTATGTTCAGCCAGGTCATACTTGGGCCAAGTGCTCATGTACTCGCATAGAAAATGTTATTAGCCTAATACAATCTACAAACATGCAACTGTGCAGTTGAAAATCTATCAAAACACAGTATCTTTCTTCTAAAAGCCTGTTTTACATTCATTCAACAAACACATAATTAGGTGTATAACTAGTTTAGAAATTGGCAATCAGATCTAATTAGATGAATTGTGGGCTGTGATGTTGTTTTAGTGAATATTTTATCAGTGAGATATGTAAACACAGGGATGCACTGAGCTGTTTGCATGTGTTTGCGTGACTGTGCGTGCTGTGCTTGGCATGCCGTGGGTGATAAGGGAACCAGAGTGATGACATTTCTCTTGATCCAGGATGAAGAAGCATCAGCTCATGCATGCACATACGCACATATGCTTTAACAGCACATTTAGGTGTCCTGCAGGTTGCAATTTGAAACATGAGGCATAAATTACAATGATATCCCCAATAACTCAGCGGCAGCTCAGCAGCCTGCCACACAGATTGAGTGTCAGGTACAGAATAACTGTCGGGACACAAATAGAAACATATGGAGTACAAGGTATCAAGAAAAATGGAGAGATTCCTAACAACTATACAAGTCTTGCATTGTGAGCTTAACTGTGATATTTGTGGTAAGAACATTGAAACCATTAGTAAAGCAACTCTTTTCAGTTTATATTCTGCCTTTGTTGAATCCTCGATTCTGATTGACACATTTTGCAGGATATTGATTAACTTTCTTTGACTACATGGCTATAGTAGTTTCAGGTTTATAAAATGTATAACAAAATATTATAATTTATTGGCTTTTTTCTTTTGGGGAGACATTATGTGGTGGTCACAAGAAAAAAGTAGTTTGTGTGTAATCTTGCTGGTTGAGCATAAACAACATCTGCAAAATTACGACGTTCAAAGTTCAAAGCAAAGGGAGATTTTCTTTTAAATAAATTGCTTTTTAAAGCTACACTGTGTAACTCTTAGTTTATTCTTAGCTAAAAACACTTAGTTCTTTCAAAAATATATGTGCTCATTAATGTATATTTACTTCGTTCAAGTAATAAAGTATTCTCGTGAGTGTATAATATGCCATTGAAAATACATACGGGTAAGGGGTTCTAATGTCGGTCGCCATGTTGCCCCTCCATCTTGAAAGTACATTAGCCAAAGAGGGACATACCCGTTAATTCAAGCTTCGCCTTTCGCGTTTACGTTTGAGTTAACACTCATGGACAAGGTCGAACTGGAAGCCATGTTAATCTTAGACTACATTGGCCACCGTAGGAGTTAAAACAAAATCGGAATTGTGAGGAACAGAAACTAATATTCACTGGATGGTCATATACCTTTTCACCAATAGATGGAGGTAAAAATCACACAGTGTAGCTTTAAGGACTAACAAATGACTGTTAGGGACTACACAAGCTTTCTCCCGGGTTAGTGATATCATTAACACTAACATTTACATAAACTCCACCCCCGGGAAGGTGATTTATATTATCATGACAAAATATGCTAATCAATGACTAGAAGATTACTACACTTTAGCTACAAACATTCATTCAACTAACCATTCAGAAATGTTGTCTACATGTTGTCACTTCTTCTTGAGTCTCTCCATTTTTGTGTGAATCCGGTTTGAACATAAAAGGCTAAACGTTATTGAAATTTTCAGTGTAAGCTGTTGAAGCTCCGCCCTCTGTGCCAGAAGCAGCGGCTCATTTGCATTTAAAGGGACCGACACGAAAACAGTGCGTTCACTTTCAAAAAGATACAATTTTAACATGCTATATAAAAATATTGGTGTGATATTTTGAGCTAAAACACTCTGGGGACAACTGTGTTGCAAATGTATTTATGGGATATGATTACATAGGCTGTAGTACTATGTTTTTTCTATATTTTTGCTTTTCATCTAAATTACTATTTGTATAATATTTATATATGGATAATATTTACGAATAAATTATATTTTATATGTGATTTCGCAAGAAAGTTTTATTACTGATAAAAGCCTAAAAATATTTTAAATGTTAAACTGTTAAATTCTAAACAAATTTGCCCTTGATTAGTTAGAAGCATCCTCAACATGGGATTAGGAGAAATTATAAACCCACTATAGAGCAGAATATTAGGATGTTGGGCGTGTGTACATTGTACAGCCTATTTAGGACCTGCATCCCTTTATTCTCCTCATTTGTTCACACTCTTCAGGTCTCTGATGTTGATTCACGTTTTCACTTCAATACGTATGAAGTGTTTTGTTTTGTTTTTTGCTCCAATTTGTGCTGAAACAACTAAGAATTCACACACACGTCACATCATACACACACAATCATGCCAGACTATCTTTAAATCCTTAACACTGTGATTATGAGTCATAGGCCTTAATTCTTTCGCTTACGATGGGTATGACGATCATTAACTCGCAGTGTTGAGGTTTAATGTCTGTTAGCGCCGTGGTCTCCCTGAAACGTTTGCACACGCCTCCTGTAAGCCATCTCGATTTCACCTCCCGAGCATCTTTAGTGACCTCATGCCAGATCAAAATTCAGAAGCCCATCAGCTGTTGCGTTGATCAAACGTCAGATCACAAGTTAGCTGCGCAACAGGTGCAACACTGGCTCTACTCCACAACACTAACAGGTGCTATAGACGCTTGCTTAATAAATCGAACCGTACTGACAGGTTCTGACCTCAACAACAGTAGCCATGTAAAAAAAACACACCTTTTCAGGCTTTATGGTTGTCAAATGAATGTTAAAATGATTTTGTTATACAAACTGGTACCTAACTATGTGTGTGTGTACTGTATTTTATTTACAATTCATTTAAATGGTTGGTTCACGCAAAAATGTATATTCTATCATCAAATACTTTTGTTCATCTTTGAAACACAATTTAAGATATTTTTTAAAGAAATCTGAGATTTTGGTCACTCCATTGAAAGTCTATTCATCTTAAACTCGGATGCTTCAAAACGTTCATAAAGAGATCATAAAACTAATCCTTATGGATCGAGCAGTTTAATCCAAGTCTTCTGAAAAGACACAAACACATGGTGAACCCATTTGATTTAGGTTTTATTCGCAAATAAACTCTGATCAGCGAACACACACTCAAATGTAGTAAACAGAAACTCAACCGTACTTTTTTGACGCCCGAGAATCAACTTCATTAGTTCCTGTGGAAGTGTGATAAAAGCATAAATTAAATCTGTTTGTCATATAAAGCGATCGGCTCTCTTCATAAGATTAGATTTATTTTAAGATCTCTTCATGAACATTTTAAAGCGTCAGTTTTGGGTGAATAGACTTTCATTTGAGTGACAGATTACATTGTTTCAAAGATTAACAAAAGTGTTCAACATGAAGGTGAGTAATTGATGAATTTTTTTGGGTGAACTAACCCTTTAAGGGATATTAATAAACAATATTTAATAAAAATGTTGTATCTATAATATATTGTTAGTATTGCAGACTGGATGTTTCGCTTGTCTATGTATTAGCAGCTCTTACTGTAGTTCCACTAACATATAGATTCATGTTCATTTTACACCACCACACGGTTAATGACGACACCAGGGAGCAAATGTGACAAAATGTCAGATGCGAGAACCAAAACCACAGCTAGAGATGGCTCGATATAGTCTCGTATCATTTTATTCATCTAACACAGAGAGGCCTGTTCCCAACACATGGTGTTTAGTTGCAGATTTGTTACATTAACGACTTGGATGCATACTCGTATACTGTTTGAAACCGGCAGGGATATAATGCCAAAATACAATTCTAATGCTTTGTTTCTGATAAAAGCACTGGCACATGGCAAACATTTTTTTAATTGCACTTCTGTTGGTGTTTCTTCTAATGAAGGAGATGATGATTGCCCGACATTTGTACTTGACGAAACTTTAGTGCTGTTGATGAACTTTGGTTAATGCAAATATGAGCCAATGAGCAAGAACCTTGTGCTGTTTGTTTCCTTCTTTTACCTCATGTATTGTGGCTTTACTGCTAAATCACTTGATTAACATAATGTATGTTGTCATTGTATCTTTGAGGTTTCAGTCCAACCCCAGATAACCTGAGAAAATGTTTGCTTGAAGTGTAAATGTCTATAACTCCAGCATCTATATTGTATTATTCATGTTAGAAGTGCCAGGATCGTTTTAATCCAAGTTTCAAGGTTTAATCGCAACACTCTTCAAGGCAGTTTCATGGAATTGACAGTCTTTCGTCCTGTGGTAAGCCGTGGAAATATCTCAAACACTTGCTTCTGTTTTTAATTGTATGTAGAAACAGGAAGAGGAAGTATGTTGTAGTCTGTACTCTCTCCTCTATGACTGATAAGCTCTCTGTCGGCTGTCAGGAAGAGCTTGTTCGAGGGGAGGATGAAGGAGACAGATCGAGCTGCTCGCCGGGTATTTGATCAACTTGTGTGTCTTCTGTCATGATGTGTTTCCTTACGTTTATAGCCTGCTGTCTCCTGAACATGCAAATATTGAGGCGTCGAATCATTTAGTGAAGAGTTGGTAAAGTTTTTTTCAGTTCAGATGCGTTTCTGTTTTGAGAGATTCAAATGTGTTTATTGCACAAGACCTTTTTGCACTCTTGTGTTTTTTACTGGGTTTGCAGCATATGAAATGTTTAATTTTTGCGTGTATATAAGTATGGTTTCGTATTTGTGCACTTTTGACGTACAGTTGATGCAGCTTTTTTTGTATCTAAAAGTGCAGTTTATCAGTATTTTCATTGTGTAACAGTGCAACATTATATCCCAATAATTGATGAAATGAGTTAAATGAGTATTTTTAACCCTCTTTGTTAACCTGTTGTTTAATTTAGAGTTGAATCAGAGTCGCTCCTTTGATAATTGAATATATATCTCTTAATCTTTGACTTTATTTTTTTTTTCCAGTGCTCCAACTCAAACTTCAGCAGAGACGGACTCGAGAAGAACTGGTTTGCCAGGGGATCATGCCACGTAAGAACCACTCACACTCTCCTAGAAGTACTAGTTAATATTCACTTCTGTTAGTGGATCTTTCTGTATTACATCTCAAATGTTTTTGCACAAGTTTTGTCACACCTGGCACACACAAGATTCATTTTCATCCTTAAATGAATCTGGGTAAAATGTAGTTGCGTTGTGGTTAAACTTAGCAGATATAGCTAGTCTCTCTCATCCTGTCTAAGATGCAGGCTGATTTGGTTTGGTAAACATAAGATAGAGTTGAACTCACTTCCTTTGTGCTGTGGTTTCACAGAGCATGAAAGGTTGGCCCATTCATCTCAAAACTACAACTTTGCTGCTTAACTGTCGGGTCATCGTTATTCTAATGGTGCTTACGCACTCGATTTTGTCAGTTTTCCATCTTGTGTTGACTGGAAATGTATGATTTGATTTTAAAATCAAAAGATGATTTAATTTGGTGTAAAACGAGTACCTAGAGGTCTCACCCACACATGGGTGTATGTTTGAACAAGCTTTTTTTTTTAGGTCAAAGCTTCAAAAGTAACTCAACAAATCTCTCACTCTTTTCCTTTTGTACTTGTTCTACTTCACCGAGTCTCATATAGAAGAATGGCCATATTATATGCAATTACTTGTTACATCTCATAGCTAAGTTGGTCATTGCTAAGATGTTGTGCAAGCAGGTTTTTAGACATTTGGAGTTTGTGTCTGCTAATGTTATTTGGGACTTTTGTCATTTTGAAGCCGTTTTTGTCTCATGATGGTTCTGTTTTTTAGCTGTTGTCAAGTTTAGCCAGGTGAGAAGTTTGAGTCACGCCATTCTATGTCAGTGGTGAGTCTGAGACAGTCATGTTAAGGGTCTTGTTCACACATACAGTAACTGAGACTTTAACACAAAACTTGCCTCACACACAGGATGCACAGTTTAAAAATGCAACTCTTTTAGACGCATAAGCTGGGGACGAACTAAAACGCCTGTAAGACCAATTATAAATGTAATTTGATATATATGACTGGACTGATCATGCCCAAACGTGCTAAGTCAGAGAGTTGCATTCAGTCTGTGTTTAAAACCTATGGCCGTCGTTGCAAACAGTCTGTTGTGTGTTCAGTTCAGTCTTAGAATGTTTCAGCTAGTCGTCAAGTGTTTCGGCATTAAAAGATCTGAATACTTAAAGTAATTAATTTATCAGCCTTCAAGAATATTATAAAAACTTTTGCATTGGCTATGGGTGATTCTGATGTGTTCCTATAATAGTTGTACACAGGGCCAAAAATGAGTGGATTTCAGCAGTGATGTTTAAGGCAGTCACTCCCATTAGCCTCTTGGACGCGTTCAATTTTATATAATATACATTTTCAACTGTAGTCTATTTATAAAGCACCTAAAATGATACTAAGTGTAATCTAGTGTTGTCAAAATATAGATTTTTCGGTATATTGATACTAAAATATCTGAAACTATTCTGCAGGATACACAACACAATTCCAGCTCCGCGTTCTCGCTCTCTAATCTCTCCGACAGCGAGTGATACAAACCCGCATCCCTTTATTAACTCGTTTCATTTGCTCCGGATGAATATTGTTGGTTACAGGGCTTTACTCTTGCCGTGGGATTGCATGTATTCAGCATAATACCCCATGTTATCTATTAATGTTAAAATTGTGAATTGTTGTGAATTGAACAGTGAAAATGCTGAGTAGATTCATAGTAACTTTAGAAAACCACTTGCCACAGTGGCTGGTGAGCAGTAAAGTTAATGTCAGGACAAGCCCTGGTTGTGTATTAGATATAAACTTATGAGAATATCGATCTTGTTTTATAATACAAATGATTGGACTGATGTGATGCTTGAAGCTATAGAAACCATTGAAACCATTGCCTTGCTCTGGCCCTTTATCTGAATCTGAATGTGAGTTTGCATTTTAAATATTTATTTAAAGGTCTTAAATTTCATTTTTTCAAATGTGTAAATAACCTGTAACCATGTCACGTTGTCTCCAGAGATCTGGTCTAGCTAATCAGAGATCTCATTTCACAGACTGATTGATATGTATTCTGCATTTTTAAGATTTTAATTTACAGTAGGAAATATGATCGTTTAGTATTTTAGTTTGCTATTTGAATTGGTTAAAAAAATGTCAGTTTATGTTTGTTTTGTATTAAACATTGGTTGTGTGAGTGGCTCTTTAAGAAGCCGCGTCGAAAAGTGGAACCACCAAATGCTTGCTTAATATCACTTCTTAGAATCATCTTAAAAAGAAAATTAAAAGCAGAAACAGAGGGTTCAAATGAGGTGGTGCTTCCCTTTAGTAGTTTTATGTAATACTTCAAACTGGTCCCATAATATCTCCCAGCATCTGTGATCCAGTTTGAACCCAGTGTCTGCTGATATCAGCATCTCGCTTGGCAGTGGCACACTGACTAGACTGTCAACACTGTTCAACTAAAGTTTGGATTTTTTCCTTTTAGAAAGTTATACTTAGATATTAGATTTCCAGATGAAATCATGGAAATCTAATGTTGTCTACATGTAACGATCCCTGAGCAAATTAGAGCCATTTATTACAACATTATTACAGTGTTTTTAATTTACTGACAATGTAGATATGTCCAAAAAAGTTCAGAATGAATTGTTACATAATAATAGAACACTGGAGCAAAGTGTGTGTGTGTGTATATATATATATATATATATATATGAAGAGTTCAGATGCAAAAGCCTCTAAGTGCCATTTGAAATTTTCTTCTAGAATGATCATTTTTATCAAGCTTGTATATTTAAGTTTAGTGATTTCACTTAAATGGCAATGATAATTACCTATTAATTGTTATTTAAGGGAAATTACTGAACTTAAATATACAAGTTTGATAAAAATCATCATTAAAGAAGAAAATTTCAAATGGCATTTAGAGGCTTTTGCATCTGAACTCTTCATATATATATATAAACCTGAAAATGAACAACAAACACATAGTGCAGCAAATAGTGTAAACAATTGTGAAAAATGTCTTATGCAACAAAACTACAAACTATATAAGAAGTTTTAACATATACAAAAATGAACTCTTGGCTGTGCCAGTGATCTCCGTCGGATACAATTCCACTGTGACATTGTGTAGCGACTCGTTTGAAAATATAAATTTTAGTGCCTCATCCGATTTGTAAAGCAGTTATACTTGTTTTTGATTTATGTTATGCTTTGTTAGAGAGTGCTTTCATGCAAATCTGTTATTTTGTGTTTGTTTCCATGGACGCAGATATGCATGCACACACACTCATGCAACTACTTTCAATATGCTTCAGTTTAAATTTCCAAAGAAAGATGCTAATTGGTGGTGCAAAAGACTGAAATCTATGTTTATTGGTTGAGTAGATGATACTTTCAACCAATCTGGGGACAGGGGTGGGACTAAAAGTCATTGCTAAGAAAATTAATTTCCGCTCCTCCGTGAGAGATACGAGACCGGTAACTTGTCACCGCTGTCACTCATCGGTACTCACGCCGCCTCGCGTCGTTCTCCACATGGCGCTCACTCGTCCCGCTCACCACAGTAAACATGATGAATGACGACTGTAGAACGCAAAAGCCGAATCCCGCGCATTTTGGGCGTTCTCGAAACACATTTTCGGCCAGACTCACTCATCACGGAGACTCACTAACAGTCTTCACTGTTGTTTACCTGCTGCGCGGTTACCGGTAGGGCAGCAAAGCAAGTGCATTCTGGGAGTTGTTGTCTTTCATCCACATAAGGCAAAAATACATTTTCTGTCTTCTCAGTCAAGAAAGCTCCAAATTCTACATAAATTACCACTTTTTAAATGCACATTCATCTTTCCAGAAGTGGAGTGACCCTTTAAATGAACGACTACAAGTCGACTAGAGAAATCTTGAGTGTGTAAGATTAAGATGTTTTGTGTGCTTTTACTCGTAATGAGTGCATGACTAGCCATGCTCTTCATTGGGTGGGTTACACACAAACACATGCACACATAGTCGAATCAGTGAGCAGGTGATAAGCAGTGTATTTAAATACATGCCATGTTTCCCATTATATCTGTTAGTAAAAGGTCAGACGCCTGCTATACTCATCAAAGCCATTTGCTTTCCAAATACTTTTGATTATACGAAGCAAACCACATACTCTGTAGAGAGAATATAGCAAGCTGTTTGGAAAGAAATGGTCTTTCCAAAATAGAAATAAACACTAATGACAGCAGATGGCAACTTAAAAGGGGATCTTTACAGCTCTCACCCAATAACTGTCTGGATCTAAATATGGATCCCAAGGGGAAGGAAAAGCCACCAGCAAATCTGCAAATGTGTATCTGCTCTTTTAAAGTATTCCTAGGCCGTTCTTTCACTGTCATCTCCCTTTCACTTCCTGTGTATGTCTGCACTTCCTGTCAACTTGAATGCCCTATTTCACTCTTATCTGCCTTGTCTGATCACCCTTGACTGCGTCAATATGCTTCCCCCATTAAAACACATTGCAACCTTAGAAATAAGGACAATTTGACCTGATGCATCACAATCATCAGCCCTGAATTGAATGCTTATCTGTTTTATTTCCAGTTTGTCCTTCTAATTTAGATTTGTTTTTAATCATCTGTTTTCAGTCTAACTTACTTTTAGCTTTACCTAGTTTAAGTTTAGTTTTGGATTTAGTTTTAGGGTAACACTTTTTAGGGTAATAACTTTGCAAGTACATGCCAACTTATTCTACTAACCCTGAACATCAACCTTAGTCTACTAATACTCTGAGAGTTAATTAGCATGTGGTTGCATAGTAACTTACAGTTAGTAGAAATGAACACACAAATCTAAATAAAGTGTAACCACTTCTGGTTGTTTATGTATTTATGTAATGCCAAAGAGTACTAAATGATGTCATTACAATTGTCAGGGCTGTCTATAGAAGTCACATGTTATAAAATAGTTTGAAATATGACACTATATTATACTCATGTCGACTATTCTGCATCAAAAACTAAAACTGAAATCAAATTGTGGCCAATTTTATATATTGTATTATTTTAAAAATGTGTTTTTCAGAATAAGTTAATACAAAAAATGTTTGGATATATTTTAAGTTTGCGTTACCTTAATGATGCTAATCACACTGTGTTTGTTGGTGATTGATTTAGTCAGTAGACGTGTTACTGTTGAGAATCATTTAAATCTGTGTTATTAGCACAGTGAATCGCATATCCAGGATGCAGTTCAGAAAGGAAACCTGAAGATTTGAGCCTGAGTTATGATATGGATGTGGTTACAGGGACTTTCTGATTACATAACCTAAAACAACACAAAATGTCTAATGGCACTGCATAAAGCCTCTACAGACATCTGGGAATGCAGTTATGAGAGGTTTTACAACACAAACCAATTGTGTATGTGCCCAAATTTTCACCTTTTCTGCCTTAGTAGTTTCTTACCAGACGATAAACGACAAACATCGCCATGTTTTTGACTGTGGCGGACCATTGTGAATGTCAGCTTTAGTAATTGGTCTGTTCCAAGATTTTGATGTCAAATACAGCAACTGTATTTGACCCCAATTAAACAATGATTCTCTAATATCAAGATAAGACATGGTGTTTAATAGGGTTTTAGAGCTGAAAATGACGATGAGCGTCTCACATGAAGTGGTTTTTCGCACTAACCTCATAATTTCTCTCTCATGCATTATTCTCCCTTCAGGCAGATAACTCCATTCTGTCTTTTTGCTGGTCAGGGTTAAAGGGCATTGTGTGTGTATGTGTGTATGTGTGTGTGTGTGGAGCTGAATGAACCACTTTGACCCCATAGGTCATAATCTCTCAACAAAGACTACAGAACTCATCTTTTTTTTTTTTGCTTCTTTTCAGCCCACTCTTTTTTTTCTCTCTTTCCACATGCTGTCATAGAATAATAACAAATCTATAATATAAGAGATAAAAGTCTGTGGATTCTCATTCATTGTAGGCAGAGTGCAATGTATAATGGACATTAAAATGAAAGATTGAAGTGGTCTTAAAAAGTACTTAAATAATTTTACATGTTTTTTTTATATAATTACTGTGTAACATTTTGAAGTATGCAGTATGCAATAGAAAATTGTTAAAAAAAAAATCATTCTCAGTTGTTTCAGACTGAAAATGTTATTTTTAAATCTGTTTCACAATTTTATATATATATATATGTACATGTGTATATACTGTACATACATACATGTACAGGACAACACCTCATGGCCTGTGCATGAATTACGAACCACCAAATGATTGATTAATAAAAAAAGCTATTCTGGTGTAGATTTGTTGGTGTGATTGTGATCATTGTCCTGTTGCGTGACACAGTTTGGTCCAAGCTTTAGCTGTCGGACAGATGGCCTCGCATTTGACTCTAGAATAATTTGGTTTACAGAAGAGGTCATGGTCTACTCAAAGGTCCTGAGGCTGCAAAACCAGCCTAAATATGAGTTGTTTGTGTTGGTATTCTGTGTTTGGTTTTCTACAAACGTGGCGTATTGCATTAAATGGCCAAACATCTCCACTTTGGTTTCGTCTGTCCAGAGGACATTGTTCCAGAAGTCTTGCTTGTTCAGATGCAACTTTGCAAATCCTAATCCGTGCTGCCTTCCAATGTTCTTTTTAGAGAAAGAAGCTTTCTCTGGGCAACCCTTCCAAACATGCCATACTTGTTCAGTCTTTTTCTAATTGTACTGTCACAAACTTTAACATTTAACATGTTAACTGAGGCCTGTAGAGTCTGAGATGTAGCTCTTGGGTTTTTTTGTGATTTCTCTGAGCATTGCACAGTCTGACCTTGGGGTGAATTTGCTGGGACGTCCAATCCTAGGAAGAATCGGCAACCGTCTTGAATGTTGTCCACTTAATAATAACAATAATCTTCCTCACTGTAGAACAATGGTTTTTAGATTGTTTGGAAATGGCTGTATAACTCTTCCCAGCAAGATCATTGCTGATGTCTTTCCTCTTTGACGTTGTGTTTTAACACACAGCTGAACACTCCAGACCAGCAAACTGCCAAAACTTCTGCTTTTATAGAGTTGATCACACTTTCTGATATCAATTTATCAAAGCCATTTGATTAGCAGCGCCTGACAGCTACTTACCCTCCTAATTCCTATGGAAGCAGTAGTTTGTCACACATGGCTTCTCCATTTTGGCCTAGTTTTTGTTAAATAATTAACAAGTACTTAGACTGTGAATCTGCGGGGTTAAACTGTCTCTCAGATGTGCCTGTTGCTGCGATATTATTTTTAGATTTTGCATGCACAAATGCGTATATGCGCCGGAAGTAAAGAGATGCAGTGTAAAATGCTGTTCCTGTTTCAAAGTCTTTATATTATATTTTTATCTGTATAAAAATAACATGTTCACCTAATCCAAACTAAAAAGCTATGAAAGGTTTTTGCAAGTTAACACACTGAAGCAAAACCGGTGCCTGCGATCTGCAGATCACACGTTTGCTATTTATGATTTTTTTCTAATTTACCGAAAAATGTTTTCCATTCTCACAGCTCTTTTTTTAAACAGAGGAACGTTATACATTTATATGTCAACTTAGGCTTTAATAGTCTTTTCACTTTGTATCTTTTTGCCTTCCAGCACTGAAAAGTTCTGCGTCCTTTCATGAGCAGAGACGAAGTTTAGAACGAGCTAGGGTAAGTCCTACAACAAAGATTTGAGTTATTTTCACTCTCACTTTATTCCTCATCATACTTTCCTCCTGAATCTCAGACTGAGGACTACCTGAAGAGAAAGATCCGCAGTCGTCCAGAGAGGTCAGAGCTGGTCAGGATGCACATTCTTGAAGGTGAGTATTTTAATAACACAGTTCCAACACAGACACACACCTCACAGAGAGAGCAGGGGTTAAGACGTACAGTATACAGTGGCTTTCAGAAGGTTTAAAACAAAATAACAGGGTTATATACAGCATGTTTAACTGTATGTATTTCCTGTATATAGAGACGTCAGCGGAGCCATCTCTTCAGGCCAAGCAGCTTCTGCTGAAGCGAGCTCGTCTAGCTGACGACCTGAACGATAAAATCTCCCAGCGGCCTGGTCCAATGGAGCTCATTCACAAAAACATCCTTCCAGTTCACAGCAGCCTCAAACAAGTCATCATAGGTACTAAATTAAAGCCAGAAAAACAATAATGATCACACAGCGGAGTAAAAGCTTTATTTAGTTATAGGTCAATATACAAGCCGAAAACAATTGACCATTTAACATGAGTGGTAGTTTACCCTTGTATTAGTTCTGTTTAATTTGAATTCATTTGCCTTAACTTACTTTATACTATTATGCATGTATGTCAAAAAATGTTCATCATTTTATTGAATTTCTATAATATATTTAGGACTACAAATAACAATTAGGTTGATAATCTGTTGTTAAATAAATATTAAATATATAATAATAATATACTATTACACATATAACAACGAATCAACAAAACTGACAATAAAATAATAATTAACCTATTTCTTAGACAGTTACAATAGGCTTTTGTTTTTCTTTAATATTATATATTAATTTCTTTAACTTATTTATAATCAATATTATTTCTAGTTATTTCAACTGGCAAAAAATGCATTTTGAGAGCAGTTTATATAGTAATCGCTCAAAGTATTTTATATATATTATTAAAGAAAAACAAAAGCACAAACCTACTGTAACTGTCTAAAAAATTGGTTAATTATTTGTATTATTAGTTTGTTCTGTTGATTAGTTTTTGTAATTAAAATCCTTTATTTATTAAATTCAGGAAATTAATTGAATCTTAATTAAAAAAAAAAAAAACTGCAAGCCAATAAAATAAAATAACCACACTTTTATTGTAGGCTAACACACCAAAATTGGACAGAAATATTTTAAAATAATATTAAGACTTATTTATAACCTATATTTTGTAAATATATTGCATTATATCAGTCAAAAAATAGGCATTAAAAAAAAAAAACAAATCGACCCAGCACCAGTTTTGAGTAAAAATCCTCTAAGAAACTCTAAGATAGCGGTTACAACTTTATTGAACTTTCGCCCTCTCTTTCATACCCAGCGTACTTAATCCATCTAAATCCTTGTCTGTCTCTTTATTCACTGTTTTTTGTGAGTGACGAAGCAAAGCTCTATTTTAACGAGTTGGATAATTTCCCCTTCAACACTTATATTCACATTTATATTCCTCTCACTCAACATTTCTTGTGGATCATTTGCTTTTTTCCTCAATCTACAGCATATCCATTCACAGACACTTCAGTTCTCATTCCAGCGCCGCTGTTAGGTGGTATATGCGAATTCATCTTCATATTTATATTCCGCCACATTCCTGCAGCGGTGCAGAGGGCGATAATTTGATGCAGAGTTATGGTAATGAGATCGGTGTGCGTCAAACACCAAGTTAAATTAATTAGAGGGGAATTTACATTCATGTTCATACAGTATATGCCACTCTCAGTCGATTAACCATGAAGTTTATGCAGCGTCACACAATGCAGCACAGAGAAGGAATGCTAAAAAGATGTTTGCACAGAACCACCTAAACTGTTTTAATCCCTAAATAACCTAATTAGAAAGTTAATGGTTATCGCCATAGAAATATAATGCAGCATATTATTCACTGTAGTAGGACAATATTAATGCAGTGTAAGTGAAACAGGGAAATTGTGCTGTTCAGTGGTTTACTTCGTACTTTTTCTTATTTAAGATCACTGAGCATTTCTATTTCTAAAACAATTTATTTATTAATTTATTTATGTAATGGCAATATGGAAAATCCCATGTTTTAGCTATAGGCATGGATCGTATTACTTTACTTATTTCAAAATAAAATTTTATGCAATTGTGAAAATAAACACTCTTTAAAATGCAAAAATAAAAGAGTAAAAACATTTTTTTGTGCCTGTCATCAACCTCTTGGATCATCTTAGCACCCACCACTGATGTTGCCTTTAGAAAATGTTCACATCTTGCATGTCTACCCTAACCGTCCTTCTTTCGCTCTCTCGTCTTCAGAGACGGAGTTTCCAAAAGTAGAAGCGGAGAACTCTTCGTTTGATGAGGAGAGCAGTGACGCTTTCTCACCAGAACAGATACTCTGTCAGGACTCTCCCCTTGTTCACACCCAATTACCTTCTCCGCCTGAGATACCAGCAAATGAAACACCAAAACAGGTACCATAAAATAATTTGCTCATATACTGTAACATTATACCTCAGAGTAATGGAAGTATACTTTGGGCTATAGCGGCGTCGACATGAAGCATTTTAGCTCATTTAAGACTCTGCTTATGAGTATATTTGCACAAAACAGACATTTTTTGACAATTTTGTGTGTTTTTTTTGTATGTTCAAGCATAATAAGGTGCAAAATGAGAGCTCAAACCAGTGCAGGGTACTCTGTTTGAGAGCTTCACAGACAGCACACCAGTACTGAATTTACACGCTTAAATGGTTTAAAACTAATTGAATGAATTATGATCATAGGATAGGCCTACTACAGTACATGCGAACAATCCTTGGCCAGCTGCTCTCTCTCACTTCACGAAGCTGGTAATCCAAAAAGCGGGATCATGCACTGTAACGATAGTCGAAGCATGTCAAGGAAAAAAAATGGATGCTGCATTAATTGTGTTAAATATTTTTAATGCGTTAGTAAGAAAGGAAATATTAATTGGAGAACTTTACATGTAACTTTACATGTTTTAAAAACTATACAAATTCAATATAAATACGAGATATTTATATTTAAGAGCAAATAGCTGAATAAAATAGGTACTAAAATAAAGCTAAATAGAAATATCTTAAAATAACAAATGATAAAAGCACATAACATTTTGAAACAAACTAAAATTTAAATGAAATCTGAAAATTTTCAAATAAAGGTTCATTCATATTCATAAATGGTAATATATGTAAGGATTAATTGTCAACTCGAATCAATAATTTAATGGCCCGGAGTCAATTAATTCCGCTTATACTACTTTTACCACACCTCAAGACATTGCTCAGATCATGTATTTCAAGACATTTGTCAGGTTTTTGTCCTTAAAACTCTATTGAGTGTAAAACTAACTTCTTGCACATCTCATCCCATGCCTCCATTGCTAATTGACGTAATTTTAGAGCTATGGAGGCTTGAGCCACTGATAGCAGACTAACTTAATGGGGTTATTAGAGAGAGAGAGAGAGAGAGAGAGAGAGAGAGAGAGAGACACCAAGATATTAAGCGTATGTGATTTGCCTGAGTTTGTCTCTCAACAGTGTTCATCTCTATTGTAAGTAGTGTATCTGGTCCAAGAACAACGCCATTACCTCGCTAGTGTGAAATGTCCGTACACAATAAAACGTAATTTTGTTGCAAAAACATGTAAATAATTTGTCATTTTTATCCGATTGTTTACTATATCTATTTGCTTGGTCAGTGTCGTTGTTCTTTTGCTGTTGTCGGCTGTAAAAACCTATAACTAAAATAATCGAAATCATTTGGCGGTCAAGAAAGACCTACCTGGGACTACTTTAACTGTGCGTTTCCCTGAAAATAATTGCACACCTTAGAACATCAATCAGACTCTAGCATTCATCATAGCCCTATAATATAATATAATATAATATAATATAATACTAAAACAACAATGCAAACAGTATGTGATAAAGGGATTAGTGGGATGTAGTATGGCAAACGTATATACTTTCCCATCACCAATAGCATGTATACTTCAAGCGCATAGCATTGAGTGTCTCAAAACATAAAGGTAGTCTCAATTTGTTTTCCTTAAACCTGTGCAAATCTTGGCAGTTTCAGTAAATCCCCTCTGGCTTATAAATAATAATCTATCATCATCAGAATATCACTCACACACACTTGGAAGTATTTGTGTAGCTCCTCATGCTCAGTCAGCTCTCTAGAGCTCTGAATTATTTGCAACGCTCACCATCTTCCTTCAGCTCATTAAACATCCACTCAGACACTTTCGCACACACTTTAACTTACTAGCTTTTTCTAATCGCACTTGATCATCTGCATGCATTGATGTTTTGGATAAAGCACACTCTGAAAAAAGTCACAAAGTCGTGATGGAGTTGCTAAAGTTCATGTGCTCCTCCTGTTTCTCTTAGGTCCCGCCCCCTCCGCCTCCACCTCCATTGCCTAACGCAGCTGGCCCCGCCCCTCAGCAGAAACTAGCCAATGGAACAACAGGCCACAAGCAAACTCCTGCACTACAAAAGGTGACGGTTCCTCATATAACCCAGGACAGCTGTAATTACAATTTAAAGTATTGCACATGCATCCTATCATGCACAGTGCAATAATGCCACAATATAAATCCTTTTTCATGCTGGTCTTAGTTTTTGCCCAATATTTTTTGACATATATATATGTATATGTATCCAACACGTATCCAGTTATTATGAAAGACTGGAAACGTCTTTATCATCAAAATGTCATTGATCATTATTATCCCATTATTATCCCTTTGACCAGGGATGGGGGTTTGGATAACTAACATGTTAATATGCTTAATCATAATCTCTTTTTTGTCTTCTTTAGGGTGGTAAAGTGAGTGGTGAGCGCCCTGCTCAGCGCCCTAAGAAGGTGAGAGACAATAAACCCAAAGTAAGGAAGCTGAAATATCACCAGTATGTTCCTCCGGACCAGAAAACTGAGCGTGAGCCTCCGCCTCTGCTCGACTCCTCCTACGCCAAACTCCTCTATCAACAGCAGCTCTTCCTTCAGCTACAGATCATAAACCAACAGCAGCAAAACTACAACTACCACACCATCTTACCTGCTCCGCCCAAGTAAGATACGTCACATACACATATTTGTATGTTGATTATATATTGAACTATGCATGTTTTACAAAAAAAATAATAATAATTAAAAACAATATTGTAATAAAAAAGATTTAAAAAAAATTAAAGGATAAACAAAAATGAAATTATATATTAAATTATAAATATATATATATATATATATATATATATATATATGTGTATATATCTTACAAACTTTAAGATTTTTTTGGTAACATTTACAATAAGGTTCATTAGTTAAAATTAGTTAACTACATTAGTTAGCATGAACTATAAATGAACTGCACTTATACAGCATTTGTTAATCTTTGTTAATGTTAATTTCAACATTTACTAATATTTTATTAAAATCTTGTTAACATTAGTTAATGCACTTTGAACTAACATGAACAAACAATGAACAGCTTTATTTTTATCAACAACGATTAACAAATACAGTAACACGTTTATTGCTTATGGTTAGTTCATTTTAGTTATTACATTAACTAATGTTAACTAATGAACCTTATTGTAAAGTGTTACCAGGCTGCCTTTATTTGCTTAAAAAAAGTAAAAACAGTAATATTGTGGAATATTATATTATAAATTTAAAATTCAATTTCATAATATCTAATGTATTGTTTTATTCCTTTTGATGATAAAGCATTTTCAGCAGTCATTACTCATGTGTTCTGTCACATGATCTTTCAGAAATCATTCTAATATTATATTTTTCTCAAGCTGCTTTGATGAACAGCAAGCACTGCGCTGATTTGAAAATAGAAAATAGGCACTTTTTCACATTTGATCAATTTAATGCTTCGTTGCTGTTTAAAGTATGAACATCTTCAAAAAAAAATTATAAAAATGCACTGACCCAAACTTTTGAACATAAGTGTATATATTACTATTATCATGTTTTTACACTTTATTTAGGCCTCCTGCTGATCAGCAGCTTGCCTCAGCCAATGGCCCGTCATCATCCAGGAATGACACGCAACCTCAATCAACATCCACTAATCTGACAGGTCAAAATCAGCAGAACACTGCAAATGGAGGCGGGATTAAAATTGGGCCTCTGCCTCCTAACCTGGATGAGCTAAAGGTTGAATCACATGCTACACTTATCATTCTTAATTACACTACTTATTACTGACTGGCTATTCAAATTGCATTAAATCAAATGACCTTTTGTCACATCCTGCCGTTCTCTTCATTTCCTGCAGGTGGCAGAGCTGAAGCAGGAGTTAAAACTGCGGGGCTTAACTGTCTCAGGCACTAAAAATGACCTTATTGAACGGCTGAAGAATTTTCAGGAGCAGCACGGTGGCACCAGTGCACCAACATCTTCTAAAACCAGCTCACACTCAACAGCTGCCCCTGTAGCGGGAGGAGACTCTTCCCTCTTCCAGTTAAGAGAAAGGAGCATGGTGGTTGCTTCCTTCCCATTCGTTGCCACTGCTGAAATGGGTGGAGCTCAGGTGACAGCACCACAGATAATGCAGTTTGGCAGCACTAGCTCCTCCCCTCCGGTTTCCCCTGCCCACTCAGAGCGCTCATCGACTGGACTGAGCCCAGATGAAACAAGCTGTAATGGGGATGCTTTTGGGGAAATGGTAAATGCTTTCTTACCACTAGCATTTTCAGACAAACGAAAATGGGTAACTTCTGCATTAGCGATAGTAAATGTTACTAAGTGACATTTACAGAAAACCTTACTCTGGAAGGGAAGCGTCTAGTGTCAAAACGGCATGACGCTTCCGAATGTTCACTCACCACAAACCAATCAGATGTGAGCTTGAGGCTAGACTTCAGCAACAGTAAAATGAAAATAATGAAAATGAAAATTTATTTGTAATGAAAATATGTTTGTTATTTAATTGATGGTAATATAACTAATATTTTTGTTAATAATAATTTAGATTGTTTCAGAATAATAATTCAGCTAGAGTTAAACAATGGTAAAATGAAAATAAAGTCCCACTTTTAATTCAAATCTATTGGTTATGTACAGTAAATTATTATAATATTATAATCAATTTTATAAATAGTAATTTAAATAATTTATTTTATTTAATCAAATAATTTAGATTAAACAGTGAAGTAAAAGTTAAAGCCTACTTTATTTTTAATGAAATTTATCTGATGTAATAATTTATAGCATCATAATTCATTGAATTAATAATAATTTCAAATTAATAATAATAAAATAATTTAGTAATTATTCATCTATATATTAATATATCTGTGGATTATATGATTATAAAATCCATTGCTATGAATTGTATTTGTTAATATTTCTAATTATTCATTCATTTATTTGGTTAAAAAATAAGTTATTACACATTCTACATAAGAATGTGTAATATAGTGTATGTATGTATATATATATAAAACTAAATTAGTGTGTAAAATAGCTGTTTGTAAAGTTTAAATGTCAGAAAAAAATTAAAGATCAAAGTGCATGGCAAATAGTTATTTTCATCAAAAGGATGAGGTCTGACCAATCAGAGCAGAGTGGACCAGTTACAACAGACTGGGCCATCCGACCAATCAGAGCAGAGCAGAGTAGATCAATCACAACAGACTTTGTAACAAATCTGACCAATCAGAGCAGAGTAGATTAATCACAACAGATTGGGCCATCTGACCAATCAGAGCAGAGTAGATCAATCACAACAGACTGGGCAACTGATCTGACCAATCAGAGGATAGTAGGATCGCTGAAATGAGAGGTTTAGAGAGACTAAATTTTCAAACAAACCTCTTTGAGAAATTAGGTATACAATGTATATTGTGATAAAATATATGATAAATAAAATGTATAGCAATCAATTATTTATGTATGTCCCGTTTAGGTGACCTCTCCTCTTACCCAGCTGTCCTTGCAGCCTCCTTCCCCTCTCCCCTCAGCGATTTCCATTAAAGAGGAACCCGGAAGCCGGACGTCTCCTTCCTCCTGCTGCCTGCCGTCCCAGTCTGCTGCGCCCCCTGTAGACAAGGACCAGATGCTGCAGGAGAAAGACCGGCGCATTCAGGAACTCACCCGCATGCTTCTGCAGAAGCAGCAGCTGGTCGAATCGTTGCGCTCGCAGCTGGAGGGCAAACAGGTCGGCGTGTCGGTCCAACTCGGGAAGGAACTTTCTGGTGTCACTATGGAGGCGGTCAGAGCGACCATAAAGCAAGAAGTCATAGAGGTGGTGGAGGAGAGTGAGATGGTAACAGAGCCACAGGCGGAGCAGCAAACGACGCTGGAGCAGGACCGGCAGCAGCAGCAGCTCATAATGCAACAGAATCAGCGTAACCTGCAGCAACAAGCACATCAGAGGAAGAGGAAGACACAAAAACAACAGCACAACCAACAAAAACAAGTCAGTACGGGGTTTCTCTGACATTTTCCGACTGCATTGCACCCCCCCTGGGGATGCGTTTGTGGCACAGCAGTAGTTTGATGCTTAACTTTTATTGTAATGGAAAATCGTGGAGCATCTCATGTTTTTAACTATCCTTCTGTCTTTTCCATTTTTCCAGCAGTTGCCTCAAGCACTTACCAACCAGAAGTCAAGTCCTGTTTCTTCATTCCCAGTGGACGGACTTAACCCAAACTCCACCCCCGCGATAGTGACCGACAGCAATGGCAACCAGTTCCTGCTAACACTGTCAAATCAAAACACAGGCGCACCAGCCAGAGGTCGCCGCCCCCAGGGCAAAGTAACCAACCAGATCAAACTACAGGTAATACTCATGGATTTGAACCTCAATGCATAAAGTTGTCAAAGTCTATGCATTTATTATGTAATCATTGATGTTTATGTCATTTTTAGAGACTACAGTCTACATCCACCAAGTTTCCCAACCAAACAGTGGCTGAATTGCCTAACAATAATACTCAATGGGAACAGCCCATACAAACAGTCATTTTGAAACAGCCAATCAAAAAGGTTTGTTCAAAACCACTTTTTTATTCATTGTACTATTTGGAATGAAGTACTACTGTATACTGCACACTATACATTACATATTGTTGTTGTTTAAGTAGTATGTGAAACAATAGTTTTTGAATACAAAATACATACAAAATCACATGATTTTGTATAAAATGTTTAACTTTTGTCAGTCTGATCAATGAAATGAAAAAAAGATCGATCTGAAGATTTGTCCGATGATATTACTTCTAGTTCATTTGACCTATGGCTAAGCCACGCCCTAAAACGCGATGAGCCAATCACAGTGCGCAGCTAACCCAATACACTTGGACATTCTCTGCTTCCACGTCCATTGAAATGCATTGCAGTTAGTCAGTTTTCATTTGTTTTTTCTTGTCATGTTAAGTTTAAAATGGTCAAACGGTGTGCATGGGGTACATGCAACTCCGACACTATAGGTTCCCGAGAGGCTGTGTGTTTTTTACCCTTTCCCAAGCCACATCTCAACCGATAAATTAAATAAGGATGTCTACATCGGTTCTAAGTTAAGTCAACAACGTATTTGAACATTATCTTTATCTCTAACGTTATGTTAGGCTAACGTTAGCCTAACATTAGAAAACGTTAACTTTTAGCTGCGTTGTACATCATGTCACTTAGCTTCATTAACATATCTGTAAATAACCGAGATAACAAATGTTAACAATGTTGTGCTGAATGATTCATGTAAATACTGTAGCACCAAACGGTGATGGCAACGATACACGGTTTATCACGTTTACACTGTGACCTGTACATTTTTGCCTGGAGCTGAAGCTTTTCATCGACCTTCTCAACAATAAAATGATTAATATAACCCTCCAATGCATATTTAAGCCCCTTTAGGTGACGTCGAGATGATATCTTTCTATCTCCAAAAATCACCAATTGTCTCCTACCGTGACACCTGCCATAGCGCCTGTCCCCGAATGTTGACTGTTTGTCCGAGTGAGTTGAGGGGGTGTGGCTTAGCAATATGTCAATTACCATATGCCAGGTCAAGTCACATTACGACTTTGCGCATTGCATTGTGGGATACAGAATAATGTGCATTGTGCTCTGATTATATACTGCATATATATATACAAATGTTAATAGAGGAATTATATGCATATAGAAAACATGCATACACACAGTATACTTGTTACATACTCCTAAAATCATACTGCATGAGTAGTGTGCTAGTATGCTATTCTGAATATAGCCTTCCTTCTTTAAGCTGTCAGTGTAAGTGAGAGCCAATGATAGCTAATAGGGAAGGACTTTTTCTGTCATATAAATGAATGATATGTATAAAGCAGCATCACTTATTCTTGACAAGTCATTAAACACAATTATGAGGCTTTTAAACTCGCTTATTAAAATGTTAATGACTAATCACTGTCACTGGTGTTCAAATGAGGGCTGCAGGCATGGGCTATTTAGTCCATTAACACTGGGACTTATTGAGATGCATGTTTTTACTTTGACAGGCACTAAAGCCAGACTTAAATGTGACGACCAATTACAAAACATCAAGCTTTACGTCCATATCTGCACCATACAAGCTCCAACCGTTCTTCTCTCCAGTGGAGTCCATGAACGACATTGAGCCCGTCCCTTCATCTCCCAACAACAACAACAACAACAATGTAAGTGTTTTGTTTGGGTATGTACTAACAATCTGTTCCAAAACCTTGTTTGATGCCCATCCATAGATACCTTTTACATTATGGTGCCTTCTAATATCCACATTCAAATGTAGTATCGCATGTATGAAAAAGTATGTGAACCCTTTGGGTTTCAATGGATTTATATATTAAATCAGATCTCCGTTTTAGTCACAATAATAGACAAAGCACTACTGTTCAAAAGTTTGTGATTCCCTAGTCTAACGTCTTCAAAAGAGGGTAACTGGAGTCCTGAATCTGCTATACTTGAGTCCAATCCAAAAAGAAGAAAAAAGGTTTTTGAGTTTGCTCATAACAAGAAGCATTGCCTCATGTAAAGCATGCCTTGAGCGAAAGAGATCTCAGAACACCTAAGATTAAGAATGGTTGACTGTGTAAAGCTAGAAAGAGTTTCAAAAAAGGGTTTTTGGAGTAGAGCTTATGTTTGTGTCTATACTCTATGTAAAGACTGTCTTGGGGCCAGCAAGACTCTTCTACAAGTAAATAAAAAAACCTGTTTCATACGAGGCAGGAATTCTAATAGGAACTTCAGTCGAAATTCAGTCTAGACTGCTATAAGGCACAGATTTTGATAGTGGAGTACAGATTTATAAGTCTGTGATATAAATAGAGCTCCGCTTGTTTGTGGCAACATCTTTAAACTTTTATTGCAACATGCATGGTAACTATTTTGGTAGTTTGGCATGGCATCATTTTCCTCTCCAACTCTACTTAATCCTACTCTAACCACATTAAGTGTCACTTTGTATTACCAAACTCTCTTTGTACCTCTATCTCTTCCCACCACAGTCATTTCATCACCCTCATGTCTTTCCGAACATGTTTGCTTTAATGTATTTTATGTAGAGCACAAAAGGACAACTTTAATGCAATTTTTTTTCATTTTTAATGGTGAACATATCTGTCTATCTACAAAACAAATAAGCACCACAAATGTGATTCAAGCGACTTCTAAAGTCGACTATTACAAGTAAAGCTATCTCATATTCCAAGAAGACTACTCTTATGGTGCAAATGTCATGTTTTGATGTTTTTGTCCTGTAAACTTGCTTATGGAGATTAACTTTGAAAAATTGAGTTAGTGTTCCATGGATAAATGTCCTGGAATAACATGTGGGTGAGTTAATAATGACGGAACGAATCCTGTAATATGCATCCGTGTCTGTCTGTCAGGAGACGATGTGTTTGGACCAGCATGCTTTGCTCTCTCCCTCCACCTTGTGTTCACCCATAGCTCTTTGCCATCAGGTACTGTCTTGTACTTCATCTCTCTTCCATCTTCTGTCAAATTTCTGTTGTTCCTCTGTGAGTTTGTTTCTTTTCATATACATTTTTCTGACCGTTAAATCCATGATTTGTCATCACTTGGTGCTGATTTGGAACAGTTTTCATTTGTTTACTGAATGAGTTAATGGATTTCTGGGAGCAAATCCCAATTCTGATTACTGAACGAAATCCCGTTGGCTCTCCGTGTTGGCATATTTAATGGTGCTGGTGTTCTTGCAGGAGAATGGCTCCCATCAGCAGGTTGACGACCTGTTTGACATCCTAATTCAGCGTGGAGGTGACTTTTGATGATTTTCATTTAATATTTACTGTCATCCAAAGTAATTTAGATGACAAAAGTGTATAGTTGGTCACACTCATGCTTTGTTTCCTGCATCCTACAGAAATCTCTGAGAATTTCAAAGCCGCCCCTGATCCTGTTCTCGAAAGGCTTCGGCCAAACACGCCCCTTTCAAACACGAGCTCCTTCCCTCTCTGTCTTTCCCCTCCCTCTGATCTGCCCGTCAAAACTTTGATTTTAGAATCTCAGCCTTCTTCCATTAAGGCTCACGGCATTTGTGGCACGGGAGGTGGGCGTCTTGAAGATTTCCTGGAAAGCACTACTGGCAAACCTTTGCTGGGATTGGAGCCCGGAGGACCGACAACGCTAATCGTAGACCTCCACAACCAAATGCTCAGCACACCGAGTATCCTAGACCACCCACGTTCCCCAATGGATACGTGCGACATGAGCTTTTCCAATCACTCGGCTTCAGATTTGGTAGACTCCACCCCCGATCCTATGGATTGGATGGAGCTTGGAATGGACGGGGGTGAAGGGGAGGAGTCAGGGATGGTACATAATGGACAAGACTCCTCTAGCTTATTTTCTGCAGACTTTCTGGACACTTCTGATCTGAATTGGTCCAGTTTATAGTGGATTGGCTTCTTCGCACAGTACAGCAGCTTTTATTTTCGTTTCCACCAGTGACTTTTCCAGTTTGGATTGAACATGTTTGGATTCTCGTAATACTAATTTACATTTTGAAGGACTTTATCTCTCACCTCCCCTTGTACAAATGCTCACACCCCTCATAGCACACGTATGTCACAGAGCAGTCAATCTGATACTGTTTTTTTTTTGTTTTTGTTTTTTATCCAGATGCACTTTTTTGAGCATTTTTTTTTAATCTGAAACACATTTCTAAAAAAATTTTGGAAACAAGAAGAGGAAGATGTTTTTATGCTTATATCAATTCAAATATGTGAATTTCTCTTCAAATAAGATGGCACTTAAAACAAGATGCTTTCTAAATGACGCATTTGCTCAAATGTTTTGGTGACATACGTGTACTTATGGAAGTAGGTATACAGACGAGCAACATATCCAGTTGTTGCCTCAATTGTAGTGTATTTTGAATTTAAAGTGACAGTTCACCCAAAAATTCAGAAATGAAAATTTCGTTTACTCACTCTAGTTCCAAACCTGTATGCGTTTCTTCTGTGGAACACAAAAGAAGATATTTTGGAAAGTGTTGGTTACCAGACTGTTGAAGGTAGCCTAACCAAAAAAAAAAAAAAGCTATGGAAGTCAATGGATAATGTTTGATTAACAACATTCTTCAAAATATATCTCCTTTTGTGTTCAACAGAAGAAATACATTCATACAGATTTGGGACAATTTGAGGGTGAGTAAGAGAGCAACATTACAATTTATGGGTGAACTATTTGCTTTAACAAATATAACTGGTCGACTTATGCATACTTGTTATTGAAAACTTAATAACTACAGAATATGCACCTGGATATTACCATTTATAGTATTAAACTAATGTTACTAAAAAAAATTATAGCATATGCTATAACCCCATAAGCCAAACGATTTCTTAACATTTTGATAGCATTTACATTTGTATATTAGCATAAGCATTTTAGTAATACAGCTATTATTAGAACTACTACTTCTATTAATAATTGTTGTTGTTGTTATTATTACTACCACTATTATTATTATTATTATTGCACCGTAAAAATTTCTACCTGCGCCTTATTTTTTTTAAACATAATCAAGTTGTCGTTACAAGTCAACTTAAAAATCAAGTTGAATCTTTAAATTATTTTGATGAGTTAAAGTAATGGGCAAAAAACATATGTTGCCATGACTTCTTGATTGTGTACATTTTTTAACGGTGGTATTATTATTAACTATTATTAATGTTATGTATTAGTATTATATATTATTATTATTATTATTATTATTATTCAATACATAGGACAAGAGACTCAACATGTGTGTATCTCTGTAGCTACTATTCACAACATTATCTGTTAAACATTGTGTACAGGTGCCAAAAATATTATTTTATGGCTATACAGCTAGCCAGTAAGCTATTCAAAATTGTATAAAATTATAATACAAAGGGACTATTCTACTTTAGTTATATTTTATAATATGGAAAGACAAGCCATTCATACCTGTTGTTTTTGCTAGAATTGCCACCCGATGAGACCTGCCAGATGAAGTTTTGATTTCTTAGCTTATATTAGTACAAAATAATTCCCAGAGTGCTTAACATATTGAGTTATAAAGTCGAGAGTACAATTCCTAAAAATATTAGCCTTATAATTCCTTTTCCTTGCCAGGTTTACATTTTCAATAATCACTTAAATACAGTTCAAAACAAATTTATCATCACATTTTAGCAAGCTTAATAGATGTATTCATACATTTTAGACCCAGTAAATGATTCTGTGCATGTTACATACAAGACTCGGTGTGTGCTGGGAAATTACTTTATTACACGAAGCTGCATTTTAATTTAATGTGAAAATTCTTAAAAAATCTTACTTGCCTGTACCTTTCAAAAACATTATGTCCAACTTATAGCTCTGAATGAGAATTTGTTTCATGTATGTTTTACTGTAAATATTCTGCATTGTATATGAACTGTATATGCCTATCACAGTACACTGTGTACTGCACTGCACTGTATTTTATCAATACTTCTGGCTATAGGCTGAAGTTTTGATAAAGAAATATGAGCCTAAGAGATAATGAATGTTTCTAAGATGATTTGAATGTATATATTTTTGTGTATGGAGGATTCTAATCGCATATAAACGAGGCATAACCGCGTTTTATCAATAAGGACATTCAAATTTCAAGGACCCTCAAACACACTTATATTATTACTGCTATTCTCTTTATGCATTGCTTGAATGTGCAATTTTTTCCAGCGTTTCTGCATATTGTACATGAGCTCAGGAATGAATTGTGGTGTGTGTGACGTTGTTTGTGGGAACAGCATTACTGTCCGCAGTATTCACGCTCTCCATCTTTTTGAAATTGCACTGTTTTGGCTGGTGCTTCCTGTGGTTGAGCCCAAATTGAACTTTATGTCCACATGGTCCCCAGTCCACTGTCCCCTGCTGTATGCTGGAGAATCAAACTCTTCAATGCTTCACTGGCTGAATGTGTTCATTTTGGGGGGCTTTAGAGCCTCCCAGGGCTTAATATCTTTTAAGACTTTTTTTTTTTTTTTTTTGAAAATTAAATGTTACAAGAAAAAATAAATGAATCTTGTGCTTTCCAGGGTGGAAAGGGCAGTCTTGGTAAAAAATAAAATATTGTTATTATTGTGTTTGGGGTAAAAAGTATGCAGTAGGCTTGGGTCAGAATGCCAGACCACGTATCATTGCGAATGAGACATGGTCTGGAATCCACGTTCATTTTCTCGTATTTGAGGCATGGTTTACGAATATTATTGGGTGCTACGAATGTCTATCAAATGTGCCTGTACGTAGCTCATAGCCAATCGGTTCAATGATATGATGTAGTGCGACAGATAAGTAGACGATGGGTCAGAGATTTAGGATATTTATGTATACACAAAGCCTGTATCAAAAGGTGACTTTGCGTCCGCTGCCAAGATGGTTCCATAGATATATAAACAGCAAACTGCTTCGGTGTGTCGCATATACGTCATCATCGTCTTGCTGCTCCCTTTCCGTTCTGTGATTGGTTGCCTATCTCAGGCGAAAACTTGGTTCATGGTGTCCAGGCTGCCTCACAGCATGAATAAAATCGTTCTGCGGCAAGGCAGCTTGGGGAAACCCAGGCTAGGTCAATTAGCAAGTGACATCCATATATTTCTTACAAACGTGTTTGGTGAACCGTGAACGTGACCGCAAACCATGCTTCCTTAAAGAGACAGTTCACCCAAATATGAGCAAGTAAGTGAACGATGATTACATCTGATCACAAAGCTTATGGAAGACTTGAAATATACTGCATAAGTTGTGTAGGCAAAGTCTTTTTGGAGCTTGAGAGACCTGATCCCCCTTGACTTTCAATACTATTGACTTAACCTTATCTCCATAGGGTTACTTATGGAAGACAAAGTCATCAGATTTGGAATGACTAAATTGTGATTGAGGTTATTCTTTTTGGTGGACCATTCCTTTAAGACTGTCTTGGTTTGCTGGTTGTTCAGACAGCCCATCAACTAGACTAAGTTTTGTACATCCGTATTTAGTATAGGCCTACATATTATTCCTGAAAGATCTGATTCATCAGAATTATATCCCACAGTTCAATGCATTTGAATTTAAACCTCAATGTAGTTTAACATTTAAACTTTTGGCACTTAACATAATGCAACACAGAATAGAATTTTATTTTATGTTATTCTTGCTGTGGAGGTTTGGCGCTCTCATGATGCCTTGCTGAAATTCTAAGTGACATTTTTCATTCATTCATTATTTCGTTTGAGTGTTAAAGCAGACTCTCAAGCAGATCATTTACTCTTATTTCATCCATGTTCAGTGAACCTTGTGTTTCCAGGCAGCTTGTTGGATTAGAGGATGCGGGCGTGATTATAAATTCATAACTATCCTCTGGTGACATCAGTGTAAGAGCACCTCCCCTGCCCGTAAATTACTAATTCACACCCTGGCGTCGAATACACCTCTGATGAACCCATTAAAGAGTATCTTGACCTTAGGATGAGTGATTCTAGAGAATAAATCACTGCACGTCTGTTGCATAACAGTCAACTGCATCCTGCCAGGATTCTCAAATTGTAACAGAACAGTCTGTTCCCATGTTCCACGCCCTCCTCAATGACATCATCGCCCCCCGTATTCTCCTCCTGGCTGAGTGTTTCAGTGTCCATTCATCACACTGTTTAATCAATTTCCGAGATGCAGAAATCTATCAGCCGTAATGGACTGCTGACCCAACCCCTTTTCCCAGACAGCCCCTAGCTCTCTTAACGACCCGAATTAATTAAATAATGGCTCGTGCGGACGGAAGGGCTTGTCATTGTATTGCTCAATTGACAGAGCATCAAAATATAATTTAGTCAACACAATAAGGTGATTGAGCAGAGCTGGTCAAAACCTGATGGACAAAAGAACTTATGGGTGTCTTGCATCTCATCGTTACCTGATTTCTCTTTATGGACTGTCTGGGGACCCATTTCAGAGATGCATTCTCATGACTTTAGATCTAAGGTCATTTATTAAGAGTGCTTGCAGACCAAGGAAAGCTTTTGACGCACATGAATGTTTAAGGTGTGTTTTGAGTTTAAGTGGGAATACAGCAAATCGGGACCAATTTGTCTGAAACCCTAGTTGTCTGAAACTCTTTTGATTGCGTGACAGATTTTCCCTTTCACACTTCAATTTTTCTTGACGTCATTGCAATGCACCATGGCCGGTTTATTGCTTTCTCCGTGGAGAGGTCGGTTGCTCCAGCTGTGCCAACTTTTTTAGGTTATACAAGATTCAACTTGACAAGAATTTTAAAGATCTAGAGCCTTTGCAAATAGTAAATTATTCAATAAAATTAAACCTTATTATGCGCCCTATACGTTGGTTACACTTTATTTTAAAGGTGTATTGTGTAATATTTTGCAGGATCTGAACAGAAATGCAATATAATATACCTAATGTAGAGAATCTGAAGTCTGTCAGATGGGCCTCCTTCAACCTCACAGTTGAAAAGCTTTTAACCTTTGACTTCCACGTGGTAACTCACCAGCGAGCCCACAGGAAAATCTGCCCTAATGGCTTCAGTTGACACGTTCCACCCCCCGTTTATATTTTACTGTACAGAAATATACAGTAAAATGTATTTTACTGTGTTTTACCATCCTTGAAGATCGAAATGTGACTGTACGTGACTGTAACCCCAAAGACTTTTAACCTTTGTTTGAACGTCCGCCCGCTGGATCATCCTCAAACACGTGACGTGCCAACAACACACACAGGAAGGGTGCTCAATGAACTCAACATTATTCAGCAACACAAAAGAGAACCATTTTCCTGGTTGTCTGCAGTGGTGGAGGAAGTACTGAATCTCAGTACTTAAGTAAAAGTACAAATATCCAGATAAATATTTACTTTAGTAAAAGTAGAAGTAACACAATGACAACCATACTTAAGTAAAAAGTAAAAAGTACCTGATTTTAAATGTACTTTACCTATTAAAAGTAAAAGTACTTGCATAACAATTTATTCTCTTAATGTCTATTTTCTAATAATTAATAAAACATTTAATTCTAACTCATTCCACCTAATACTCCTATAATGATGTTCAATAATGATGGAAAAAAATTGTTGTCACCATTTCTTCCATTACACATCATGCTATTCTTACTATATGTTAATAACTATGTTTGGCAGAAAACGTGATTAATTTATGGTGTTATTCTGAACCTCTTGGCTTGCCATAATCCTTACCAAACGTATATTACACAAAGTGCGTTTCTATGCACGTAAAAACTAATTTCCACATATAAATTGTACGATAAACACACTGCGTGCGAGACGCATTTAGTTGATGTATCTATGGCAACCAAACGTCACTGGTGAGACAAACGTGCAACGGACAGACGGTCACATTCACGTTTTGGCAGGGGAAAAACTGATCAGAAAATGTAATGAAAAAGTAACAGAAGTTGTAGAAATGTAGTGGAGTAGAAAGTATAATAATTGCTGCAAAATGTAACGAAGTAAAAGTAAAAAGTATGCACTATTTATTTTACTTAAGTAAAGTAAAGATACGTGAAAAATTTACTTAAGTAAAGTAACGAAGTATTTGTACTTCGTTACATTCCACCACTGGTTGTCTGAAAGGTAAACTGTCCTGGTGAATTTTGCCAAACTTCTCTCTCCCACTCTTAATAAAACATGCGGCTGATCTGGTCCAAACCTGGATGAATAACTATTAATCATCAATTATTAATTATTGTATACAAATTCCCCATATAGATCAGGTCAGACTCTACAATAACTATATTTTCAGTGGTGTATAAAGACCTTACATAATGACCATTATGTTTTTAGTACCTTAGAATGGTTGTCGCCATTTTGCGCCAGCATGTTTCTACAGTAGCCCTAAATCGACAAACTACTACAGAGCGCGTTTTGTCACTACGTGCAAAGTAACTAGCTAAGTCCGCGAATAAAACACTCACAGATGAACAAGTAAGAATAATATTCGCAATAACATATCGTTTTACTGAAAATTAAAAGTAAACACCATTTCTTTCATTTATCTTTGTAAAGAAACCTCATTGCTTAACTGGCCACTCTCTGCGACTTTTGATTGTTGCAATTCGTAACCTCACCACTAGATGCTGCTAAAAATTACACTCTGCACCTTTAAGGTGTCTTTGTTATGCTGTATTTACATTACGTACTGAGTAATATTAATTAAATACATGCAGCCTACTGTCCTGTGTCCTGTGACAGTAACGTTGTGATTGACAGGTCGAAGTTCTAGATATAGAGCTTTGAACGCGTGCTTGCCATGACCGTGTTCTGTAGAGTCCAACATTTATCTTCCGTGTGACTAGTGTCATGTGTCCACCCTCTTCTCGATCTCACACAAGTGATTGATGGAGCTGGAGCTGACTCTGTCTTTTAATTGTGCGTGTAACAAATAGGGTTGGGGGTTTGCAGGAGCAGTGTGTGTGTGTTTGTGTGTCTGACTAGTGTAATTGTGAAACGGCCTGCATTCTCCACAGACATAAATATACAGGATCAAAAGTGTGTTTGCTCTCTTTATAGTGTCTCTCCCTCTTGTTTCCTTTTTCTATTGATTTAAAACAACAACAAAAAAACGCTTTGCTCTAGAAAGCTTCTATTTCTTTTGTACACAGTTTTCATCCTTTTCTTTCGGCAATCCTTCTCGACTATTTCATCATCTCTCTGTCTCTCTCAGTGTGTTTAAGTCCCGTCTTGCTGCAGTGTGAGAGAGGCATGACCCATTTTAGACATTTATTTAGCACGTAAACACACCTGTTAACGTATACTTTTACGCTACTTTTTCCAAGTTTTTGGGTTGGTTTGAAAATGTTATTCGGGACATTGAGGACAAGTATGTTTTATATATATATATATATATATATATATATATCACGCGTACAATTAAAATGTGAATACATTATAAAATGTAATTTATTCCTATGATGGCAAAGTTGAATCAGTGTGACATGATCCTAATGAAATCATCCTAAATATGCGGATTTGTTGCTCAAAAAAACATTTATCATTATATAAATTTTGAAAACCATTGTGCGGAATAATATTTTTTTTAATAATTTTTTAGGCTTCTTTGATGAATATAAAGTTCAAAAGACAGTTATTTTAAAGAAATCTTTTACATTATTACTTTTGATCAATTGGCTTTATGCACAGCTCCACTACTTCCTAAAATATTGTTGTTTTTTTCTCAATTCATCTGCCATCTTGGATGAGTTTTTTTGCAATGCATTCTGGGATTTTCTTCTGAGCAAATGATGTATGCGATAATGTCTTATAGCATTTGACCAAAATAAGAAGCTTACGTGTCTGTTTATTTCTGCTTTTGGTTTTGTTCTGCAGGTGGTGTTGCAGATATTGCATGTGAATTTCTCCATCTACAAGCCAAGTACAGTATATGTCAAACATCAAGCAAAGATGAGAGACGTCTGACGCCACTTATCTTTTAGGATCTGCTGGTCAGTGGAAACACATTGAGGTTTGATACCATGTCTTGGTGAGCTGAAGCTGGTGTGAAATTATTAATGCACGGTGAATCATTAATTTAGGCTGTTAATCCCTCAGAGATAATGATTGGGTTTTTTTTTTTTTTTTTTGCGGGTAATGCATTTCAAGTAATAATAAATGTTGCTGACTTGGCTCATGTATATTAGGCCTACCTCATGCTGACATATAGAGCTGCAGGAATTATGTATTTTTGTAGGCCAAACTCCGGAAACGTTTTTTTAACCCTTTGACATGTACGATCACTAGTGATGGGACGGTTGATACCGGGGCTCCGATGCAGTTTTGCACTGTAGCCGTTGCACTATTGTAGCACACACTGTACCGATGCTTGTATCGAAATTTGAAGCTTCAACGTCATGCAGTATCGGAAGGTCACAACTTTTACAGAAGGTCTTTTTTTACTGTCTATGTTCGGTACACCTAGTTTAAAAAAATGTATAAATGATGCATAAAAAGCATGATTATGGAGGCATTAAATGATTATGGAGGCATTATTAAAATGATTTAACTACACTTTCGTATGACATAATTTATATATTTTCCTTTACAACAGAACAGCCAGAATATTTTTTCAATTATTAGTATTATGATCACATGCTTATATTTTATATTATTGATCAATATGTGAATTCGTTGACCACATAAAAGGAGTGGTCTCATTGGCACAAATTAATCATGGACTTCGGATGCTTTGTTTGGTCACATGCTTTTTCTGCTCTGCGATGATTTGTTAGATATGGTGGTGAAAACAAGTGTGACCACCCACCAGATCACTAATGCGCATGGTGTTAAAAGCTTTGGTGACGATACACAAGGCAACTTTTTGGGCAATGTTGCCGTCAACGGGCAACCAGGTTGAGAGGGGCCTACAACCGATAAACTATCCAGATAGAAATTTACTGCACACTTTCAATGGGAAAAGTTGACCTGTCTATCATCACCTTAGTAATTAACGTTTTTTTTTTTTCGGCACAATTTGATGAAAGCCTCAAATGCTTCAGAAAGCCTTGGTTTCCCTTCACTAACGATCACGCCAGTGTGAATAATAGAACGTTCCGTGCATCACGTGATCAACTGCTAATTCAAACCAGCTTTCCTTGTAAACAACTGTAATAGTTCCTTTCCTTACAAACAACTGTAAATAGTTGATTTCACGAGTGCACATCCGACTGAAGATGTATTTTAAAATCAGCCGGCTGAATGTGAGCAAAAATTGCAGGAGGTCATTGCCCCCTCTGGTTCCAGCACCTCTAATGTGAATGAATGAGTCAAGATGTCTTTGTTCCTTGAGTTTCTTTCCAATTAAACTGCTGTGATAGATGGCTTTGTGGTTACCTCTTTCCAAATTATTTATTTCTCAGTCTACTAAAAACTGCACACATCGTATCTTCGGTGTATTTCATATTTAACTGCTGAGAGCTGGCTAAATTCACCAGTTCTTTATTTAACCCATTTCTACAGCTCAGTTTATTAGGTATTTGCTGTCAAATGTTTGAAAGCTGCAGGTTCTGCTTTATGTCTGAGGCAACACTTTAAAATAAGGTTCTATTTGATAATTATTTGTAACAGGAGCTAAAATGCGCCACTGTTAAAAGTTTACTGTATGCTCTTTATTCGATTATTTTATTTGATCAAAAAGACAGTAATATTGTGAAATAATATTGAAAAAATTGCATTCTACTAATGCATAATACTAATACTAACGCATATTTAAATCGAAAATCTATTAAAACACTTACTGTAAACATTGCTGAGTAATCACGTCGTCTTTACGATTGGCCCAAATCAGACTTCTTATGTCAGTACATTCTGATGTTGTACGATGTACGTGACCATACCGGTAATCTTCATTCTGTGTTCACACTGAGCACATTACTGGTAATTTACTGGTAATGTTACAACTTCCCTTGCTGGTAAATTGCCAGAACCAATTTCAAGGTATTTTTGAAAAGATCCTGTTCACAAATGATCTCTTACCGGTAATTTACTGGTAAAGACTGTGGCTGAAACCGATATCTACGGAGCCCCAATGGGACGTGGTGGTGCAAAAAATTTAGGATGGGAGATATTTGATTTTTTTAAATATTTTGCGTTCCCCCGAGAAACTTTGCGTTCCCTCGCAAAACTTTTGCGTTCCCACGCAAATGTTTTACGTTCCCTCGCAAAAGTTTTGAGGATAATTAGCTCGTTGTCTAGGTTACTGTGATTGTAAATAGGCGTCGTTTGTGTTTTAACAACGTTTAGCTCAAGAATATTGATCCGGGAAGTTTGAATAGCCTATGTGAATATGAGCCTATCTGACTGCATTTCTTTATATTTGAGTCCTAGTTCAAACACTTGCACCATCAACGTACGGAGCTCTGAAACACTGCCAGCGGGACATTAAACAGGAAGTGTCTGTCCGAGCTCACAACTGGTTTTGTGTGAGAACGCAAATATCTGCGAGGGAACGCAAAACTTTTGCGCGGGAATGCAAATATCTTTGCAAGGGAACACAAAACTTTTGCGAGGGAGCGCAAAACATTTGCGTGGGAACGAAAATATCTTTGCAAAGGAACGCAAAACTTTTGCGAGGGAACGCAAAGTTTCTTGGGAGAACTCAAAAGATTTTAATATCGCCCCCTATAGGGCAATTTTTTTTAGTTGTAGTGTCCCACATTGCACTGCAATAAAGAGTATACACTCATCGACTGTCTGAATTCGCTCTCTCCTTTTTATTCACTCCTTCAAGTGAACGGTATTAGGGGACTAATGTAGGGAATAGTGAATGACGGTTTAGGGGGCGATTTGGATTTAGCCTGTATGTGTGAAAGGGGCTATTAACTTGACTTTTCGGAGATGGTGAGAACTGAGGGATTTGAAATGTTGTTAAACTGATGCAGAGATGGTGTTTTTATTACTCAACAGGTGAGTAAGGTATTTTATTGAACAGATAAACTGCCATGTGTTGCTCTCTAACAGAGTTCATTGTAGAGCATTATTTATTGTGAAGGGTGGTTGTTGTGCTGGTATTAATTTTCAAGGAAGTACCATGTTTATTAATGGATATTGCTACAGTAATGTCTTCAGCTATAATGTTTTATGAACAGCAGGATAATCTCTTTCTTTTTCTCTCTTTTTTTTTGTAATGAGAAAAAAACTTTTTTTTTGAGCACAGTCAGACAGAGTTGAAGCACAACCAAACCATGTTCTTCTGCAAAATGCATTCAGTTTTTTTAACCATCAGGGCCAAAAGTTACATAGTGTACCTTTAACATGAACAATTTATTCTATTAACTTTGTGAGTTCATGATACTGAATGTATTAACTAATGTTAAAGAATTGAACCTTATTGCAAAGTGTTGCCATTTCCGAATTAACATTTAACGTTTAAAAAATACGTCAAGCATACATCTTTACCTGTCTGAGTGTGAAGTGTTTGACCAAACATGCTGCATTTTTAACCAGATTTTACGTCCATAACTGAAAGTCGGGCTAAATGAGACGATTAAAATGCTACAGGTTCGTTTGCAGCATGTGGGTAACATTACACTGTTGCATAAAACATTAGTGCTTATCTAAAAAATTCTCTCACAGTATAAACTCTGTTATTCAGTAAATGTTGAATGTTTTTTTAGTAGATCTCTCCAGAAATTGCAGATAGATACCCGGTGATCATTAACCAGACTAAGCCCAGAGGAGTGTTTCAATCTGCCTTTTATTTTTTTTAAACAAGTTTATACAAAGAACACTTAACAATGTTTCTGTAATAAAGAGATGTTTAAAAAGCCGTTAAATCAGTTGGACCATGTCCGTATGTTCCTTATAAATTGCAACTAGCGTTGTAGAAACAATTGCCGTTTTCTTTGCTGTTGAGTCAGCATGTTTACTGTTGCCATTATCATCATCATCATCATCGCTCTTGTTATCATGAACATCAAATTGCCTCTCTACCATATGTTCAGTTATGTCATTAATTTGTAAAAATTGGTTTCATAATAATAATCATTATTTATTGAATAAGGTTGCTCTCATGCTGACCTAAGAGAAAGCATTTACAGACATCTTTCTACCTGGTAATCGTTGGGATCTGTAGTTTTTATTACTAGACAATTTCAGTAGTCAATGTTCTGTAAATCTTTAAAGGAATAAACCAGCCCAAAACAAGTTCTGTCGGTGATAAGCAATATCATTTGGAAGGTTAGTAAGCAATATTATCAAACATTTTAACACACATAATCTTTCTTTAGCATTTATACTTTTGAGATGGTGTGCATTGTGATCTGTATGCCATAGACTTCCATTGTAAGTGCATTCAATTGTTTTGGGTTGTAATTACAATATTTTCAATGGTTATCAAGCTAAAAGATGCTTTTGATGATATCTTCAAGACCCCATGAAAAAAGTTTTTGTTGCTTTTAGCCCATAAAAGTTGATAAAAAATATCCTATTCTTTGAAAAAAAGAAACTTTCAATGTTTCCTATCTAATAGTTTCTTAGACTAACAGAAATGTTGATTACTCATTTTGCACTAAACAGATTTTTGTCCAATCAGACCTGTAGGGTGAGAATGTCACAATGAGATTTTAATGTGTCCCAGTCAAACTTCCTGTTTCAATCGAAAATGTCAAAAATTCTGCTAATCAAGCAAATTCATGGGGTCTTAAGCTTGTTTTGAACTGTGTATATTCCTTAATAGTCAAGCCAAACCTTCCCAGACATTATAACAGTCCATAAATGTCTTCTAAAACATACAACTTACACACTTATATGATTATAAATGGTATTCTACTCAAATAGGTGCATTTCAGCTTCACTTTTGAATTGCCAGTCGTTCATGTGCTTTCTACAGCAGTGTTTCTCTGACTGACTGTCTCTCTCTCTCTCTCTTTCACCATCCTGTAAATTTTATTTCTGAATTATTCAACATTTCCTCAAAGTGCAACCAGACTTAAGGAAAAAAAAGGCATGGCAGATATGGAAATGGGGCATTAGACGAAGCAAAAGAGATGGAGTACATGGAAACGAGAGGAGAGGATGACAGATCTCCTCTCTCCACCCACAGTTCTTCATCATCATGTACTGTATTATACTCCATTTCTCTCTCTCTCTCTCTCTCTCTCTCTCCATCCTCAGGAGACCCACATTAACTTAGATATCACCGACAGCTGAGTCTTACGCCTCCCACTGTTCCGATGAGAGACTGGGAAACAAACACAAATGAGACAGTGACAGAGAGAACAGGAAGAAGAGAGAGACTACTGTAATGTCAGGTCTGCACTGCAAGTGAGTGATGCGACAAAACTAGATTATAATCAATGAAACTGTCCAAGTGTGAGATGATGCATCAGTTTCTCCACAGGTTCCTGTAGGCAAGGGTATAAGGTACTTATAAATGTTATGTGCTTCTTCATCACTATGTGCAAATTCTTTTATTGAGAAAATATCATTTTGTCTGCCTTATTTAGCCAAAAAGGCATATCAAGAAACAAAAAGTAAAATCAATGTAAAATGTAGGCTACTGTAATTGGTCAAACTATGGTCATTCATCCTTGTTAAAAGACATCTCATCAATCACCACAACATGTATTGTAACCATTGTTGAAGATGAATTTGACTCAAACATGTTCGATCTAGACGCAATGCACAGTTTACGTTTCAACATATTGATTTCAGTTTAGCACTTAATGCAGTTTTATAAAGTCTTATATGTTCAGGACATTAAAGACAACAACAGTTAAATAAGTTGCAATGTCTCAAAAGCTAAGAAACGACCATTTTATGTACAATTACACTACAATTCATAGGTGTGAGTTTGTTAAGTTTTTTAATATTTTTTAAAAGAAGTCTCTTATGCTCATCGAGCCGCATTTATTTGATTGAAAATCGAATTGTTTTGTCCTTGAAATTTTTTGTAACATACTGTCACTTTTCAATTTAATATGTGCTTGATGGAAAAAAAAAATATTATTATTTTTAATTTTTTTTATTTATTTATTTATTTTAAATCGTAGTGACTAAACTTTTGAACCGTAATGTAAATGTAGATATTTTTTTCTTTCACTCAAGTATATTTTAGGCTAATGTAAAATGTTGTCACATTACCCATACAAAAGGTTATTTTCTCAGTACTTCTTACACCCCTGTCTACAGGTCCTTTGAAGATAAATGGTGTTCACACTGACAGTGATTTGCCATTTTTATTGAGGGCTGGCAATTTTTGGGTGACACAAGCGACAGCAGCTCCTAAACCAACAAAATTAAGGTATGCAATTTTATGCAAATAAACTACCATGTAATATGGTGACTACCATTAAGAACACAGACAGGACAGACTCTGTGACCTCCAACAATTTCATCACAGTCGGTGTGAACGTCCATTAAAGGGATACTCCACTTTTTTTGGAAATAGACTCATTTTACCACTCCCCCAGAGTTAAACAGTTGGGTTTTACCGTATTTGAATGTATTCAGCCGATTTTTTTTTTTATATATATATTTAGAAGAATATCAGTAACCACACAGTTTCTGGTCTCATTGACTTCCATAGTATATTTTTTTCCTACTATGGAAGTCAATGAGACCAGAAACTGTCTGGTTACTGATATTCTTCTAAATATCAGATAATCAGCTGATAACTGTTTAACTCTGGGGGAGTGGTAAAATGAGCCTATTTCCCAAAAAATTGGAGTATCCCTTTAAGCCTTGAGGAGTCAGAACAGGAAGCTAGGATCAGTGGAAAAGAGAGAGTGAATGCTGATTTATTTAGCTATTTATCTTATTCTCAGCAAGGTAAACTGTGACTTCTGTTATAGCGTTGTGTCGGGTAGCGCCGCCCATGGTAACATCTCAGTCAAAAATCCTGCTTACTAGAGTAAGTAAAATCCCCATTGGTCCCATAAAGCACTGCCAATGGCATAAATAATGTTTTATGTTTGAATATTCTAACCTAATACTCAATACTATTTTTGATAATCAATGACTTTGATAATTATCATTCTACCATTATAGCTGATGTCATTTGCAGTGCTTCATTGCTTCAAAAAAATGTGAGGTATAGTCTTATATTTTTGTGTCTGTTTCCCATTTTTAAATGCATAAACATTTTTTTGCTGAATGTTGATTGAATGATTTATCTCAGTGCATTGTTTGGTTGCAGGATTTACATGGCATTTTGGACAAATAAATTACTTGGAATCGTGTCGCTTCACACCTAGTTAGACGCCACCTGACTTCACCCAGAAAAGCATTTGAAAACGCGCACAAAACACTGTGTTTACACTGTCAAATCCACAGCTTTAGAGTGTGTGTGTGTATTTGTGAAAGGCTGTAAACTAATGCTGCATTATATTCACATCATATACATACAGTTTTACATAATATTTATATATTCAACTTTTTGCTTTTTTAACCCTGATGTATGAATAAACGGGTATATAATCAGTAAACATGTAAAACAAATGTGACAGGAGATATTTCTCAAAGCTAGTGTTAGGTAAAAAAAAAAAAAACGACCTTGTTTAAGTGAACAGACAAGCCTAATTAGTCTTCATGTCGTTCTTTTTATCGGTGATGTAACTAGTGACTTTTAATTAGGATCAACCTGCAGTGCTGTAGCTGGCTTTGGATTTCCTTTAATGCTGGTAAGTTCAATCTTAGAGCATTTTTTTTTTCACGCCTGTAAAAAGCTCTCATATTACTTAACACGTTTTGCATATATTTTTTCTGGGTTCAAACAAGAAAATATCTGTTTTCTTAAGGAGAGAACATTTTTTTTTTGCTTTGCGATGGATGGTATTACACAACCCACGAGTGTGTTATAGCTATGAACTTCCTCAATTTTTAATAGCTGAACAGAGCATAACTTTCGCAAAGCCTTGCGTATGAAATCTGCTAGAATTTACCTTAGTAAACTCTGTCCACTCCGACACAAGCAACTTTACTCGCTCTCATTGCATTGCGAAAAAAACAAACCCTTTCCAACATGGGCAACTCCTGTTATGAGCACATACCTCTTTAAAAGCCCTTTGTAAAATTCATCCTAATTATACATAGACAAAAGGTACAAATTAGAATAGTGCATAAGATTAGATTGGTCAAACATACCACCAAACGAATAGAGCCATCAAACAAATGGGAACAATGATTCTCTAATATACATATTACATGTCTCTGGACTGGCAACTAAGATGTCATTCAAGCATTGGTTATAATACATCTTTTAAAAATGATTAAATAAAGCATAAGCTTTATACATATACTGTAGCGCAAGCTTCAAATATGGCAAGACATCATTTAAGTTAGTAAGGTAAGTGAAAAGGGTGTTAAAATTCGGAAGCACTTCATCTCGTCAAATGGTTGTCAACTGTGGCAGACTCGACTCTGATTCCATTTACGCTTACGGTACAAAAAAACGACATTGCAAATAGTACATAAACAGTAAAAAGTACATCATGTATTGCTAAAGATAAAATGCTACCTGGTGGCATTCACATCATCACAGGTAGAACACTTTTATGTTGAGAAGAAATCAGAAACAACAGTCATTCAGCTTATTTGTGTGGTTTAAAAAAACCCACTGGAAACAAGTCTTCACACCGAAGGTATTCGGAAGCCGATATTTACACCTTGTGTTTTTTTGTAACAGACATCAACTTGATTTCACTTTTTAGTCCTTAACCTGCAGAATTAAGAAGTAACCTGACCAATCCAGTGCTGCTTTATTGTTTTGTACGAAGATTATTCCTGGAAGTTATTCCACATTTGATTCAGGTTTTAAGATGATCCAGCTAGAGACATTGTCGCTGTCGTGGTTTTATTGACGGCTGAATCTAGTCTCTATTCCAGCATTCCTCATAAGACAGACTTCATGACCTACTGGCCAACAAAGTGGCTCCGTTTCAGCAAGAGGGTTGCGTATAGCTGGCTCACCTTGGCATCGCTTGACATCTCGGTGCCAGGAGAGTCTGACAGCTGTGTCTGTCCTCCAGGGTTTGCCCCTGAAACCCAATGACACCCTGGAGCCATTGCCACCGAGACAGAATAGAGCATCACTGTAGCTAAGGATAGTTTTACTCGATTCTGACCAATGAGGGCATGTTGATATATCCTCGCATCAATTCAACGGTTGAAAATAGCCATCCAGGAACATGCTCAAACTGTACTAGCTGTCATATATATGGAGCTTCTGTCCCTGGAGTTTATCCAGAAGTAGAAATTATTTCCAAAATCTGGTGAGAATAGAGAGAGATAGAGAGAGTACTTCTTTCTTTTTTGTCCTTTTTTATAGTTCATTACAGCCCCAATTGCTGTAAAGTGTACTGCAATGAGTATAATGGAACGTAATGTTCTTGTTCCGAGTTCAATAATCCATCTCTGCTTCTCGCAGTATTGCCGTTTTATTTGCAAGCAGCAGTTTCGTTGAACTCTAAACATTTCACACACCTAAATAGTCCCTAGGTGGCTTGTACACTAACTGTCATTGGCCTGTGAAATCTCACAAGGCTGTTCAAACAAAGTGTGCTACTTTTTAGATACAGGTGTTTGCTCAGTACACTTTATTGTCATGTGAAGAAGAAAGAGGTAACCATCAGACATCTCTGCAGATCTCCGTTAAATCGGTGTATAAAACATCTGCATTTTGTTTTGTCGCCTCGTGCTTGTCTTCGAGGAAGAATGCCAAATCTCCATTCGGATCCAGTGTGGATGAAAAAGACAGGACAGACAAGAAAAAAACGAGTCTACAGACAGTATTGGAGAACATATTTTTGGATCTGCTGTATTAGAAGCAGGCCATCATCAATTACAGCGCCCCCTGCTGTTCTGTGGCAGTGTGGCAGCCAAACGTCTGGCTGGGAACAGCTTGGAACAGCAGAGAGTGAGTGACTTTGACAGTTGTGTCTATCAGTCATTTGGCCCTAGGCAGGAGAGGACTGGTAGGCTTAGTATTGCTACCATTTTCCCTGGTCTCTTGAGCAATTCCAGAGACACCTAAACTCTTCACTCTGAAACCGATGCCCTACTCCAGATTTAGTGGTTTTCAATGCCATGTGCATTAGGATGCTACAATAGGGTGTAGGTATTGCCGCTACATGCTAGATTTGGCCACCACCGATTGGTGAAATTCTGAATATTTCTATTCAGAAGTATTCTGAGGAAACAGGCTGTTTGACAGATATTGCAAAGAATACACATTGGTCATTTTAGCAAAGTTGGCAGTGCTACTTATGACATTGTCACCTTGGTGTGTGCTCCTCCGTCACTATGGCACCTTATCTCTGTGGGCGACTTTTGTCCCCTGAAATGTCTCTCTTGAAGTCTTTCGGTAATAGAGACTTGCTCATTGACCTTGTCTTTACCTCTCGAAAAAGAGATTGAAATAGAATAGCTATGACTTGAAGTGATGTTGGCGTTCCGCTCCCTAGACAAGTGCTGGAATGCATCCTTCGATGAAGGTGTTGAGATAAAAAGTCCTAGGGACATTGGACTTTGCCAATTTCACCTAGACCCTTATCCATTGACTGAAATAACAAACATCAGTTGAAACTCTCTTTCTCTCTCCTTCTCTCTCACAGGACACCTTGGTTAATTCACTGTCCTTTTCCTTATGCTTCCTTGCTGTTCTTTGTCCTCAGTGGTCTAGAATTGTCTGAATAGTAACTCACTGTGTGGTAGCTCTTGGTTGATTGAAGTTGACAGCACAACGGCATTGTCTGAAAGGGTGTGAAGGCTCCTGAGGTGTAGGGCTCCTGCCCTTTGCTATCGGACACATGGGTCTGGGCCATAAGAGACATCTGAAGGCCAGCAGTACAAGTCCAGAATTTTGGGGGGGAAGTAGGATCATTAGGGATTCAAGGCCCATCGAGAATCGGAATCAAGACCATGCAGCGTTTTCCCCTTTCGGTTCTCTGTATTTTAGTACAGTGAATATAAATCTAGTCCAAAATATGTACAAGGAAGGAATATACTTTAAATATAACTGAAGCACATGTGCAGAAGCTTTCATGTCCATCCAGTTGCAATGTCAAATCAAAATCATGCTTTCTTGTGTTTGCGTCTTTTCTAGGCTTTCCCCTCAGACTGTCACTTCCGTTTTGCTGTTCGTGGGCAGTCCCTTGTGTTTCGGGTGAAGGTGTGGAGACTGTCCATACCCCAGAGGCTGGGTGAACAACTCTGGAAGAGTCTCAATGCTAAACTGCCGCTTGTTGGTGAAGGCCTGGCGACGACAGTTTGGTTGGGACAGTGGTGGCTGGGCCATGAGAGGGACCTGATGTTGGACATGGCTCTTGTTGGGGTCCCAGACTTTGAAGGCCGAGCTCGAGGTGAGCGGATGGGTGTTGGTCTTGGAGATTTTGTGCTTGGGGACTTGGGCCGATGTAATGGTGATGGCCAAAGGAGTATGGATGTCTGGAGGCGGGAGGAAGGGTTTATCTTTTGGGTGGAAAGCAATGGGCTGGAAGGTTGCAGGCGAGGTTTGGCGGTGTGCGTAATCCATCATAGGGTAGCTCTTGGGGTAGTAATCCCTTGCTGTAGTATCTGCAGGGAAAAAGGGCCAGGAAAAATGAACAGTTAGAGAGATTAAGGCTAAAATCTAGCATAGCATTGTGACAAATAAGCAATGATTTGTTTGCTTCTACACTCATATACCCTACAGTATGCAGTGTACAAACCTAATGTATTTGTCACAGAACACCTGGAGCAGAGAGTCATCAAATGTGACATGAGGATGCCCTCAACACTTTTGCATCACGCCACACATGCAGGCACGCACATACATGCATTGATTTGAGGGAGCTATGACTGTACAAATCATGGTCATGATGAAAAATGAATATAGGTGTCCCAAGGCCACTGTTTGAAAGAATCAATACAAGAAATTTTAAGCAAAGAGGTGCTGATGCATATAGTTTAAAACACAGTTTGGTCTGGTTTTGTTTGTATGATAAAAATGTTTTATATTGACATTTTGTGCAACAAAGACAACATGTTTAATGCAGGTTTTAAATGTTGTATTGCACTATTTCCTGACTGCAACCAAAAGGCAACATTGTGAAATGTTTTGTACTTGCTAGGAGAAACCATTTACGGTTTTACCTGGTGTTTACTATAGTCTCACTACATAAACACTCACTACTGTTGTGTGTAAAATTTTAATTACTAATATTTACAGCGGCTTGGTAAAAATGAGTCTAAATTAAATTAGGGTTAGGAACACTATTGTAATTGCTGGTTATTTTATTATTTTTCAGGTTGAAGTGGGTTAGCATGTTAGCAACAGTTGACAGCAGAGAGTTAGCCTTTTAGCCTGTCTCGTTAAATTAGCCCATCTCTGTTGAGCACTGCAAGCTATAGACAGGGCCTTTCACTTCACAGCCCTCAGACATAAACAACCTTGCTTCACTGTTTTGTCCTTTTTCTCGTTTTCCATCCTGACTTCCCATACAGTCCCTTCTCGCTATCGATTGAGTCACGGCTAGGCAAATTGAGGCAAATAGCTAGTGGCAAGGCACACGAGCATGGAGCTTCATTTCAATGTTTGTGTACGTGTACTCTCAAACGTATATCCTGGCCCGATGAAAATCATCGTTTCTGCCAAAATATGTAGTCACTAAAGTGAAAGTGTTAACTTGGCATTAGCCGCTAATGTTATGATTAGTTTTGACCGCATCAGTATGGACGAGCTCACTGTTTGTGGTTGTGCATGAGTGAATGTCGGTTAGTATTACAATCAGCTTAGAAGGTCAAAATGAAACCTGAAGGGGTTTTAGAGACAATGCCTCATGCTGAGGGCAAAAGCCATGTCTCAGCGCTGCACAGACTAAGTGTTTAAAGAAGTGACAAAATCTGTGTCTAAAAAATTTCAAAAATTACCCAAATGATGATGTTAATTTATTCCTGTGGATAGTAACTCGAGCAGTAATTTGCTAATGCTGTTAGACATGCAAATAAGCTTTTTGTGCACATCCATTAGCACATTCATGTGCTTTTCAGTTTAGGACTGTTTTGATTTAAACTTGAAGGAGAAGAGAGGAGCTAAAGAATCAAAATTCAGTCGTCTTACAGCGAAGGACCAGTAAATGTGGGCAGTGTGCGTTGAGTAGGCATGAATTATTTAGGAAGTGTGTTTAAAGAGAAGGACACTGAAATATATTACATTGATAATGAGCAAACGAAGAACAGAATTAACACTCACAACCACACACTTATGCCATATACACACAACTAGCCTGAAAAAGAGAACTTCACAGCTACACAACTGCACACTTGCTTTAAATAAGAAAAGGAGTAATAATTTTATCACTGCAAGAGGTGTTATTTAGTCCTAAGGTTAGGGTTATGGTTGGTCTGTAGTAATTACCTTCAAATACATTTAAACAATATACATCCTATAATATGTTGTCATTCATGTGTGTTTTGGGTTTTGGACACCATGAGGAAAACACCAATAGAGAATGATTCCAGATATTGAGAATTAGAAAAAAACGATACTAAAATCTTCTACGATACTAAAAGATTATTAGGAACACCTGTTCAATTTCTCATTAATGCAATTTTATATTAATGTATTACATTATTAATTATTAGGAACACCTGTTAATTAATTATTAGGAACAACATATTAATTATTAGGTTTATTAGGAACACCTGTTCAATTTCTCATTAATGCAATTTTATATTAATGTACTAAATTGCAATTATTTTATATTAATGCACATTTATATTATTAATGTAATTGAATATAATGTTGTGATGTCGAATAAAGACGCAGCAGGGTAGATTTATATCACTTTACTTTTTATTCCCTTTTCTCTCTAGTCACACCACTAACTCATGATTCCCCTCTACTGTCCCCTGGTACCCAGGCAATGTAAAAATATTATAGATCACACCACATCTCCCTTTCTGAAATGCAATAGACTGTGACCCATCATTTATCCTCAGGTTGCATCAACCTCCAAATCTGGCTTTTGTATAACTGAACATTTGGTCTACTATTAACACATTTCTTTACAGTGTTTATTTAGCACTCTTGCTTCCTGAGAACTCAAATTGAAACTGGATTACACTAAAGAATATTACTGTAACACAGTTTCAGCTACTGTATTTAAGAACACATAGTAACCATCATAGACAGTTAACACAACGAGATTTAACCTCCCATTGACCCCTTATATGACTACATTAACAAACTGACCTGTCTTTGTTTTTCAATGTAAACAAATCAGCCCTTAGCTTCAGATAGCTTGGAAGGCATAAGAGGCTCAGTCACATAGGCTTTCTTTAACGCACGCCATGCATTTCAACACTAGCTCTCCTAATTGTAAAATGTAAAAATTCGAAAAGCTTTATGGGAGGGTTGGGTTTAAGATATTGAACACATCATTTGCTCAGTATAAATGGAGCCGCAGTCAATGGAAAGTCCGCACCATGATAGAAAACGTTGTGTGTGTGGTCCTCAGGGCCATTCAGGCACTGCAACAGGAGAGAATGTGACATAACGACCTGATGATGTCAGACGCAGGAAGTGCTCAGAGAGTGAGCATATGCATCAAACTAATGAACAGACGGTAAATGTACCGACAGCCTCTCTCTGTCCATTTCTTCTCTTTTTTTCTTTGTTTTGCTGTCTCTTCCTCTCTTTACCAGGTTCCCTTTCTCTGGATCTCTGTTTGTTTCCTTCTTCACAACTCCCTCTATATACAGTATGTCTGTCTTATTCCAATCGTTATTCTTTAATTAAGATGGTGCTGGGAAGCTTTCTTAGGCACCTGCTGCAAGTTGGCTCCAACCCTATTCATTACACCCCCTCCCCATGCGCATGTTCCTCCTCCCTTTCTCCCATCATCCTCTCATCTTTCCCTCCACTTGCCCTGCTGAACTCTCCCCATCCGCTCTCTTTGCCAGCGCAGTCAGGGCTGATCCACCGCAAGCTTTCCAAATGCAATAATCCAACAGAAGACTCGGTGTCAGAGACTGCAAATGCAATGTGTGCGGATGAACTGTATGACTACACGGCGTTTGAAGGGGGGGAATAAATCCCTCTCCATCTTTGTGTTTTATCATCTTGTATCTCTTTTATGTTCTTGTTTCACATATTTAGAGCGCAATATGTTTACATTAGTAAGATTCCACAATAGCTTTACAGAAATAAAATCAAATGTGCAAATAGTGATAACTGAAGAGAATGCTGTACAGGTCAGGTATAAAGCATATCTTTGAAAAAAAGAATACTTTTGAAAAAGGTTTTGCTCAGCAGGAAAAAAATCAGAGGGAACATTGCTTAAGGGTACTGGCACAGTGACAAGCTGAAAAGCAATTTTACTTTCTTTTTTTTGCATCCATATATAATCATGCATAGTTAAGATAGCAAATTAAATGCACTTATAAACTTCATTTCAGAATCACTTTTAAAATGACTCCTTTTGTGTTCCACAGAAGACAAAAAGGTGAGGAAGAACATGAGGGTGAGCAAATGATTCATTTTAAATTATGCATATGTTGTAGCCATAGTTTCAAAGTAGCTGAAACTAATACTGCATTACTAATACAGCTTACTACATTAGTTTACTGTTTTTTAATGTGACTTAAAATGCAGCTTACTGTTAGAAATATGAGCTTAATAGTTTTGTTTATGTGTATTTATGTGACTTAACAATTTGAGCTTAATGTTGTGAGCAATGTTTCTTAAATGTAAATGTATAAACTAGGGCTGTGCAAAAGTTAATTGCGATTAATCGCATCCAAAATAAAAGTCTGTGTTTACATAGTATATTTGTGTGTGCTGTATATAATTATTTTGTATATATAAATACACACACATGCATGTATATATTTAAGAAAATGTGTTATTCCTATATAAAATATTTATATTTATATAATGTAGATTATGTATTTATATATATATACAGAATTTAAGCGCAAATAATTCTTAAATATATACATGCATGCATAGGTATTTATATATACAAAATAATTATATACAGCACACTCAAATATATTATGTAAAACAGACTTTTATTTTGGATGCGATTAATCGCAATTAACTTTTGCACAGCCCTAGTATAAACCTAATAAAGCAGTTTATTCAAAAACAAAACTTGTATGAAATCATTTTTGAAATCATTAAAACGAGTAAACAACCATATAAAACTGGAAATTTTGAGTCAAGTCTATTTGCCTTTTTAAGTTATCTGTACTTAAACATTTAAGTTAATTCAAGTTAATGATCAGATCAACATTAGGTCAACTCAATTGAATTGAGTTGTCAATTTACCCATTACTCAAATTTCCTTACGCAACCACTTTCCTCAAATCATTTGAGTAGTCTCAACTTATTAGGGTTTACAGTGTGAAGATGGTGAAGTTAAAGATGGTCTTTTGTCCACTTTCAACCATTCATGTCGTAATTTCTTTAAGGGTAGGATCTATGGATGGGTAAATGAATAGGCTTTTTCAGATCTTTCAATATAATGGACAAATGAGCAATTTAGATAACACGTCTGAAGACGACAGAAAAACACACAGAAAGCAGCAGCTTTTGTTTTGTCCTCTGATAGCGACAAGAAATCAGGAATGTGAGAGAACATTGTGCTTGTTAAGTTTTTCGTCTTCAAACCAAATTTGGGTCTCCAGCTGACAAAGTCTAAATCGCTTCTGACTGGTGCACTTCCCATAATGTTTACGCATTAGGTCAGTAGACGGAGAGAAAGCAGTATTTTGTGGCTGTTCAAACACATTCGACCACATGAGCGTTTACACTACGAAAGCAATCCAGTTGAATGTGTTTTAGATACCTCTGAAAGTGGTCGAAAGTGGACAAGCTCAAAACATTTCAGACCCCGTTTACACCTGTATTTGGTGTTATAAACTTGTGATCTGATGGTAGGCTAGTTCCTAGTTCCTCTGAACTCCTCCACCTCCCCCAGCTCCACCTGTATAGGTCTGTAACAGGATTTATGTATGCCTTTTTATGCACCAGCGGCATATACATGTTCACTGCACCGAGTCTGTGTATATAGCAACAGTAAGTCCATACTTCAGCAATAGCAGTGTAGCAGATCTAGTCCTCCAAGACCAAATACATTTAAGTCATACCCTTGGCCCCCTTCAAGATAACATTAGTGATAAAATAAAAAATCTGGGTGTTACCCTTGATTGATCCTGAGTTCAAATTTGACAAACTAATCTACTCTGTAGTTAGAGCCAGTTTTCTGCAGCTTAGGAGACTTTGCAATCTCAAAAATGATCGGAGTTTTCTCAATTTGGAGAATGTTATCCATGCATTCATCTCAACCAGGCTGGACTATGGTAATATGCTGGAATCAATCAGTCCTCTCTTTCACGCCTTTTAACTGGTTCAGAACGCTGCGGCTTGTTTTTTGACAGGAACAAAAAAGAGGGAACATATCACACCCGTGTTAGCATCCCTTCATTGGTTACCTGTTAAATTCAGAGTTGATTTTAAAGGGATACTCCAATTTTTTTGGAAATAGGCTCATTTTACAACTCCCCCAGAGTTAAACAGTTGGGTTTTACCGTTTTTGAATCCATTCAACCAATTTTCTGATATTTACAGTAGAAGAATATCAGTAACCAGACAGTTTCTGGTCTCATTGACTTCCATAGTATATTTTTTCCTACTATGGAAGTCATTGAGACCAGAAACTGTCTGGTTACTGATATTCTTCTAAATATCAGAAAATCTGCTGAATGGATTCAAAAACGGTAAAACTCAACTGTTTAACTCTGATGGAGTTGTAAAATGACCCTATTTCCAAAAAAAAGTGGAGTATCCCTTTAAGGTTTTAGTATTTGTATGTAAAGCTCTTCATTGTCTTGCCCCCACTTCTCCATTATTACTCAGATCTTCCACCCAGCTATTATTGATTGCTCCAAAATCTCGACTGAAGTCCAAGGGTGAAAGGGCTTTCTCAGTTCTTCTTAGTTCTACAAAGCTGTGGAATTCCTCGCCTTTTTCCATTAGATCATAAATGAATGTTTGCTCTGTTTAATATTCACCGTTTTAGTGAATTTGCCTCTACTTTGATTGATAAGGTCACACTACTTTGTGCGTGTTTGTGTACATTAGCATATGCGTATGTGTACTGTGCACGCTACCGAGATCATCCACCACGAGACATTGATAGTGCTGTTATATTAATAACATGTCAAAGGGTTTTTTCCTCTTGATCTGAGAGGTGATATTTGCTTATGTGATTATCATCCTAATATATGCGCAGTTGTTTGTTCTCCCTGCAGTCAATGACACTGAGAGTGATTTGCAATGGTAATCAGTGGTTGTGGGTAAAGTGACCTTGATGAACACGCGTGGCGTTTATGGTGTACATTACAAGATGTGACAGCTGTTTGTGTGGATATTATGTGTGCGTGTGTGTGTGTGTTTCTTACCCATAGTCTTGAGAGAGGAGTATTTGTTGAAGCCCAGGTTGTTGTGTGGCTGGGACAAAGTCATTGCGGAACTCAAAGGAGGAAGCGTGACGTTATTCAGGTGGTTATGCTCTGAAGGAAGAGAGAAAGCACAAAGGAGCAATGGAGAAGGAGCAAAGGGAGCAAAGAAGAGAGAAGGGGACACAAGAAGGTGCGCCATGTTAGTAAATGGGAAGTCAGCACATTTATAGTGACAAGTGCATGCGATTAGGATAAACTCTGCCATTAATTTAAGCCAGTAAAGGGGAACGAAGGACATGCATGCATAGTCAGAGGAAGATCTTATAGCTCGGAGGTTCCCGTAGAGCACAGTACTTGCATCGCCAAAGTCATAGGTTTCAGTTCTGTGTGTCCTGCTCAAGTCGTCCTTGTGATGGAGGTTCGAGTTGAATAACTTGTTCTTCCAATGTTTCATTATTGGAGTCGCACTTGGACAGACTGAGCGAAAGATCTGACCAATCAGAGCAGAGTAGACCAATCCAACCCGGTCTCATCCCAAGACGTCATATAACTGACGTTTTGGGGCGTCTTTTGACCATACGTCAATATTCGCCTTTTTAGGGCCCCCTTAAACGTCGGTAGATGAGGTTATGGGATCCTAACTCTACCCCAGACCTAAACCTAACCCGTCACCTAACTGACGTTAAAGGTAAACCGTCAGTTGAATGACGGCCCGGGATCGCCATCTACCAACGTTTAAGAGGGCCCTAAAAAAGCGGATATTGACATATGGTTATTGACATATCAGTTATATGAATTTTTGGGATGAGACTGTGTTAACCAATCACAACAGACTGGGTCATCCGGCCAATCAGAGCAGAAAATACTAAATCTAAATGTTCATTGAGAGTGTAGAGAGACGATTTTGATTAAGTCATTTGCAATGCTTCATATGAGTGAGCAGTCACTGTTGAGCTCTGTGGATTTCTGCTTCCGTAGTAAAATTGATTTCTTTCGTCAGATGCGTGTAGTGTAAATCGGAGTACAGTTTTAAGGCATTGTTGGGATCTGTAATCTTTAGGCGTGAGATTACTGGCATCTTTTTCTCATGACAAAATTTAAGGTCATTGATGTCTAGTAGATACAACTGAGAGAGAGAGATTTGTCTTTCCTATGGGCATCTTTGTGCATGCATGCAATTACTGCCCATTTCTGATGGGGATGTTTGTTAGACTGCAATATACACGATTATCTGCGGTCTATATGCTGTGCTGAGGTCATCTAAAGGTTATTTGGGACACACACACACCGTGTCCTCCCCTTTGGGCTGGGGTGTGAGGATACTGACCCGATTCTGTCAGACCACTACTTGTGTGTGTGTATATGCACTTAACGTATGCATGTTAGTGTAAGTGCATATGTGCGCTTTTAGTGTGGCGGGACGGATCGTTACTCCACATACACTAACACTCACATAAACACTCACATACATGCAGTCTAGGTACAATTAAATCCCCAGGTTATATCACCGCAAATGGACTCGGGTCACGGACGATGGTTTATGTGCACATGATGACATATAGGCATTGTGTTTATCGACACTATCTGACAGTTTAAAAGGGGTAATTGTGCGCATACAATCACACAGTGTTGTAAAAAGTATGTTAACTTTCAACTTTTCAGTCCAGATATGCTTTCAAATTGCTGGCAAATGTGATTCCTGCATATATTTGTGCTAGTTTGTTTACTTTCCACAGCTTGATGAATTCTGATCATTTTGAAAATGACAATTAAATATTGCAGCACTAAAGGCTGGTGATATGTAAAGTACAACACTGATTTCCAACTTGTTTTGGTTCTGGAAGTGCTTTTCCCATTCATTTTCTCCTCTGGGATTACAAACAATTCATCAGTTAGAAGTTCACGGCAAGGGATCAATCAAACCAACAAAGATAAATCGTAACATCACAAACTTTGATTTGAACCTAAAGAGTATATTAAAATAAAAAAAAATTGTATTGATTAAATGACAACACCATGAAGCATTATGAATGATGGAATCAAAAAAATAATGGTACAATATAAAACGATCAATTTATAGGCAACAGTTTATTTTAAACTGTGTGTGTGTGTGTGTGTGTGTGTGTGAGAGAGAGAGAGAGAGAGAGAGAGAGAGAGAGAGAGAGAGAGAGAGAGAGAGAGAGAAAGAGAAAGAGAGAGAGAGAAACTACCCATCTAAAGTTTTGGGTCGTTAAGAATTTTTTATATTGTTATGAAAGATTTCTATTTCATAGTTTCTCATTTCATATGCTGTTCTTTTTTTTAAATTTAGCTTTGCCATCAAAAATAAATTATATATATATATATATATATATATATATATATATATATATATATATATATATATGTAATATATATTATATATACAGTATATATATATATATATATATTTATATGTATATATAGATATGTAATATTTATATGTATATATGAGGAGTTCAGATGCAAAAGCCTCTAAATGCCATTTGAAATTTTCTTCTTTAATGATGTTTTTGTCAAACTTGTATATTTAAGTTCAGTAATTTCACTTAAATAACAATTAATAGGTAATTATAATTGAAATTTAAGTGAAATCACTGAACTTCAAATATACAAGCTTGATAAAAATGATCATTCTAGAAGAAAATTTCAAATGGCACTTAGAGGCTTTTGCATCTGAACTCTTCATATATAATATTTATATAATATAAAAATTACATGTATTATATTTAAAATATATTCAAATAGAAAACAGTCATTCTATGGGGCCGTTTACACGCATTTTTAACTAAAAACAGAAAACATTTTATGCGTTTTGGCCGTTCATTTACATGACAACAGCGTTTTGGGGGCCTGAAATGCAAACTTTTGAAAACAGGTTTCAAAGTGCACGTATTTGAGGATTCTACCATTATCGTCTCCATGAAAACATCATGAAGGGACATCGCCAACTGGCCTGGCATGAATAATACAGCGATTTTAATAATTTTCACGGATCCAATCATTTTGACAGTGTTGTCGTCTGACTTCTACAGAAGCATATACAATTGATTAATTTTTTTATTATTTTATTAAATTCTATATGGACCTGACTAATGCTTTTATTTGGTTGTGAAAACACAGCCAAAGAGTTGTTTATTTATTGTGTATGGAGCTGCAGCATTGTGTTGACCAATAAGCATTCAGCATTAGAGCTATGTGTTATAAATATGTCAAATACTTTGTATATTTAATGTAAATCATGTTTTATTTAACTAAAAGACACATTTCTTCTTGGCTCTTTAAATAGTTTCAGTCTTTGCAGTAAAATTTTCCTGACATAGACCCATGTTCTGTCAAACTCCAGGCCAATCCAATCTCATTCACAACAGGAGATCTCCTTCTATACCTCTACTTGAATTCTCTTTCATCTCTCTCTCTTCATTCCTTCATTCACTCATAAGAAAAAGTTTCAAACTAAATTCTCAGATGTAATTTGGTCATGCTTACCCACCTGAAATTACTTTTTTACCATTTATCATCACAGCCATGAGCATGTAAAACTATGGAGTGGTATTTTTATATATATATATATATAACTGCTATAAAAGGGTATAATTTGGCCCCTTTAACTAATACCACGCTATATTTAAATACATATAAATTTAATAGCATGCATTTCTCTCTTTGTCTCTTTCTGGATCGTAATAATTCCTGTAACTAGACGCATTCTTGCATCATTCTTCTCTGGACAGACCATGTTCTTTAAGGACATACTGTATATAATAAGACATCTCTAACGCTTCACACCGATCTAGTGTTTTTCTCTAGAGGCTTGTTGAAGAGTAGAACTGTGAGACTCAACATAATTACAACTGCATCCTTTTCTCCCAATTCTTTTCATATTCTCTGTTCGCTAGGCTATGTTGTGAAAGAGGATGGGTAAAAACAGACTGAGGTATTGATGGATAATATGTCAAACAGCACAAATTGCCACTCGTCTGTTCAATGGATTAATTAAGAGTGTCAGTTTGTAATTGAGATTGGTCAAAGGCCCCATTTACACTGCATGGTTCAAGTGACCCAAATCCGATTTTTTTTCCCGTCATGTGGCACAATTGCATTTTTACACACCATTCCCTTAGAAGCCTATGGAGGAGTGATCCAGCTCTCAGATTTAATCTAAAATATCTTCATCATTTGTGTTCTGAAGATGAACAAAAGTCTTACAGGGTTGGAACAACATGAGGGTGCACAATTACTGACAGAATTTTCATTTTTGGGTGAACTATCCCTTTAAGCAGCATCTATTTTACCTTTCAGTCCATGTGCAGTAGCTGTTGATGATGTTTGTTGATAGACTGCTATTACAGACTGGTGATTTTTCTGCCTGAAGAGAGAACTCTTGGTCAGCCTGCGCACAATGCCTGGAAGTCCATGCTGTTCTGCGTTCTTGCACTGGTGGATTGACATTTTGTGCACGAGGCTCTGAGCGATTTTTCTGCGGTCAGGCTGAAGTTGTAATCTAATAATCTAAACTCCATTACACGCATCAGACTCTGATGAAATCAGACATGCAGTATAGTGTCTCACACTGTATCTGCCCCTCAGCCCAACCTCTCTCGCTCTCTTATTTGTCTTGATTCGGTTGCATATTATTCTTTCATTTTCTCCACTGATTCCTGTGAAATGTCTTAATCGGCAAGATATTAAGAACTAAAGTACACAACTCAACCCATTTGAAACTAGAAACTTTTGGGGGATGGGGGCACTTTTTATGAATGATGTTATGTGACTTGTTAAAGGTTAAAAATATATAGCTTGGCCCTATTCTCTGCACTGCATTATTTTTTTTCCATCGCTCGTTCCTTGTTGTTGATAGAGTGATGGATGGACAACCTGTGCTCCTCTCAGTATGGAGTTGCGCAACTTAATGAACTGCTAAATGGCTATCGAACTATAGCTCCCTGTCACGGCCCCTTTTCCCAATGGGAGTCTGACGTAAGCGTCATAATTAATAATAACTGCATGACGATAACTGCAGCAATCTGGTACCCTGGTTAGGTGCCGACACTGAGCTATTGAGGACAAAGGGGGGAGAATAACTAGTTTTGCAACGCATTCTCACCCCAAGGCGTCACCTTTGACCATGCTTCAATATTTGACGTTTTAGGCGCCCTTTAGCGTCACTTACATGACGCTATCTTACGGCGTCATCTAACTGACGCTAAAGGAAAGCGTCAGTTAGAGGACGCGGTTAGGTTTAGGTGTGGGGTGGGGGTAGGGTACACGCGATCCTAGGGCGTCATCTAACTGACGCTAAAGGGCGCCTAAAGCGTCAGATATTGAAGCATGTCCAAATGCTTCCCAAGGCGTCAGTTAGGTGACGCCTTGGGAGTGAGAATGGGCTGAGTTTTGGGGTTAAAAATTATCCAAAATACTTATTTTAGAAAGTAGTGTTTAAAACTATCTGCGTGACTTAGCTCGATTCAAAACGGTAAGCTTGTAATAATGGGACCACCATTGAGACTGGTGGATTTCCACGGGAGATTCAAGCTTGTCTTTACCTCATTACGTCACATCTGTACACATAAAGAAGAGTCTCTAGTATAAGATATGTTGCGTGTTAGGATGTTGGAGGTGGAGATTTATAGCCTTTTCTCACTGCACTTGATATAATTAAACTTATCAGTTTGATGGCAGATCCAGAAAGGTTCAAACGACATAACACAGTCTCATCCCAAGACGTCAACTAACTGACGCTTTTGACCATACGTCAACATCCGACGTTTTAGGGTACCCTTTAACGTCAGTTAGATGACGATCCTGGGGCGTCATCCAACTGACGCTTTACCTTTAACGTCAGTTACATGACACGGGTAGGTTTAGGTCTGAGGTAGGGTTAGGATTAGATAGCGTCATCTGTTGAGGTATGTTGAGGTATGGTCAAAAGCATCAGTTGTATGGCGTCTTGGGATGAGACTGCGCTGAATGACAATCAACTAAAGACTCTCCATTGTAAAATGCAAAAGACTTCGGAGTGTCTACAGAAAAAAAGAGACTGCAACCGGCGCCCATGCGAAAACAAGGATGCATATTGGAAGGACGTTACATGTAGTCACGCAATGTTGACATTGTTAACATTAACAATTTGAGAACAAACTATTTGCACGGTTTTGCGTGATATGATAAGCGATTTTTTAGATTTAATCAGCGTGATTTACTTCAATGCCAGAACCAAAACAAAAGTGGATGTTACAAGTTCAGATTACATTTTCCGGTGAAAATTCTTACGTTGGTCATACTTCCAAAAAGAATAATCTGTGATTCTGAATGCCAGTATCCACACCGTTGTGGTGACTGACCGCCTCACAGTCTCCTCAAACATTGTGTTAATCCACGCTGTGCCGTATCGAGGTTCAACTCGCGTAAAGTTGACAATTCCGTGAATGACTGTAATTGCAGATTTCGAACAGAGATGGCGACAAAGAGGAGAAACTGCAAACTGCAGTGTCCAATAACTGATATGCAGTTGTCTGATTTAAAAAAAAAGTTGAGTTATGATTCAAACAATATATCAAATAACTGCATTATGAAAATTAAGTTTAACTTCACCTCTGGATACCATTCACACCATGGTGGTTCTGTTTTGACAAATTATTGAGTAATCGTGGATAATGCTCACATTAGAACCACAAAAGAAATCACAGTTGAGCTAAAACCTGTAGTGTTTTCTCAAAGTAAAGGTCAGGTATCAATGGAGAATCACTCTGAAGAGACAGAGAGAAGTAGGTTGAACCTCGCAGATTCAATCATCTCCATTTTACTGTATGTAGAAGGAGGTTCCCAGCTGTTTTTGAGCATCCACAAGAGGAACAGCTTAACTTTGTGAGTCAGACTTCGCAAAACTTTGTAGAGACAATTTCTCACTGAAGAACAATGTGTGCGACAGAAAAAGTGTTTGATATCCATCCATGGATCCGCTCCATTGGAGTTGGAGATTTCTGTTCTCTGAGGGCAGGCAGTCCCTCGGGATCAAATTCAATCAAACACACACGGCTCGCCACAGAAAACGCAGTACGGCTCATTAATAATGCATCATTCCGCTCAGGAAGAAAGAGCAATCAACATGCATATTCATTTAGCTTTTTAAATATTACTGTCCAGCCCTTTAAGGCTTTGAAGAGCACTTTACGGCAGGGATGAGAGAGAAGGCGAAAACAAGGCAGGGAAAAAAGAGATAAAGAAAGTGTAAAATAACCTAATATGCAAAAGAAATATTGACTGCCACGAGGGAAAGAGAGAGTAAGGCAAGGCCACATTGCCTTGCTTTATCGCTTTAGAAGTGGAATTGTGTTTGTGCGGTTGTGTGTGTGTGTGTAAGATCAGCTTTTTTGTCACACCTCTCCACATACACACTTACGATTTACTTGAATTGGCTCGGATATAATTTGACGAATAATCAGTAGTGACACTGATGGCTTGTGGGACTGGCTCACACACACACACACAAACCTTTTTCTGTCAAACAACTACATTTGGCCCCAGATCTGAGCCACAACACGCAATCTTACACAGCTTGATGCTGTCAGCATGCATTTAGTTTCCTCACACGTACACACACACCAACACACACACAGACAGAGGGACATAACTTTCCATTTATTAAAGGGTGTATGGAACATGAACTTTGGTGCCTCCCCAATCCATGTAATCACATTGCATAAAAAATGCATAGGCAGATTACGTGGCCTTTGAACATCACAAAATAATATTGAATATGAACAAAAAATAAAGAAGTATTTCTGTGTCATATTAAGCTGAGTAAGCTAAAACTAAGCATAAATGTAGTGTGTGTGTTCTTGTATGGTTTATGAAGGTACAAATGTGTATATTATAATGGCATGGGTATTACAACGTAAATATGGAAACATAGTTTATAACGACACTTCCTGTGTCCTCGTAAACCAAATGGCTTAAAAAATACATTTTAAAAATATTGTTTTTTTTTTTATTAAAACAATGGCAAAAGTGTTCTGTCATAGATAGGTTTAGGGTTGGGAGATAGTTTGTAGAGTATTAACATTACACCTATATGGAGAGTCCCCATAACCACATATTCATGTGTGTGTGTGCATTTCACGAGTGTGAGTGTGTATTATACGTAGGCTAAATCAGGGTTAATAGGACATTCTTTAATCTGAATTTGTTGCCACCTTTATGTGAGAATGCTGTGTTGCATATCTTGCATACTGCCAAGCATACAATGTTCTAATTTTAAGTTGTTTAAAATCCTTATAGAGAACTGAACACCATCACACAAGAGTATAGCATCAAATCATTATAAGAGAAAGGAAGCTAAGAAAAACTGGCTCAAAAAATGGTGAGAGTATGCAATTATGTAAAAAAATGAATTTGTAAATAAAACAAATATTATTTGAATATGTTTCACGAGAAAATACTATTTCAGAGACTACAAAATTTCATGTTCAATTCAATGCGTTACCTGCTGTTTCTTTGTAATTATTTATTAATTGTTACAATTTATTACCTAGTGCTCCATGTTATGCCGTATGTCCACTAAAGCGTTTTTTTCACGTGCCTGGCGTATGTTTTCAATTGTTTTCAATGGGATCGCTGTGTTTTTTAAATGCCATGAGCGTAACGAGGTGCTGAGCGTTTGTTTGTTTTTTTTACACTGAAGCGGCGAGCACACAGTGTTTTTCTGATCGTCGAGAGTTGAAAAATATTCAACTTTGGATAAAACTGCAACGCTCATAACTGTCACATTAACCAACTGTCCAATCACAGTGGAGGAGGGGCGGGGATAATTACTGTATCTATACAACGACATCAACCAGCAGAGCTAACCACAAATTATCTGCAAAGTCAGTTACAAGTAAACTGTCCTGCTGATTTTCTGTATCATAGCAACGAAACGTCTCAATGGAAAAAAACCGCTGCGCTGCCAAAACGCTCTCAAGCGCCCAAATCTCAACATTTTTAGTAAAGCGTCTAGCGTTTTCAGCTCCCTAAAAACACTTCGGTGGACAAACGGCCTAACTGTTGCTCATACTTTGTGCAAATCCCTATCCCTAAGTGTTAAACTTTTGTGTGTCACTTGTCCTGCATGGAGACTTGAGGGTGGGGTCTTTTGAATTTGGGCCATTAGGCAATCACCCCAGCAGCTGCATAACAACAATACAACACATGGTTCTATGTGGCAGCATAGAAACAACATAGAACACCCTATAGCAACCGCATAGCAATACAATGGATACCACCATAGCATCTGCATAGCAACACCCTGGAAACCAGCCAGAACACTCTAGCGTCTGCATAGCAACACCTTGAAACCAGCCAGAACACTCTAGCGTCTGCATAGCAACAACCTGGAAACCAGCTAGAACACTCTAGCCTCTTGGTTGTGTCTTATTCTCGTCTTATCATTAGTAGTTAATCATGAACGATATGCACAAGTCGTTGCGATCACTGTAGTAGGCAAATATCTGTATTAATCAAAAATGTTCATTAACTTCAGCATCATGTGACTATATCAAAGTGATTTCTGTCATTTTGATAGATTATAAATTGCATTTACTGTGAAAACAAAACTGGACAGGGACATAAGGATTAGACCTTATGATTTGAAATGATTTGTTTTAGCCTTTTTGAATGGAAGTTTTCCAAACCGGAAGTGCCACCCATAATTCAAAACACAGTAAGGTCGTCAGGAATAAGGTGGATAGCTTCTTTCTACTTCTTCCTTGCATGTGTTTTGAGAATTTCGGTACTCTTTCAGAAGATGTGTAATAGCGCCCACTACCTTGTAACAGTGAAAACATGGATTGCTTTAAATTTACGCAAATGGCCGGGAAAGAGTATGTAATACCTAAAAAAAGGTTATTGCCAACTGTCTAATGTCTAAAACCATGATACTTTTTTATTAGTGTTGATAAATAGTCACTTTATTAATCCCCAAGGTTAAATTTTGTAGATTTTAAATGTAGTAAATTTAGTGCATTTTTACATTTTCAAAAAAACTAATTCTGTATGATTTATAAGCTGTTTTCCTCATGGGGACTGTTTTCCTCATGATTTTGGATATTGCCATCTTTTATGGACACACACACACACACACACACACACACACAGGCTACATGTGAATTCTCTGCCAGAGCCACTAAGGTTTTATTTTTCCACTTCTCAATGACTGGAACTGATTTACACTAGATCCACAAGCTACATACTGAATAATAACACACACAAACACACATACACACACACAATGATCAGGACAGGAAGTTAGCAAGTCTCCCCAGACTTCATTTGTATGTGTCATCAGATCCCATACAGGAGATTCAGCAATCAGTGGCAAGTACAGCCCAGCCATTTATAACTGTGATGGACCAACACGATTCATACACACAGTCTGTCTGTGTGCGTGTGTGTGTGTGTGTTAAAGAGATGCATGCAGTACAATGCAATTCATTCACTCAGCAGCACAGCCTGATCCAATCTCTCCAAAGTGCTTGCGAAGCAATTGTGTGTGTATGTGTGTGTTTGGCTGAACGCGCTCAGTTAAACCTGATTGATGCTCTTACACACACCGGCAGCTTTCTGACCTTCAAACCACCTCCAATCCCTGTCCCCCCTCTCCCTTTTCTTCAGATGGTACGACCCTGTTCTATCCCTATTAGAGCACAGTAGGAATGGGTCATTGTCCCTGTAGAGAAGGGGTATTCACCATCACTCATGCAGTTCTCTAATTGGACTGCATAAAAGAACCAGAATGAAGGAGAAAAAAAGGCAGCAAATATTGTTGAAAATACCGTGGGAAGATTTTAAGGCCTTTTGAGTCCCATTTGAGTTATTCATGCAGTTACTTTTGTTTGGGGAGAAGGGCGAAAAATAAAAGGGGATGAGGAAAGACAGGACAGAGGGAGAGAACAAGGCATGTATGATGTCTAACACAGAGACCAGCTGCTCTACTGTCACACTAAATAACCCTCACTATTTTCCCTTCTTTTCTTATGCCTCTCTCTTTTGACGTGCTGATGCTGTCACTGCGAATGCATATTTCAAAAGAAGTGTGTGTATGTCAAAGTGTTGTTCGTTGTGGTTATCTAGAGATAAACTGGTGAGTATGCATTTAGTTACAAGGATGTAGATCGTTAGTAGACGAGACTGTACGATAAAGGGATTGTTCAGCCAAAATGACAATTCATTCATTGTTTCCTCACCCTCATGTCATGCCAAACTTTGGGGCTTTCTTCTGCTGTACAATGTCTTTTTCAGACGCAGGGGACATGGTGATGGAGAATAGGCTTTATGCCGAGCGTCACCTGACCAAACCGGAAAACGGGTCTCATCGCATCCACCTGTCAGAGAAAGTGTTAACGGCCGTAAGAACTGACTACGATACCTATGGATTTTTAAGGTAATCAGCTAACCTACCTAGTTCACTTTGTTTTTGGCGTTTTATTCCATTTAAATATCTAAACGTCACTGTGAAGAAGAAAAAACATAAAACGTTTAAATATCAATCTGCACATGTGAGGGACATTGGTTATGCTAATCTTTGCTCGCTCCTTTTAAGTTGTCTTGAGTAAAACCGCAAAAAAATTCATGAAGCACATACTGACCTGAACCAGAAGCGATGCGATCTGTTTTACAGAATGCGGAAGTTGTGCATAGAGCCTATAGATTGGAGGAAAATTGTATTTAATGCATTTGTGTTTTCTTGAAAACATTGAAGTTCCCTTTAGAGTCTTTGAGTTTGCTAGAGCTAGTTTTGCGAGAGAACGCAATTGTTTTGCAATTGAACGCAAACGTTCTCGAGGGAACTAAATAGAGAGAACGCATAAGCACTGAAATATAATTTTACCTTCCATCTCATATTTTTTAACATGCCCTCTAGGGACCATGTATGGACCGATTTATGATGACGATGATACAGTTTTATTGTTTAGAAAATGTGTAAGCCAGGTTTAGACTTACAGATAAAGAAGGCACGAAGATGAGGATAAAGTTCAATTGCAGAGTTTAATAATAAATCCAACAGTAACTACAGATAAAGATGCTAACACAAATGAGAGTCGACAAACTGAGGGAATGTGAGAAAATAATAAACTCATGGTTATAACCCAGATGACGAACAGCTGTGATGATTAGTGTCCATGCAAACTGATGAATGGCGGGAAAGCTCATATAAAGGAACCAAAGGAACACGTGTTGAGTGAAAACAAATTAAAGTCCATGAAAGGTGAACTAACAAACACAACATGAGGCTTTATAAATTATAGATTTATTTTTTTTCTTTGAAATTTAAAAAGATTTAGAAATACTTAATTTGGTTATGCTCGTTTTCATGCACATAAATCTAAAGCAAAGCATTTCTTCTGACATAGCTTTTGCTGGATTTGACCATCCGTTTTCCACAGAGCGATGAATAACAGCTGGATTTGAGGACATCTGAAAACATCGGTCACATATACGAAGGTCAAACTAGATGAGTCTCACACACATACTGCCTACAGCTTGTCCATCTCAATACATATAATTCTTGGAATGTCACATACCAGATTAGATTCTAACTCAAACTCACTCATGCACACAGTTTTCAATCCATTGCATTGAATTCCATGGGAAGTTCAAGAAACTAGGGGTATTAACACATATTCCTTTAAATGTAAAATAGCAAAATTAATATGAAAAGAAATAGGACACCTTAAAGGGATAGTTCACCCTAAAATGTTGTCTCATGCAACCATTTACTCTACCCACATTTTGTCAAAATGCCATCAAGCTTCAAAAAGCACACAAGGGCCAGCAGTGGCTCAGTGGTTCATCTAGTTTGTCTACAAACTGGTGGTTCAATCCCCGGTTCCACCTGACCAAGTGTCGAGGCTCTATGAGCAAGAAGCCTAACCCCAGCTGCTCCCGACGGGCTGGATGGCGCCTTATTTTTTTTAATGAGTTTTTATTACATGATATTACGTAAAAGCTTCAATCATACAAATCCAAAAAGTTTTTTGAACAAAAAATTTTTATGGGGGTACTTAAGGAAATTAGTTTTTGTGCAATTAAATAGTTTATAAATTGTATATGGTTTTCTGTTCTATTCTATTTAATTGCACATTTCTTTTAGAAATTTATAGATTTATATACTTTAGATCTAGATCTATATATTTATAGACTCTTCCTATTGACGTTTCCGTAAAATATTACTGTATTCATTTTTTGCATTGAAGGAGTTTCACCAGACTCATGATAAACAAGGTGCCAAACAAACAAGACTAGAAATCTCAAAAAAAAAAAAAAAAAAAAAAACTGTCCGCACACTTAAATCCTTAAAGCAAATTTAATCACCAAGCTTTCGGTCAAAAGACCGTCCTCATGTATTCATTTTCTACTTGCCACGAGTGCATTCTGAGGTTAAAGTCATGTATTAACAGAAGCATGCATAAATATGTCATCCCGCTATGCTTGACATTTCGGTGTCTCTGCTCAGACCACATGTACTATCTGCCTTGTGACATTTAAACCTCTTTCAGATGGAGGGAGAGGGGTTGAAAGGGCAATGTTTTCCACTGTTCTGAGTTTTTTCGTATTTTTAGCCTTTCCACTCCATTTCCTAAAAAGCATATCTGAAGTTGATGTCTCACTCTTTCTGTCTCTCACTCTCTCTTACCATTGTACTTTTTCTCTTCCCCTTTAGTCATACTCCTTTCACACAGACATCAATGCATGTTTGATTGACATATTCTACAACACCCTTCTTTATTGGTGCATTTGCAGGAAAAAAGCTTCCTGTTGTTAAACAGCCCATTCTCACCCCCAAGGCGTCACTTAACTGACGCCTTGGGAAGCATTTGGACATGCTTCAATATCTGACGCTTTAGGCGCCCTTTAGCGTCAGTTAGATGACGCCCTAGGATCGCGTGTACCCTACCCCCACCCCACACCTAAACCTAACCGCGTCCTCTCATAGACGCTTTCCTTTAGCGTCAGTTAGATGACGCCGTAGGATCGCGTCATGTAAGTGACGCTAAAGCGTGCCTAAAACGTCAAATATTGAAGCATGGTCAAAGGTGACGCCTTGGGGTGAGAATGCGTTGTGTTAAATTGTCATGCTGACTTCGATCCCTCCAAAGTGCAGTGAAGTAACTTGCACAGTTGCACCAGATGACCTGGTCTATTTTGTTAGCTTTGGAAAAAGATAGGAGAGAATGAATTTGGTTGTTTGCACATTTTTTGTTTTTCAATTTTACTTTTCAATCATTATTATTTACACATTTCATCATTATACTTAACAAATATAACTAAAATAAATTGTTTAATTATTTTAAATTCATTGGAATATTTAAATTATATTATAGAAAATATTAAAATAAATTTTTTGTGTGTGTAACATTTTTTTAATATAAAATTGTTTTATCTTTATTTGATATATTTATTATATATTTATTACATCTATTTTATTTATTTATATATTTATATAATTAACTTACATTTTTCCTCTAAACTATCACCCAGAACACCATAGGAACCACATAACAACATGTTACAAAACTACAAACTTTTGCACCGGCAAAGAGTACATTTTTTATTTTATTTTTCTAATTATGTATCCCAATTATATACAGCCTACTTGACAACTTTTATTCTTTTTATTGTTTTATTTATTTGGCAAAGCCCATTTTTAATGCATTTTATGGTTTGCTCGTATCTTGTGTGAATGTATCAAGAACAGGAAACTTCAACGACTAACCCTAACTTCCTTGTGTGCAATGGCCTTTTATTTAAAACATTGATTTCAAATATTGTCCTGTTACAACACACAAACAGCTAATTCCAAATATTTCCCTTCCTTTCTGACCTTAAAGAGATCTTCAAACATTTCATTTGATCTTTTTCTTTCTGAAGCACTTGTGATTTTTGTCCCTCTTGAGATTCTACCTTTTCTAAGATGACCTTTCAGCGGTAACAGACTGTATGCAGAAGGTCACGCTGTAATAATCTTCTTAATTGAGAAATACAAAGGGCTTTGAGATCCTGAGCAGAGCATCACAGGAAAGAATTAACATCCTACCATTACAGTAGAATTTGACATGTTTTAAAGAAAATTGGAGTGGTGTTTGTCTGCGAAAAAGTCGCCATGTTGTAAGGATGATGCTAAGGTGTTTAGAGTGTTTTTTAATACATTGCTATCTAGTTTGTATGGTGTTCAGGGTCATTGTTTACTAGCAAAAAAATCACATTATATATAGTGTAAATATTAGATTGCGTATAAAAGTATTAGTGCTTCTCCTCAACAAGTCACACAATTTGATGTTCATGCTCATTTGAGTCTTTTTGTCTTAGTTTCCAGTAAAAATATCTTATAAATGTGGTTATTTTTTATATTTTAGTCAAAATATCTAAAAATATTTTAAACAAGATAAATGTACTGGAGAAGCAACACTACCTGGAATATTCAGACTTGTTTTCGCATATTGAAAATAAGTGTATTATGTCTTACTGCACTGGCAGATTTTTTTTTCTTTTTTTCGCTTGTTTTAACTTTAAAAAACATGAAAGAAGCAAGACAAAATACATTCATTAAAGATTTTTTTCTCAAGTACATTTATGTACTTGAATAATTTTAGATATTTTGACTAAAACATAGGACAAAAATAACTGTTAAGAATAGTGCTTGAGCAGTGTTTCTCTGTAAGAGAGCATCTTGGCTGCTACCGGATCCTGATTGCTGGTTCTGCAGCTATAGTTTAGCTTGAGGCTCACTGCAGAAATCACCTCTGCTCTGTGGAAACATCAAAAGAGCTCAGATCAGTGAGCATTAGAACAGGCCTCAGATCTGTTTAACCCTGTTATGAAGACGTTCAGCGATGAAATGAATGCTCTGTCCTGCTGCGGCTTTGGAAGATTGGGATAATGTCCAGCTGTTTGTCCACTGTAGATCTGTGTGTGCGTGCTTGTGTGTGTGTTTGTGGTGCACACAGCTGTTGGGGTCAGCGGAAGGCCGCAGGATCCGGTTGGTAAGATGTGAAGGGTGTGAATTTCCACTTCATTACACTTTAGACACACAAACACACACACACACACACGATGGAGGCACAGTAAATGTCTAGCCAGTCACACTGGTGTAGATTCTCAAAGGCAAAAGTGACACTTCTTCTGGATTTAGTCTGTCTCAGATATTTCTGTTTCTTCAAGATGAACTGAACTGAAAAATTTCGACTTTGAAAACGTGTTGTTTATGACAATTAAAAATAAATTACACTAAACATTTTTTTAAAATATATATTAATATAGCTTTTTTAAGCAACGCAAAATTGCGCTTGTTTGCGCTGGCAGTTCCGATGACGTCACTGGCATGGTAGGACCCGCGGAACGCCATAGACAACAGCTGTAGGTCCTGTATACACAGACGAAAATGAGCACTTTTAACGGCATGGATTACGCATTTGAGCCCGTGAGGGACAGGCCGGTAGTGTCTGACGACCACCACATGGAGGACGATCAGTTTCAGGCTTCACTTGCAGTACAGGATCGTTAGGGGGAAAGTGACTGTGGGCGCGAGCGCTGTGGAGCATAGACACTGCACGGAGACGATCTGTTGCAGAGAGGTCAACATGGACATTTATTGATCGGCGAAAAATGCATCACCATGCACCGTTCATTTCGGATGCTGTTCGGTGAGAGAAACGTGTTGAAGGAGGCTATGCTGTCTCTAATGGATGTCCGAGCTGAGACGCGAGCGCCCCATAAGTAGCAGGGTATTTTACGAATAGGTGACGGCTGGGCTAACTTGTTATACTTTTCTCAGATTGTTTAGATTAACAACGTACTGGCAGTTCACTCTATGGGCGAGGGTGCATTTAGGAAGGAGAAAATCCCATCCTTTACAGTAAAAACTATACATCAGGGATCTTTTCCCCCTCACCCGAATATCAAGGATTCGAGTAACGTTAACGTGATGCATTGAACTTGTAACTTGTGTAAATAAAACATTTCATGCATTGTCAGACGTTTCATGTACTCATTGACGAAAGTACACATCTCTAAATAGTGTGTCGCTAAAAAATCTGTTTCCTCAGCCATGTCAGCGAGCCTCAGACTGTTTACAAGCTACGGCTGTTCTGCTGGTGCGGGTAGGCAACGGAGTGGCTTACCATGCCAGTGACGTAGTCGAACGTTGAAATCCAACATGGCGGCGCCCGTGCACCAAAAACAACACTTTCAATGTACTATTTTATCCCTTTTAACAAATTCTGCCATTTTAAAAATTGTACCAATGAGAATAAATAAAATACATCTGTTATATCACCTTTTCTCAAATTTCAGTTCAGTTCATCTTTCATGTAATCACAGACAGACTCGATGATAATGAGATCAGATTATATCGGCTGTTGTCAGACTCCTTGTGCATACAAAAATCTCACTGGATTATTACAATAATGGCGAAGACATTTTTTTTGTAAATGTAAACTGATATTTCCTGACAAACTACAGCAAAATGTATAAATAACTGGCTTAAAGCCATTTTTTACAGTAAATGCTTTATATATATATATATTAGGAGATTTCTGAGGTTTTACCTTTCACTAAACATATTTAGATATATTGAAATCATCTTCCATTGCGATTTCCCGTATATCTAAATATGTTTAGTGAAAGGTAAAACTTCCGAAATCTCCGTGTAAACAATGCGCGATGTAGACGCGTGAGAGATCACTTCCGGCGTAACGTTGGACACGGTTAAGTTCGGTTCAGTTGGACATCTGATTCAGATCAGTTTGACGGCTGTTAACAAGAGGTAAAAACGATATAAATACTGTTCGTTTTCTCACACAAACCGCTCGTTTCGTGTCTTAGGCCATCAGTGTGTACTTACATGTACGAGTCATTAAATCATGTTTAATTTTGACTTCTCTGTGCATGCTCTTTAAGGTGGACCCCTAAACCTGCATTATATGAATGATAGACAACACCGGTTTGACCGAAAAATGTCCAAAATTGAAAATTCTGTGGAAACAAAGACACCTACATCTTGGATGCCCTTGAGGTAAGCTAAAACATATCAAAAATTAATTTCAAAGTGAACTATCCCTTTAAGTAACAACACTAATAAAAATGTACTCCCAGACACGTTGCTCTCAACACGCTCACACTTTTGATTTGACGGATGGGTTTTTCATGGGTGGTCTGTAGTACAACCAGCCTCAGCCCACACACACACACACACACAACTGACACACACATGCTGTCTGCCAAGAACATGATTGGCACATATGGCACAGAGTCGTTCTCTCTTACACGCACACAAACAACGCAATGTCTCATCATCAAATGCAAACAGTGTGACAACTCATGCTGTTGCACTCAGTAGCTGCACATATGAAGCATTTTGCACTCAGTCATACCCGTGAGATCTCCATCTTTAGAAATGCGGTGAACACATGCTTGTATCAGCAGTAAAAATCGCATCTCTCCTGAGCAGGTGAAAAAAAAAACTGTTGTAGTGTTTTTGCCTACAGGCGTTTGAGTGCTCGGTCAGACAGCAATGAACTGTAAGATGAGCATGAACATCTCTCCACCTGTCACAGCCAAGCTGACAATCACACACTCATTTTTTGTGACGTGTAGTACAAATTAAAGTAGTTTTTCAGTAGTCTTGTATTTGTCTTCAAAGCTAATTAGAAGAGCACTATGCAGTTTACCATGCAAGCTACTTAAAAAGGAAAATAAAGATTTGTATTACACTGTAAGAATTGATGCGTGCAGCTTTTAATTAAGTTTATTTTGCCTTCAAATTTCGCCGGTTTAACGTAATGTAGCCAGATTGTTTGGATGCTTGGATGCATTTTTCTCCTAAAAAAATGTTCTTGCCCATGCAAAACTTACTGGGCCATATCAAAAGATCTTTAGATATAGATCAAGCACTCCTTTAATGTAAATCTATGGGATGTTTTCCCTTCATTGAAAATGTAAACACCTGTCCTCAACCAGATGCATGATATTATTTATGTCCACTGCATGAGTACAAACACTGGGTTGAGCTACAGTTTAATGCATTGTATTTATACTAACCTTAGATATTATTAAATTGTGATTCTAGCCATCGCAAACATTACTAACACGCATTATCATAATTGGAACTAACACAATCATAATGATACTTATTGGAAGCATACGCTTTTGCAGAAGGTCATGACCCCAGGAATTCAAAGAGCTGATGAGCTGGGATGGAAGGATGATAAAAGAGGGAGAGACAGTTCTTTCATTCAGTTCTCATTCTCCTTTCTAAACATCACTCTAATTCTCGTTTCATTCGACAGCCTATCACACCCACACCATTCCTCTACCACACTCATTCATCTTTCTTCTTGTCTCATTCTCTCTTTCTTTATTCCTCCCCTCAGGTCTTTTTCCTTCCCCTCCCATCTCACTATTTATTCATTCAAACTGTCTCATTTTCCTTCTATTTTTCTCTGCCATGTTCCCTCACCTATTGGTTTTCTTGATTCTTCAAATCTCATTTTCCTCCCTCAAGGAAATGGGTTCTCAATTTTTTTCAGGTGGTGGACTCGTTCCACAGAGATTGCGGACCACTTTAAACTCCAAAACTACCTGAAGAATTGCCTGCAGTTTGGTCTAAAAAGTACAGTTCATTTTGTAATTACTGTTTAATGCCATGAGGTGGCAATAATTCAACGGCCCGGAGTCAATTATTCCACGTTAGCAGACCTCAAGATATTGTTCAGATGGTGTATTTCAAGACATTTGTCAGTTGTTTGTCCTTAAACCGCTCTTTGAGAAAGAGATTGTGTTTGCCGCACACCGTAAAACGTAATTTTGTGGCAAAAAACACGGGAAGAAATTTGTTGTTTGTTGGCTTGGCCAGTGTCGTTGTGGGTTTTGGTTCTTTTGCTGTTGTAGTCTGTAAAGACCTTTTGAAAATACTGAAATCATGCGACGAAGTGATATAATGCGTTGTAGACCTGCCTGGAATTATTTCAGCCGTGCGTTTGCCTGAAAATAATTGCACACTTTGCACATTTGTCAACCAATAGCTTGTTTTCATATGACGTCACACCACTGCGTTGCCATGGGCGAAATACAAATGGAGGGCAGGAATTTGCTGTATTTAGAAAGCACTGTAACAAACTCAAAATGCCTGTGTTTTGAGTCTTTTATAATTACTTGAATCGATCAAACCACAAGGAGTTTTTATCGTGTACCATATTGTTCATAAGGGGGGGGGAAATGCAAGAAATTGTTCGAAAAACAGCTTGCAAACCTATGTCTAGTGATCACTTCGTCAAAGGTGAGTTAATACAACTTAAGTGACTGTTTGTGTAACGTGTAATGTTTCCAAACTTTCTAAAGTCAAAGTACGTCTGTAAGACGAGGTAGTTGCAGCCTTGATGGCAGGAAAATATTTCAATTCAGTTGAAAAATCGCTTCTCTTCATTATGTAAGGATCACGTCCAACATATGTTTGATTTTTTGTTTATTTCTTCCTCTTGTAATAGCGTGTAAAGTAATACAGTACGAACTTTCCTCCATCTCGTCCATTGCGCTCTTCACTCCCTGCCCTCCGTCATCATAATCACGTGACTGAAACCCAGCTATTAATACAGAACCGTAGTATTATATAAATCATTTTTTGTTTTATTTATACATTTTTGTTATACGTTTTTCAATGCATAATGTTTCCAGACAGCTGTTTTGTTGAAATTAACTTAATCTCTATTTTAGGCTAATTAACCTAAATAAGACTTTATCACACAATAATATCAACATAATTATTCAATACTCTTTGTCAATTATAATTATTAGTTTTTTTAGATTTATTTTTAAGCAGCCAATCTTGGATAACTACTTTTCTAGAAGCTCATCATCCTACTCCATATCATCATTGCATTTCTCTTACTCTAAAAATTTCCATCCATCCTTCCGGACTCCCCGACATGAGTTTACCTGTCACGACTCTGCGTGTATGTGTGAGATGGATCGTTCTTAGACCCTTATGAGCCTTCGTGTGATCAAGCTGGCTTAATGAACACTTAATTACACTCTCAATGAAGAGATGGATTTAGAAAAGGAAGAAGATAAAAGAGGAGTAGAAACACTGACACAGTGGAAATTCTCACACTCCCAAGAAATAATCACACCTGTGATGAAGTCTGTGTGTGTGTGTGAGAAAGATAAATGGGTCCCTAGTTCTCAGACAGAAGGACAGTGTGTTCTTGATCAGCAGGCCTTGGCTTAAATTTCTTAATTATGCCTTAATTAGCACAGTTGCTTCGTTAAGCCACTTCCTCTTCCAAGGCTGAGAGGGAGCAGCAGTGGGATCTCTCATATCCGCAAATTTAATTACTCCCTCTTTCAAGTTCATTACCCTCACTGGGTCAAAAGGTGATAGCCTTTAAAGCCTCTGTGTTTTTGGTTTCATCAATGATGTTGTCAGTCAATGTGTATCTGAAAATAATTTAATGGATTGTAATCGTGCAAGAATGATGTGAAATGATGACATAGCTATTATCGACATTTGGTTTTGTTTTTTGCAACAATTTGGGGATTTATTCAAGCTGTCGTGTGTCCTTAAAAATTACAAAAATAAAAATGACCACCACACGAGTTCTGGGGGAAATGCTAGGTTGTTTCTTACTAGTATAAGCAAAGACTTTAGATATACAAACACAGTGCACTCGTATGAGTGGGAGAAATTGCAACGCCCAATATTGCGGAATAAGTCCTGCCTTCTAAACAAAAGAGCCAATCGCCAATTGGTAAAGTTATTGCTTCACTGCAGAAGCTCTAACTGCGACAGAAACAGTCAGTGTTGTGAGACGCGTGATTTTATGACTGCACATGTGCATTGACTGGCCCAACAAAACAAAATTTATCAGACTGTTGTTGTCAGATTTCACTGGTGATTGATTCAAATATGAAATTGAATCGTTGGCTGGGTGAACATCTTTGGATAATTTGATGTTTTCCCATTTAAAGTGCTCTTCATCTCGTCTGTGAGTCCCTGTGATTGAGCTCAGCAGAAACTCTACAGCTGTATGTCTGGAGCTGTGACTTACCATTGTTGGTGCGCATTGACCTGCCAGAGATGCCATTAGATCCAATGGGGTGATGACCTCCTCCTCTGTCCACGCCCCCAGCCTCGCCTGGCTGTTTCAGCAGTTCAGTCAGGGCCCTAAAAAGAGACGGGTTTCACCATCAGTTTCTCGGCAGGGCACTTGGAAAATAAGGGTGAGCTTTGCAATAACAAATGGCTGGATGTCCATTATCCCTCCATATTATATTCCATTGTTAAACAGGAATCATTCCAATAGGAACTCTAAAATGAAAAACAAAATTGAGTGCCACCTCACACAATCTACTGGTTTATTCTTTATATTAGACTTTAATATTTGATGTATGAATCTTCCCTCTTTTTGTGCATTTCCATTTATTCACTCAGTAGTTATTCCATATTTCAATTCATTTTTTTTCTTTTATTCCCATACCACTTCAGTTATTCTGCCTTTATGCTTTCAAAGAATGTTTCAATCACTGCCTGTCCTTGAATCTCACCCGTCCCTTTATTCACTAACTCCTGTTTGCACTTTCAGAATCCAACCAAATCCCTCACTTGGAGCATCAGTGACTGTAACCTTCACCGATCGTCCACTGAGCCATCTTTGAACTCTCAGTGCTGCCATAACATCTCACTAGCACTTAACTAACAACCAACCAAGTGGTTGCATTAAAATTGTGTAGGTGTGCAGGAAGTGCGAGCGTGACCTGATTCCAGTGCAATTGAAAATACTTTTGGTCGGCTGCTCTTCAAGGTTCCGTTATTTCCCTCGTGACATCATTGTCTCAACATTCAGGGCAGGATGGAACCGTGGGACATTTCTAAAGCAACATTTGCCAGGAACGCTGGGCTGAGGAAAACGAGAAGGGTCTGTGTGTTTCATGATAAGGACCAGGAGAATGAGTCCACTCCACTCCGTTTGTATGTTCGACTGATGTGCTGCCCTGTGAATCACTGCTACCCTCTCCTCAAAGCCAGTATAGACCACACAGGAATATGGCGGTCTGCAAATTTCTACAAGCTTCCTGCCCCTCTGGTGAGCCGTATAATATTCACTCCTGATGGCTTATTTTACACTTTGTGAAGGTAAGGTATGGAAAACAGTTAGAGACTCTACAAGTTTGGGATCAGTAAGATTTTATTTTCCTTAATTTTTTAATTCAACAAGGATGCACTGAATTGATCAAAAGTGACAGTAAAAACTTTTACAAACAATAAATACTTTTTAAAATTATTATTATTCTAGGAAATTGTCAACGAAGCATGAAAAAAGGTATCATTATTTCCACAAAAATATTAAGCAGCACAACTATTGAGCATCAAATCATCATATTAGAATGATTTCTGAGGGATCATGTGACAATGAAGACTGGAGAGATAATGCTGAAAATACAGCTTTGATCACAGGAATAAATTAAATTATAAAATGTATTGAAATAGAAAATAATTATTTTTAATTATAATAATAGACTTATTTAAAATAAGAGACTTATTTCAGAAATATTAATAAATCTATACCGACCACAAACTTTTTAATAGTTTATATAATTTGAATAGTTAATAGTGTAATTAAACTAAATTTTAATTATTATTATAATAATAAAAAGAATACAGATGTTTTGTTTGTTTGTTTGCTTGCTTGCTTGCTTGCTTGGTAGCAACACCATAATGAAATTTTACTCCTAATATATTACACTTTTGGGATTTTAAGCTTTTTTAATGTATTTATATATTTTTTTTTACATTTATTTTCCTGGTAAATATAAATAGAAATCCTAAAATATGATATGTTTACTTTTTAAAAAGTGAAACTGATACAAGACCTGTCATAGATTGTATCACAGATTGTAATAAACTTATTTAAGATAAATAAAAAATAGACAAAAAAATCTTAATATTTTATTTGTGTTAATTGCTTCTCAATTTAATTTTTGATTTTTAGATATTTTAACAGGAAAATAAGACAAACATTCTACTTGAGAACATGTCTTTTTGCAGGTTAAACATCAGAGATGTTCTGATTGGCTGAAGCTAAATTAAAATATTCTAATTAAATTTTTTTCCCCAACTCAAATTTGCAGACAGATAGTTAAGATGGTTTTATTTAATCGGTTCAACATATTTATGAGACATTTCACAAACTTCAAAGTAATTAAGCATTAATGTCAGTTTAAAAAAATTCTCTTTCAACCATCAAAGTGGTCAACTAAAATCTATTTTCTATTTAACTGATTTTTAATTATGAAAATTGGGCTGTGAGCCAGAACAGAGGCAGTTGACTCAATCTTCACATAATCAGTGGGCACAGTTTGTTCTTGGTGTAAAATTTAATACAGATTTTCCATTGGGAAATATAGGTAGCTAATATGTAAAAAGAATGTTTTAAAACAAAACCTGACATGATAATTGAACTGACAAAGCCAATTATATTGATCTTAAATCTGCACCGTGCTAAACTGAAACTAAACACTTGGATTGATCTCTGGTGGATCAAAGTTGTAGGAATGTGTTAACATGATCTTTAAATGCACCTCAGAGCTCGTGTTCACGTCCTACTTTCACCGTGGCTCTCGGGACAATGTTTCCCATGTCATGTTCTCATGCACAGAGCATGTAAACATGGAATCTGAGAAACATCTACACACATCTCCATTCCTCTGCTCCCAGCTGTTATCTCAAGAATATCTCCGTTTACCCCTGCTTTTCTGTTCAGCAATTCAATATATCTTAATGGCTCAATACATCACCTACGGCCGTACTTCAGAACACAGCAGCAATCAACCAACATTCAGTCGTTTATTGATAGAAAATGATCGTTAATCACGCTGATGGTCTTAACTTTCAGGGTTGTTACTGTGTGTGATGAATGAATTTCTAATTGGCCGTTCATATGCTGGATTGGATAGGATTGTGTGAGTGTGTATTTGGTGAAATTATGTGAGCCATTTCCAATCTTGCTGTTGTTTTCTCAGCATGTTCCCTATTCATTATAGAAACATGGGGTCTTTAATTACTGTTACTTTTCAGCTAAATTCTTATTAAGCGCTGCGGTGGTAATCACAGGTGGAAAGACTAACTGCAGGTGTCCCAAATCAGTCTTAAGTGCCCCCAACTGGCATCTAAACTCACTTAAAGACTCATTTGGGGGCTTTTGGAGAAGAACTCGTAACTAGATTCCCTCCTGATTAAGGCCCCGTTTACATGATGGGAAAACGCAGATATTTCCCTGCGGCCTGTCATTTATACGAAAACCCCGTTTTTATCACAGAATACGATTATTTCTAAAAACTCCGGCCAAAGTGGAGATTTCTGAAAACGCTGGTTATGTTTTGTCGTGTCAACTGGGAGAAACCAGAGCCCATCTAACGGAGAGCCTTGGCACTTCCTATTTAGCCCCATTGTGCATCACCTTGGTTGCAGTTCCATTAGAATTCCACTGGAGGTGATCGCGGGCGAGAGCAGAATGAATGGGAGTCTATGGGGCTAAACGGCTAAATGTGTCTCTTTCACCGGCTTGTCGTTAAATCAAAAAGTTCAAAATAGATTATAGGCTAAAAGTCGAATGAACGAGTTATTTCCTTTTGATTTCTTACAGATTTGGCTGTTGTTGGCCGGAACGCGGTAGCATTCTGCTTTTGTGTGACGTCATCACATTTTTGAATGGATTTTTAGAACAGATAAGTGAGTGTATACCCTGAGTGTATTATCTTAGCCCTCCCTTTTGAATGCAACTTTCAAATTACTTGACAAAAAATTACATCCTGAGAAAAGTGGATTTCTGGGGCTGAAACCCCATTGACTCCCATTCATTCTGCACTCGACCGCGAGCGCCCCCGCATGGACCAACCCGGTCTCATCCCAAGACGTCATATAACTTACGTTTTGGGACGTCTTTTGACCATACGTCAATATTCGCCTTTTTAGGGCCCCCTTAAACGTCGGTAGATGAGGTTATGGGATCCTAACTCCACCCCATACCTAAACCTAACCCTAAACCTAACCCGTCACCTAACTGACGTTAAAGGTAAAGCGTCAGTTGTATGACGGCCCGGGATCGCCATCTACCGACGTTTAAGGGGGCCCTAAAAAGGCGGATATTGACGTATGGTCAAAATACGTCCCAAAACGTCAGTTATATGACTTTTTGGGATGAGACTGTGTTGCATGGACAGAGACGCGTTATTGCAGCCAGTCCTTAACCCGGAAGTAACCAGCCAGTGCCAATTCTCTTCAATTAGACATTCTCTGGAGAAACGGGGTTTTAGCATAGACAGTAAAAGAAAGGGTTTTAGGTTCTCTCTTGTCAATTCTGAGGATTCTGATTGGCTTGCATGGTTTTATCCTGCTCCCTACACTGCCGCCCATAGGTTTGGCATAGATATGATGCCGCTCAACAGCGTATTTATGCGGGTGTGTGCACGATGTTATTATTGAAAACGGAGGCGGAGGAAATTCAGACCATTTTGGACCATCTCACTTTTCAGTTATACTTTTTTTTTTTTTTGAGTCACAGTTTGGCAAAAAAGTAAATAGATAATATTATTATGATAAATATAATTGCCAAATAATTATTTTAGCCCAACTCACTCTACTTTGAATGGGATGCACTTTTATTAGACAAAAATAAAAATTTTATGCTAATGCCATAATGTATGAGTGCGATTTCTCCACCAGAGGGTTAAACAATAAAGCATATACAACAGAATTACGCATTCTGACTAGCATGTTAGGGTTGGACTTTAAGCGAATTAATATGCTAACAAAGAAATTCAGGCAGCCTTCAGTTCATCCGGCTCAATCCCCAACAATGTTCTCCGATTAGATTGTTTTCATTGATAAATATAATAATTAAGTAATCGTCATGATGCATCATTTTAGCAAAACATTCTGCCAATACGCATTTTTGCTAGTAATGACCTTGATATAGTAGTACTAGATCAGTTACTGGCACCAGCTTACCAGCTTGACTAGTGCAGTCATGCAAAACCGAGGCTTGAAATTGGCCCAAACATTTGTTTTACATTATTATGCAATAATATGGTTGCAGCTGGTCATTTAACTTGATCATTTAAGCTTGATTAAACCAGTTAGCTTGGTTAGCCTGACATACAACCAAGTTTGGAGCACCAAATAATATCAAAATATGTTTCAGCGGAGAGGTTTAAAAAAAGAATAATAATTCTCGTCATGCATTGTGAATCAGTTAGTTCAAACTTTGAGCTGGTGAGGCAGATGGTTCTTCATGGCCCGGTTAGCTGCAGGGCTAACGCTGCTCCAGTGGGAAGACTGTATGTGTATGTTTGTATGTGTGGAAATATGTGCGCCTGACTGTGTGTGTTTCTGGTGCCTTAGCCATTAGCGATATCACAGTAGGGGAAATATTTGGCCCTGATGTGCCTGACACACTACAAAGAGCCTACTACAATGTGGCTTGCAGCAAACTAGAGATTGTGTGTGTGTGTGTGTGTGTGTGTCTTTGCGCACTAATCTACATAATAGAGACCTTTTAGTCCCGCCCTCCACCCTCATCTTTTACATGAGAAATCATGGGATCTTGTTCAAGTTTGTCTATGTCAAATAATCTATGGGCGGGAAGGGAAGATTGGATGGGTAACGGAAAAGCAATAAAGTTCGACATTCTTCTCTTTCTGACGGATTTTCTGTAGTCAATAACACCGGAGAGCAGCAGATTGTCTCTGCTGACTCCTGGAATTTATAGACGATCTGCTTAACTCAGCCTGAGGCAAGAGCATTGTGGGCAAATGTTATATTGTTATAAGAAAATCAAGCCTGATATGACTGATATGTACAAGATGTTTTCACCCAATTGTTTTGTCTTTTGCTTATAATACACCTCTCCTCAACAAGCTGAGGTCATTTAAATCTTTAGCTTAAACTCAGGCTGTTACATGTTGAAGTTGAATACAAAGGACTTCCACCTTAAATGTTGGCTTGTCTTAACGCAACCAACTACATTTGTGATTTGATATTCCTTGCATGGAGACAAGACCGCAATTTGACTTTGTCTTTTCTGTCTTTTCAAGTTGCCCAGCTGAGAAATACCTTTAAAACACGTGGTCAGACTATTCATGAGCGCCACTCCAAACCCAGTGGTAATGCACGCACAACGTTTTGTCCCTGGGGATGTTTTTGTGGATATTTTGACGCATGAACTGATATTGATCTCCTATTGAAATGACACAGACATATAAAGCATAGGCAAACGCTCACAGTTCAGCCAACAGCAAAAGTCACCCAAATGTCATGATCATAGGTTTGTTTTCCAGCAGCGTCCTCGTCTCTCTTTCTGTCTTTCTGCTGTTATCTATGCATGAATGCAGTCAATTGTAATCTCTTGTCATTCTTCCTCTAAAAAATGGTTCCCTTTATATTTATGATACCTCTCTTGAATTCTAATGAATCTGACAGCTGCCAAGTACAGTCCCGAAATGCAAAAGGGGTGTGTGTGTGTGTGTGTGTGTGTGTGTGTCAGCATCCTGGGAATGCACTGCAAACACAATTGATCTTATTATAAATACAACCATGTTCCTTCTTAGCTGTTTACACAGGTTAAAACTCTGTTCCATTTATATTCATATTTGCATCATGATATGAAATGTACGGACATGGGAGAAAAAAATTCAATGCTTTTGTGTTCGCTCAGAAAATGTTTGTGAAGGAAATAATATTAGGAGGGAGGGAAAACTATATTTCAGTGCTTTCGTGAGCACAAACATAGTTTCTCGGGGGAACAATAGTTTTGCCAGAAAGCATTTTTGTTATTATTTTACTTGTAATCATCATGCAGTTTGCTGTATGTGATGCAAAATACTGGAAACATACTCCACACTAATACGTAGAAGATGACACAAATATTGGAAGTCCGTAGTTAAAGGATTAGTTCACTTTTGAAAAAACTTTTGCTGATAATTTACTCACCCCCATGTCATCCAAGATGTCCATGTCTTTCTTTCCTCAGTCGAAAAGAAATTTAGGTTTTTGATGAAAACATTCCAGGATTTTTCTCCATATAATGGACTTCAATGGGAACCGGATGGTTCAAGTATCAAAAGACGATTAATAACTGTTTCAGATGCAGCTTCAAATGTCTTTAAACGATATCAGACGATGAATAAGGGTCTTATCATGCGAAACGATCGGCTATTTCAAAACTTATTCCAAAAATGTAACTTTTCTAAGGACAAATGCTAGCCTAGCTCTATTCTGTGAGGCGCGTTTGTAACGTCACGTAATACGTAATTACGTTCAAAAGGTCACGGGCGACGTAGCCGGAAGTACAGAATCAAAATCGTCCGACATCATTGTTTTACCTTTTAATTCCTTTTTTGTAAACGGTGTTTGAGTTAGTTTGCACGTTCAACCTATGCGTTCAACTTGTAAACACTCTGACTCTGTACTTCTGGCTACGTCGCCCGTGACCTTTTGAACGTAATTACGTACTACGTGACGTTGCAAACGCGCCTCACAGAATGGAGAAAGGCTAGCATTTGTCCTTAGAAAAGTTACATTTTTGGAATAAGCATTGAAATAACCGATCGTTTCGCATGATAAGACCCTTATTCATCGTCTGGTGTCGTTTAAAGACATTTGAAGCTGCATCTGAAACTGTTATTAACACTATCTTTTGGACCTGAACCATCCGGTTCCCATTGAAGTCCATTATATGGAGAAAAATCCTGGAATGTTTTCATCAAAAACCTAAATTTCTTTTCGACTGAGGAAAGAAAGACATGGACATCTTGGATGACATGGGGGTGAGTAAATTATCAGCAAAAGTTTTTTCAAAAGTGAACTAATCCTTTAAGTCTACTATACGTTTGGCAGGCTTTCTTGCTACAGTAGGTGGTTATAAACATATTAGTCTCAACCTCAGACGTCCCACCCACAGACTACTGGCTTGATTGTCTGATGCACTTGCCACACAAAATTGGAAACACTTCAGGATTTTCGAAGTTGTCATTTGATTGGTTGAATTCTACGTGTGTGTTGCGTTCTTTAACGGTCCACCTGGAAAAAGGATGTCATGACGTGGTAAAATATGTTATCAAAACTTGAATGTGTTAGTGGGTTAGTTCACCCAAGAATTAAAATTATGTCATCATTTACTCTCCATCATGTCGTTCCGAACCCGTAAGACTTTCGTTCATCTTCTGAATACAAATGAGGTTAAATTTGATAAAATCTCAGAGTTTTCTGTCCCTCCATTGACAGTTACGCAACTACCACTTTGACGCTTCAAAAAGCTCATTAAGATATCGTAAAACTAATCCATATGAAAGTTTCAGTTGTGTAGCTCTCAGGTTTCATCAATAAGATATTTTGTGTTTGTGTTAGGAAGATGAACAAAAGTCAACAAGAGGGAGAGTAAATGATGAAAAATTACATTTCGGAGTAAACTAGCCCAAGTTACTACCATTTTGGTTACACTTTATTTTGATAGTCACTTTAGACGTTCTACTAATTATAAGTAACTTTTCAACTGTATGTCAAGTAAATCTCATTAGAGAATTAGTATATTATAGTAGACAGTCAGTAGGCTGTTAGGTTTTGGTTAGGTGTTAGGCTTTGGGTTAGGAGAATAAGTGGTAACACGTTACAATAAGGGTGCACTAATAAGCATTAATTCACGCTTAACTAATGAACAGATAATACTGAATTAATGTGTAAGTAATGATTATAAGCTATTCATTAATGATTACCACATTAGGAACTAATTAAGAGTCTGTAGGTTTAATGTATTAGTTCATACATTAATTGTTTTTAATTCAATATTTAATTGTGGATTAATTCCATAACAACTAATTTTTTTAACTAATAGTGTTAATTAATATGTTAATTACCAGAATGAGCCAAAGCCTTGTATTTCAACTTCCAGATAATATGACAGGTACACTAATATGCATTAATACATGATTACTTACTTAATTGTTAGTGCAAATTCATGTGAAAATTACTACAATTACTAAATGACTAGTTAATAATGATGTGCCTCAACAAGTAAAGTCATAACATAATGATACCTTTGCAAATCATTAGCTAATGATTAATTAAAGCAGACAACTGGAAGTTGAAGTGCATAGCTTTGACTAATTGTGGTAATTAACACATTAATTTACACTATTAGTTAATAAAATATGTTATTAAGGAATTAATCCACATGACACATTGAATTAATAGCAATTCATGTATTACTTAATCTATTAATCATATAGACTGGTTATTAGTTGCTGATGCAGTAATCGTTAATTAATGGTTCAGTTCTTCATTAGTTATACATTAACTCATGATTATCTGTGTATTGGTTAAGTATGAATTAATGCATATTAGTGCACCCATATTGTAAAGTGTTACTGAATAAGTTTAGGCCTATTTGTAGTTGCCAAGTTACTTATAGTCAGTTGAATGTCTGTTTGGGGACCAACAAAATAAGGTGTTAGCAGATATTAAGCTGACAGTCTACTAATACTCTAATGAGAGTTAGTTGACATGTAGTTGAAAAGTTACTTATAGTTTGTAGAATGTCTAAAGTGCACTATCGAAATAAAGTGTTAGCCTTATTTTAAATATGACTTTTATATTCAAGTTTCTAGTTTCTTATTAAGAGTGCTTCCTCCAGTGTGGTCAGATTTGTAAATCTATCCCTTATATCAGATTCCTGTATTTCACCTCACATCGTTATCTAAATGAAAACACCACAAAAGGCTTCCCCCATTCTGCCACACACGCTGCAAATGTCACTGGGGCTGCAAACACACACAAACACAGCACTTTCCAGAACAGATAACGCTTCAGGACAAAACTAAATGATCCCAAACGTCACTGTGATTCATCAAACACACACACTCACAGCAAGCAAACATATGCTGTGAAGTAGAGCTCGTGTGTATATATTCACACTTAAAAACGTAAACATGGATGCGAAGATATCACAAAACCAAAATAAGAAGATTCACACCATAGGACACAGAATGTAATATCAAAACATCCAGACCCCGGGGAACAGATCGAGTGTGTTTGTTTTTTGATGTGATTACACTCTAGACACCCCATCACACACTGCTGGAAGCCAGGCACATGTGGTCAGAGATGAAGTGCTCTTAGCCAAATACAGTAGAGTTTGCAGCAGATGTGGCGTACTATAAATATAACTGTATTGGATGTATGCTCAAGACATGTTGTCGTTCGAATGTTCTCTGGTGTAGTATGATTTGATGTTGGTGAAATTGAGCTTTGCCTGAAAGTTTAAAATGGTTTCAAGGCCTGAAAACTTGTATATTTTACATACATTTTATATAAAGATATATACAGTACATTGTTTTGGTTCAGGATGAACTGTAAAAGGAAGCTAGCGCTAGCAGTATACAGCATTCAGTTTGCTGACAGGCAGGTAGGACATCGTATCATTCGAACCGAACACAATGGTTGGATGAACATTTTTTGGCCATGAGACTTCCACAGACAACATTTTTTTTAAAATTTAGACCACTTTTATTGTTGATTGCTATCAGGTTGCGAAGAGAGTTTCAACCAAAATAACAAAAAGTGCCTCATTGCTTACCCTACCTTTAATCAGTGTTGTGCAAGTTACTTCCAAACTGTAATACATTAGGTATTACTTGTTACTGTTATTTAAAAGTAATTCATTACCTTACAATATTACTCTCCCAGAATTGTAATGCATTACATTACTCATATATTACTTTTGAGTTACTTTCACCAAAATAACTAAGTAGAACTTAACGTTTGGGCTGTAACGATATGCAATATGAAACCGAAATCGCGATTCGCCACATCCACGAACCTACAGAATCGCGACACACCTCTTCCAACTCCAGCGTTATTCTCCTTACCGTCCATACCCAATGCTGCCTTATCTTTAAATTAGGCTATTAGTATTATTTCAAGTTAACATTATAAAATACGTAGACCTACACCACAAAACTAGTTGAGGATAAATTATTTAAAATTGGGCAAGTCCAGCATTATGGACATGACATTTGCAGTCAAAACTTGAAATAAAAATTCTCAGAAAATACATGTATTGAAACGTATATAGGCTACTTCCTTAAAGGACGCCAGACATTAGACAAATATCAGTCTATGTTTTATTTTTAATATGGGAAAAGACACACATTCATGCGTGACAAAAAAAATAGGAGGCAAAATATATTTTTTGTAATTCTGTTAATTACACTGCGCAAATCGGATGAGGAAGGGTTGGCTCTCCAGTCTCCATAGAACTTAAAATATTCATTTTATTTTAGTTTTCGTGTTCGCATTTATGAGGAAAAAACAATGTTACAGACGCGACCGCTCTGAACTGGCACTAAAAGACTGCTTTAAAACTTTCACATAGTCTGTTGCCTTTAAGAAGTAAAAGCAGACAATACAACTGTAATACAAGCCTCACTGAACATGTAATGAGTAAAATATTACTGAAAATTGATTAGTAATACCTTACACTACTGTGTTACAGCAAAAAGTAATATGTTACTGTAATGTATTACTTTTGTAATGCGTTACTCCCAACACTGCCTTTAATACAGACTAATACAGACATTATTAATAAATAGTCATTATACTACAGCAATAATAATAATACAATGTGCATTTATAAATATTTAAATGCTAAATATGAAATATATACTAAATATTATTATTATTAGTAATAATTGAAGCCTTTTTTTCTTTTGCCATGTATCAAGGATTAGTGATATAATTATGGCTTATTTGCAAATGCTGTAATGTAAAATGTAAAATGTTCTTTATAATAATTTGTTTAATTTATATAAACAATACATTGAATAAGTAAACAGTTGTGTCAAGGACTGTGCCAAGTTTGGCGGACTAAAAGCCCATGGAGGAATTATGGAAGAATTTAGGACACAAATGGCATGTATATAATGGGCCAATGGAAATTACATTTTGTTGTCAAAATAATTTTTAGAGGTGGAATATGTCCAGGACATGTTTTTGACAGCGTCTGTGAAATGCCTGTCTTTCATTGCAGCTGCATCTGTACTGAATGCTAAGCTGATTGGTGGCGGCCTACTAACAGTTCATGGCTATTGATTGGATCTCTGCTGTTGAATTAAGAATATCTACATCCCAGCATCATAATGACCTCCTGTGATCACATGACACCGTCACTAACATTGCCACTACTGAATAATGACTTGCGCACATACCCTACATAAATCAAAGGACCATGCACGCTGCATAAAATTGTGTGCATGTTTATGCGATTCTCTTTCTCGCTCCCTGTGTTATAGCGGGCCATTTAGCTGCACTTAGCTACACCTGTCAGCACATATCAGGTCTCGAAAGCTGTAATATCCCAAAATGCCCTGTGATTCACACATACGCAGACATAGATGCTTTTGGCTGCGAATTTGGCTCTGACTGACACTTTAAGCCTTTAAAATCTTGCACAAAATTACACACGCATAAACCAAAAAGATACTACGCCATTATGCAAATCTGGACACAAATGCTTGACCAGAGCATCATGATGGTATCAGTTGACCATTAACACTGTCAGCATGATATCAAAATGAACAATTCTTGTTTTTTATGGAATATTGCAGTATATATTATAAATGATTTATCCATGCACATCATTTTTTTATTCACGTACCCTCTCAGTCTTCAATCGAAAAAGCTTCTCCCTCTTGCAGTGACATTAGTGAAATCAAGCTTGTGTGTCTGTTTGTGTACAAATACTTGGACTGGGTTTGTTTTAGATCTAAGACACCTGTAAATCACATGTAAAAAGGCACTTTGAAAAGCTGTAAGTGACTGTATGAATCGGCCCGAGACAATAAAGAGGATAACCATCCTGTATCTCACCCTGAAACGCCTCATCTATCACACCTACACGCACAAGCAAATTCATGTAGCAATCAGAATAAAGCACAGATTGAAGCTGTACAAGCAAGACGTCAATCCCTAAGGCGATTCTCTCTCTCTCTTGCTCTCACTCTCTCTTTTTAACAGTCTGCCATCAGATTAATGCAGATTAATGAAGTCTAAAGGCAACTCAAGACATATTGGCACCATTCATGAAATTGAGAAAATTGGACCATTTAAATTAAACAAATACACCATGAGACATATTTTGGGCTCTGTAATATGAGTCATGTGTTTACACACACACACTTTATTAAGTAGTGCAAAGCAAAGGTTTCCTAATTATTGCCATCCTTAAATGCTATTAGCTAAATCCTCTCCTGAAAATGTAAGGGTTGAGTCCACTTTAGGGGACTGGGTCAAACAAAGAGTGCATTCTTTTTTTGGTCTATTTTCACTGTTTTCAACTCTGATAATAATAAGAAATGATTCTTGAGCAGAAAATTAGCATATTAGAATGATTTCTGAAGGATCATGTGGAAATTCAGCTTTTCCATCACATGAATGAATTATATTTTCAAATGTATTCAAATTGAAAACAGTTATTTTGAATTGTAATATTTCACAATATTACCACGTTCAGTTATTGTTTTAGGTTGTTTAAAGAGTAACTAAACCCTAAACCAACTTTTTTTAGTTGTTAATTTAGTTTAGTATTAATACCAGTCTTTGATTCGAGTAACTTTTTTGACATTTGTGTATAAAGTGTTTCATTTTTACAATATATGGTGTGAAAACGTCTTAGTGCTGCCCTCTTCAGGTGGAAAGGTGGCTACTGCAGTTGAATTTTGGTACGAGCTATGCCCAAACCAGCTTGTTTCGTGCGCCGCTAGCTTCCGAGTTGTCCTACAAAGTGACATCGTTACTTCGGCACTATATAGTAACCGGAGACGTTTTCCGAATACTATGCAAGTAGACACACTATGGCGTACTGTTTTTCGCTTATTATATATTAGGGAAGGATTCGATTTCAGACACAGTGACTGTGTTTTTAACTGTTTCCTGATTTTCCTTTCTGTTTCCTTGGTTGTCATGATTTCTAAATATGTTTGTATTTGTTGTCATAGTTACTTGTTGTTTGGTTGATTAGCACCACCTGTTTCTTGTTTTCTTTCCTCAGTTATCCTGCTAAGTTTCAGTTGTTGTGGAAAAGTGAAACCAATATGATTCTGCGAAAAGAAACTTGTTCTTGGAAGGACATCAAGGATGTTCCTTTTTGGGTCAAGACAAAACATTAAAGAGTTTAGTTTCTCCTCATGTCTCTTTCTGTGCTTTTGCTGAGGTTGTTTTCTGATCTTTCTCTTACAGAGATCCTGTGATCTCGTCCCCTGTGGAACTCCATCAGAGAACTCATTCTCTCTCCTCTGGACCAACTTTTGTTTTATAATGGCACTTTTCATTATGGCCTTATCAAGAGGAAGATGGAGAGAGAGATTCACACACTCAGAGGGCGAAATGCTGGGTCATACCTCCTCGCTTTCAAATGAACAGGTCAGTTTTCATTGATTGCCTGTTTTTAAACTGGGCCAGTGGGAATATTGGGTTTATATACTGCACTTCACTCAAGGGCACATTCTCTCGCTTTTTATGAATGTGAGTGTGACTTTGTGTCTATCTATGGTTGCGTCACTTTGATCCTAGTTGCATTGCTATAACTGGAAATTGTGTTATTATCTGTAGAGCTGACTGGGCTAAACCGAGCACTGCATTATATGCCTGTGATGTCTAACACACACACACATTCCTACGAGATGTCAGAGGGAGGTGAGAAATAAAACGCTAGATTCAGATAAAATCCGTGAGCGATTTGAGAGTATTTACTGAGGGGAGACAGAGCTTTTAGTCTTAGCGCACAAGAGATTTGAGAATGTGTGTGCGTGAATTGAAATAAAAGTGAAAAGGGGTAGAGAGAGAATTCTGGGATATTTTTGAAACAGAGAGGAATCCTTTTTTTTTAAAGTGAGAACTGATAGACTGTGAGCTGTTTCAAGAAAGAATTCAATTCAATTTAGTGATGTGAAAAAGTAAGTACCCAATGTGAAAACGTTTGCCCTTTTACAACGTGGTCAAACTGATACTGAAACTCATTCTGGACATATTTATGGATGAAGTTGGTCAAATTAAAAAAAATAACCATGCATTAGTTTGGAAATGGTTAAATTCTTTTACAAATTCATGTCTCAACAAACTTACTTTAAAGAGACTCTGGCTCTTCTGATACATTTCAAAGTTTATGGCCAAACCATTTTTTTTTGTATTTTTTTTTTTTATTATGTTCTACTAATTTGCACTTTGAGTCATATAATTGGGGATATATTAGAATATAATTGATTCTAATTTTAACCACTTGATGTTCAGTAAAAGTGGCATTTCTGTTTATTTAACCAGTTTAAATAATTACAAAATACATTCCAAGTGTCATTTGTTAAATTATATTACATTTTTATATCACACAGCCAATATATAATTATATCACACAGCCAATCAGGATGTATTTGATGTTTTAATGTACATAGTATAATATTCATGTTTGATATTTTATATGACATTAGATTTAAGATTTTACTGCTGTGGTGTGGGGGGAATTTTAGTTTTTATATGTATAATACACAATATGTGTATACGTAAAAAAAATATGCCACAAAAATATTTGTTGACGCTTTACTTTAGCCTTTATATATACAGTGTACATTATAATCATTATATCTTTTTCGTAAATAATTATAACCAGGTTAAAATGCATTATAATATTAGCAAATTCCTTGCTACATATAAAATTTAATGTTTGTCATGTATTTAATGCATAAATAGATGTATTATGACTACAATTGTTCAGGCATTATTAATGCATGTTGCCAAATATTTATTCCTGTGATCAAAGCTGTATTTTCAGCATCATTCCTCCTGTCTTCAGTGTGATCCTTGGGAAATTCTAATATAGTTATTTGCTTTTGATTTATTATCAATGTTGAAAACACTGCACATTATACAGAACATTCAATCTGTGTGTGTTTGCTTGTGATGTGGGCCAGAGGTACCTAGTAAATGAAATTTTGTGCAAGCAATTTAATCCCAAATCAAGTTAATCGGACATACTGTCTGAACACTAACAGCCATTTGGTGTACGGCCGCACAGAGAATTCCAAACACATCCACAATGGACATGTGGTTCAAGCCAAGCACTTCAATTTGGGTCAGCTGTTCTCGAGCTAATGTGCTTGTGGAAGAAACACCGAAGGGTTTTCGCTCTGGGTATTGAGGGGCCAGAATGTTGTTAGACCAGGTTCAATGAACTGAGTGGCTGAATGTGATGAGGGGTTTAAATAGAGAAAATAAATCCACACATGTATCACTCCCTTATGAGGATGAATACTTCACGTAGGTATTTAATCCACTTCAAAAAAAACTAAAGGAAACAATCCCTCTTTTACAGACAAACCTCGACTGACTGAACTGGTGCACACACCACAGCCCAAGACGGCGCAATTAGAGAGAAATGATGAACCACCGGGACCTTTGCTGAGTGAAGGTTTATAAAAACATCAATCCTGCACCACTGTACCGACTGGCGCACCAAACGCCCTCCTCTCTGGAAAGAGAGAAAACCGCTCTCCACCTCCAAGATGAATGACCTGAACCTCCATGTGGACCTGCACCTCCTGGAAAGGTCAGACTGCACCAGCATGCTTTATAAAGCAGATATGAAGCCCGTCTGCAGGGGTTAATGCTGTTCAAAACAAAAATCTTTTATAGTAATTAACATTTGTTAATGTTCCTGAGTGATCCAGTGAGTTGTCTTTCATCCACATAAGCCAAAAATACATTTTCTGCCTTTTCTCAGTCTAGAAAGCTCCAAATTCAAAAATAATATTTCATGTTAGGGATGTGCAATTTGGAAATTTTGTCAGCTAAAAAAAGTGAACTTCACATAACTCCGCTAAGTAGTCAGTGTGAAAAAAGACGGACAATGGAGTGCGTTATTCTTATTCTTATTAATTGATGGCATTTGTAAATGCTGTATGATTTATGGATTTTAAATACTGATTTTTCTTTTCAGCATCGCGCACCATAAACGTTTAGTTTTTGAGGTGATGTATGTATCAATTAAGATAGATGCTCTCAATTCCCCATTTTGTTTGCCAGAATGAGCCTTCATTCTTTGATTCGACTTGCTTCACCAGTCAAATGAACTAACACATTTCCCTCCACTTCTCACACTCTGTCCTTCCTTCGCTCGCATACTCGATCTCCCCCAAGTTCCCATCGACTGTCTCCAGTGTGTGTAGCTTGATTGACAGGACAGAGATCAAGATAAATGTCTGTATAATCCCTACCACACCCCCCCCCCCCCCTGGTCTCAATCGGGTCCTCTCTTTCTACACTCGGCCTTGACAAAGCCCCCATCCATCCCTTCCTGGAACAAGTCTGTTCAGGATGACTGAGCAGTGCTGAGCTTCTAAAATGAGGGATGAGACGCGGAGATGGAAATAACCGGTCCTCCCGCAGGGCTACCGCTCTGAGCAGCTCATTGGTGATACTTATCGCTGCGCTGCTTTGTGTTTTCACATTCTTTTTTTTATGGGGAATTAACAGGACACTGTGCAGTGGTAATTCAGGATCAAGGTGAGAGAGAGAGAAGAAGGTAAAGTACTCAATTGTTGTAACAAATTGCAAATTAGCCATCGACTTTCCATCAATGTGATTAAGGCACAAAGCACAGGTACAAACACACTACTCACTGTGAAGGCCAAACACTTGTACTGTTTTACATTCTAAAAAGTGCCTGTTTGGATCATTTTCACGAGCACGAGCAGCACAAATGTTGTCTTTTATCCAAATTAAGATTCACAGGGAAAATTTCTCGTAGCAAGTAGTTTTCAATCAAATTGAAAAATTACTGCACGACACAACAAATCAACATATTTGATTTTGATAACTGTTATGGAGACAAATTTAGACCAATTTCACTGGGGGCGGAGTTAGCCGTGCTGGAAAAGCAATGACATGCATTTTTATTATAATGGACTAATTTTACTGGAGCTGATCCTGGTTGATTCAGCCAAACCAAATGGCCTAATATTTTTACTTATAACCAGTTGCATGCTGAGCTAACATTAAAAGTAATTTCAAAGTATTACAACCGAATTTTGATTCATTAACCATAACATTTGTGTGCAGATTAAATGGTTAAAAAAACATTTACAGCATAGACTTTATTCGCTAACATATAAGCAGCAAAAAGTACATTTTTGATCAATATATTTTTCCTTTTGTGATTTATTAATATTCATGGATCAAGCTGGTAATGCTAAGAGATTTTTATTAGTTAAAAAAAACTCCAATTAACTAGTTTTAGGTTGAAAAAATGAAAAGAAAAACTTTTACCTAGTTATGTAAAACCGAATTACGCAAGACAAAATCAGACAAAACATTTATTTTCTGTGTGGCCCAATGCCACAGGCATAGAAACCAAAATGTCATGTTCTGGTCATGGCTGGTTTGGAGATCAACTCAGATAAACACAGAAAATGGCTTGTCGCACCTGAGTATGACGTGTATCTAAATTGGCTCTATACTCACAAATACAGCTAGTTTTAACATGATGTAGAGCAAACCAAGTGCCGCTTCAGCTTTTGATCCTTCTGTCATGTTTCTCTGTCTGCAGACAGTTGAGGTATGAAGTTCAAGATTGGCCGGAGGAAGTTACTCTGTGTGACCACTAAACATAACTATTTATGAGGTAATGTATCATACACACAGATGAATACCTCCCTCACACACTAGCGGTTCAATATGTTTTTCAATACATCCACTTAAATACAATTTTGAAACCACATGTCTGTATAGCTATAATCTCTCAAAACTTTCTTTCCCTACTTTCCAAGCATTTCCAAAATCCATAGCACGCTCCTGACATGAAGGCTTTTCAAAGATACCTCATTTCAAAATGCATGTTTTCTTCACACAGAAGGCAATCCCAGAATGTATAGGAAAAAAAGTACCTTTTTTTACCTATATGATTATACAACACATTTTCATCCCAAGGCGTTATATAGTGACGCTTTTGCCAATGCGTAGACATCCAACGCACATGGCACCCTTTAGCGTCAATATAATACGCTTCGGTTATGGGTAGGTTTAGGTCTGGGGTAGGATTAGGGTTAGACCACTAGGAGGCGCCCTCTGGCCCATATATATCTGCGTCTCATATTGGCGCTAAAGGATGCCATGTGCGTTGGATGTATACGCATTGGCAAAAGTGTCAGTATATGACGCCTTGGGATGAGAACGGGCTAAGCTACAACCCAGCTAACAAAAATATGACAGTTTTGCTAATGTTCCCCATTACGTTATGAAAATGTTATTTCTGAAAGCTCTCTGAACATTCCAAACGGCAAGTTTTTTAAATGATTTAAACAACAAACTAGTAACATAATTTGTTTTTAGATGAACATCCAGCTAAAACATTTCTGAAAAAAAGAGAAAAAAAAACGTGTCATGAACAATGTACAAATAACATTCTTGTGCTAACATTTTGAGAACATTATTAAATACCAGATAACTTCGAACGAAACATTCTATTAATGTTCCTGGAAGAACGTTCGTTAATTACTTTAAGAGAACCGTTTCTATAATGTTTGCCAAAATTCTTAGAATGTTCCCTGTTAGCTAGGATGCTAATGTTTATTTTACTAATGTTTGTAGTGTGGCACATCAATGCTAGCCTATAGAGAACTGTTGTTAGGTTCTATTTTACTGCCCATTGTATAGACAGCAAAGGCAATTGACTATGTTGGAACAGAGCTTGTATGAATACTGTGTGTGTGTGTATGTTAAGTTTGCTGTTCATTAGCTATATTACAGGGTGGGAAATGAGATGCGTTTAAGTGATGTCACACTGTGCCCGGGGTGTATTCAATATCACCCCACGTTATGCAATGCTGCAAAATGGCTGTGTGTGTTGTGTTTGTGTGCGTGTTACTGTTAAACAGTTGGGGACCACAAATATGCTCTGCATGCGGTGGAAGCCGAAAACAGAACACACGCGCCACGGGTAGCTACGGCTTTTTTAAACTGAAGTCAACACGGTTCAGTGTGTCCATTTTATGGTTTTGCGTAAAAAGGAGATTAGAGTTTGAAGCCAAATGCAAACCAACAAGCCAAAAACAAGCCAAACCTGTTAATCTTATATATTCTATGTACACTCACCTAAAGGATTATTAGGAACACCTGTTCAATTTTTCATGAATGCAATTATATAATCAACCAATCGCATGGCAGTTTCTTCAATGCGTTTAGGGGTGTGGTCCTGGTCAAGACAATCTCCTGAACTCCAAACTGAATGTCAGAATGGGATGACATGGTTGTTGGTGCCAGATGGGCCGGTCTGAGTATTTCACAATCTGCTCAGTTACTACTGTAGGATTTTCACGCACAACCATTTCTAGGGTTTACAAAGAATGGTGTGAATAGGGGAAAAAATCCACTATGCCGCAGGCAAATTGCCACATATATTGATATATGTGAGTATACTCACAAAAAACAATGTAAAATTGTTGCCATATTCATGTTCATCTGTTTCAGAGGGAATTGAACACGCTTTTAGAACCACTCCCTGGACATTTTACTTTAAAAATGCTTTAAAAATATCATTTTGCAGAAATGTCATTGCTGGTATGTGTTTTTACTCAATGAGCCTGGTTTGGCCAGTCTTCATTTACTTACTTTATATCAAAAAGAGTGGCCAGGATGTTTTTTTTTTTTTTAGAAAACCAAAGTCATGACAGTATGAAATTACATAATTTTTGTCCCTTAGTAATGTTTTTCTGCCGTTAGACTAGTTTGCCTTCTGACTTTATTTTTTACGTCGCCCCAGCAAAATGCATCATTTTTTTGCTTTTAGCCTTTTACTCCTCATGGTATTTGAGTCAAAATGAAATCTGGGGCAGAGCCGTATCCTGCGGTGAAGCTCTGTAATCGGTGTCTAATCCATCCGTAGTGGCAGCATCCGTCAATGACATCTTTGCTCTTGAGCTCAGGGTGGCAGTTTCCTAGAGGAATTGCAACAATCATGGGCGCAATGGTCCATTTAGTAGCTTTACAAGACGGTCATCTTTATAGCCGTAATGATGTCCGTCCGTGTGTAACGTGCAGTTCAGCTTCCTCACCGAGGCATTGATAGACAGGTACATGCAGTGAAACTGCAAATCTCAAAGGGCTCTGATAGCTTGAGCCTGGGGCTGCCAAATAGCCCTCTGTACCCTCTCAGTCTTCAGTGAAGCAGAACAAGACGTGTGTGTGAACATGCGCGTCTGTCCATGTGATAGGGTATTGGTGTGTCAGAGGTGCTGAAGTGGGGTTATGGGGTGCAGTTGTTAATGATAGAGTGAATCAATAAAATTGACACGAAATTATGAGGAGATGAGATTTTGCCATCTTCTGTCACCCGCATGGGCACCGCAACTTAATGTGTCCAAGCATGCATATAGAAACAGACAGGTCACGTCTTCAACCAACAGGACATTCTGTAGAGGAACAGTAAAGGCGACCAGGGATAGTCTCACACTTTACTGAATATTTCAGAAGATTAGACAGTCAGTTTCTGTACAGACATAGACAGACATAAAGTTGTGGCTACAAGGAAGCTAGTTAACTACTATTGCCCAGGATAAAAAGATAAGGATCAATGAATACACTAGCAATTGTCATTTTGGGTATCTTTTGGGGAACTGCTAATAGGCTATTTAATATTTTCTTAGCAAAATATAAACATTATCAAGCAGATATTGTAATCGATAAAATTACAAAATGTAATGAACATGATGACATGCCTCGACCTTACATTTATTTAAAAAAAATACCCCTGAGAGGAAAATTGATTTTAGATATTATTATAGTTTTTATTAATATTTTAAATGAGCTTTTATTTTGAGATTTTCAGTTTTCTCTTTTTTCTTATTTTAGTTTAACTTTTAGTAATTTATACCAGTTTATTCTTTTGTTGTCAGTTTTTAAATATTACTTTTTATGTTGAGTTTATTTTCAATTCCGTTTTATTTATTTATGTATTCCAGTTAGTGTAATGTATTGCTTCAACTTATTAGAGTTGCCAAGGAAAGGCAACATTTCTAATTTCTAGATTAGTTTTAATTTTTTATCGAATATTTATGTTTTATTTCAGCTTTACTTCAGCTAAAACAATTGTTGGTTGTATTAAATGATAATAAACCTGCAGTGTAAAAACTAAACTTCAAATTTTAAGTCAGAACAAACAGTTACTTTTAAGTTAAAACAACAATAGTGTTTACAGTGTGTGTACTGTATGTCAGTGTGGTTTTATTCATTTTAATTATAATCAACTGCTATAGAAAAATAAACTTATGATATTGAAATTTAATTTAAGATGGTTTTACAGTAGATATCCAGCAATCAAAGCCACTGCTGAAGAAAACATGTATTTGTGTAATTGGGCTTTTGACTGAAATCCTCCATGAGAGAGTTTGACAGCCTTCCCTTTGTGACAACAATCCCCCAGTCCCCTCTACATTACATTTTTTTCTCTCCAGAGATGCTTTCAAAGACAGTGACTAATCAGACTGTATTCTCATGGCCTGAGCCAGGAAGTAATATCACAATGACACTGATGAGGCTACGCCAGTTAATTGGGAAGCTATATTCCTGGTAAGGACAATATTGTTCACAATGAAATGTTTTCAGTGAGCAAGATTTCAAAGCCAAACACATCATTACAAAAGTCCACTTGCTAGCGTTAACATGCCAACAATGAAGTTCATCTAAGGGTTTTACACAACTCAGCATTTATCATGATAGGCTACTAAGTTTTAATTTATATCAACAATTAATGCAGTTAACATGTTAAGGAGGGCCTTGAAGGTTTATCTTATAGGCTTACAAACATACAGTACAATTGGGTTTACTATGATGTTCATTAAAAAGGGTAAACAAGACGTAGTAGCATATGCATGATTTGTTATTGATGGAAATTTACAGGGTAATTTGTTAACCAATTAACTAAATAGTTAACTCCTCAGGAGGTATGCTTTCTGTTACAGATAATGAAATATTCAAGGAATTTAGTTTTATTATAGCTTTAGAAATGTATACATATTCCGAAAAATGTTCTGTGAGAAAGTAAATATGTAACGCTTTTTTTTTGTTGTTGTTGAAATTCATTTTTATTTCTAGGCCAACTAAAATTGCTTTTTGTTTTTTGCAAATCAAGATTCATTTCTTCCTCATTACACTACCAAATGTGTCAAGAGTCATTCTGCATCAGTTCTCATCATCTTTTTCCTTTCTTCCCTTCTGAAAAGCTGTGAAAAACACCCGGGAGTCTTTGACCTGTGGTAAGTGAAGTGCAGCAGGTTTCAGTGTATTCATGAGGTTTGTATGGAAGGGCCTGTGAGACGTCTCCCGCTGGGTCTGCCTCACTGTGGAGTTCAGTTTGTTTGTCTAGCGCATTAATAGTTCCAATACCAGCTTTGGGGAATCATCTCTAGAAGTCGTAATGCATTTTTAATGGGACTCAACTGTATTCTGTGGCCCAAGTGTGTTGGTCAGTAAAGCTAAATATAGACAATAGCAAAAAAAAAACACTATGAAATCAGAGAAAGGGAAATCTATGGTGAGATTTATTGGTAAAATGAACCATAAGGTCCTCCAATGTACACAGACAGTGTATTTCCATCTGAAAGATCTTGTGTTTTTCATATGTATGCACTACACTGCACGTAACTTAGGAGCCCTCCAAAAAAACTGATAACTTGGGGAAAAAAACATCTACAGTAATATAATGAAATATGTGTGATATGTTGCTTGGAACATTTTAATTTGTCAGAATACACAGCTATACTTTTGAATGGACATCAGTGGTGAAAAATGCCCTTTTGAACCAGATGATGTAGTTACGACATCAACCACCAGGGGATAACTGGATCATGCTAACCAGTCAATCATTGACCCATTCACCTCTGCCTGCTGAAAACAGACATTCTGACCAGGATATGAAGGCTGAAGGTGAAGTTCATCCTCGAGAGCATTTCAGCATAGCCTGAGGTAACTATTTTTCAAGTTTACCAATATTTTCTATTATGCCTAACTCCTGGCAACTTGATAGCTACATGGGTTACACTTTATTTTCATGATCCACTTCAGACATTTGATTCTTAAACCTATAAGTAACTTCGCAACTTTGGGCTCTATCTTGCACCCGGCGCAAATGACTTTGCACACTGACTCATGTCTCATTTCTATTTTGCACCCGCGCATAGCGGGCTTTTTTCCCCTTGCGCTGAACTTGCACTGCCTGAGCGGATCGGCGCAAAAAGGAGGCGTGTTTCGGCGCAAACATTCCCTAGTGCTATTTTGAAGTTCCAGAAAACAAATGTGCCATTGACCAGAAAAAAACTGGTCTAAAGTCAGTGGCGCGTTGCGCGATCTTCATAATGCTATTTTTTGATGTTAGATGACGCCGTAGGATCGCCAACCTCTTTTAAACTTGCATCGGGCGCAAGAGTCATTTATCCCACCGGTAAAATAGCAACAGCGCACAAGGGACCCGCCCACAAACAAGACGCAAGACAAAACGCTTCGCGCTTGATACTTGCGTTACAGATTGTTAAAATAGGGCCCTATATGTCAACTACCAGTCATTAGAGTATTAGTAGACTGTCTGTTTATAATCTGTAAAAACTTTGTTTTGATGGTCTTCCAAGAGACAATCAAAGTAACTTTGCAAGTACAACTTATTCTACTAACCTGAATCTAACAGTATACAGTTGTTAGTCGACATGTAGTTGCAAAGTTACTTAGAGTTAGAGGACTGTCTAAAATGGACTATCGAAATAAAGTGTAACCGCAACAAGTATTAAGAAAATAAATAATTTACATTCTGATGCCGACTTTAAAATAGAAAGCAGGCAGCTTGGTACAGTATATGTGTTTCCTAAGGACACACTGATTAAAAACGTTATGAGTTTCTGCCCTTAATTTTGTCCTCCTCATGTTCTTTCTTTTCCCCCATGTTCACACATTTTAGACATTAACAAAACATTAAAGAGCCACTTCCATTATTGCCGGTATGATCATGTAATAGGGAAGCACTCAGCACGGACGTACCATGTTTACTTTGTAAGCACACAAATACTCTCTCAAACACTCTCTGTCTCTGTTTACTAGCTCTGTCTTGGTAAAACTTGGCATGTCCGACCAAGAGACTTGTCAAGCATGCACTTAAAATAATACAAGTCGAAAGCAGCGCGTTTGTATAGTCCAACCATCACTCATCATTTCATGCTGAATTGGATAGATTTTACAGATGAAAAACAAACCCATAGCACTAGCAGCACACTCACAGTTTGCAAACGGTCTCACATATGATTCGCCCTTGAAATACACTGAAGGTAATTATTAAAGGTCAGATTATGCATGAAAACGTAAAGCCTGAAGGACTCAAGCCAGCACGGTCTGTTTGCTCAAAGCGCACGTGCATTCGCACACCCAAATGAAGCACATCATTTCGGTTTCTAGACATTTCACCAGTCATTAGTCACTGTTCTGACCCTGCGATTTTATAAGGTCAGTGGCATAGAATGGGTTGTGTGTGTGTGTGTGTGTGTGAGCACGTTGGGCTCTACACTGGCTGATGTTAGTGTTGGATGAATCCAGTCATGTTGGCCTCATTGGATTTTCAGAGCTGGTCAATAGAATCACTCTCACTCTCCTCGATGTGCCTCTGTATTTCGTCCCAACACACACTATAGTTGTGCCGTTATGACACACACTTTATATGCTACTTTTGGCACCCATTTATCGAGCCTCATTATGCTTTCCTATGATAAATCGTGTTAAATTACAACAAGCTGGCTACACACTTTGCTAGCTTGCCCTTCCAACACTGCCTGTGTCATACCATAGGGCACATCTTACACACACACACAATTCCTGAGTATGTCCTTACCAAGAGAAACACTCATAAACTTAAAGAGACTCAGAAATATCTCTTTTATTCGTCTCAAACCGTAAAAGATTAGTTTATACCCACCTCACCACTTAAAATAGTCAAACAGTGGATAATCTATCAACCGTTCTCTTGCGCGCACTTTCTATCTCAGGCATGGCATGCTTCCAGCCCTTATCAATAGCCCTCATTAAATCATGGTGGTGTCTGTCTGCCATGCCACATTACGGATGAGAGACAGAAAACTGGACTGACGTCCCACTCTTCCCACCCCCGGAGGACAGCGCTCCGCTTCCCCTCACGCCGAAAAGACCAAAGTGTCAACTTTATTTACGTCGTGATGGGGTTGAGTGCTTTAAAATATATATATATATATATATATATATATATATATATATATATGTATATATATATCTTTTTTTAACTGACGTGATAGTTAAGATTTATGTTAAGAACACAAAACAGAGGAGTACAATTTTTTTTTTTTCCATTGTGCTTCTTTTAAACTGATTGCAGTTAGTGCTGTTCTCAAACAAAAGCTGAGCTCTGAGAAATAAACATGAACATATATCTTAGAAATACAGTGGGATGCAAATGTCTGAGATCATATTGAAAAACTGGGTTTTAAAAAATGGAAATGATTTCGCATTTTGAAATGTGTAAGGCAATGAAGTTATGATGTAAAAGCAAGTATGATTGTTTCGATTCGTCACTATTTCTAGGTTACTAATCATATTTGTGATGATCATGTGACTGTATATACAGACGGTCAGATGTTCTTGCTTCCACTGAAGCACAAATGTGCACTTTGAATCATCCTAAATCATGCAGGAGAATATATATTTTTAAAATACTAAGATATTTTTTTTAGAGTTTTACCTTAAATTGTTATGCTAAAAATATATTTTGAAACAAATATTATTGTATTTCCAAAATAGAAGCTTTTTCAGTAGTGATCTCAGAAGTTTTGTCCTCTCATTGGTTCTTTCCAGAATCTTAATATTCAAGAAAGATCTCTTGTCTTATCAAGAATAATAGAAGGTTCTAAAAGCTATAGTTCTTGAACTGGCTTTATGGTTCTTTAAGGTTAAAAAAAGGTATTGATGTTACATTACAGATCCTTCAGGCATGTTGGCATGAGTATTAGACTCATTCTAAAGAGCAAAACTCTTAAAAAATGAATGTTCCAGATGGGGTTTTACACAGTGATGCCATTTTGAGCTCCCCTATAAGAACATGTAAGTGAATAGTTCTAAAAATAACCATTTCTTTTTCTGTGTAAAGAACATTTTAATCATCTATAGAACCTCCTGCGTGCCAACACAAAATTGCTGTTCTATTGCTCTTCATGGAACTATAGATGGAAGAAAAGAACGTTTTTTTTTAAGAGTGAAGATGATAAAGTTCTTAGTGGAACTCAAAATGGTTCTACTATGTACAGAGCTTGCCTTCAACTAGATTCAATTGAAGATTTCATTATATCAAGATCAAAAATGTGAGTCATAGAAATAATGTCTCTTCTGTATTAGAAAAAAATATATAAATAATAAATAACTAAAAGAAATACCTCCAAATTGAACAAAAATAGCTCTCACAAACTTACAAAAACGAACTAAAAATATATATTTAAATCTTTAGTTTTATTCCTCCTTATCCTGTTTTTCTTCCACATCCTCCTTGTTTGCTCATATCTATATTTTGCTGTAGAGCTGATCTTTCCCAGCAGTTTTGAAAAACAGGACATTTTCATCATTTTATAAAAAAACAGCCAGGACAGGACGTGAAAACAGGACATGTCCTGGGAAAACAGGACTGTTGGTCACCCTAATGTTAAATAAAATCTATTAGCCTACTAAGACATTTATGAAAAAAAAACAATTTTCTATTTATATATTGTCCTTGCATTATTTCTTGTGACACCTGAATGAAATGCTCATTATTATGCAGGTCTGTGTCTTCTCGGGTGAGAACAGCTTAATTATTCGTGATGGGGTTGGGCCGTTTTGGGCCGATTAGGCAGGATCATTTTGAAGAAAAAACTAGGCAACAACATCCATTAGTCAAAAGTAATGTGTATGCATATTTCGTATGTGTTTTATGGCCTTATTTTAGAAACTTTAAGTTTTAGTTTTTTCAAGAACCAACAATATTAAAACATAACAATATACATAAACAATATTCTCTCAAAAATACAAACATGTACATACATGTTGCTCTCATATTATGGTAGCCCTGTTTGTGCTAAATATAGTGTAATTTCACCTGTGCCATTAATATGTTCATAAGCAACTGAAAAACACATAAATGTCACAGCATGTCAAAACATCAACAACAAGGACCCCAAAAACATCTTAGACCCCAGAGGGTTAAAATGCAACAACTAATGCAAAGTTGCACGTTAAAATAGATATGTCCGAGAACTTAATTAACAAGCAAACCTGTGAGAAATGAAGTCATCGTTACACCCACTCACCTGGAGTTTGTCATTTCCGTCTGTCCTCCTTGACTTTTTTCCAGGCCCAGTTTGGTGAAGATCCCAACCAGCACCATGATGGCCACCACTCCACATATTATGTACACGATCATGTGAGTGCGGTCTCGATCCGGTTCCTCCTGGACATCGGTCACCGGAGCCGCCGGCTTGCCCGTGTTGGCCCAAACCGGCGTGTCGTAGTTGGAACAAGACGTCTGGTCCAGGCTGTGAACCTTGAACTGGCAGCAAAATCGATAGAAACAGGAGCCGCAGCAGAACAGGTAGATTCCCACATTACAGTTAAACGGAGGATCCCATTGGCCCATCACGTCGTAGTAACCCCAACAGCGGCTCCCGGATGACGGGATTTCTTCTGCTTCTGACCCCGGGGTCGCAAGAGTAACCTCCGGAGCACCAGACGGAGCAGCCGTCTGATTGGTGTCCTGCTCACCTGTGCTGGCAGTGTTGGGTTTTTGACAGAAAGAGACGTAGCTCAACAGTAAAACAGCAGTTAACACAATCAAAAACAGATGTGAGGCAGCCATAATCTTCTTCGAGTAATCCCAAAATGCGTATCCTAGAATGCAACAGCACCACTGGGGACAATTAAACCAATGGAGTTTGGATAATGTGAACCAAGAAAGCAAGTTTGCTGAGCAAAGAGTTGTCTCAGAGTTTAGAGCAGGTTTATTGCTGACTTGTTGTCCGGCAAGCTGATACAGCCCTCATCAGTGAACGAGACGGAGAGCTTTCCACGGCACTTCAGCACACAACATGCTCGCTGTTGTCATCACTACAGGGAGAGAGCGAGAGCGAGCAAGATTCCTCCCCTTTGGAGAGACTCCAGATTCAAGGATCTCACCCTGAGACAAACTGTTCGTGGCCCGAGAGAGAGAGTGAAAAAAAAACAGCACTTGGTAAATTTCCAATTCAGAAGCCTGAAGGAATCACAGCGTTGGACTCAAGCCCTATCCGTGATCCTTGTCCTACTGAACATTGCGTGATGCCAGCGAGGAAGAGATGCGTCACTCTACAGTTCGTAGGTAATCTACAAGTCATTCTCAGCGTTTTCCGCTCTTCTGTTCTCTCAAAGGAATATCTGTTGTTCTTTAGTCCCCCTGACGCTTTTGTTTTCACAATCAAGGTGTCTTCCTTCTGCTCAGTTCTGTCCCCTGTGACAAAACACCAAACATATTGTCAAACACTCTAAGATGTTTTTTATACAGTGTTCATGTACTAGGTATAATTTACACAAGTTCTAAAAGTTATATATATATAATATGGTTGTATATATTATTATTTTTTTTTTTATATTTATGTGGCCAAATATATAACGTTTGGGTAAAATTATATTTTACCTTGAGCTTAATAGTCTGAATACATAAATCTATAGTCATAGGTCTAAATATAAATGTATATATTACATAAAAATCTAAAATAAGAATAATAAAATAGACCTATATTTTAAATTCAAAGTAAAAACACAGTTCTTGTTTTTGAATATCTCAAACTAAGAGTGCTGATCTGATCTGCTGAACTCTATTCTGTGTGTGAACATGCAGCTGTATCTCACATTGGACACTTTTGATCAGATATTCTCTCTCGTTCAGAGACCCTCTCTGCGTCTCTCTTGCTCACAACACATACTTGCAGTCCCCACGGGACAGAGACATCACAGATTAAATCTCTTTAACATCTTTCTTTCTCCTGTAGACCACAGTCTCCTTTAAATGGAGACTTTCAAGAGAAATCGCAACATTGTCTAAAACTGTGCTCTAATTCGACCAAGACACCAAAGTCTACAGTTCCAATATGATCTCAAACTCATAATCCAAAATCAAAATGATCTGAGCAACACTATCCACATTGTGTTTCACGTTCTGTTTATTTCTCCAAAGAAATTTTAACAGAAACATCTGAGACAAAGTTGGTACTCAAGCAAACTTAAGTGAGAGGTCTCCTGAGCAATAAATAGCAACGTCTGAGCAACATCAACACATATTCTTCTGGGTCTGTGTTGTTACTTTGGGGCCTCTTCTCTTTTTTTCTATCATTTTGCTGCTCTCTTTCCTTTGCTCTTCTTCTGAATCTACCACACACACAGAGAGAGAGAGAGAGAGAGAGAGAGAGAGAATGAAAAAGAGGGTCTCAGCATTACAGCTCCTCGGTTTCTTCACTTAGAAACCACACACAAAAACACAAAAAAACCCTCTCTCTCTCACTCACACACACACACACACACACACACACACATGCTAAAAGTCACAACAGCACACCTAATCCAGCTCCCAAAGCACCTGCTCTAATCTCCCTCTCCATGTCTGTTTTTCTCCATGTGGATGAGGCAAAATGCACGGTGCAGAGGCACACGTCTCAGAATGCAACAGATCAGCTTCCTACAACGGAGGAAATGCTTCTGAAGCGTAGAATCTGAATCCATCGGCTTACCCATACGCTGTTTATGAAAACAGGCATACTGTATATTGATATATGTATAGTATTGTTATAGATATATCTTTATATGTATGTGTTTTCACTAGATGCTCTGAAGAAGTTCTCCTCAGAAAAAGAAAAAGTGACAGTGGATGACAGATGAGTGAGGAAGACCAACAGATGGCAGGTAATCTTTATTCTCCTCAGTTTTTTCGTCCCAGCGCATTCCCGTTTCTCCGCTCCCAGCCTGCCAGATTTCGTGTTCCAGGGATGGTGTGTTCCCGTGTGGAGTCAGGAACGAATGATAGTGGCTTGCTCCCTCTTTCTCCCTCTCTCTCCCCCTCCCTCTCTCCCTCTCTCACTCAGTTTGTCTCGTGAGCGAATGAGAGTATCTCGTTTGCTGACTCGCCCCCTCTCTCTTTTTCTCTCTGTCATTGACACCTTCTCACTCCTTTGTCCCATGTTTTGTTCTCACTGTTCAAAAATATTCCTGTCATTTCCCCGTTTCTGTCTGTTCCTGCCGCCTGTTTGCCATATGTTTACCTGCACTCACTGTCTCCACAACATGCTATTCGTTTTTTTTGTGTGTCAATCAATGGCGTAGGTTTGATTTTGACATGGATGGGGACATAAAAGCAGTTCATGCCAACATTTTTTTTTTTTTTTTTTGCATTTATGATAGACTTTTGACCACAATTTCAAATCAACTATAGCAATTTGCGAAAGTCTTTTCTTCCTTATTGTGAATGAAATATATCTAAGTGAAACGGCTTCTCGAACAATAAAATGTGTGTGGCGGGACTTTATTTTGTCCATTGGGAATCGATTGGATGGGTATGGTTTGCTATTGCTATGATATCATGTGAGTGACAGGTTGTCCCGTCCTCGTGCCAGTGAACACGTCATTTGACTAAAGGTTACAAGGACACATTATTTTTAAAGAAATATTGATGTGCACCAATAAATCATTTATAATAAATACTGCAATATTCCATAAAAAACAGGATTTCATGGAGACTTTATGCCAATACACTTTTGTCTTTAAGGGCTTCTTAATGGCGCTGTTCATCACTTTATTGTAATATTTAAAATGAATTGGACCAATGATGATGAATGAATTTTGCAGTATTTATTAAAACCTATCCGTGGACATCATTGTTTTAAACAAAAATCATGTGTCCTCGTCATCTTTAGTCAAAATAACTTCCCCTCCCTCTTGCAGGTCTTCTCTTCTCTGATGACGAGTTCTCTGGCGTGAGGGCGGGACAACCTGTCACTCACATGACATCACAGCAATAGCAACGCACAATCACCCAATCAATTCCCCATGGACAAAATCAAGTCCCGGCCTAATTTTTTTCTTGTTCGAGAATCCGTTTTACTCGGATATACATCACAATAGGTAAGAAAAGACTATCACAACTTCTGATTCATGTCGATTTATACTTCTCAGCTAAGGTCAGTGGTATGAACCAATTCATATGCGGCTAAAATTACAACAACAGTGGTTACATGTGCATTTTATATGTTTGGCCAAAATTTCTAGGGAGAAGGGATAATTCAATATTCACTGGAAATTGGAATAGGAACATGTGTATCTAAATCCTTATATTTACATTACATTTACATTTATTCATTTAGAAGATGCTTTTATCCAAAGCGACTTACAAATGAGAACAATAGAAGCAGTTACTAACAGTAGGACAACAATATGCAATAGCTACGACCCTTCTCAGCTGAATCTAATGCAGCACATGTCATTTTTTTCCCCTCGGTGTCAATAATCCATTGCTTATTTTACTTTCTGTCTGTCTCTCTCTCAAAATCTTGTGGTTCAACAGATGACTGCAGCAGTTTTTACTGAGACAGCAGGTCAGTGTGTGTGTGTGTCCGTGTGTGTGCGTGTGCGCGCGTGCGTGCAGCACTCTTTGGGGTTTGGCTGAGATGATGGGCAGGAAGCAGCAGGAGATTAACGGAACAGAGGGATCATGGAGAGGAAGGAACGACGAAAGAGTTGAACAAGAAATATGGACTGAGGAGAGAGTAAATTTGAAGGTTTAAAAAGGATGGGTCGTATTTCTCTTGTAAAAACAAAATGTGTGTGAATTTCATGTAGAATATTTTAATCTAAAAAAGCAAAGGAATCATTATTTCCAAATTCAAGACACTTTTATTTTGAAGTACAGGAATAAAATGGTCCTAAAAATGCACCAAAGGGTCTCTTAAACAATAGACCAACATGTAACATATTTCAAGTTTCACAGAACTGTATTTCCAATCAGCCTGTGTTGCAACTGAGTTGGAGAGGCGGGGTTTAAATGTGTCGCTGATTTTCAACCCGCTTTCTATTATTATAATGTTGGTAGTATATGTAAATGAACAGTAGTTATGTTTTAATCCATCTATTTTATGTGCATTTTGGGATATCGCATAAAATCCTGGATGGAAATGCCAAGATGAGCATAAAAAAGTGCATTAAAAACGTATGCACTCATTTGAGTCGGATACATTTTTTATCTGATGAGAAAATATGCCCATAAACAATGCTGGAAACACATTTACCGAATAAATTCCTCGATGCGCATCATAAAAATCATGTGACTTTGCGCGATGGGATGGCTTAACTGCACTAACCAGTTTGCAGATCTCGTTCGCTGCAAAGCATCTGAAATTATGTTTTGCACATTCTGAAGTGCCTTAGAAAAGTTTGGTATAATTACCTGCCAGAACAGTCTTACACGACTGCGTTCCCAAACAGCAGGCATATCTTTCTCCGAAATCTGTGCAAGTAATTTATTATATAGAAAAAATATTATATACACTGGCCTCTCCTACTTTTCTGCTTTTTAGCACCAGTTTATCAGGAAGTGAGGATTTTTTTTCTCTTCTCCATTTTGGGCATAAGTTATATCCACAACTTTGGACACATAGATATTGTTTACTCTTTCTCCGTGTTACCTGGACCAAGAAAAACTGTTTATTTTTCAACACAAGTCTACCAGAGGATGCAAAACGTGCCATCCGGTGGACTTTTGACAGCGCTACAAAATACAAATTATACTTTTGTGTATTCCCGCCCACAGACAGTGACAGAGGGTTATTAACAGAACAGTTATTAAAAGTGTAGGTGTTTCACTGAACATTGTATCATACTTTTTCTACTGTTTAAATAGCATTATGCTAAAAAAAAAAACAGACAACAGATTTCTTAAGCGCGATGGCATTTTGCTTCATCTGAAACTGACAGAACGACAGTTTCTTTCAGTTTTCAACTCTGTTTGACCTACACTGTCTGTGGTCATTCAGTTTGAAATATTGATCACAAAAGAAATGTTTTTCAGATTTTTTTTGTTGAGGCTTCTCTCTGCATTTATGCTTCTTCGCAGCCTTTGGCCGTTGTATTCTTCGCTGGAAACCGAAAGTAACTCATTCCGGCTTCCCTGTAATAATACAAATCGACACCATTATGACTAAAAGTTTGCTAAGAAGTATTTCCAACTAATGCAAGGCAGTAAGACTCTGGTAAGTGTATCCATAGCATACTGGTGGGAGTGGCCTTAAAGGGGTCATAAACTGGCTTTTTAAATTTTATTACATTGTTGTCTGAGGTCAACTTATGACATTTGCTTGGTTTTTGCATTCAAAACCATCAAAATGAAAAAGTAATAGGCTATTTCCTACCCTACTTTTGAGCCCAAAAACGCTCAGTTTTTATGGGCGTCTCGCACTGAAGACAAATGCCCACTGCTGTGAGTGGAGAACAGTTTTTCATATTATAATGAGTTTCAATTCACCTGTTGGTGCACTTGGGGGAAATTGTTCTGAAAACATTCAATGTTGTAAAATGGCAACCGGAATGATTCGCCCATACATGTTCAACCCAGAGTCTGCATGTTGCACCATTCCTGTCAGATCCAATACAGACGGCACAGCACCTTTCTTTAATCTTAATCGGCCTGCAAATACAGTCTTGTTTACAAAACAATCCTCAGTGAAATGAAGCAAACAGATGTCATCAGATCTCTTAGATGTCAAAAGCTCAAGAAAAAATTGATTTCTCAGTTCATCACCCCTTTAAATGGCATCATGCCCAGTGCATTTTGGGTGTTGAAGTGTTCCTACCAATATGTGGCAAAAGTGTTCTGTTTTCTCTAGTCAGGTAGTCATTTAAAAAAAAATGTTCTGCTGTTAAGAAAGCCCATTTTGCCATTGATGAAGTAGCTCTTTAACTATCATGAAAATATTGTCACAACCCAACAAATTTTAAAGGTCAAACCAACTCTTTCCCGGCAGCTTTCGTGAGATTCACCCACTGAGAGTTGGATAAAAAGCAGCAGAGACAAGAAAATAAATGAGGTCAAGGAAAGAACAACAGGAACAGAGAGAGAAGGAGAGACTAATTTGCATATAAGATAATGTTTTCGTTGAGTGTTTTGGTTGCCGGTGGCTCTGTGAGCTCTGATTGCTGTTAAATATTTCTGACTCATTTAAACGGCCTGATCTACAGCAGTGTTGTTTCAGAAAACGAGCTGCTGCCAATGGATACTGGGGGAATTTTAGCCTTCCTCTGGCCACTGGGTATCGTCTCACGTAATCCATTGTCTTACTGCTTTTGATCACTTACATATCCACATTTACAGTCAATCACTTACAGTGCACTCAAGGTGCTCTCTGCTAATTGAACCCATGACCTTGGTAAATTTATCATTTGTTTCCCTACATTTCTGTGTTTCTTTCTCTTCCTGTAGCATCTTTGTATTCAAAATCAGTCTCCGAGTCTGTGTTTTTGAATTATTGCTTGTGGTGCAGCAGCGACTCTTGGCACCATAGGGAAGGAACGGATGAGTCCAGAGGTCTTGTGGGAGAAATAAAGGGCAATGAGCGTTCAGGCCGAGGGTAACTTATCTTTAATCATTTCAGATTCTCTCTCTCTCTCTCTCTCTCTCTCTCTCTCTCTCTCTCTGGCCTGATCATGCCATTTCTCTTCTAAATGGAGGCAAGTAGCCTTGAATAAACCCATGTACTCATTTGCTTTGTGTTTATCTGTCTGTTTGGGTCATCTCTTCCAGGATATGAATTCTGCGGGTCTGTGATTTGCCATGAAAGAGGTTTTACTAGCATTTAACATATAAACCAAGAGGGGCAGTGCATCACACAACAATAAAAACTTTTTTTTTTTAAAGTTGTAAATAAATGAAAATCACTGTAATGCACAACTTTTATAAAGCAATTCTTTTTTTTCATTTTTAAACATAATTATCCAAACAAGCAATTATCATATAAATAGTCCTTACTCTTCCTTGTGACATTTAAACCTTCTGAAGTCATAAAGCTTACAAAAAAATTCCATTATTATTCTAAATAAGTTATTCTAAACTTCTCTTTTAGTTTACAGCAGATAATATTCCATGTTTATATCAACATAAGGGCATATAAGGTAAATTATGACAGAATGACTTGACTTGAGAATGACTAATTTGGTTTCCAAGGTGTCATTTGTTTTTCATTCAAAATAGTTTTCCATCTAATATCTCTTTTTCAGCTTTATTTCAATTAATTTTAGTTGCCATTAGCAACACTGCTTTAAACATGACTCATCCAATCAGAATTTAGTCAGCTCTCTCTAATAAATTTCCTTGTCTCTTATTGTGACCAAACAATACCAATACTTCGACCAAGCTCTTCCTCTCTCACCCCTCTTTTGTTTTTCTCTATCTTTCTCTCTCTCACTCTGTTTGTCAGGAGCTGTCAGTCAGTATAAATTACATTTGACTCCAGGTCCAGAAAGAAAGAAGGCAAAAAGGGGGGAGGGGGTGTTGGTGTTGTTTTACAAAACTAAAAGAGGAGAAGGAAAATGGTGCAAAGAGAGAGAGAGAAGTTGATCACAATGAAGTGTGATCATGATCATAATAAAACATTTGGGTTACATATGTAACCCTCGTTCCCTGAGTAGGGAACGGAGACCAGCAGATGACGATGAATGGGGTTTCGCTTAGAAAGCCTATCAACTTCGATTCTTACAAAACGAGCCAATGGCAAAGAAATGCCATGGGTCTGTGGAATTTGCATGGCGCAACTACGCCCCACCTCGTGGGTATAAAAGGAGAATGCTGGCAACATGCAGATATGTTTCTTCGCTGAGGGGCCAAGGCTGAGCTCAGGCGATCCCCGCGGTACAGCGGAAGTGGCAGGAAAACGAGTTCCGACAAATGGGGATACCAGTCAAATCACGCCACCTTCACAGCTGTCTTCCAGTGCCCTGCATAAATCTGAGATCCTTGTCGTGAGGAAGGACTCCTATTTAGCACAGGAATACCAAGGTACGCTGGGGAGCATATCCCATAGTTTAGAAGAAATATGCAAATTACTGCCAACTCGATATTCTTAGAATATTCTTAGGGAGTATTCTTAGAGAATACACATATGATCCGGAGGGATGCATATGGAGAAATACTGAGGTGTCCTGCCGCAGGTGGAAAATTTCAACCCCAGGGCTGGCAAGGTGGCTTGCCAAGGGAAAGGCACATGCTCAGAGAGGCTTACAGTGGAAATACACATATGGGGGTCGCTCAGAGGAGGGACCATGCACACGGGAGGCTCCTAGCCAATGCGTAGGGAATAGACACTGGCGTCGACGTCAGCAGTATGGGTGGAGTGGGCAGTCACACCAAGGGGGCACAGTTGACCTTGCTGCTGGGATGGCAAAGCAATGGCGTCCACTATCAAGAGGAACAGCCTTTGCATGGAGAGAGCCTTTCATTCAGCTTCCCACCATAACAGACAAAGAGCTGGTCTGGGGTCCTGAAACACTGCGTCCTGTCTATGTAGGCATGAAGAGTGCGTACTAGACAAAGCAGTGCCAAGGCTGGGTCTGCCTCCTCCAGGGGTAGCACTTGCAGGTTCACCACCTGGTACTGGAAGGGAGTGGTAGGAACCTTGGGCACATATCCAGGCCGGGGTCTAGATCACGTGAGAAAAGGCCAGCCCGAATTCCAGGCACGCTTCGTCTACAGAAAATGCGTGCAGGTCCCCTACCCTCTTAATGGAGGCCAATGCAACCAGGAGAGCTGTCTTAATTGACAGGAACTCAAGCTTCACTGATTGCAGAGGCTCAAAGGGAGCACTCTGCAGGGCAGTTAGAACCACTAAGAGGTCCCAAGAGGGAACAAGAGGAGGGTGAGGAGGATTCAGTCTCCTCAGGAACCTGATGATCAGGTCGTGCTTTCCCACAAACTTACCTTCAACTGGGTCATGATGTGCGGCGATAGCGGCAACATAGACCTTTAGGGTGGAGGGAGAACGCCTTTGCTCCAACCCTTCTTGCTGGAAGGAAAGCACGACACTGATCGGGCATTTTCTGGGGTCTTCACGTTGAGAAGAGCACCAGGAGACAAAGAGGTTCCACTTCAACGCGTAAGCATGTCTCGTAGACGCCGCTCTAGCGGAAGGTATGGTAGCCACCACCGCTGGTGGTAGGGTACTCAAACCTACCTCTATAGGGTACCTCCGAGGGTGCTATAGGGTGCCCCGTCCCTGAGAAAGGAGGTCCATCCTCAGAGGATTTGGCCAGGGAGGTGCTGTCACGATGAGTAAAAAAACAATCATCGAGCCGCGAGCACTCAGGACAGGGCGGAGGGTTCCACTCTAAACCCGATGTTCGCGGCTGCCCGGGAAAGCATGGCGGCAATCTTGGGATCTGGCTCAGGCAATGCTGGCACACCCGAAGGAGGCAGCACAGCTGAGTTGTCATCTCCCAATGGCTCTTGCCCACCTTGTGATGCTGTGAACGCCTGCATCATGTGACGGGAAGACCGCGGGACATCATCCGAAAGGCTTGCGGGTTGAGGGTGATGTGGCCCGAGGACGATTGCCTGGGTTCTCCCAAGGTTTTTTTTCTCCATCCAATCTGATGGAGTTTTGGTTTCTTGCCAATGTTGCCTAGCTTTGGCTTGCTCAGTTGGGAATATTTAATATTTAACAATATTAATGATCTATGTTGTACTACTTTCATGTTATCACTGTGAAGCTGCTTTGATACAATCTGTATTGTGAAAAGCGCTATATAATAAATGTGACTTGACTTGACTTGTTGATTCATCAGTTGGTAGTGCCACACCGTCACCCTAAGGTCACCATAAGGCCGAAGTACCAGCTCCCGTGGGAAAGGTAGATCGGGGTGTGGATCAGGGGACTCTCCCTTTTGCAAGATCATTGAGTCTCGACCGATGTGTCGCGATGGCCATGTTTCTGCAATGAAAACATGAGTCATCTACAACTCTGCTGAGTGTTGAAGCAACCAGGGAGAAAACACAAACACTGTCAAACACAAATACTAACATTTTGCCAATGGACTACAGTTGAAAATTTGCCTGCTGGCTAACACTGGCACAATTACAGAAATGTTAATGTGCACTGTCCTAAAATACATAAATGAAATGAAAAACTGCAGATCACTGCACAGATCGCAAAGAAGGTGCTGGGATCGCCGTCACACCAACACCTGGAGAGAAGCTCTTCTTGAAGAGGAAGAAGTTCTCAGGATGGCTTAAGGGAGTGAAGTATACACTGCATGCTGCCGGAATTCTCCTTTTATACCCACGATATGGGGCGGAGTTGTGCCATGCAAATTCTCCAGACCCATGGCATTTCTTTGCCATTGGCTCGTTTTGTAAGAATCGAAGTTGATAGACTTTCTAAGTGAAACCCCATTCGTCATCTCAGAGTGACAACGAAAGGGAACTTTCTAACTCTTTAACTCTGAAACAAGGGTGCTGTAAATGTGTCTGTCCACCTGTTGTCCTTTGCAGCTTTGCATCTATATTTCAGTCTTTCCTCATGATGAATAATTTCTCCATCCATTTCCTGTTTCTGCATCAGGAGAAGTCTTTTTGGTTTGTTTGTTTTGATTTGTGTTTGTGCGTGTGTGTTTCTGTGACATATAATCCCTCATGTTTGTTTTGCCCAGATACGTCTGTTCAGCTCCCCTGGCAGAGAGTGAGTGTGTGAGATGGATGGATGGATGGATGGAGAGAGAGAGAGCTCTCTCTCTCCCAAACAAGCTCATCTCTCTCTCCTGATCCCTCCATCTCAATCAGATCAACTTCCCAATTCCTTTTTACCTCTATTTCTCATCACTCTTTCTTTCTTGCTTGATGTACTCTAGCCATTTTTCTCTCACTTATTTCTACTCTCTCTCCTCACCTTCATCATCTGAGAAACAGGGATGAACTGACATTTTGGGAAACTTGAGTATTCCTTGGCTCTTTGATCAGCCTGATATTTTATTAAGATCATTAAAATATTTAAGACAGACTTATTCATTATTAAAATAGCAAATTTAGCGTTTTAAAAGCCAGTAAGACGGCCAGAAATAGTGTGTAATTCTTCAATTGGATTGTTTTGGTTTTGTGTTTTCATGATAAAAGATGATGTAGCCTGAATAACTTATAATGTATTTGGGTTTAAATCGAGATATGAAGTTGTTGCTTTATATACAACTTCTGTTTCATAAATCTTTTAAAACAAAACAAAAAACATTCACTTACTTTTTGTTTTATCGTTGCTGATGTACACGAAGCTGATAGTTTTTGTGTTCATCAATGTTCAGCAACACCTGTACTCAATACATTTTCAGCTATACCTTGTTTGACTGTAAAATGTTACACGTTCTGTAAAAGTTCATACTTATAGATATAATACTCTAAGGTACTAAATACTTTTTTAGATAAGGTACAGATGTGTCCTTTTAAGGGTACTGACTGACCCAGTGACAAGCTGCTGTACCCCTAAAGGTACAATTTTCTGAGAGAGACTGAATTTCTGCCCTTTGAAGGAGAAGGAAGGTCACGGTTGTGAGCTATTTAACTTGTGAATGTTTCGGAAGCCCCAGAAGTGATCTCTCGCGCGTGTACGTCACTCATTGTTTACACAGAGATTTCAGAAGTGTTACCCTTCACTGTTAAGATCTAAACATATTTAGATATACTGGAAATTGCTATGGAAGACGAACAGACAACGTTGCCTTCAGAATACTTGGACGTGGCTGGTGAAAAGAGGTAAAAACAATATAAATACTGTTCGTATTCTCACACAAACTGCTTGTTTCGTGTCTTAGGCCATCAATGTGCACTTACATTTGAGTCATTAAATCATGTTTAATTTGGACTTCTCTGTGCATGCTCTGAGGTGGACCACATAGCCTAAACCTCCTAACAGACAAGAACGGTTTGACCTAAAAACATCAAAATTGAAAATACTATGGAAACAAAGACACCTACATCTTGGATGCCCTTGACGTAAGCTAAAACATATCAAAAATTGATTTCAAAGTGAACTATCCCTTTAATTTGAAAAACGGTGGAGTTTTCCTTTAAAATCAACTTTGAACTAATCCTTTTTACTACTTTTATAATTAAAAATGTAGCTTACTTTATTTACCTTTTAAAGTATTTAAAAAAAAAAAAAAAAAAAACGTTTTAATTAACAAAAAATAAAAACTTACTGACCCCAAAACTTCGGTTGATAATATGACTCTATCTTTAACTCACTGGGGAAAAAAGAAAAGAAAAAGAAAAACTGGAAAAGCCACAGGAGGTCTCCTCACCCTTGAGATCTGCTAACACTCACGGTTGAAATTAAAGCTCATGTTTCAGACGTCACAGAGGTGGAGGAGTTAGAGAGGAAGGGGAAAAGGAGGACTTAACTCATGGAGAGAGAGATTTCCATGTCAGCAGGAAGTAACAAACCCTTTATGATATGTCTACCTCCTAATAGCTGGAATAGCAACAACCAATGAGACAGTGACCTAGAAACAAGAAGAAAAACATCTTACGGCGCTGTAGCTTGGTCATAAAGACGGCAATGCTCTTGAATTACAAGAGATAATAATTCTGCACTGCCTACAAACAAATTCACAGACAAAAACACAATTATTTGATCACATTTAAGAACGAATACGCAATATTTCACATGTAGAACTGTAATATTTGTCGAAATATCTGTAAATAAAACACATTTCTGTTCTGGGTGCAGCCTCTGTAAACTAGGTTGAATATATGGACTGTCTGTCTGAGAGAGACCTGTCTTTGGTTTCCAATTTAAGGTTTACTTCTTGCTGTGGTTGTCATTGATTCACAAAGAGAGATCTACCCATTCACATTTCATACAGGCGAGTAAATGGCAGTAAATGTCAGATAGAGGCCATTTACTTGTGAAGCAAAGCATCTTGGGAAAAGATGCTGGAAATGGCTGTCAGAGGCTGTTTAAGTCTGTCTTATTCTGAAATTATGAGCTCTATTTTTGTGCCTAGATTACCTGGAGAACAGGGAGACAGCAGGAAAGAGAGAAAGGAGGAGAACATGTGGAGGGCGACTGATTAAGTCATACTTACACGCTTAAAAAAACCCAGAATAAATTTGTAGCACCATCTTTCTGCAGTAATTTGGGTGTCAACAGCTGCTGCAGCCATAATGACGCACATCTGGAATGCAGCTGCAGAGAGTAAATGCCCTCAAATGATGCAGATGAACAAGGAAGCTGAACTATATGCATTATTTGACGATTTTTTTAAAAGCACTGAAAATAAATGGATATCATGCATATTACAGCAATATTTTCCTCAAGCTGCTCTTAAACAATGCACATTGTCAATAGCACTATACAAAAGAAATCTTAAAAATTTTAAGGAAAAAAATTGTATTTTTTTATGCAACTTTATGCACATGAGCAGCAAAGCTATACATAATAGTATGCAATTTTGAATGCAATTTTGAACTTTTTGTTGATTGCATGCGATCTCAAGTAACTAAGACCTCGAGTGTATGTATTTGGACAGCTCTGAGTAACCGGAGCAACTTTTCTCTATTTCCGGATATAATGAGACATACACGGGCCAGAGTTGTATGTTCACAATTTCCCGAGAAAACCATTCCACCCAGTCTAATAGGCCTAAACACATACAACAGACTCATTATTTAATTTAATTAATTTTGAGGGGAAAAAATGTTACTGCGTCTTTTCCATGCTTAAATTGTAAATTAGGGCCCATTACCCCTAGCAAAACTGTTGCTTGTCGAATACTAATATTTCTTGTAAAAAAAAAAAAAAACACCCTTTTAAAGGGACTTATGTGTAACGTTTTATGTAATTTATTTAAAATCAATATTTTTATTCATAAATATGTCCTTAATTGTGTACAAATACCTCTGCCAATTATCTCGTAAACGAAGAATTTATTATCTTATATAAGTCCACGGAGGCTTCCGAGGCTTCCATGTCATTCCGCCATCTTGAAAAACTATAATAGCAGAGAGGGACATAAAAAGTGCAAGGCCACGCGTTTCCACAACATGTTTTCGTTCAGAGCTAGCGTGACGTGACTGTCTGAAAGCAGCAGCAGAAGAGGAGGAGCACAGCGGGAGAGACGCTTCACTGCCCCGGCAAGTTTAAAAGGCTGCATTGCAAATCCTCGTCGCCAGAAAAGTCCAAAAATAGATCGTAAAAGGAAACGTGACCGGAGATTTCAACAAACACGAGTTAATATCGGGATAGCTTTTTCCAGGTGATAGAGCTAATGCAGACGAAAGAGTTCAAAAGAGATGCTGAAGTCCTGCTTTCTTCTTGACAGGTAAATCAATGTTACAGTCTTAATTAACTTACAAGTTTTTTTTTTCATTGTTTGGTTGTGTACTTTATTATATAGACAGATGAACAGGTATAACGTTAGTTAAAAGTTGTTGATGATAGCCTATCTATAATGGGTCATATGGCTGCTTCAGGAAATATAATGAATAGCCTAAATAAGGCTTATACTTATTGCAATAGTTCATGTTATTCACAGTCAGTAATACTGTAATATTTGTTCATTCGTTGTGTCATGTTGCGGTTTGTTTGAAACCTATTCACCTATGGAACACTCCATGAAGTGCTAATCCTGTCATAGATTTTAGGTACATAATAGTTAATGTGGATGCAACACGCAGTTCAAAAAGCAAGGCGCTGGAGAGCACAATTTTTCGTCTGAATGCAAAATTTTCATTGCTAGATGGCAGCAATTCCTACATATAGTCCCTTTAAAGGGATACTTCACCTCTGGAAAGATGAATGTGTATTTAAAAAGGGTCATTTATGTATAAGAAATATGAAATTATTTTTGAATTTGGAGCTTTCTAGACTGAGAAAGGCCAGAAAATTTATTTTTGGCTTATGTGAATGAAAGACAACAACTCCCAGAATGCACTTGCTTCGCTGCCCTAGAAGGCCATGCCTACCGGTAAAAGAGTGCAGTAGTTAAACAACAAGTCTAGGCTACCATTGAGTCTCTATGATGAGCCTGCCCGGGATTTCGAGATCACTCAAAATGTCTGGGATTTGGCTTTCGCATTCTACAATCGCCATTCAGCATGTTTACTGTGACGAGCAGGACGAGTGAGGGCCTGTGGCATGATTACCGGTCTCGTTTCTCATGGAGGAGTGGGAATTTTCTTAGCAATGATAAAACACACAACAACCGATCACTTGTTTAGTGTTCATGTAAAGACTACATTCAGATTCACCAATCAGAATGAATTCAGTAAGATTGAAACAAAAGCTGTACATGTAAACAGTGAATGGCGACTGCAGAAAGCAAAAGCCGAATCCCGGACATTTTGTACGATCTCGACGGCCAGAAATGTCCAGGAAAAAGGGGATGGTAACCCCTACAACTCCACTTTCTTACTAATTTACTCAGATTTCCCCACAGAACAAGAGCCTGCTAGCTTAGCTAGCTTCCAAAAAAAGGTTAGCTTCCTAAAACAAATGACGATTTTTGCGTCATCTGAGAATTTTTTTCCAGACAAAAATAATTCATTTCATTATTCGAAAACACAATAATGTCTCATCATCTGTTATAAAAATGCATTGGCTAACATATGAAGAGGATTAGGGCCAAGCAATAATAAAAAAATAAAACCATCTCGAGATTAAAGACATTATAATGCAAGAGTAAACTCGTTATTTTCGAGAAAAAAGTCGAAATACAATCTTGAGACTCATTAAATATCTAGAATAAAATCGTTGTGTTTCGAGAAAAAACTCACTAAATTTCGTTAAACTGAGATTAAAAAATGCGGTAGAAGTATTGTTCATTATAGTTCATGTTAAATTATGGAGTCAATGTTAACAAATGAGACCTTATTGTAAAGTGTTACTGTGCAATTGTTGAAAAATAATAATACCATAATTTTTGCAGTGAGAAAGAAACAGCTAAATCATAGCCTAGCTTTTTTACTATGACTGCACAGAAATTGAAAACAGAAACTGAAATGCAATCAGCCATATGTCTTTAAAATGAATTGGCAGGTTAACACAAGTTGACACAACAAGAGTGCTATGAAGCAGGAATCCATCACTTTACATTCAGGAAGGGGCTCATCCCACATGATGCCGAGCGGCGTGTGAGGCCGTCCGTTTGCTCAACAGCATTGAGCATCTGCCTTTGCTCTTGCTTCCCATTAATCAAGGCAATCAATTGATCAATTAAGTACATCACCATAGATACCAGAAGCCCCAGAGGCCAGAACAACCTTGCTTGATCCTCCCTTAGTGATGTTTAACCATAGAGTAACAAAATCTCTAAACAAACTATAGAAATCATTGAAGCCACTTTGTGGCTAAATCAATCGCAGAGCTCTTAAACATCTGTCATTGTGACAGCAGTAATCTAACTGTGAGGATCATGGATATGTGTGCTGCTGTCACTTTTTCTGGGACAGTGCGTCAGCTATTGTGATTCACTCTGTTACAAAATTTGTTTGAGAATGTAAATGTCAGATTAAAAATGCAGAAACAAGCTAAAACAAATACTATAGCAGAATATTTATGCCAGTAAGAATAAAATTGAAATTACAGAATTACTTGATAAAGATGATTGTTCAATAATGGTTTAGTTCCCATTACATGCTGTATTTTTGTCTTATAATTATCACTCTATATTGTTTATATTTCCTCCTGTTTAAAAAAAAAAGGGGTCAAATGCAAAGTTCTGTTATGAAACTCTAGATGGCGCAGGCTACTTAACTCACTCTGCTTGCAATCACATCGTTCTCTATAGGGCACATTTGATTGGTTCCTGCTGTATCAGTAGCCAATGAGATCGCTGCTTAACCTTCAAATACTTCTCAGCATTTGCTGTAGCAGTTGCAGTGTACTTTCAGAAACCCTTCACCTTCCCCAGCTCAACCTCCCATGGGTAATTCATGGACACTATATTGTAGAGCAGCAGCATGTCTTACATGCTCACAGAAGAGTGTCTGTGAATGTATTGGCAGTAGCAAGTCCTGTACTTGCTCTCCCACAGCAGCAGCATGGCAGATCTATTCCTCCAACAGCAAACAAATCAACATTGTCATAACCATTACCATGGATAACACATCAAGACTTGTCATGACAGTTCCACCATGTCGCCCACACAGTATTGTTGTAGCATTATTTATTAATAATTTGAACGAGCTTTAGTAAAAAAAGGAAAAAAATTGACATTTTGTCAATTATACTATTTTATATATATATATATATAAAGGCTATAGGCCAATATATATATATATATATATATATATATATATATATATCCAAAATAAAAGTTTGTGTTTACATAATATATGTGAGTGCACTGTGTATAATTATTTTATATATATAAATACACACACATGCTTGTATATATTTAAGAAATATTTTCATGTATATACTGTATATAGATTCATATAATTTATATTATATATAAATATAAATGTTGTATATATAAATAATATATTTTTTCTTAAATATACATGCATGTGTGTATTTATATATATAAAATAATTATATATTTTTATTTTGGATGTGATTAATCGTGATTAATCATTTGACAGCCCTAATATATATATATATATATATATATATATATATATATATATATATATACACACACACACACACACACACACACACACACACACACTGAACAAAATAATAAATGCAACACTTTTGTTTTTGCCCCCATTTTTAATGAGCTGAACTCAAAGATCTAAGACTTTTTCTATGTACACAAAAGGCCAATTTCTCTCAAATTTGTTTACAAATCCATCTAAATCTGTGTCAGTGAGCACTTCTCCTTTGCCGAGATAATCCATCCACCTCACAGGTTTGGCATATCAAGATGTTTATTAGACAGCATTATTATTGCCCAGGTGTGCCTTAAGGCCTGCTCACACGGGGACGAATTTCGCGCGCGTTATTCGCCGACGTTTAACGCCTCGTGACTAAACAAAGGGCGCCAATGTGAGCGTCAAATTTTTATTGTGGCCTTTAGGCTGGCCACAATAAAAGGCCACTCTAAAATGTGCAATTTTACTGTATTGGGGGTCTGAAAACCAGTTAGCATCTGGTGTTAACAACAGTTTCCACACGCAGGGCAACACATCTCCTTCACATTGAGTTGATTAGGTTGTTGATTGTGGCCTGTGTAATGGTGGTTCCCTCCTCTTCAATGGCTGTGGAAAGCTATCGATATTGGCAGGACCTGGAACACGCTGTCGTATACGCCGATCCAGAGCATCCCAAACATGCTCAACGGCTGAGTGTCCAGCCAGCATGCTGGCCATGCAAGAACCGGGATGTTTTCAGCTTCCAGGAATTGTGTACAGATCCTTGCAACAAAGGGACATGCATTATCATGAAGCAACATGAGGTGATGGTCGTGGACGAATGGCAAACACCAACCCTCATTCCAGAATCTTTCCGTCTCGACCACAGCCAGTTGCTGCTCCTCTCTGCTGCTTCAGATACTGCGCAACGCAACTCTTGGCCACTGAATCTGACGTCTCTGAGGAACTGGGTTGTAGAGTGTGCCACAAAACCTTGACAACCCACTTCCACTGGATAAACCTGGACTCTCCATCCTCACTGTTCTGCTTCAGTGGCCAGATGAGCAAACCACAGTTTCTTCTTCATCAGCATCCTCCAGTTGAACAATGCATGCTGATCCAGACCACAACACAATATCTGGCCGGAGGTTAGTGGTTGCAATCTCAGGTGTAAAAATAAGCCGTTGATCAAGATCAGCCAACATTTTCCAGCTTCCAGCAATCAGCAGCTTCCAGTTGTCCTGGTCAAGAATTGGTTTTAACACCTTTTCTTGGCGGTTGCTCACCTGGGCAGAGGAATATTGCCTTCTGTGTGTAATGTTTTGCTAGAACAGCAATATATTGTATTTTTATAATTTTTTTTAAACATTTTTATTGATTTTTATTTCAGTTTCAGTTATTTAATAGCCTACTTCAATAAAGGTAGCATTTATAATTGTCATTTAATTTCTGAATTTTTTCATGTAATGATGTTTTATTAACAAAGTTCGGGAGGAGCTTGTTCAGATAATTAAACCTAATTAAACACATGTGGAGCACATTCAGGTAATCAAACCTAATTAGACATGAGTGGAGCACACTCTGTTAATCAACCCAATAAAGGAGTCAAAAGGTATATATGCAGCATACTTACCTCAGTTCATTGACAGTTTAACTTGTTCTAAATACTGTCCTAAAAACAGGGGGAGCACTCTGGGTTCGGGCAAAAATTCCGAGCTCGGAAACCTTCCCCCGGACAGCACGCCAAATACGCATAATCTTCTCTGTTTAATTGATGTAAGTGTGAACTTGTGAAATGGGCTATTTTATATTACTTTATTTCAATTACTAAAAACTATCGTTTTTTGTAATTGTACATAATCTAACACTGATTTACAGAATCACTGTTAAAAGGGACATTCATAGAGTCATTAGTTCGCGAATCAGACATCACTATTTGGAGTTTTGGAGTTCATTGTTGCTGCTTGCTGTAAACACAGGCGCGCGCTGTGAATACTTCACTAACATTCCTTAATTGGGTGTTATCTAAAGAGAACACATTTATTTATGCACAGAAACTTAATTCGAAGTAAGTCACAGTAATTGTAACCAATGTCGACAACATGTAATATTGTTGTCTACTATTATATAACTATTTTAGCCAATGTACTACTCGATGTTAGTTTCCTTTGCCACTCCACTGCATTGCATTGGTTTGTGATGAGGAAAAGGTGCTGCCCAGAAGGTTATAAAACAGCTCCAAGAGAAGAGTTTATTGCCAGCACTTCTCTTTAGCCCCGCAAAGGTCCTCAGAGTCGCAGTAGATGTTCAGCACCACAGCTGTCAAGGTGAACAACGACATCATCTCGGTAAGCAGATGCTTAGCATTAGTGAGGCTGCAACTTATGCATTAATCTCTGGAATGTGGCAGATGGCCCATAAAGGCCATAAGGTCTTTCCCTCACTGTGGGCGAGAAGTGACCTTGCCAGTATCCCAGTGTGAGATCCAGAGTAGAAGTGAACCTTGATTTGGAATATGGTAGCTTGTAGCTGTCAAAATGTCGGTGCATTCTAGTAGACGACCAGTCAGGCTGGACCAGTCTACAGGAAGCCAATCCTTTACAATCCCAATGTCATTTTCTGCCATGCATATTGTTGGCATACTATGGACATTAACCAGTGATAAAAACATCTATTTGGACAGGCAAATGCTATGCCAGGGCTTAATGCGTCATTGTGTACTTTAAATATTTATGCACTATGTATGTACAGTAGATTAGTAGTTGACATAGACTTGGTACTCCTGAGACATTTGTGCCTTTTTGCACTATGGAAGAAATTTTTTTTAAAGTCAGCCTGCATGAAACTGAAGTTGAGATTGTAATTTTTTCCTTGTTGTGACATATCCGAGTGAAACGGCTTCTGAAATTAGAAAAAAATAAAATCGGGCGGGGCTTGATTTCGTCCTTCTGGAATTGATTGGCTGGTTGGAGGTTGGGCGTTGCAAACAAAATGGAGGCAGATTTGAATGCCAGTTTACATTCAGTCTGAGAGTCTGTGCACTGATAGCCGCACCCTCATCGGCTCTAGCCGCACCCTTTCGCCGTGGCACGTGGCCGAAAGAGAAAAGAGGTTATTTCAATGGGGGAGGGAAGGGTAATGTATTTGTTTAAATATTATAAGGGTACATGAATTAAAAAAAAATAATTAAGTGCACAGATAAATCATTTATAATAAATATTACAATATTACATACAAAAAGAAGATTTGTCAAATTTTATTTCATGCTGACTTTAATATACACCTATGGTATAGTAGTATTGGTTAGATTTTTTTTGTGACTAAATGCATGTGAGTATACATTTTTATTAGAATTTTTGGTGACACTTTATTTTGATGGTCCCTTTTAAAATATTCTGTTGACTATAAGTAACTTTTCAACTACATGTGAACTAACTTTCAGTAGCGTATTAGTTGACTGTCCGCTTATATAAAAAAATATATTAAAAAAAATCCCCCCAACAGACATTTTACTGTCTAAGTATCTTTGCAAGTACATGTTTGTCAGCTCATTCTAACCCTACCAGTCTACTGATATCCACTAACACTCTAATGAGAGGGACCATCAAAATAAAGTGAAAACGATTTTTTTATAGTTGACTTATAGTTGACTGGGATAGTAAAGTAGTGCATTTCTGTTATCTTACATTATTATATTTTTTGTTCTCACTAGTACTGTACTGTTATCATTTATTTATTTGGTGACACTTTACAATAAGGTTTCATTTGCTACCATTAGTTAATGTGTTAACTAACATGAACAATGAGCAATACATGTGTTACAGTATTTATTCATCTTTGTTAATGTTAATTAACAGAAATACAGTCATTCATTGTTTGTTAGTTACCAGTGCATTAACTAATGTTAAGAAATACAACCTTTGATTTTAATAATGTAGATAATGTTGAAATTAAAATGAACTAAGATTAATAATTAGCTTAGAAGATTTGTTCATTCTTAACGTAGTTAACTAATGAAAACTTATAAAGTGTTAAAGCAAATGTATATTATTTTATTTTGAATTGTTTATTGTCTTATTTTAATCAAATTATTAATTTTTCAATTTTTTTAGCACTCCCTTGCTGCCCCCAAGTGTCCCTGGACCCCAGTTTTAATTAAAACCCCTGCACTAGGCGATGACCTGAGTGTATGAAGGAAGTCTTCCACATTATCCTGCTATCCTTTCCTGTACCTTTTGTTGTTTCATGACATGCTGCTGGCAAAGAGTATGTTGGTGAGACATACAAAACCTCATTCTACATCACTGCAGCAAGAAAAATAACAGGTAAAGCTCATGAATATTAAACCTAGAGGGTTTTTGTTAGCGCTTACTAAGTGTGCATACTAAGTGTGGGTAATCTGGTGCTTGTCAAGGTTGTGCTTCAGAGCAGAAAAGTGCTTCTTTTTAATGTGTTAACAAGCAGAAGGATGTTGGGTCATGCAGTTTGTTTGCTTTCTGTTGGAACTAAAGGGGCAAAAATCAGGCAAAATTTGCAGACTTTCAGGTGTTTAAAATGAACAAATCAAACAAAAGTAATGAAATAGCTCAACAAAACAAATGTCTCAAGTTGTTTCCCCAAATTCAATTGAAAATGCAACTTTGGATGACTTCTGCAATCTCACCTGAATAGAATCCCAAATGACAGCACAAATCTGCAAAACATGTATTGTCTGTCAATGGCTTCATTAGTTGCACCAGGTGTGCTTGAGCTAGAACACATGAAATATCTGAACTGGCTCTTCCTACAGTTAAGCCTGGTGGTGCTCGTGATGCTCTGGGGCTGCTTTGCGTCCTCTGGCACTGGAAACCTGCAGCGTGTGGAAGGCAAGATGGATTCATTGAAGTCCTAGGAGAAAACATCATGCCGTCAGAGAGGAAGCTGAGGCTCGGGTAAGTCTAAATTTTGCCAAATTTTGTAATGAGGGTTGAATCATTTTGATTAGATCTTTATTGCACTTTATACATAAATAATATCTATGATCATTTTTATGATGCACTAAAAAACTAAAATATGTATTATGCTTACACTTTATATTTTACTTATTATACTTCGAGCTTAAATAACATAATACAAGAAATGATAACATCACTATGATGAAGAGAGCACACTAATGTTAAGGCTTTGTGGCTTGAATTGTCCCACTGACACTGAAAATCCAAGGAAAAAAGCAGAACAACGACAGAGGAGAAAGGGAAAGAGGGAAAGAAAGATAGGAACCCAAGGTGCCTCTTTTGTTTAATTAGCTGAGCCAAATTAATTAGTAACAGAAGCTTGAATTAATTATGGTTGAAAAGAGGCAAAGAGACTGACAGTCATGGTAACGTCCCCAAAGATTTACTGTTTCAGCTTCTGTTATTGTGCAATTAGACAGTCTCTCTCTTTCTCTCCTGCTCATTATAATATAAATAACATTGCTCCCAAAATACAGCTTTTATTTCCTTTCTACTTGTGTCACGCTGTGTGTTGCTCCTCTGGATCTGTTCTTTCTGATTGGGCTCTGTAATTTGCGGTCTTTTATTTGTTTTAGTGCCTGAGTGCTTGCTGTTATTTGTTTGAGTGCCATGCATTATTGGACATGTTTGGTTTAAGTCACACCACTTTAAAGCTGGATCATGAGGACTTTGGATTGCATGACTGCATGAATCCGCATCGGATGCTTTTGTCCTCACTAGGCTTTTTAACTAGCTTAATCAGCCACGTCAACCTTTTTTATAGTCAAGCATGAGTAATTGAGTATTATTTTTAATTCCAGTTCAATTTCAGAATTTGAGGTAGCAAACAGGATGCAGAATTGAATACTATAAAGTAGAATAAACATTGAAAATTATTACCTTTGAATATTGAAAGTAAAATAAAGAATTCAGTCATTGTATATCATTATACCGGTATATACGAGCAACATTCTTGATAACATTCTTAAATAATTCTTGATTTAAGAATGTGAAAAATATTTAAATACATTTGATCTATTAAGGTTTATATGTCTTGATGGATGGATGTTCTAACTCATGATTTAAAAAGGAACCAATTCTTACAGTTTTTCTTGATGGCTAACACACAGTTCATGAAACAATTCACTTTTGCTTTTTCTTTTCTAATACATTTTAGTCAAAAACATGCTCAAAATCAGTTCTCTTTTGTCAAAATCAAACTCTATAGCCTTAGATGACACACAAAACTAACAAATACACAGACTGCTCCTCTGCCTGGAGAACAACCACGGTGAGATCAATTCAAAACACTGTCAAAAACCTCTAATTGGGAATCAGGAATCGTGCAGGTCAATGACTATTACAGTATTCAATATAAACGGAAGGGTGCAGATACAGTAAAATACAACAGTAAGCTTCAAGAAAAGTTCATTTTTATTACACTACTGTAAAATGAAAAGCACAGTAGATAAAAAGCATTTGATTAAAAAAAAAAAGTTCCAAAGGATTGAACTTTGTATGCAACAAAACACAATATACTGCATTTACTACACAGTAAACAATAAATAAAATCACCAACCACAGCATCCTTGGCACCCTCAGCGAAATGCATTGCAGTATTGACGACTGACCACATTTACAACAGTTATTCGGTCCTCTGACCAAAATGTTTTTTTTTTCCCCAAGGCACAAGGCAGTCGCCTTTCGGTTCTGCGAAATACAGTACATGTCAGTAGCACTTGCTACAAATCAAGTTGACAGTTTAGTTCCGACAATGAAAGTTCTCTCAAATAAAGTATTGTGTAAATATACTGTTTGTGTAAGTAGTGTATAAAACCCCATAGACCAGCTTCCCTTGTGGTCATTTCATGCACAAAAACATGATCAACAAGAGTGCTTCATATCCCTCCCCTTTATTTTCCTCTTTTTCAGCTCTCCCACACCATTGTGGAGACGTGGCCCCATTTAGTGTTAATGTGTTACACTATCAGTTTTTCTACATAATATGTTTACATATGGATAAATGTGAGTTATTTGAGTTTATTATGTGACGGCTTGAGTTATAATCTGTACTTGTGCTTTCTAAATCAAAAAAATAGGTTGTAATTGAGACTGAATGATTAAGAACTGAATGAATAGTTTGGGAAATGTGGCCAAATTAATCTGTTAGAAATCGGGGAAAACTGTCAACCAATTCAATACTGCATGATATAGAAATATGTATTGTGTATGTGATTAAAAATGGACATAAAAATCCATAAACTCTGGTCGATGAACAAGTTCAAGAGCAGAGCAGCCTGGTGGAGACCTACATTTTTCCCAGATGACAACAAATCTTGGTTGTTGTGGGTCATGCATCTGGTCCGTGTGGCAGGAGAAGGTCATGCAGTACTTATATAGGCAGATAGAGTATAAGCAATGTTGTTGGCCGTGATTACTGGACACATTTGTGCTATTTGCACCACTTTATCTTGTGGAACATTCATACTGTTGAGGTGTTTGAACCCTGTTGTCTTGGTTTTATAAGGGTAAATCCAACTTTGCCAGAAATAAAAAATAATTTATAGTGACTACTAGCTAGAAGATTAGCTGAAACCGATAAAAGTACAGCACAGGAACAGGAAAATACTTAGAGCAGTCAATCAAGTGGAGCACTATACTCTAGAAGAGAGTAATGTGTCTGTGTAGTGCTGATAGGACAGTCAGCACTGTGTGATAGTATCATACATCACAGTGCAGTTCTTTGATTTTCTCTGAGGGCCTTTTTACACCTGGTCACTCCATGCGTTTTTACTGATCTCACAGCAATCTTGATTTGTTTAAACGGTTCCATTTACACTTGGGCATATGTGTCTCCACAAAATGAATATAAATCTTTAATTCCCGCTCTATATGCAAATTTAACGGTGTTCACGTAAACGAAAGCCACAGATAAACAAGCTGCATTTTATTTATCAGCTAATTTCAAGATCAAGAAAAGATAGAGAGGCATCAGTACTGGTTAGATCAGATGATTGTGTGTCTGTGACTTGCTTTCAGTTTCATTCATGGCATGATGTAAAAAGGCCGTGAGATTTTTGCCAAGCTCAGTAGGCCTAGTTGATTTTTGCAAAACAAATTGGCAGATGATTGAATATTTGAAAGGTTCTACAAAAAGTGGCTTTAGAAGTCAATATATTGTTTGCATTATTAATTGCTGTATTTAAAAAAAAAAATTTTTTTTATAATTTATTGGTTTTGGCAGTTAAATGGTAGCCAAAGTAAATATACCATTTTTTTTTTTAATTGTTTCTGATGAGCACTGTATCATCACAATTGTTAACAATATCTGTTTCCTGTTTGGCGTGAAGATCAGCTACCATCTCGCAACTTTGCAAAAGATCTGTTTTTGGAGGAGAAACTTTTTTTTTTTTCAGCTCATCTCAATGGGAATTTCTGGGACCTTATCATAGCCTGAGGAATAGCAACACGTCTTTAATGTTGAATTAGGATTTAAATGTTTTATCTCACAAAGAAGATGGGCTTCAAGAGACTTTCACAAGCGTATTTAAAAATTTCACTCATGGCTTTATTTACAAGACTAATTAAAGTAGGAATTACAGACTCGAGTGAAAGTAAAGCAGAGAAAAAAAGTGACACTCTGGGGGAAAAAAAAAATGTTAGATAGGCCTAGTTATAGTGAAAAATGTGTGGTTACCAAAGGAATAACAGGGTTATTTAAAGTGTAACTTCGTAGATTTTCACCCCCTTTGTATTGTTACAATGCCTGTAGATGTAAGAATGAACAATGTTTACTCTTTCTCTGTTGAACCTGGACAGAGAAATTCATGTTTATTTTTCAGCGAAAGTTCACTGGATGATGCAAAACATGTCATCTGGTTGACTTTTGACAGCTCCAGGGCTTTCGTGAAAAAAAAGTGGGCTTTCGTGAAAAATACAGATGACTTCCACATTTGTGTATCCCCACCCACAGACAGTCAGATTGACAGAGGGTTATTAACAGAACAGTTACTAAATGTAGGTTTATCACTGATAATAGCCTACTCTGAAAATAGCCTATTTTGTCCACATCTTTGTACCTGTACGAGGCGGCCTTTTGCTTCATCTGGAACTGACAGAACAACCGTTTCTTTCAGTGTCCCCCTCTGTTTGGCCTAAAACACTGTTCGTGATCCAGTTTGAAATGTTGGCTACAAGCATGGAGGTTTTTCAGATCTTTCGTTGCGGCTTCTCTCAGTATGATTCTTTAGCCATTGCCAGCAACCCGCCGGATCCTTCACTGGAAACCGGAAGTAACCCAGTCCTGTTTACTCTGAATTCTTCCCACGATAAAGTCAACATCATTATGGCTACGACCGATTTCCAGTACGACGGATTTCCGTCAATTGCAGGGTTCCCGCCTGTCCGTATGTTTTAAAATTCACTTTGTGGACCGAAAGCATGTTCACTCCGATCCGGGTTTTCCATTCCCGCTCACGGAAAAACTGCTCCATGTTCGCGCCATTTTAAAAGTTATTCTTATATGTTTCTCAAATTATAATAGGGTACTATATATAACATTTATAATACTATATGTAATGGTTTGGAAAGCATTCTAGAAGTTTAATAAATATGATTAGCTACACAAAAATATCCAAATGTAGTGAACGTTCCTATAGAGAGAAATGCACATTTTATACGGATTACATAATTACATGTTTCTATACGTTTTGAATTGTTTTTCTTAAAAGTATACATTTCAAGATATACACAATTTCTGTTTTATTTTATTTTTACTGTCAATATACATTTGCAAATATGCATAACAATATTGATGTGATGAAACTCTTGATTGTGAATAACCCAGCTTCTACCCTTTAAATTGCATTATGCGTAATTCTCTTTTTCTGTGGCTAGCTGCATCCTAACAGCACATTGAAGCAGAGGGTTGCAACCGTTTCACAGCCTCATATTTTCTATTACGCAGCATGTCATAAGCGATACGCAGCCGGCTCCTGCAGAGACACAGTTTTTATCTGCAGGCGTGTTAGCCAGTGTTAATATGCTCAAAGCTCACTTTCCTAAAGCATCATTTCCCGCCGGTGGTTGTAAAAACCTCAGCGACTGAACCTCAGCAGAGGTCATATGCAAGTGAGAACAGCTACATTTTAGAAAGTCTAAAACTGAATCTTAGAGCTTATTTTCTTAATTTGACATTTCATACGAGTAATTTAACCCGTCAAGATAAAACCTTGAATTACTGTCGATTTATTCAGGTCATGAAACAAGAAACATTAACTAAACATGGAAGTTACTAGTACAGACATGTTGATTGCTTATTAATTTATCTATCCATCCACACAGCAATGCCCTGGCAACCACTTAGCAATGTTTTAATGTCCTAAGTGACCTAATCAAGGATGTTACTAAAGACTTTTTGTTGATAATATATGTTTCTATTTCTGTTGCTCCGCCTACAATCTCATTGTGTCCAAAATTACACTTTGCACATGTTTTCACTTTCATTGTGGACAAACAAATGATTTCTGGCTGGAATATTGTTGATGCTGAAAAGAGTTTCAGATTTTTGTGCCCAGTTTGAGTCTCACTGTCTGGTTTAGGCTAGATCTGTCTGCAGAAAAATCGCCAAAAGCAAGCAGAGGAGCGAACACCCCAGATTTAAGATTCGGTTACACTGTGATCTCTTTAGTGTCCAATGAGATCCTGTTATTTTCTCTTCTAGCTCCCTGTGTCCTGCCTACACATGCACACAAGCATACACCTCAGCCTGCTTGCAGTCTCTCTGTCTCTTTCTCTTGCACATACTTTAGGCCTGTTAAATATTTTGTCTGAGATTAAGTTTGACGTTTAAAGAGAGAGTCCAAGTCTGAACCAGAATACCTGCTTTGCCAGTATTTTGATTGAGCCAAAGGATTCAGATAGAGCTCAGACACAAAGACCATCTCTCTGTCCGTCCATCCATGTATCCATCCATCTGTCTGACTGTCCATCCATCCATTTATCCATCCATCCATCCATACATCCTTCCGTCCATCCATCCATCTGACTGACGGACAGAGTGATAGCTTGTGTCTGAGCTCTATCTGAATCCTTTGGCTCAAACAAAATACTGGCAGTAGCAGGTATTCTGGTTCAGACTTCAGGTCTCTGTCAATCTGTCCATCCATTTATCTATCCATCCATCCATCTGTCCAGTCATCCGTCCATCCATCCTTCCACCCATCCCAAGGTTAGCACAGACAAGCACCTCTTACGTTAGAAAATGTAAACATCCAGTTCTCTCATGCTCATGCATTTGACTTCCTTTCCTCTTAGTTACCTCATATTTGTTATTCTGTATTTTTATCAGAGTGTTCAGAGTCTTTACCAGAGGATGTCAACCAATAAATACCTGTAGATGGGTGAAATCATGCGGAAAAAAAACAAAAAAAACAAAACATTTTCCTCAGTTGGAACCCACTAAACTAAGCCGCAGTCAAACTCATTTTATTTCTTTGTCTAAAGGTCACTGTCTCCACCACTGGGCTGACCCAGATAAATTCACTTGTGTGTATTAGCCATTATTTGACTGCAAACTCTGAGGCGGTTTCCTCAAAATTTCCTCCCCTTCCAAAGCTACTGACCCACATTACAAACACTGGATTTCATTGAAGGTTTTGCTGCAGCAATTCCCGAAAATTCCCAAACTCTACCGCGCATTAAACCCCAGAACAGAAGGGCCTGGTTTACATCACCCACACTTACACACATTTCTGACACATTTAACAACTCAAATTCAGTCTTGGCTTCATTATTTCAGCATCCTGAGAATTCTGCAATTCTCAGGTCTTCTTTTCTGAGCTAAATGTGCTCCTTCCTGCATATATTACTTGTTGTTAATTAATTTAGGTGCACTGATAATTAGAAAGCAGATTCACTTCTTAAACATGCACACACACACACACACACTCATCTGCGAGACAGGCAGGTATTCTTAACACTAACAGGAGCACAGCTATTTTCAGCTCATTCAGTTCCTGCCTGGCTGCTCTGGTAACACAGACACACACACAGAGAGAGAGAGAGAGACAAAGAGAGAGTGAGAGGTGCTGGCACAGTCAAGTCCTGATAGAATTTTTTTTTTTTTTTTTTTGTAAGACTGAGTGATAACCTAGGTGGAATTGCATCATATGTTTCTCTATTTACTGCTGCCATATCTGCTGTCAATGATGTTATCCAAAAGAAAGTATTCAAGATATCCAGTTAACAATGTCAATTCAATATTTTACAATGGCTGATGCTGCTGATTAAAAATAATTATGTTTTATATATATATATATATATATATATATGGTAACACTTTACAATAAGGTTCATTATTTAACATTAGTTAATGTATTAACTAACATGAACTAAGTAACCATGAGCAATACATTTGTTACAGTATTTGTTAATCTTCGTTGATGTTAGTTAATGATAATAAAGCTGTTCATTGTTTGTTCATGTTAGTTCACAGCGCATTAACATACGTTATGCTCAGTTGTTTTGTTCCTGTTTATACCTGAGAGTTTTTGTTTTTTTATGTTCTTGAAACGAAAAGCTACACGGCTGCAATTAGATCCTTGCTTCATATTTGCAACCTAGCGGTGACAATGACACTTAAAATTATAGTAAATGTTTATTATACTAATTATGATATTTATAGTAAATACAAGTATAATATATACAATTACTTTTATATGTATTTTATTAATGCATATTATTTTTATATGTATTATTAAATAATTATATTTTAAAAGAATATTATGTTATAATATATAAGCTATACTTGACAAAATCTGTGTTGTTACCATGCACAGACAATAATTCAGATGAAACCCTCAATTGGTAAGAAGAGAAAACATGTTTACCTAGCACACTTAAAATGGGGCATGTGAGCAGCTCCACTGTATGTAAGTACAGGATACAAGATTTTCCTGCTGGAAATTTGATTTGAGTCAAATTTCCAGCAGGATACCACGCATGCGGAATGTTAACTTGCATTGAGCCTGGAACATTCTTTTAATCTTCGCACTGATATATCCATCAGAGGCCTGCATGACTGGAGTGTTTTAATCCTACAGCGCTGCACTGCAGTGAGCCCTGTTTATGTTTGGGTTTTGAGTTTACATGCTGTGACGTCACCACCTCGGCGTACAAAGCCCGAGCTGGCTCCCCTGCCGTGACGGCCTATAACATCAAAGAATTCACTGAGGCAACACGGCATCCGGCGTGAAGCAAGAGAATTTCTGGGGGATCCAGATACAGATTGTGTGTGTGCGTGTGTGAATGACTAGAGATGTGGTGATTGGGGAAATGTGCATATCAGCAAAGAAGCATCAGTTTATCGTAGATCTGGTGGGAACACAGGCGAAAACAGCAGAGAGAATTATGCTGATTATGGATATGTCCCGAGGTTCCAAAATCTATGTGTATTGCCGTAGAGTTTTATGGGTGTTTAAAAATAAAGGTTCTTTATTGGCATCTGGTTCCATGATTCTTTATAGTGGAAAAAGGTTCTTTAGATTATGTTCTTTACACTAAGACAAAATGGTTCTTTGAAGAACTGTTAACTGAAAGGTTCTTTGGGAAATATTGCTGTAAAAAAGTAACTTTTGGGACCTTTATTTTTAAGAGCGTATGGCTAGTTTATTTGATTTGACTACTGTTTAACAGTGTATATACACATCATCACACTTCTATCATTGTTTCCGAAAGCCATAAAAATGAGTCATTTCCAGCACATCTCCAATCACCTGACTCCTTTGCTTTGCTTTGACTAATTTTATAGCTTGCATCTTATGCATCCTTAATACACAAAAATAAATAATATTTTCACACTTTATGCATAATTCGACAGAATAACAGCTTGACAGTAAATTGTGCACAATATTAAATTATACCATGTCAAAATTGCCTTAAGAGTAAAAACAAAACAACAGATAAGCGGGTGTATGTCATTTTATTCATATATTCAGAAATAATGTAAAATAGTGGTGAATAAAATGAAATGTTTATAAACATTATGTGAACAATATTTTAGTCCCCCGCACTCCATAACAAATTATTTATATTTAAAAGTATTCAGAACACAACATGAAAAATCTAAGTACGAACAAATTATAGTGTTATTATTGCAAACAACATTTATAAGCACCAAGACTAAACAAATTTATTTAAAGCACAACTAAAAATACCAGTGTGTGGGGAAAAAATAGTCAATAGGCTACTAAAGAGAAAGTAAAATCTTAAAAATCAGTCATTGAAAAACCCCACATTGATCTACCATGCAAATATGGGAGAGGGAATATTGCTTCCTCTTTTACTTCACTAAATAGAGTTCATAACCAAGTGGGATCGGGAATAAAACATACACTTTAAAACAAAGCCAATTTCAAAGTCAGAGAAAAGCAAAGTTGAGAGCTTTTTCTGGGGATTGTTAAATACCTCTGTCTACATACTCATAACTTGTTTTTCTTTTTATAAATGACGGTGATTCTTTATGGCCTTTTCATTTATACAAATTGCGAGAAGGAAAAAACATTGATGAGAGTTAGAAATGATCTTCAGGGAATAGCCATATTCTTACTAGTCAAAATGGTCCATGAATCACACTTTCTGCATTAAAGTTGATTTTTCAAAGTGTTTATTGTGCCTGCTGTATTGGTTAAACCAATTCTGTATTGTTGTCCAGATGCTGTGTCCTAGTAAAATGTACAACTCCAGCATTTCTCAGTCCAGTTACATCATGGGCATCCATGTGTCGGACTAAGTAACTGTCTGTCCTGCCCTCAGGAAAATAACTGCTTAGATGAGTCAATATTCACTGTCAATGTATGTCGCTGTGATATCAAGCTTCATATTCTGAATCACTGTTTAAAGTCAGATGGAATAAGGAAAGTCAGTTCTGAATGTAAGTTATGAGGAGCGCTTGAAATGTACTGTACCTGGAGAGCTTGCTGGTCACCCACCAGTGGAATAATAGAATTCCTCGTGTGTGTGTTTGTATCTGGCAACGCAGTAGTTGATGCTTAGTAGTTGATGCTTTTTAAGCTTAGTAGTTGAGGCTTTTTCAATAGCACACACAGAGATGTGCTGTCTAAAACGATTTGAATATAACAGCTGCATCTGTAGTGAAAAGCATTTTTATTGATCTGCTCTTAGATGTAGGAAAAAACACTGCTCACAATTTGCAGAATCAAAACTCACAGATTGTTAATAGACTGTGAGATAGTCATTCAATATACTCATCTTATCAGTTTTTCAAAAGCTGATTCTTAAGACCTTTTTTCTCTGACCTTCAACAACAAAACATCTTTTGATTGTAACAGTGTTAAATAGTTTTCGAAAGAGAAATGTTACTTTTTTTAATAGTTTTTTACAAACTTAGTACACAAAACGTAAAAGATACTACTAGTTTTATGGATATCTGTGTTAGTTTCTGTTGTGGGTGGGTTTTGCTCACGTATGGTTCTGTTTCTGTGTTTGTAGTTTGTTGGTTTCTCATTGTTTGATTATCATTACCACCTGTGGATTGTTTAGTTGATTGTTTTGTTTTGTATTTAACACTTCTAATTTTAGTGGGTGTTACTCAGTTTCCACAACACAAGGTATAGTGCACTGAAAGAAAAGGGTATATAGAAACAATTTTCACTCAGAAATGTCTTGGACAAGATACTTTTAATTTAAATACAAAGCAACAGCAAATAACTTTAAATATATTTTTGAAGTTAAATAATTGAAATAGTATTTTCTTGTAAAACCTGATCCTAAAAGGTCTGTTTTATTTTCAAAATATTTTTTACAGTGTATGTGAGTGATAATTTAATACTCAATTAAAATGTATGGAAGCACTGTCCACAAAACAGCTAAAATCAAATTAAACATTTAATGTTAATGTTAATTCAAATGTTTTTTTTTTTTTGTCATGTCAATATATATCATGTGTTGCATAGGTTTAATGTGTTTGCATGCGAGTTAGGTCTTAATGAGTTTGATACTGCATATGTGGGGAGCGTGTGTGTATTTGTATGCATTGCTCATGTTGACCGTGTGCATGTATTTTGTATCCATGAAGCCAAGTACTGTTGGTCACGGTGTTCCTGCTGTTTCAGGCAAATAAACATGCAGTACTTTTACAACTAAAGTCACACATGCGTGAACAAACTCTGTCCTCTGTGTGCATATGTGTGTTTATCTCGTTGGCCGTGACTGAGGTGGGTCATGCCAGTCTCAGGAGAAACCCATATGGCTCCTGCCCTGCAGTGGTCCCCCTCGGGTCAATGTCACAGAACTTTCTAAAAGACAAAGTATAGTGAACAGAAGGACAAATCAAACTTTAATGGAAAATAAAAGCTTATGGACCCGAAAAAGACTTGATTAGTTTAATTGCAATAGCAATTATTTTTGCTACTGAAGCAACACAATTCTTTTCATACCTAAATGAATCGTGCATGAATCCTTTTTGTTGACGATGTTAGATTTGTAGTTGTGCACAAGACTGGATTGGGAGAGTAAATGCTGAAATAAGTCCTATTTTATGTGTTTTTGAGTGTTTAGTTTTCGGTATGATGATGATTTTGTGGTTAGCATTGAGCAGAAGAGTGTAGCTGGAGCTTAGCTTGAGGGGAACTATACTTGAAAATGATGGAGTCGAGTGGTCATTATACTTCGTTCAGTAGAAAAAAGGGTCATTTCTATACGTTCTAATATATATTAGCTTGTAGTTTAATTAACTGATTATTTTATTTACACCACAGGAACTTTTTGTAAATTAATTACTAATTTTAATTTTACTTTAATTTTATTATCAAGTTATTGAACAAATATTTTTTTTTACTGCAAATAAAACAGATAATTACCTGTTTTTAGAAATCAAGACATATCATGGTTAATACCAGGAAATACTAAACTAATGTGCTTGTCGTCAACATTTGAAGTGGATCAAAAAAGTTCTTCAAAGTTGTCCGACAAGAACGGGTATTGTTCAAAATTCATAACTTTGATGAAAGCTTTTGATCCACTTTAAATGTTGACTACTGTATAATACATTCATCTCTTTAGTGCTTTTTTGTTGTTGGTGGTGGTGTTGTTTTGTAGTTAGAAAAGCTATATGCTCTTGTACTCGGGAGAGGCTTAAAGGAAAAAATGACAGTATATTGAAAAATATGCTTGTTATGGTGCGAAAGTGTATGTCAGTGAACTTAAGAATCTGAAAAGTCATAAGAGATTGTTGTGAGGGACAAGAGATGAGAAAAATCTACGGAGAGAGATTAGAAGCCAAAGTGGAAGAGACACGAGTACATGCACTCAAGCATGAGACTCTCGCTCTCGTTTCAATTTATTCAGTTCATTTCTGACAGTGGCAGAGAGACAAAGTATTTCTGAGAATGTTCAAACTCTCTCTAACCGACAGTCAGACATGAGATCTCCAGATAAGGCTGGAATTAAACCCTTGGAGAAGCTTAGTTCTGCTTCGACCCACTTAAGATGGGACATCACATGCAGTCAGAGCGAGTGTGAGACATCATGTCTGGACATTATGATGAAACACCAAAAGAGTCTCGGGAACGGCTGAGCGGGAGCTAAAACTGGCTATATGACATCATCACCATATCAAATTAAAGGGACAGTTCTGATTTAAAAAGTCACTTGTTTACTCACTCTTATGTCATTCAAACCTCTATGATTGTGACCTTTCACCACACACACAATTAGATGTTTTTTCATTTTTTTTTTCATTTTTTTCATTTTTTTTTATTGGATTTACTTTTTAATTTGTAAAATTTACTAGCCATTTTTGATTGAAAGGTAACATCAAATGAAATGTAAAATCCAATCATCATTGTTTTATTCACAACTTAGAATTTATTATTTTTTATTTTTTTTACATTATAGCTCTCAAATCTCATTTGTGCGTTTCAGAGTTAGCCATACAAGTTTAAAACAATTCGAGGGTGAGTAAATGATTACAGAATTAACATTTTTGGGTAAACTGTTCCTTTAAAAGGTGATATTATTATTATTTTTTTGAATCTCTAGCTGTTTTCGTTACCTATTTTATGCAAATTTGGGAATATTGCACAAAAAATGCTGGATGGAAAAGCCATCTGTCTGTCTGGGCAGCAAATAAATTCTAAAAATGTGCATAAAAATAATTTATGTGGAAAATTTAGGCGGATAGATTGTTTTATCCAATAAGAATACATGTCCATAAACTACGATGGAAACACATTTACAGAATAAATCCCTTGATGCACAACAAAAACTCACTTTCATTGGTTCTGCCTTAAATTATTACATCATTTAAATTAATACATTTTTAGCTAGCTGTGTGATTTGTATACATTGCATCCGGAAAGTATTCACAGCGCTTCACTTTTTTCCACATTTAGTTATGTTACAGCCTTATTCCAAAAAACTGATTCAAATTATTATTTTCCTCATAATTCTACAAACAATATCCCAGAATGCCCAAGCCATAGAGGTGATCCCGACTATCTCTGGACGCACACTCCTCGAGAGAGGATGGACTCTCCACCACTCTGGAGTTGCCCATGGTGAGAGGTGACGGGCTGGTGTGGGTTTGCTTATAGCCCCCCAGCTCAGCCGCCATGTGTTGGAGTTTACCCCGGTGAACGAGATGGTCGTTTCCCTGTGCCTATGGGTCGGGGATAGGTCTCTCACTGTCGTGTGTGCCTACAGGCCAAACGGCAGTGTAGAGTACCCGGCCTTCTTGGAGTCTCTGGGAGGGCCTGAACCTGAGTGGTGTTCATTTATTGGACTTCTGTGCTTGTTACAGTTTGTCCATAACAAACACCATGTTCAAGCATAAGGGTGTCCACCAGTGCACGTGGTACCAGGACATCTTAGGTCGTAGGTCAATGATCGACTTTGTGGTCGTTTCATCTGACCTGCGGCCGTATGTCTTGGACACTCGGGTGAAGAGAGGGGCGGAGCTGTCAACTGATCACCACCTGGGGGTGAGTTGGATCCGATGGCGAGCGAGGAAGCTGGACAGACTCGGCAGACCCAAGCGTTCTGTAAGGGTCTGCTGGGAACGTTTGGCCGAGTCTCCTGTCAGAGAGATCTTCAACTCCCACCTCCGGCGGAGCCATGACCGGATCCCGAGGGAAGCTGGAGATATTGAGTCTGAGCGGACCATGTTCTCCACCTCCATTGTTGAAGCGGCTGCTCGGAGCTGTGGCCGTAAGGTCTCCGGTGCCTGTCGAGGTGGCAATCCCCGAACCCGGTGGTGGACACCGGAAGTAAAGGATGCCGTCAAGCTGAAGAAGGAGTCCAACCTGGTTGGGTTGTGGGACTCCTGAGGCAGCTGACGGGTACCAGCAGGCCTTGCGGACTGCGGCCCGGGTGGTTGTGGAGGCAAAAACTCTGGCCTGGGAGGAGTTCGGTGAGGCCATGGAGAAGGACTATCGTCTGACCTCGAAGACATTCTGGCAAACTGTCCAACTGGGGATGTCGTCGGATGGTGGAAGGAATACTTTGAGGATCTCCTCGATCCCACTGTCACGTATCCCATTGAGGAAGCAGAGGCTGAGGGCTCAGAGGTGGACTCGCCCATCACCCTAGCTGAGGTCACCAAGGTAGTCAAGAAACTCCTTGGTGGCAAGACACCGGGGTGGATGAGATCCGCCCTGAGTACCTCAAGTCTTTGGATGTTGTGGGGCTGTCTTGGCTGATACGCCTCTGCAGCAGCGTGTGGCGGTCGGGGACAGTGCCTCTGGGATGGCAAACCGGGGTGGTTGTCCCTCTTTTAAAGAAGGGGGACCAGAGGGTGTGTTCCAACTACAGGGGGATCACACTTCTCAGCCTCCATGGGAAAGTCTATACCAGGATACTGGAGAGGAGAATACGGCCGATCGTGGAACCTCAGATTTAGGAGGAACAGTGCGGTTTTCGTCCGGGCCGTGGAACTCTGGACCCTTCCAGATTCCCTCCCAGAAACATCTCGCATGATTGCGTTCACCAGGCCTCCGAATGCAAGATAACGTGATAGTTTTTTTTTTTTTTGCACTTTGTCTGCTTGCTCTGAGGCATAAATCAAGGAATCAAGGAAGAGTTTCTTCCCCCGGAAAGGAGAGTAAAGGAAAAGTCAAGGAAAAGTTTCTTCCCCGATTGCAGCAACTTTCATTTTTATTGCAGATATTTTGCGCTCATTTCTGAGGAAAACATGGGTATGAAATGCCTCTTTATTTGCAAATTAATGTTTTATATGATAATCCAATTTTGTTTAATTTGTTTCAAAATAAGTGAAATCTTAACTTTGGAAGGAAACATAGCTGATGCCATGATTGTTTAGATAGATATCAATTTTGCTGTTTGCCACCACTGACATTTCACATAAATGACAAACCATTTAACAGAACAGGATGGAGTACCAAGAGAATCCATCATAGGTCTCTATGTGGGGATTAAGTTTGTGTTAAACTGCTTATTTCTATTCTGAGATGTACTTTCAGAACCTTTCTGGGTCATGTTTACGTGTGCACCAAGACGTTGGGTTGTCAGATCGAGGGTCTGTCACAGTCAAAACACAAAAACACACACACACACACTCTTGCGACCGCAAGTGTGTGAGAGTATTGGCGACGTCTCCGCAGAGGTCACACCTCCCGCAGTGACAGTGTTAGCTGGAGAGAATGAGTCAGTGAATGAGTGTAACCGGGTTGACTTCAGGCGCCCCTTCTCCAGTGAAGCATTCAGTCGCAATGCTACAAATGGACATGCTCAAAAATGGATAAGAAAGCTGTCATTTAAGGAAGTGTGAATGTGTTTTTCACTCACGGACCCTCAAATATCATCTCCTTGTGAGGGACTCCCTTTCTAAAATCATTTGTTCTCTTTGAGAAAATGTGTTTTATAACCTATGTTGTTTGAACAAAAAAAAATATTAGCCTATCTTTTAATATTATCATTCTAAAAGACAAAACAAACAAATATTTAAGTGAAATGTCTTCATTTATGAGAAAAAAAGACTGAATTTGTGTTCCCTTCACCTACTCAAAAATAATCTCACTATCTTTCTTTAAAAGTAGAATAGCAACATGTTATTTGGGGAAAATAATCTTGAAGAAGGACCTGTTTGTCTTGTCTCACAAAGGAGACCTATAGCCTACTATTAATCACAAGCAGCAAATGAGGAAAAGTGTCCCATGCTGCCGCACTCGGTTGTCTTTATTCCATTCTGGAGGAAACTACCAGAGAGCTGATGGAAAGCAGTGTTGCGTTGTGTAACGTCTCCATCTTGTGTTTTTCTAGGGCAGTACACTTTTAAAGAAAGTTTATCTACATAATCTGAAAAAATACCTGTCTTTCTGCCTGTGATAAGAGATGTTCTCTTAAAAGAGTAAGTTTGATTGTACAAAGTAGAGAAAAATATTTTTTAAGAATAAATACAGTTGGCTAAATACAAATAATGTTGTATTATGGATGTATTTATTACTTGATAGCATTTAAATTATTTGTATTCAGATTTTGATGTTATTGTTAGATTTTTACTTCAATCTAAAACGTTATGTATTAACAGTTGGGTACAATATGTAATTTTTTGTTCAAAAGTAAAGCTGAAGTCTGTAGCTTTTTTGGGGGGTTAAAATGATCCAAAATATATATTTGAGAAAATACATAACCAGCCAGTGTTCAAAACTATCTGCGTGCCTTAGCTCGATTCAAAACGGTAAACTTGTAACAAATGTTTTTAATTCCAGTGGGACTGGTGGATTTTTTTATTTTTTTTTTCGGTCGTAATAAGAGAAAAATGTTGTGGATTTCCACGGGGAACTCGAGCTTGTCTTTGCGTCATAGTGCCGAAGTTACGACGTCACTCTGTAGGTCAAAACGTGAAAGTGAGTTCGCATTTAAGCACTCCCGGTTCCCTCGCTCTAAAGTCTATGGGATTTTTGAATGGGTTTTTGCTAAATCGCCTGAAATAAGGTCTGTGGTGAACAAAGCCTCTAAATATTTTCACGTTTTGATCTATGACATAGAACACACAGTTATAACCTGCTTGTGGTTTTTTAAACTTTATTGTGTCTGCTTGTGTTTTTAAAAAAAATTATATAGGCTTCAAAATGTATAGATTTTGGATTAACTTGTAAAGATTATCTTGATAGACAAAACGTGTAAAGGTCACAACTCTTTGTTAAACACAGATCTTATTTTTGCGATTTTCCAAAAGTCTTTGGGGAAAATGCATAGCTTATCGATTGAGGGAACCCAGGCGCGGCTAGCTTCTGAGTTGTCCTACAAAGTGATGTCATCACTCTATTAGGTCACATCTGAACACATAAAGAAAGAGTCTCAGCTAGTAGTATAAGCTATGTTGCGTGTGAGGATGTTGGAGGTGGAGATTTATTTTCTCACAGCACTTGATATAATTAAACTTATAAGTTTGATGGCGGATCCAGAAAGATTCAAACGACAATCACCAGTGACAACAGATTCACCCGCTGTAAAATGCAAAAGACTGCAAACGGCTGTAAACAAGCATAAATATTGGAAGGACATTACATGTAGTCACGCAATGCTGACGTTGTTAACATTAACAATTTGAGGACAAAGTATAATTTGGATGGTTTTGCGTGATATGATAACTTAGCGATTGTTAGATTTAATCAGCGTGATTTATTTCAATGTCAGAACCAGAACAAAAGTGGATGTTACAAGTTCAGATGACATTTTCCAATGAAAAATCTTACGTTGGTCATACTTCCAAAAAGAATTATCTGTGATTCTGAATGCCAGTATCCACATCGACGTGGTGACTGACAGCCTCACAGTCTCCTCAAACATTGTGTTCATCCGCGCTGTGCCGTGTCAAGGTACAACTCGCGTAAAGTTGATAATTCCACGAATGACTGTAATTGCAGATTTCGAACAGAGATGGCGACAAAGAGGAGAAACTGCAAACTGCAGCTTTAAAGGAACACTCCGACTTTTTGGGACTTTAGCCTATTCACCTTACCCCCCAGAGTTAGATAAGTCCATACATACCTTTTTCATCTCCGTGCGTGCTATAAGTCTGTTTGACGCACCCACCGCTAGCCTAGCTTAGCACAAAGACTGGATGTGAATGGTTGCAGCTTTCATACTAATCCAAATGAGTGACAAAATAACGCAAACGTTGTCCTATTTACATGTTGTGGTTTGTATAGTCACAGAGTGTGCAAATATCAAGGCCATATGAGACACAGACATCTTTTGACCGTATAAATACTATATTTTCTGAAGGGGAAGCACTGCTACTTGGGCAGAGTGATAACAATCACCTGAGACGCACCGTGACGAGGAGCAGAGAGTTCGCTTCGCTCAGCGTTGGAATAAAGAGTCAGCAATTACTAACGTTAGATAGAAAAGCAAGGTTTATCATGGGTGTTTGCTTTATTGTATGAGCTGTGACAATAAACAGGGGAGACCAGGTAATACAGTACCATGTTTCATTGATTTCCAACCAAAAACGCACCCAGATTTATAAATATCACATGAATAAATAATTATTATTACAGGAATCAATATATTTTAAATGCAATTTATTAGCTGAACCAAATGTATTCAACAGTAAATACATTTGCCTATATAATATACAGTATTGCATTACTATAGGATAGAATAAGGGGAAAGTAATAGCACAAATTGTTTTTGCACAATGAACTCACAGCCTAGCGTACCCTTTTGCACGCTCAAGTTCGTTATTTCCATGGTTATTTCAAATTTAGGCTACTAGGCGCGCCGCGCGCAGGGTGCAAGTTCAACGCGGTGAACGCGCTCGTTTTTTTTCCCCCAGCGCGTCCGCACCGCATCAAGATAAAAACATATTCATACCCTAATCATATAATAGTGTCACTAACGTTACATTAGATCTGGCTAAAGGCACTGTTACAGTAGGTCATCTAAAAACATAACGGAACACTTACCTCAGCCGCAGGTGATCCACTTGTCCTGTCTGTGCGATGGGATGGCCGTATCCTTCAGCACATTATGGTCCGTGTGGCAAATTCCATTTTTTCAAAATAGTCGTCCTCATTGAAATGTACCGAGCAAACGTAATGTCCCTTGATAATCTTAGGTGTGTTTGGATAAATATCCAGAGTAAGTTAGCCATTTCTTCATCCAGTCAGCGTTTTTAGTTGGAATTCTGTGAAACATGGTATTACCTCCCCTGTTTACAGTCGCAGCTATTTACAATAGAGCGAAAACCCATGACTCTAAACTACGCTTTACTATTTATAAATTGCTGACTCTATTACCCAAACACCGAGCGAACTCTCCGCTCCTCACCACGGCGTGTCTCCGGTGATGCGGTTATTACGCCGTCAAAGTAGCAGTGCTTCGCCTTCAGAGAATAGTTCCCAGGTTTTATACGGGTAAAAGATGTCTGTGTCTCATTTGACTTTGTTATTTGTACATTATGTGACTATACAAATCACAACATGTAAATAGGAAAACGTTTGCGTTATTTTGCCACTCATTTGGATCAGTATGAAAGCTGCAACCATTCACATCCAGTCTTTGTGCTAAGCTAGGCTAGCGGTGGGTGCGTCAAACAGACTTATAGCACGCACGGAGATGAAAAAGGTATGTATGGACTTATCTAACTCTGGGGGGTAAGGTGAATAGGCTAAAGTCCCAAAAAGTCGGAGTGTTCCTTTAACAAAATTTTAATTTTACATTTAAATTTAAAGTCAATATATCATCAATCCTTCTTTCAAAAACGTGTTTTGTCTTACCTTGATTCATGGTACCCTAAGTCTATTATAAGTGTTTATATTTTAGGCCAAGTGGGATTGTTTTTCACAGGAAATATAGAAAAGTTGCTCCTGCTTTGAAGCATGCAGGCCTGTGGTGTGTGAATAGGTTAGTTGGAGCAGCTAAATCTCAAACCAAAAAAAATGGCAAAAAGAAAACTTGACGGCTCGTAAAACAAGAATCAAAATCGCCTTGGTTTTTCAGGGACTGCAAGAACTAGGGGATTTGAAAATGTTGTAAAAGCGACGAGGAGATGGTGTTTTTATCACTCAGCAAGTGAGTATTGTATTTTAATTTGCCATTGTAGCTCTCCAACAGAGTTCATTGTAGAGCTTTATCTATTGTGAAGGGTAGTTTAATTGTGGTTGAATTCATTTTTTTTTAAGGAAGTAGGCTACGCTGTGTTGTCACCATTAGGTTCTGTTTGTTTTAGTTTTCATGGACCTTCTGCTTGTTAGTCACATGTGTTACTAGGTCGGGGCTTTAGAGAGAGCCATCGAAGAAATAAACGAATAATCCGACATGGGGTAGCTGTAGAAAAGGGGAATCAAACACATCCAGCGGAGGCTGATCCAAAGATGTGTCCTCCTGCAGACAAAAAGTTTGTAAAACCATGTACTGGCTGCACGCTGTATCTCAGGCCTACTGTATCTTTAATGGAAAAAATTATTCAAAACATCTGTCAGTGAATCTCCAGTTCTGTTTTTTTAATTAATTCAGAACTGTGAATGTGTTGATTTCTAAGTAGTGCTTAAAATGTATGTGTGGAAAAATATGCATTTTTACTCCATGTCTATTTTTGGATTGTAAAAAGAATATGAGGATAACACACAAAGGGCACTTTATGTAGACTCATTGCTGGTTCTTTAATGACATGACTTCCATTAAAACATGAGGATAAATCTCAAAATAATCAGTGCAGTTTAGGGTTTGCAGCAACATTTTGACAATGAGAACAGCATGAAAACAACTAAATAAAAATTTTCCATCAAACATCTCTGAATGTTACATGCGTCACTTGTGCCAAATAAATAAAGCGCTTCAAAATAGGAGGAACATGTTAATAAATATCAAGAATAAAGACACACATTTAGCTAACACTGACAACAGCAGCAAACTTTTCTTTCATTAAAATAAAACAAGCGTAAAGTATATATAAAAGCATTTAGCTCGGTAAAGAAATGGAGGGGGCATCATCTACCTTAAACAAAACGTGTAGAAATAATGAATACTTTACATAGATACGTTAAAAATATTACAGTACTTGTGCCCGAGCTGCCATGACAAAGGCACAGATGCATACCTATGTGTATTTCTCTGACTCTGAGCCACAAGTATCATGGTCCATTCGGTCACATTCAATGAGATCTTCAGTTCAGAGCAAAAACTAATGCAAGTCATATACAAGTCTTTGTCACAAATTTACACACAAAAATAAATAAATAAAATGAAAGCGTCTTTATACTTTTTGGCTTGCCAATATTAATACGTATAAACAGACATATTAGTGGGGAAAACAGCATGAAATTCAGTGAAATTAATCAAAACTAGCAGGAGTTGGATTATCATCAACAAATATGCATTTTTACTGAAAATGTTTTACACATGACCTTTGCATGTGGTGGGTTGTAGAAATACAAAATAAAGATAGATAATAAAATGAAAACCATAGAGACCAAGAGAAATATGAAAATATGATCTGGAAGGATGACCCAAGACCTTGTGCTTGAAACACTTTCAGCAAAATATTTGGGCAACTGTGAATGTGGATGACAAATGGTTGATTTTTGAGCCAATTTAATTTATAACAGGGCAAATGTGTGTGAATTAACAAGCCTTTGTGAGAATTATTGCATGTGTGAGTATGTGAGATTACAAAGATGATCTAGCTATGATTATTTTGGCTGTTGATCACGTTTCCGCCTGGAGGGGCGATATGTATCGAGTCCAGGATTGGCCGCAACACCTGACCAAATGGCCTGAGAGAGAAAGAGAGAGCATGAAGTTCTGGAAAAACTGTGAAAATAACATTATTATTTATTCCCTGTATGTAGTACTAAATACTTTCCAATTAAGTGGAAATGAAAACAACCCTGAAAATCATGTCTGAGCGAGTTTATGTTTAGCATACTCACGTGGAGAGCACTTCAGAGGGCAGATCTGTGATATAGGAGGGAATTTTATTTCCAGTGAGAAACTGGGCCACCTCATTAGTGAACGTGTTACAGTTGTGTTCAAACAATCTGTACCTGTCACCACTGTAGAGAGAGAGAGAGAGAGATACCAAAGCAGATAAAGAGACTTATTTGCAAGCAATGTACATGTATGTAATGCACATGTTTGTACAGTACAAAAGACTTAATAAGGACTTTAAACTGGAAGGATTTATTTAGGACTTAATTTTCTGAAATAAACAATAGTCAAAAACACACACTCACCTATATGTTGTCTCTCCAAGTGAGGACAGATAATCCATAAAGATCTCCTCTGTCACCTCTGTATTTCCCAGTTCCACCACTGTGTCTGGAGGCCCGAGCATCGTCCCGCCCTGTAAACACACGCACACACTATGGCACATACTGCAGCCGCCCCAGAACAAATGCAATATTTTGTGCCATGGCCATTTAATCTCAACAACCCACAAATAAATTTGACGAAAACAATGTGCGAAGATGTGCCGTTCAATGCTCCACATGGACTATGAACATGTAAAGTGAGAGTTCACAAAGAACACAATATAGAGTACATTAATCGAGTGTATTTTCGGGTCGATGTTTAAGCGCTTGTCCTATCTTGAGTACAAGAAGGATTGCAGTTGGTTGTGATTTTACCGGTGGGCAACTTGAGATCCCAGCACCACCATAGAAAAATTCCTCTCCATAGACCACTATAGATGTGTGCCTGTGTTGACACAACGTAACAGGAAATGCAAATAGTTAAAACATGTTATAAGACATATCAGATAATAACATTTATTTGTATAAAACTTTTCATACATGAAATGTAGATCAAAGTACTTCACAAGCATAAAAACATAAACATTTAAAACAGATATAATATAATTATGTATTTAACTTGTTTATGAATAAAGGATTTTCACCATGATCTGTTATAAGTAGAATATTAATTAAAGGTAATTCACATACCAAATCCCATCAAGCTGTTTTCCTGTAAGAAAGAATATGTTTTAGATATCATATACTTTAAGATAGATATTAATTATATTATATATGCTAAGATTTTGATTGGTTTGACCCATTTAAAGAATTATTTTCAATCTGATGAACCTTAACAAACTAGCAGGGGTTTTCAAACTAAAAATGTTTGATTCAAATAAAAATAATGAGTTCATTATTAATCTACTTAATAGGTTAGGTGAATAAACAAAATATAAATAGACATAGTACATATAACAATACATTACTACAGTGAGTATAATATAATCATAACTGAAACCAATTTTAGCTTAATAATATTAATATGTGTTTAGATGCCTTATACATTTTAGGATGGTGGTCCCGACCCTCACACAGGGATGATCTTTTTGGGGGTCCGTGGCTGGCATCTAAAAGATTGAAAACCTAGAGCATGTGACTCGATTAATTACCATTAAGAACATCGTGTTCTAAAACAGTTTGTTCTTTTTGTTATTTATAAATAATGCAAGATTACTGAGATAGGCGGATAAAAGGGTCTCGCTGTAAAAAATAGCTCGTACGGTTAAGTGAATAAGAGATTTTGTTGAAAAGGTGTTTTCATCGATCATTTGTGTAACGCGCATTTATACATTCTAGAACAGTGAAGGTGTCTCTTACATATTCATAAGCAAGGTCTTCGCCATTGGATGGGAAAAAAGCAACGTCAGTATAATCTCAATAATAAACAAGCCCTAAATCTTCGCTGTTGGTCGGATACAAGTGATGTTAGCATAAAAGAAAATTAATATTCATTAGCTAAGATTTCTTATTGGAAGATGACCAGGCAACGAAGCATGTAGATGTAATATGTAAGAATGAGACCTTCTTCATGGTAGGATTGGAAATTTCTCGGCCCTAACCAATGTAGCGGTAAAGACATCACTCACCCAACATTATCGGACTGAGCTGTCTGGCCATTCCCCGCGATAGATCATAAATGAAAAGCTGCACTCCAAACGTCGAGTTGTGCGGTTCCATGTTTGTGATGTTAGCGGCTAAGTGCGGCTGACTAACCTGCGGTATCCTGCTGCTCTTGCGTGTAACGGCCTTATAAGATTCTCAAATGATCACGACAGCCTGATATCTGAGTTCTGAAATTTCGGAAATACTGTAGCTATATCGGACTTATTGAGAATCGATGGCATTAGGAGGGTTTGAGTAAAAAACACATTGGATAAAAATGGATAACAGGATAAATAGGCTATGTCCTTCCAAGTCGCCAATGGAGAAGCGCATTAATTCAACGGCACGACAGCGCCATCTATCGTATGTGCAAGCGATTACCTCACGACATTATAACCGCATGCCCCTGACTAATAAATGAACTGTAATTTCAGTGTTTGTAGGCCTGTCTTAAATTGGTTTTACCATTAAAAAGAATTGCTGGCACTTCCTTCAAAATAATTTATTTCCCTACTGTAGCCTATGTCTTTATCCATATGAGTCACCAAATTTGACTCATGAAGACAAGTTTACACAACTTATTGTTTGTATAAGTCAAGACGAGTTTATGACACATAGCCTCTATCTATCTATCTATCTATCTATCTATCTATCTATCTATCTATCTATCTATCTATCTATCTATCTATCTATCTATCTATCTATCTATCTATCTATCTATCTATCTTTTAAAGGTACCCTTCTTTTATCTGCCTTTCTTTTCTACCTTTCCTTTCTTCTATCTACCTTTCTTCTACCATCTATCTTTTAAAGCATCTTTAAATTCAAAAAGTTGAGCTATTGATAATACGAATAAAATTTTGTTCTGAAATGAAATCCGATGTGCGAACCTAACGGTAATTTGCATTTACATTTAATTGGGATGCTCATTTTTGCGCTCGTTTTTGGAAATTGTAAAATGCTTACCGTAAAAAAAATGCACTTAAAAGACGATGGGCTACTCGAATTAATTAATTTAGTAGCCTGCCATATAGGCCTACACAACTTATTTGTAACACAGGCAAGGTACGCAACACAAAAAAAGTTTAACGTTAAGCGCGTTAACCCACATTGTTTTCTCCGATTAAAAAAAAAAAACATAATTTAGAACCCGTTGCTTTATAGCCCTAGCCTAGACAGACAGTGAAATTATATGAGGGAGAAAATTCTCATCTGCTTGCCTGTACACAGTATTAGCTTACATCATCGACAAGATATTCTGCCATAGCTAACGTTACTGAATTTAGGCCTACTGAATACTGAATTTCTGTGGGAAAAAGGCTTAACGTGTAACTTTCGGTGATGGCTTTTTATTCTGTGCTCATGTGCTTGTACATCAATAAGTTCAATTTTGAACTTATCCTTCACTTGCACTGTTACACTATCACATTTTATTACATTTTTCATTGTTAGGGTTTTGGGGAATATCGGCGGAATTCTGTCGATTTGGTTTAAATCTGGTAAATAGCCTATCGAATAAAACCAGAACCGTGATAGTAGCACGCAATGGGTGGGAGGGGGCAGATGTGAGGGGCGCAGGAATTCTCTGGAAATTCGCGGAACTTTCTGTGGTATTCCGTTGGCGCAGATTCCGGGAAGGACTAATTATCAATGTTATTCAGCGTGTTTCTCGGAAAACATTATTTAACTTTCGTTCTGTTCTAAGTGTAGGCTATGTGTTGATCACGTTACCATTTACAGGGCTTTACATCAGCCTCTGCAATGATATTCTCGTATGGCTCAAAAGTGACTCATCGTATACATCTTTATCGCTCAGAGAGAGACCACCTTTTCCCGTCTTTCATTTCCATTTCTTGGCAAAAACAGTCGCGCTCCTCAGCGCGCGTGAACTCTCGTGGCTACTAAAGGGACGAATGGCGTTTGGCAAGCCAAGTTAACATTTATTCTTTAGTCCACCCAAAAATAAAAATTCGGTCAGACCCTCCTGTCGTTCCTAACTATATAAGACTTAATTTCGTTCATTTTCGAAATACAATAATGAAGATATTTTAATGAAACTTTATATATTTCTATTTCTGTCCGTCCAGGTGCTTTAATAAGTTCATAAATAGATTGTAAAACTATTCCATATGAATTGAGCCGTTTGGTCCAAATTCTCTGAAGAGACACTATCGCTTTATATGATGAACAGATTGAATTTAGGCTTTTATTCACATGTAAATGTTTTTCATTCATTCAGTCATTAATCAACATACACACACACAGATATGGTAAACATAAGCTTAGCATGCTTGCTTGATCAAGAATCAAGGTTCATTTAGGGCTGGCGAGATAGCCGCAATATTGTAATACCGCAAAACTGCTAAGCCAACCGCAGCAACCACGATATTTGCGTGGAAGCTTCTGCAAGAACCAATGTGGTTCATTCTCATGTTACGCAGCACGTTTGAGCTTTAGCAAGAACCAATGAGGTTCATTCCTGTGTTACGAAGCACGTTTGAGCTTCAGCAAGAACCAATGAGGTTCATTCTCATGTTACGCAGCACGTTTGAGCTTTAGCAAGAACCAATGAGGTTCAGTCTTGTGTTACGAAGCACATTTGAGCTTCAGCAAGATCCAATGAGATTAATTCTTGTGTGTTAAGCTGCGTTCACACTACATGCGACTTTGTTGCTGCAGGTCGCCAGTGGCTGCGACCTGCAGCGGCTGTTTTATTGCCGCTACAAATAAATAATTTGGAAGGAAAAGTCTAAATATAAATGGAATCAGTACATAAATGCATAATATTAAAGATGAATGAGAAACAGCGAGCTCTTTGCCATCGCGGCAATTTAACTGCAGCAAACAAGCAAATACCGGTCTATCACCTAAAACGTATGTACACGGAGATATCATAAATTATAGGACAGTTTCTGACTGCTAAAATGAGCTTCTCGTTCAACTTGCCTCGGTCAGACTCAGCAGTGACGCGCTCCACTGACTTCACTCCTATTGGTTGTCGCTCGCAAAAATCACTCTTCATTTGCATAAAGTTAAACATTTCTCAACTTTGTCGTGTCGCTGGACACGCCCCACCGGCCGTGACCGCGCGTGTCGCCGGAAGTCGCCCACTCACCATTGAAAATGAATGGTATCGTGTCGCTTGGTCGCGTGTAGTGTGAATGCAGCTTTATGCAGCACTGTTTGAGCTTCTGCAAGAACCAATGAGGTTCATTCTCGTATGTTATGAAGCATGTTTGAGCTCCAGCAAGAACCAATGAGGTTCATTCTCGTATGTTACACAGCCCGTTTGAGCTTCAGCAAGAACCAATGAGATTAATTCTAGTTTGTTGCACAGCACGTTAAAAGAACTAATGAGGTTCTGCAAGAACCAATGAGGTTCATTCTCGTAAGTTACGCAGCACCTTTGAGCTTCTGCAAGAACCAATGAAGTTCATTATTGAATTACGCAACACGTTTGAGCTTCAGCAAAAACAAGTGAGGTTGGTTCTCACGCGTCAAGGAAATACGATTGAGCTTCTGGTTATGTTTACTGATCAATGTTTATATATGAATAAAAACATAAATTCTATATGTTCATTGAATAAAGTGATCAAGTCTCTTCATAAAATGTTGACTAAAGTCATATTCACTCGATTGCTCAATTTGCTTGATTCATAGGGATTACTTTTACAATGTCTTAATGAACTTTTTGAAGCAACAAAGGAGTTGGAATGTCAAATGAGAGATGGAAAGCTCTCAGGTTTTATTCAAAATATCTTAATTTTTCTTTTGAAGATGAACAAAATTTGTAGGGGTTGTAATGACATGAGGATTAACTGTAAACTAAATTAAATTAAATAAATTATTATATTACTTGATTTTTATTTACTAGTTAAAATTATATAAAATAACTAGAAGGCTATTCAATAGTGTCAAATAAACATTCTATTGTTGTTTTTTAGTTATTAGCCTATATATATATATATATATATATATATATATATATATATATATATATAGTTTCCAGTTGTTTGAACTCTGGTACCTTTATTAGGCACCATATATCAATTGTTAGTAAAATATTTTTAATCTTTCTAGTATTTTTTTAATCTATAAATTAGGATAGTTACCAGTAAAAAGAAATACGTGCTAACTTTTATTTGACTGCTAATTAGAAAATATATTAAATAGTTACATGTTAGAAGAATAAATGTAAACCTTGCTTGCCATACACGGAGAAGTGGGTGGGCGCGAGCGCGTAAAGCGTGCACGCGCCAAGCCAAGCCAGTGCGTACATGTGTCGCAGATTTTAAAACTCAGAAAGAGCTGGAACAGCGGCGGAACCTGATGGTGCAGTGGGTTTAAATCCAAAAAAAATTAGAGTTTTAGGATTAGAGTTTTAGCAGTAGAGTTAAGCGACATTGTATCCCCTGAGGAGGAAAAACGGGAGAGATCAGAAACTATATTTGCTGCACTGGATGATCTCATTAACATGGAGCTGTCATCAATAGGAGAGCAAGTGTTTGCTGTGGAGGCAATAACGAAGAAGAGGATAAGAAAGGTAAGGACATTGCTGTGCGTGGGGAAATGCATTTATGTTCAGTTGCTTTAATGCTTTTTATTCTGCACACACTATTTACTTTCTGTTTTGAAATGATTAATACCCCCCAAAGTCCGCACAGTTTCTTCTATTGCCAGTTCTGGAATGACTCATGAGTGAATAACACCTAAGCTTGCGTAACATTTCGGAACTTTTTCGGTGCATGACTTCTGGTGTGCAAAACAGTGCGGTGATATGTTATTCTCTAAAGTTTGTGGATTTTTATAACGTCTCGCGCTTGAATTGCGAGCGCTATAGATGGAGGGGGTGTGAGAGAATAACGCGCGTGTCATCATCATCATCGCCATCAATGCGCGTTTCGCTCTTAAAATCGCCGCGTTTCGTAGCTACGCAGTTTATTTTTATACGGGTGCAAGGTCAAGGATGATACGTGTAACATCCCCGCAGTTGTAAAAAAAAGGACCAGTTAGGACCAACTGCAGAATAAACAAGATTAAAGATAGGACCTATTTAAATGGGGATAAATAAATTAGGTCATGTTTATTAATAGGGCACGCACGAGCAAGTATCTCTTTGGTAGGTGTTTATGTTATTTATTTATTTATTATTATGTGTGTATGTGTAGTATACAGCCAGATGTTGTAATGTACAGTAATAGCCTAGCTAGTGATGGTGATGATGACTAACGCTCTATGTGCACGCGGGTTTCGTTTCGTACTCTCGAGCATGACGGGGGAAAGACCATCTTCGTCGCTCCACACGTTGCAAGAAACGAGTTGTTTACGCGTTTCCATGGCCCCACCTATTTCCGAATGTTCTAAACTCGCTGTTCTTTTAAATGGAACTCACTCACCCCTCTGTGACATCACCGCACCGATGTAACAGTAGCGAGTGCAGCTCCGTTTTCATCCTGCATAATCTTCCATGTCAAAATACTACTGAGTGTTGACATCTTAAAGACACAGGCAAGCTTTTTCAAAATATGTGGGGTGTTTGTATCATGGTTTTGTAAAGAATAGAATGGTGACGTATGTGTCCCTCTGAACTTTTAAAGTGAAAGTGACTCCTTTTCGTCCTTACTCTTTTTTTCAGGGAAATGTGGAATATCTCTTAAAGTGGCAAGGATGGTCGCCTAAGTAAGTTCTCATATTAGTCATTTTATTAAAGACCATATGACCTAGAACTGTCACAATATGTGGGTGAATCCCACAACACCACGTCAAGGTCTAATTTCTATGGAAGCTTGTGTTCACTATGGAATAAAATTAAATCTATAAACTTTTTATCAATTTTGACTTTTTATCATTTTTTTTTAATGCGAGATATAAACTTGCAATTGTAAGATATAGTCTCTCGGTGTTGCAAGTTTATATCTCACGATCCCACAGTTCTTTCCCATATTAAAAATGTGTGCAAAAAAAGTCAGAATATATAGTTTATATCTCGCAATTTTGACTTCGTGTTATTTAATTTAAAAAAAAAATGAAAATTAGATTTTGGATAAAACACAGCATCACATTATTTTCTCTCATGTGATATATTTTCAATCTCTAAATCTCTCGAAGCATGTCAAGAACATGTCCTAATCATTTCAACAAAAATAAATAACTAGCTAACTGAATTTTACTTAAAGATAATGAAGTCTATATTTAGGAAATATGATAATATTTTGTAATTATCTTTTAAATCTGACTAATTTCCAAATTATTTGTCAAAAATCTACATTTTAGGAAAATGTTATGGGGTTTCAAATTAGAGTATGACATTCTGTTACGATTACAAAACAGATAATGAATTTCATACATGACTTCTGTAGAGGACACTGGAACTTACATCATGACATATCAGGCATTTAAGGAGACACAAATGAATAGAGAAAGATTTTAAAGATTTTATGTGAGGTATGAAAATATTCCCAATTATCACTCCCACTTTTTTCAATACATGTTAAACACATTTATATGCAAATTAGATACTGTGTACAGATGCATTGCATGGACTGAGAATGACATTTGTGGCCATGTTTACATGCATATTGATAAAGTAAAATGGTATTTCAAATAATTATATTTCACAACATAGTTGAGACTCATTTGTATACTAAAATCTGTATAAAAAAGTTGTTTGGTGAATGAAAAAATTTTTTTTTTTCCTTTTCATATCTTTTATTTTTCTTTCTACAGAGGACACAGCATAACATAGGAACAAACTTAAAAAAAAATCTTATTCCATCTGTTTGTTATGCTCTAAACAGTGTACAGGGTGGCCGCGGGACATTAAAAAGTATTAAAAAGTCTTAAATCAATTTTCCTAAAAATAAGGCCTTGAAAAGTATTAAATTGTCTTAAATTCAGATTGGATAGGTCTTAATTATGTTAGTCATGTCACCGCAAAGATGCAGGCAAAGGCAATCGTTCTGCCAGCCAGGTCAAATATTTTCTACAAGGTAACCTAACGTAACCTGTGTGTGAGACACACGGGTGCGATCAAACAGTGGAGTCATGAAAAACATCCATCATTTTGTTCATACAGGACAACATTCAGTCTGCAAAGTGTTTACTTATATTTGTGTAGCAAAACATATGTATCCAACCCCTATTTGAAACAGTCCGTGTTGTAACGTCTGTCAGAGTTTGAGGTCCCAGAAGAAGAATAGGAAAGACAGTGCAAACGAACTGGTTGTTCCACGAGTCCTTTTATAGTTGCTTTCTTTCAGTTAAGCACACTCTTCACATACATGTCGAAAGAGCGGATGTTAACAGGTTAAAGAAAATACTCTGTAAAACGCTACAAATCAAAGTGGAAGATAGATCGGTCATCTTCTTCCTCTTTGCGTACATACTATAACGAACGCCATAGAAGAAGTCATCTTAAAGGCATATCAACATGTCATGAAGACTACTGAACACTAGGTGGCCATTACAGAGTTCCATCTTTTGGACATTCAGCATACCGCATTGGTTTTCATTTCTTGTCCTCAAAACAGGGCAATATCTGTTTATTTTTAAGTGTTTGTAGTATTATTTTATACGGAAAGCATTTATTTATAGTCCCCCCCCCCCCCCCAAAAAAAAATGACAGTGGTACCCCTTTCGTGTTTTTTTTTTATGGGGCAAAAAAAGAAGTTTCTCCAATCTTCTCCAATCTCTCCTGATAGAGGGCCACAAGACTTAGACCCGAGTGCAAAAATGGAGTCTCTAGACCCTTCCAGAGCTGAGATATTGAGATCCCACATAGCATTTATGCCATTATAAAAATAGTGGGTTCGCGGACGGTGGAATTTCGGGACAGCCCTACATGGGATCTCAATATCTCAGCTCAGGAAGGGTCTAGAGACTCCATTTTTGCACTCAGGTCTAAGTCTCATGGCCCTCTATCAGAATCCAGAGTTTTGAGAAGATTGGAGAAAATCAAAATCCCCCCCCCCCCCCCCCTGAAAAAAACGACAGTGCTACCCCTTTTGTTTTTTTTTTCGGGGGCCGAAATTTTGAGTTTCTCCAATCTTCTCAAAACTCTGGATTCTGATAGAGGGCCATGAGACTTAGACCTGAGTGCAAAAATGGAGTCTCTAGACCCTTCCTGAGCTGAGATATTGAGATCCCACGTAGCACTTATCCCATTATAAAAATAGTGAGTTCGCGGACGGTGGAATTTCGGGACGGCCCTACATGGGATCTCAATATCTCAGCTCAGGAAGGGTCTAGAAATTCCAATTTTGCACTCAGGTCTAAGTCTCATGGCCCTCTATCAGAATCCAGAGTTTTGAGAAGATGGGAGAAACTCAAAATTTCGCCCCCCGAAAAAAAACGACAGTGGTACCCCTTTCGTTTTTTTTTCTGGGGCGAAAAAATAAGTTTCTCCAATCTTCTCAAAACTCTGGATTCTGATAGAGGGCCATGAGACTTAGACCTGAGTGCAAAAATGGAGTCTCTAGACCCTTCCAGAGGTGAGATATTGAGATCCCACGTAGCATTTATCCCATTATAAAAATGGTGGGTTCGTGGACGGTGGAATTTCGGGACAGCCCTACATGGGATCTCAATATCTCAGCTCAGGAAGGGTCTAGAGACTCCATTTTTGCACTCAGGTCTAAGTCTCATGGCCCTCTATCAGAATCCAGAGTTTTGAGAAGATTGGAGAAACTCAAAATTTCACCCCCCGAAAAAAAACGACAGTGTTACCCCTTTTGTTTTTTTTTCGGGGGCCGAAATTTTGAGTTTCTCCAATCTTCTCAAAACTCTGGATTCTGATAGAGGGCCATGAAACTTAGACCTGAGTGCAAAAATGGAGTCTCTAGACCCTTCCTGAGCTGAGATATTGAGATCCCATGTAGCATTTATCCCATTATAAAAATGGTGGGTTCGCGGACGGTGGAATTTCGGGTCAGCCCTACATGGGATCTCAATATCTCAGCTCAGGAAGGGTCTAGAGACTCCATTTTTGCACTCAGGTCTAAGTCTCATGGCCCTATATCAGAATCCAGAGTTTTGAGAAGATTGGAAAAACTCAAAATTTCGCCCCCCGAAAAAAAACGACAGTGTTACCCCTTTTGTTTTTTTTCGGGGGGTGAAATTTTGAGTTTCTTTAATCTTCCTGAAACTCTGGATTCTGATAGAGGGCCATGAGACTTAGACCTGAGTGCAAAAATGGAGTCTCTAGACCCTTCCTGAGCTGAGATATTGAGATCCCACGTAGCACTTATCCCATTATAAAAATAGTGAGTTCGCGGATGGTGGAATTTCGGGATGGCCCTACATGGGATCTCAATATCTCAGCTCAGGAAGGGTCTAGAAACTCCAATTTTGCACTCAGGTCTAAGTCTCATGGCCCTCTATCAGAATCCAGAGTTTTGAGAAGATGGGAGAAACTCAAAATTTCGCCCCCTGAAAAAAAACGACAGTGGTACCCCTTTCGTATTTTTTTCTGGGGCGAAAAAATATTTTTTTTCCAATCTTCTCAAAACTCTGGATTCTGATAGAGGGCCATGAGACTTAGACCTGAGTGCAAAAATGGAGTCTATAGACCCTTCCAGAGGTGAGATATTGAGATCCCACGTAGCATTTATCCCATTATAAAAATCTCAATATCTCAGCTCTGGAAGGCTCCATTTTACATAACAATACATTACACATACAATAACGAACGCCATAGAAGAATTCATCTTAAAGGCATATCAACATGTCATGAAGACTACTGAACACTAGGTGGCCATTACAGAGTTCCATCTTTTGGACATTCATCATACCGCATTGGTTTTCATTTCTTGTCCTCAAAACAGGGCAATATCTGTTTATTTTTAAGTGTTTGTAGTATTATTTTATACGGAAATCAATTATTTATAATTATTATTTTAATTAACAAACTAATTATATGAAACTATTATCAGTACACTACAAATAAACTGGTTCTATGCCTTTATTAGTAAATTAAATCTAAGCCTCTATTAATATACTTTATTATTTTTAAGACATTTATAAAAATGCCTTCTATATTTCTTTTCACTCCACTGTACTCCACCACAGGCGACTGCACGTACGGAATTGGCACTTGGTTATTGTCATTTCACCAGACTTTTGAACAGACAGTGTGTTTACTTATAAATCAAAAATTTTCAGTAATATTTCTATTTCCTTTGTAAGTTTGGTCTTAAATTTAATTTAGAAGTGGTATTAAAAAGTCTTATAAAGTCTTAAATTTAAATTGTTTATACCTGTAGCCACCCTGGTGTAACAAAACTAAATTCACAAAACATTTTTTTCTGGTTCTCAGGAGGATATCACACAAGAGAAGACAATGGGATGCTGTATTTAAAGTAATAAGAATAAATTCATTTAATCTACAAGAACCTTATGGCAATTGACTGGTTTTTAAATTTAAAAGTAGCCCTGAACTATTCAAATGAACATTTCAGACGAAAATGATTGTAGATTTTAGACTTAGATTTTAAACGCCAGGCAAAAAAAGAAATAATCTGTGCATGAAACTGTTTCGGTCATGTTCTGCTCCAATGATTTGTTCGGAACTGTTTGTGTGAATGTCAGGTACAGCACCTGGGAACCAGAGGACAACATATTGGACCCTCGTCTGGTCCTCGCCTACGAAGAAAAGTAAGCCACACTCTGGAAACCTTCAGTTACTGATGTGGAAATGAATAGGCTAGAAGCAACGGGATGTTCTTTCCTTTCCATCTCCCCAGTCCTTAGCATATGTCTCTCTTTCTAACAGAGAGGAGAAGGATAGAGCTCTGGCTTATAAGAGGAAAGGTCTGAGACCACGCCGAGTTATCCTGCGGGTATGAGTTAGCTTCATTATTTATCATTATTAAGCTCAGTTACGGTTCATATGAAATTAAAGTGATTATGATCTTTTTTTTTAACCATAATGGAAAAAATCTGATACATATAATAAATTAAATCTGATGTACTTAAGTGTCCCAGAACTGCTGGTGTATCTGTATTTTGTGTGTTTGTGCATAATCAAACCCTCCAAACAGAATATCTACCCAATGGACCTACGAAGTGCACACAAGCTTCCAGATAAACCCAGCCCGAGAATCCGCCTATCACTCACCCGTTCCATGGGGACAGAAATAGACCAGAATGGACGGCGCTATAGAGAAGGTGTTGGCTACCGCCGTATAGAAATACGCAAGAACAGGCGGTGCAGGTCCAAACTCATGGATGACTTCAAACTATCTCAGCAACCAACCAGACATCCACTTCCTCCAAAAGACTCTTCAGAGAAAGAGTGGAATGGAGACGAGGAAGATGAGAATAAAAAGGTCAAGAAGATGAGAAAAAATGAAGAAAACACAACAGAAGTGCACCAGGACATTCCAAGTGGTAGGTGTTGTGTGGCATTGATACAGCAACTGTTGCTAAGATACTCTGCATGCAACATATTCAGGGGGTCATGAGGGCCGTTTTGAAAAACATTGCCAGAATTTCTGAATCACAGTGACCACTTACTGTAGCTAACACATGTTTGATGTGATTTAGAGAAATATTACTGTGAAGTAATTCACCCAAAAATGACAAAGTATAATCTTTTATTCCAAACCTGCAAGATATAAGTAAGCCATCAAACCATCGTTGAAATTAAAATCTTCCGAAGCCTTTTCACCTTTCGTGTGAAGAACACACTCATTTAAATAGCGGAAAATCTATTAAAACCTCCGTCATAGCACTCATAACTAAGTCAATTTCAACTTATCTTAAAACACAAGGTTGTGTCAGTTTTGTTGACAGTCACGTTGAACATGTCTTGTGATCAACCATCGATGTGAAAACAGGATGCGTCCTCTTGAAGCAAGAAGTCTATATGTGAGCCAAAAACATCATAAACCTAAGTAGATTGTATACCATTGGTGCCAGTAGGTTTTACCATCTATTTGGCTTTACGGTGCTTTTCAGAAACACAACCAAGGTCAGTTACAAAATAAAAAATGGTCACGAGGTAGTCCATTCGACTATATTCCAATTCTTCTGAAGTTATACTGTAGACTTTTGTGTTGACTTAAAAAAATAAAAATGTATATTTTAATTGTTATTCATCGAAAATCTTCCTCACTGTGCAATAGCATTCTAACCCGCTGTTCCCTTTCGTAGTCACTTCGAGTTACGTCAGAAGTGACGGAGATTGGGGGGTTTCGCAATCTCCGTCACTTCTGACGTAACGTCTCCGTTCCCTACTCAGGGAACGAGGGTTACATCCGTAACCGAGACGGTCCCTTTCGTAGTCACTTCGAGTTACGTCAGAAGTGACGGAGATTGGGGGGTTTCGCAATCTCCGTCACTTCTGACGTAACGTCTCCGTTCCCTACTCAGGGAACGAGGGTTACATCCGTAACCGAGACGTTCCCTTTCGTAGTCACTTCGAGTTAAGTCAGAAGTGACGGAGATTGCGAAACCCCCCAATCTCCGTCACTTCTGACGTAACGTCTCCCATTCCCTACTCAGGAAACGAGGGTTACATCCGTAACCGAGACGTTAAATATGCATCACGCCAGGTTTTGTCAGGTCTGTGAAGATCATTGACATCAAACTTAGAATGACTTATCTTAAGGCAACATGAAAGATCCTCAATTCGTTAGACATGTCGAAGACATTTGACTGACTAAATAATGAGAAAACATTCACTTGTACATTAACCGTTCCTTCAAAGTTTATTCCGAGTTTCTGTCGTTTTTCTGCCAGGTAAAGAGATGTCTGAGGTGTACAACTCTTCCACAGAACAGGAATCTGTAATTACCATTCAAGAAACTGAGAATTGCTCTTCCATTTTTGACTATGCTGAGAAGCCAAGCGAGGACACCCGTCCAGTTTTTGAAGCAACAGACAACAGTACAATCTCCGACACAGAAAAGAACGAGCCAGGCACAAATACTGCAGGGGGTGAGGACTCTGTACGGGTATCACATGACACAACAAACACTGACCAATCACTACACCACAGTACCAAGTCAGAAGTCGAGAAAAGTGTGTTTGACAAAGTACAGAACAGACCTTCGGTTATCGAGGTACATTTGAGTGCTAGATGTGGACAGGAAGAGGTAAGAGAAACAGGTGAGGTAGATAGGTTAGAGGCCATAGAAAAGGAAAGACTAGATGATGACGTCACAGCAGAATGCACAACAACATTACAGGTTCCAGTTGACCAATCACATGCTTCCTCCACCACCACAGTGTACCCTGAGAAAGTCACTGTGACTCAGGTGACGATAAATTCCTTGACCGTGACCTTTAAAGAGGCCGTGACTGCAGAAGGCTTCTTTAGCAGCTGTCGGCTTGAGGTGTAAACTGATAAAGGAACCCAAGAACAACATTACAATAGATTTATGTACATGTAGTCAGGACCAAGTGAATAACAGTTCACAGTAGTGAAGCAGATATTGTCTAAGAAGTTAAGAACACCTACAAGGCATTTTTTTCTTCAGTTTGTCCTTGTGTCGTTGTGGTAAAATAATCGTTGAAGGACATCATTTCTGATTATATTCAGTTATGCTGTATCTGAAGACTTTAAGCATGTAAAGCAAATCTTTATATCTGTACCACTACTTTTCCATCAGCAGCAGTCTTTGCACTTACTATGAGAAGAAACTTGTTTTTAAGTTCCAGATTGAAGACATAACTACTGTTACATCGCCTCGTTTGTCCTGTAAACAACCAGGTGGGAAAAGGAAAGGCCACTTGGCTTTGTTTCCATATCTGCGCCTGAGCTCTCTTCACTCTGTGCAGAGGCCTTTGTGCATTTTTAAAGAGACAGTATTGGTTTACATTCACAACTGCTACAGTGGGCGCTTTTGTAGGGGTAGATCCTGTTCATTTGAACACATGTGCTTTGGGTGTGCTTTTAGCATGGCAGAAATCAAAGCCAAGCCTAAATGACATGTTTTGGTTGTGATAGTTGAACATGGCTTGTCAGCTCTGTCGTTGCTCTCACATATGACAACTACACTGTTTTTTGCTTGTATTTACAGCAAATAAATGGAAAAATAAAAGTTGTGGGTGATTTTATTTCATTTGTGAGTAAAACTTTTTGGTGTTTTAAGCCCATTTATGCTTCAGAATAAAAAATCACATTGTGAGATTATATATATATATATATATATATATATATATAGTTTCAGCATATGCAGTCAAGTCCAGAAACAAAGTTGCAATTACGGTCAAATAAATATCAATTGCAAAAACTGCAATATCCAGAAATAGTCCCGATTAGACATAAATCTGCTTTTTTTATGGTGAGGCAGCTTTCATCAAATGCATTAAATATTAACCACAGTTTTACCAGGCAATTTCTTTAGAATCTTTATCACATCTTTATCACCTTTTTCATCATTTGCAGGAGCAACAGGTTCTTTAGCATTGGTCTGAATGTCAATTAGCAATGACAGCTGGCTGATGAGTCAACTATGACCAGGCTAACAGTGCTGAATGAAACCAAATCCAAGAGCATTGCCATTCTGCCAAAAGAAAGAACGTCTGCTTGAACCATATAAAAAGAGAAAGAGAAATGCCATTATAAAAATCTCAATATCTCAGCTCTGGAAGGGCCTAGAGCCTCAATTTTTGCTCTCAGGTCTAAGTATCATGGCCCTCTATCAGAATCCAGAGTTTCAAGAAGATCAGAGAAACTCAAAATTTCGAGGAAAAAAAAAAAAAAACGACAGTGGTACCCCTTTCGTTTTTTTTTTCTGGGGCGAAAAAATAAGATTCTCCAATCTTCTCAAAACTCTGGATTCTGATAGAGGGCACTGAGACTTAGACCTGAGTGCAAAAATGGAGTCTCTAGACCCTTCCAGAGCTGAGAAATTGAGATCCCACATAGCATTTATGCCATTATAAAAATCTCAATATCTCAGCTCTGGAAGGGTCTAGACGAGCCTCAATTTTTGCTCTCAGGTCTAAGTCTCATGACCCTCTATCAGAATCCAGAGTTTTAAGAAGATCAGAGAAACTCAAAATTTCTCAAAACTCAAAAAAATTGAGTCTCTAGAGCCTCCATTTTTGCACTCAGGTTTAAGTCTCATGGCCCTCTATCAGAATCCAGAGTTTTGAGAAGATTGGAGAAATTGAATTTTTCGCCCGAAAAAAAAAACACGAAAGGGGTACCACTGTCGTTTTTTTTTTCGGGTCGAATTTTTGAGTTTCGATATTCTCAGCTCTGGAAGAGTTTAGAGCCTCCATTTTTGCACTCAGGTCTAAGTCTCATGGCCCTCTATCAGAATCCAGAGTTTTGAGAAGATTGGAGAAACTTCATTTTTCACCCGAAAAAAAAAAAAAAAACGAAAAGGGGTACCACTGTCGTTTTTCTTTTTTTGGGTCGAATTTTTGAGTTTCGATATCTCAGCTCTGGGAGGGTCTTAAGCCTCCATTTTTGCACTCAGGTCTAAGTCTCATGGCCCTCTATCATAATCCAGAGTTTTGAGAAGATTGGGGAAACTTCATTTTTCGCCCAAAAAAAAAAAACGTAAGGGGTAACACTGTCGTTTTTTTTTTCTGGCCGAAATTTTGAGTTTCGATGTCTCAGCTCTGTAAGGGTCTAAAGCCTCCATTTTTGCACTCAGGTCTAAGTCTCATGGCCCTCTATCAGAATCCAGAGTTTCAAGAAGATTGGGGAAACTTCATTTTTCGCCCAAAAAAAAAAAACGTAAGGGGTAACACTGTCGTTTTTTTTTCCGGGCCGAAATTTTGAGTTTCGATATCTCAGCTCTGGAAGGGTGTAGAGCCTCCATTGTTGCACTCAGGTCTAAGTCTCATGGCCCTCTATCAGAATCTAGAGTTTAAAGAAGATTGTGGATACTTAATTTTTCGCCCAAAAAAAAAAACGTAAGGGGTAACACTGTCGGTTTTTTTTTCGGGTCGAAATTTTGAGTTTCGATATCTCAGCTCTGGAAGGGTCTAGAGCCTCCATTTTTGCACTCAGGTGTAAGTCTCAGTGCCCTCTATCAGAATCCAGAGTTTCGAGAAGATTTGGGGATAATTAATTTTTTCGCACCAAAAAAAAAAAACGTAAGGGGTAACACTGTCGTTTTTTTTTTCGGGTCGAAATTTTGAGTTTCTCTTGCTGGCGTACAATAGACTGGATGTCAATGTCAATGTTAGTGCAGCCAATCCTCATGAGCTGAAACAGAACGTCATCGCTGATCCTGTTTCTCTTTCGACTTGATATATTTCATTTCCCTTTGAAATCTGTAAATAGGTAGTCTGTTTCCCATCTCGTCTGAAAAGTGTGATTTTCTTGGTTCAGTTTTCTTTTTTTCCCGCTCATGGTTCTCTTCATCGTTGACTGTAGTGACGCTGGTCAGAGTCGTCCAACTAAGCATGTATTGCACAAAGGCGCCCTCTATTGGTATACTTTATCATTACATTTGGAATTGGTTCAGATGCGCAACCCGTTTTCACGCGATAAAACATATGAAACCAACATTTCTATGGTATTTAAAAATTGACCCGCGTGCCGCACTGAGTGAGGAGGCGGGCCGCCAGTTGCCCATCCCTGCTTTAGACCCTTCCAGAGCTGAGATATCGAAACTCAACATTTCGACCCGAAAAAAAAACGACAGTGTTACCCCTTACGTTTTTTTTTTTGGGTGAAAAATTAAGTATCCCCAATCTTCTCGAAACTCTGGATTCTGATAGAGGGCACTGAGACTTACACCTGAGTGCAAAAATGGAGGCTCTAGACCCTTCCAGAGCTGAGATATCGAAACTCAAAATTTCGACCCGAAAAAAAAAACGACAGTGTTACCCCTTACGGTTTTTTTTTTTTGGGCGAAAAATTAAGTATCCCCAATCTTCTCAAAACTCTGGATTCTGATAGAGGGCACTGAGACTTACACCTGAGTGCAAAAATGGAGGCTCTAGACCCTTCCAGAGCTGAGATATCGAAACTCAAAATTTCGACCCGAAAAAAAACCGACAGTGTTACCCCTTACGTTTTTTTTTTTTTGGGCGAAAAATTAAGTATCCCCAATCTTCTCGAAACTTTGGATTCAGATAGAGGGCACTGAGACTTACACCTGAGTGCAAAAATGGAGGCTCTAGACCCTTCCAGAGCTGAGATATCGAAACTCAAAATTTCGACCCGAAAAAAAAACGACAGTGTTACCCCTTACGTTTTTTTTTGGGGGGCGAAAAATTAAGTATCCCCAATCTTCTCGAAACTCTGGATTCTGATAGAGGGCACTGAGACTTACACCTGAGTGCAAAAATGGAGGCTCTAGACCCTTCCAGAGCTGAGATATCGAAACTCAAAATTTCGACCCGAAAAAAAAAACGACAGTGTTACCCCTTACGTTTTTTTTTTTTTTGGGCGAAAAATAAAGTATCCCCAATCTTCTCGAAACTCTGGATTCTGATAGAGGGCACTGAGACTTACACCTGAGTGCAAAAATGGAGGCTCTAGACCCTTCCAGAGCTGAGATATCGAAACTCAAAATTTCGACCCGAAAAAAAAAACGACAGTGTTACCCCTTACGTTTTTTTTTTTGGGCGAAAAATTAAGTATCCCCAATCTTCTCGAAACTCTGGATTCTGATAGAGGGCACTGAGACTTAAACCTGAGTGCAAAAATGGAGGCTCTAGACCCTTCCAGAGCTGATATATCGAAACTCAAAATTTCGACCCGAAAAAAAAAACGACAGTGTTACCCCTTACGTTTTTTTTTTTTTGGGCGAAAAATAAAGTATCCCCAATCTTCTCGAAACTCTGGATTCAGATAGAAGACACTGAGACTTACACCTGAGTGCAAAAATGGAGGCTCTAGACCCTTCCAGAGCTGAGATATCGAAACTCAAAATTTCGACCCGAAAAAAAAACGACAGTGTTACCCCTTACGTTTTTTTTTTTGGGCGAAAAATTAAGTATCCCCAATCTTCTTGAAACTCTGGATTCTGATAGAGGGCACTGAGACTTACACCTGAGTGCAAAAATGGAGGCTCTAGACCCTTCCAGAGCTGAGATATCGAAACTCAAAATTTCGACCCGAAAAAAAAAAACGACAGTGTTACCCCTTACGTTTGTTTTTTGGGCGAAAAATTAAGTATCCACAATCTTCTCGAAACTCTGGATTCTGATAGAGGGCACTGAGACTTACACCTGAGTGCAAAAATGGAGGCTCTAGACCCTTCCAGAGCTGAGATATCGAAACTCAAAATTTCGACCCGAAAAAAAAACGACAGTGTTACCCCTTACGTTTTTTTTTTTTTGGGCGAAAAATTAAGTATCCCCAATCTTCTCGAAACTCTGGATTCTGATAGAGGGCACTGAGACTTGCACCTGAGTGCAAAAATGGAGGCTCTAGACCCTTCCAGAGCTGAGATATCGAAACTCAAAATTTCGACCCGAAAAAAAAACGACAGTGTTACCCCTTACGTTTTTTTTTTTTTTGGCGAAAAATTAAGTATCCCCAATCTTCTCGAAACTCTGGATTCTGATAGAGGGCACTGAGACTTACACCCGAGTGCAAAAATGGAGGCTCTAGACCCTTCCAGAGCTGAGATATCGAAACTCAAAATTTCGACCCGAAAAAAAAAACGACAGTGTTACCCCTTACGTTTTTTTTTTTGGGGGCGAAAAATTAAGTATCCCCAATCTTCTCGAAACTCTGGATTCTGATATAGGGCACTGAGACTTACACCTGAGTGCAAAAATGGAGGCTCTAGACCCTTTCAGAGCTGAGATATCGAAACTCAAAATTTCGACCCGAAAAAAAAACGACAGTGTTACCCCTTACGTTTTTTTTTGGGCGAAAAATTAAGTATCCCCAATCTTCTCGAAACTCTGGATTCTGATAGAGGGCACTGAGACTTACACCTGAGTGCAAAAATGGAGGCTCTAGACCCTTCCAGAGCTGAGATATCGAAACTCAAAATTTCGACCCGAAAAAAAAACGACAGTGTTACCCCTTACGTTTTTTTTTTTTGGGGCGAAAAATTAAGTATCCCCAATCTTCTCGAAACTCCGGATTCTGATAGAGGGCACTGAGACTTACACCTGAGTGCAAAAATTGAGGCTCTAGACCCTTCCAGAGCTGAGATATCGAAACTCAAAATTTCGACCCGAAAAAAAAAACGACAGTGTTACCCCTTACGTTTTTTTTTTTTGGGCGAAAAATTAAGTATCCCCAATCTTCTCGAAACTCTGGATTCTGATAGAGGGCACTGAGACTTAAACCTGAGTGCAAAAATGGAGGCTCTAGACCCTTCCAGAGCTGATATATCGAAACTCAAAATTTCGACCCGAAAAAAAAAACGACAGTGTTACCCCTTACGTTTTTTTTTTTTTGGGCGAAAAATAAAGTATCCCCAATCTTCTCGAAACTCTGGATTCAGATAGAGGGCACTGAGACTTACACCTGAGTGCAACAATGGAGGCTCTAGACCCTTCCAGAGCTGAGATATCGAAACTCAAAATTTCGACCCGAAAAAAAAACGACAGTGTTACCCCTTACGTTTTTTTTTTTGGGGCGAAAAATTAAGTATCCCCAATCTTCTCGAAACTCTGGATTCTGATAGAGGGCACTGAGACTTACACCTGAGTGCAAAAATGGAGGCTCTAGACCCTTCCAGAGCTGAGATATCGAAACTCAAAATTTCGACCCGAAAAAAAAAACGACAGTGTTACCCCTTACGTTTTTTTTTTTTTGGGCGAAAAATTAAGTATCCACAATCTTCTCGAAACTCTGGATTCTGATATAGGGCACTGAGACTTACACCTGAGTGCAAAAATGGAGGCTCTAGACCCTTCCAGAGCTGAGATATCGAAACTCAAAATTTCGACCTGAAAAAAAAACGACAGTGTTACCCCTTACGTTTTTTTTGGGGGGGCGAAAAATTAAGTATCCCCAATCTTCTCGAAACTCTGGATTCTGATAGAGGGCACTGAGACTTACACCTGAGTGCAAAAATGGAGGCTCTAGACCCTTCCAGAGCTGAGATATCGAAACTCAAAATTTCGACCCGAAAAAAAAAACGACAGTGTTACCCCTTACGTTTTTTTTTTGGGCGAAAAATTAAGTATCCACAATCTTCTCGAAACTCTGGATTCTGATAGAGGGCACTGAGACTTACACCTGAGTGCAAAAATGGAGGCTCTAGACCCTTCCAGAGCTGAGATATCGAAACTCAAAATTTCGACCCGAAAAAAAAACGACAGTGTTACCCCTTACGTTTTTTTTTTTTTTTTTGGCGAAAAATTAAGTATCCCCAATCTTCTCGAAACTCTGGATTCTGATATAGGGCACTGAGACTTACACCTGAGTGCAAAAATGGAGGCTCTAGACCCTTCCAGAGCTGAGATATCGAAACTCAAAATTTCGACCCGAAAAAAAAAACGACAGTGTTACCCCTTACGTTTTTTTTTTTTGGGCGAAAAATTAAGTATCCCCAATCTTCTCGAAACTCTGGATTCAGATAGAGGGCACTGAGACTTACACCTGAGTGCAAAAATGGAGGCTCTAGACCCTTCCAGAGCTGAGATATCGAAACTCAAAATTTCGACCTGAAAAAAAAACGACAGTGTTACCCCTTACGTTTTTTTTGGGGGGGCGAAAAATTAAGTATCCCCAATCTTCTCGAAACTCTGGATTCTGATAGAGGGCACTGAGACTTACACCTGAGTGCAAAAATGGAGGCTCTAGACCCTTCCAGAGCTGAGATATCGAAACTCAAAATTTCGACCCGAAAAAAAAACGACAGTGTTACCCCTTACGTTTTTTTTTTTTGGGCGAAAAATTAAGTATCCCCAATCTTCTCGAAACTCTGGATTCAGATAGAGGGCACTGAGACTTACACCTGAGTGCAAAAATGGAGGCTCTAGACCCTTCCAGAGCTGAGATATCGAAACTCAAAATTTCGACCCGAAAAAAAAAACGACAGTGTTACCCCTTACGTTTTTTTTTTTTTGGGGTGAAAAATTAAGTATCCCCAATCTTCTCGAAACTCTGGATTCTGATAGAGGGCACTGAGACTTACACCTGAGTGCAAAAATGGAGGCTCTAGACCCTTCCAGAGCTGAGATATCGAAACTCAAAATTTCGACCCGAAAAAAAAAACGACAGTGTTACCCCTTACGTTTTTTTTTTGGGCGAAAAATTAAGTATCCCCAATCTTCTCGAAACTCTGGATTCTGATAGAGGGCACTGAGACTTAAACCTGAGTGCAAAAATGGAGGCTCTAGACCCTTCCAGAGCTGATATATCGAAACTCAAAATTTCGACCCGAAAAAAAAAACGACAGTGTTACCCCTTACGTTTTTTTTTTTTTGGGCGAAAAATAAAGTATCCCCAATCTTCTCGAAACTCTGGATTCAGATAGAAGACACTGAGACTTACACCTGAGTGCAAAAATGGAGGCTCTAGACCCTTCCAGAGCTGAGATATCGAAACTCAAAATTTCGACCCGAAAAAAAAACGACAGTGTTACCCCTTACGTTTTTTTTTTTGGGCGAAAAATTAAGTATCCCCAATCTTCTTGAAACTCTGGATTCTGATAGAGGGCACTGAGACTTACACCTGAGTGCAAAAATGGAGGCTCTAGACCCTTCCAGAGCTGAGATATCGAAACTCAAAATTTCGACCCGAAAAAAAAAAACGACAGTGTTACCCCTTACGTTTGTTTTTTGGGCGAAAAATTAAGTATCCACAATCTTCTCGAAACTCTGGATTCTGATAGAGGGCACTGAGACTTACACCTGAGTGCAAAAATGGAGGCTCTAGACCCTTCCAGAGCTGAGATATCGAAACTCAAAATTTCGACCCGAAAAAAAAACGACAGTGTTACCCCTTACGTTTTTTTTTTTTGGGCGAAAAATTAAGTATCCCCAATCTTCTCGAAACTCTGGATTCTGATAGAGGGCACTGAGACTTGCACCTGAGTGCAAAAATGGAGGCTCTAGACCCTTCCAGAGCTGAGATATCGAAACTCAAAATTTCGACCCGAAAAAAAAACGACAGTGTTACCCCTTACGTTTTTTTTTTTTTTGGCGAAAAATTAAGTATCCCCAATCTTCTCGAAACTCTGGATTCTGATAGAGGGCACTGAGACTTACACCCGAGTGCAAAAATGGAGGCTCTAGACCCTTCCAGAGCTGAGATATCGAAACTCAAAATTTCGACCCGAAAAAAAAAACGACAGTGTTACCCCTTACGTTTTTTTTTTTTGGGGGCGAAAAATTAAGTATCCCCAATCTTCTCGAAACTCTGGATTCTGATATAGGGCACTGAGACTTACACCTGAGTGCAAAAATGGAGGCTCTAGACCCTTTCAGAGCTGAGATATCGAAACTCAAAATTTCGACCCGAAAAAAAAACGACAGTGTTACCCCTTACGTTTTTTTTTGGGCGAAAAATTAAGTATCCCCAATCTTCTCGAAACTCTGGATTCTGATAGAGGGCACTGAGACTTACACCTGAGTGCAAAAATGGAGGCTCTAGACCCTTCCAGAGCTGAGATATCGAAACTCAAAATTTCGACCCGAAAAAAAAACGACAGTGTTACCCCTTACGTTTTTTTTTTTGGGGCGAAAAATTAAGTATCCCCAATCTTCTCGAAACTCCGGATTCTGATAGAGGGCACTGAGACTTACACCTGAGTGCAAAAATTGAGGCTCTAGACCCTTCCAGAGCTGAGATATCGAAACTCAAAATTTCGACCCGAAAAAAAAAACGACAGTGTTACCCCTTACGTTTTTTTTTTTTTGGGCGAAAAATTAAGTATCCCCAATCTTCTCGAAACTCTGGATTCTGATAGAGGGCACTGAGACTTAAACCTGAGTGCAAAAATGGAGGCTCTAGACCCTTCCAGAGCTGATATATCGAAACTCAAAATTTCGACCCGAAAAAAAAAACGACAGTGTTACCCCTTACGTTTTTTTTTTTTTGGGCGAAAAATAAAGTATCCCCAATCTTCTCGAAACTCTGGATTCAGATAGAGGGCACTGAGACTTACACCTGAGTGCAACAATGGAGGCTCTAGACCCTTCCAGAGCTGAGATATCGAAACTCAAAATTTCGACCCGAAAAAAAAACGACAGTGTTACCCCTTACGTTTTTTTTTTTGGGGCGAAAAATTAAGTATCCCCAATCTTCTCGAAACTCTGGATTCTGATAGAGGGCACTGAGACTTACACCTGAGTGCAAAAATGGAGGCTCTAGACCCTTCCAGAGCTGAGATATCGAAACTCAAAATTTCGACCCGAAAAAAAAAACGACAGTGTTACCCCTTACGTTTTTTTTTTTTGGGCGAAAAATTAAGTATCCACAATCTTCTCGAAACTCTGGATTCTGATATAGGGCACTGAGACTTACACCTGAGTGCAAAAATGGAGGCTCTAGACCCTTCCAGAGCTGAGATATCGAAACTCAAAATTTCGACCTGAAAAAAAAACGACAGTGTTACCCCTTACGTTTTTTTTGGGGGGGCGAAAAATTAAGTATCCCCAATCTTCTCGAAACTCTGGATTCTGATAGAGGGCACTGAGACTTACACCTGAGTGCAAAAATGGAGGCTCTAGACCCTTCCAGAGCTGAGATATCGAAACTCAAAATTTCGACCCGAAAAAAAAAACGACAGTGTTACCCCTTACGTTTTTTTTTTGGGCGAAAAATTAAGTATCCACAATCTTCTCGAAACTCTGGATTCTGATAGAGGGCACTGAGACTTACACCTGAGTGCAAAAATGGAGGCTCTAGACCCTTCCAGAGCTGAGATATCGAAACTCAAAATTTCGACCCGAAAAAAAAACGACAGTGTTACCCCTTACGTTTTTTTTTTTTTTTTGGCGAAAAATTAAGTATCCCCAATCTTCTCGAAACTCTGGATTCTGATATAGGGCACTGAGACTTACACCTGAGTGCAAAAATGGAGGCTCTAGACCCTTCCAGAGCTGAGATATCGAAACTCAAAATTTCGACCCGAAAAAAAAAACGACAGTGTTACCCCTTACGTTTTTTTTTTTTGGGCGAAAAATTAAGTATCCCCAATCTTCTCGAAACTCTGGATTCAGATAGAGGGCACTGAGACTTACACCTGAGTGCAAAAATGGAGGCTCTAGACCCTTCCAGAGCTGAGATATCGAAACTCAAAATTTCGACCTGAAAAAAAAACGACAGTGTTACCCCTTACGTTTTTTTTGGGGGGGCGAAAAATTAAGTATCCCCAATCTTCTCGAAACTCTGGATTCTGATAGAGGGCACTGAGACTTACACCTGAGTGCAAAAATGGAGGCTCTAGACCCTTCCAGAGCTGAGATATCGAAACTCAAAATTTCGACCCGAAAAAAAAACGACAGTGTTACCCCTTACGTTTTTTTTTTTTGGGCGAAAAATTAAGTATCCCCAATCTTCTCGAAACTCTGGATTCAGATAGAGGGCACTGAGACTTACACCTGAGTGCAAAAATGGAGGCTCTAGACCCTTCCAGAGCTGAGATATCGAAACTCAAAATTTCGACCCGAAAAAAAAAACGACAGTGTTACCCCTTACGTTTTTTTTTTTTGGGGTGAAAAATTAAGTATCCCCAATCTTCTCGAAACTCTGGATTCTGATAGAGGGCACTGAGACTTACACCTGAGTGCAAAAATGGAGGCTCTAGACCCTTCCAGAGCTGAGATATCGAAACTCAAAATTTCGACCCGAAAAAAAAAACGACAGTGTTACCCCTTACGTTTTTTTTTTGGGCGAAAAATTAAGTATCCCCAATCTTCTCGAAACTCTGGATTCTGATAGAGGGCACTGAGACTTAAACCTGAGTGCAAAAATGGAGGCTCTAGACCCTTCCAGAGCTGATATATCGAAACTCAAAATTTCGACCCGAAAAAAAAAACGACAGTGTTACCCCTTACGTTTTTTTTTTTTTGGGCGAAAAATAAAGTATCCCCAATCTTCTCGAAACTCTGGATTCAGATAGAAGACACTGAGACTTACACCTGAGTGCAAAAATGGAGGCTCTAGACCCTTCCAGAGCTGAGATATCGAAACTCAAAATTTCGACCCGAAAAAAAAACGACAGTGTTACCCCTTACGTTTTTTTTTTTGGGCGAAAAATTAAGTATCCCCAATCTTCTTGAAACTCTGGATTCTGATAGAGGGCACTGAGACTTACACCTGAGTGCAAAAATGGAGGCTCTAGACCCTTCCAGAGCTGAGATATCGAAACTCAAAATTTCGACCCGAAAAAAAAAAACGACAGTGTTACCCCTTACGTTTGTTTTTTGGGCGAAAAATTAAGTATCCACAATCTTCTCGAAACTCTGGATTCTGATAGAGGGCACTGAGACTTACACCTGAGTGCAAAAATGGAGGCTCTAGACCCTTCCAGAGCTGAGATATCGAAACTCAAAATTTCGACCCGAAAAAAAAACGACAGTGTTACCCCTTACGTTTTTTTTTTTTGGGCGAAAAATTAAGTATCCCCAATCTTCTCGAAACTCTGGATTCTGATAGAGGGCACTGAGACTTGCACCTGAGTGCAAAAATGGAGGCTCTAGACCCTTCCAGAGCTGAGATATCGAAACTCAAAATTTCGACCCGAAAAAAAAACGACAGTGTTACCCCTTACGTTTTTTTTTTTTTTGGCGAAAAATTAAGTATCCCCAATCTTCTCGAAACTCTGGATTCTGATAGAGGGCACTGAGACTTACACCCGAGTGCAAAAATGGAGGCTCTAGACCCTTCCAGAGCTGAGATATCGAAACTCAAAATTTCGACCCGAAAAAAAAAACGACAGTGTTACCCCTTACGTTTTTTTTTTTTGGGGGCGAAAAATTAAGTATCCCCAATCTTCTCGAAACTCTGGATTCTGATATAGGGCACTGAGACTTACACCTGAGTGCAAAAATGGAGGCTCTAGACCCTTTCAGAGCTGAGATATCGAAACTCAAAATTTCGACCCGAAAAAAAAACGACAGTGTTACCCCTTACGTTTTTTTTTGGGCGAAAAATTAAGTATCCCCAATCTTCTCGAAACTCTGGATTCTGATAGAGGGCACTGAGACTTACACCTGAGTGCAAAAATGGAGGCTCTAGACCCTTCCAGAGCTGAGATATCGAAACTCAAAATTTCGACCCGAAAAAAAAACGACAGTGTTACCCCTTACGTTTTTTTTTTTTGGGGCGAAAAATTAAGTATCCCCAATCTTCTCGAAACTCCGGATTCTGATAGAGGGCACTGAGACTTACACCTGAGTGCAAAAATTGAGGCTCTAGACCCTTCCAGAGCTGAGATATCGAAACTCAAAATTTCGACCCGAAAAAAAAAACGACAGTGTTACCCCTTACGTTTTTTTTTTTTTGGGCGAAAAATTAAGTATCCCCAATCTTCTCGAAACTCTGGATTCTGATAGAGGGCACTGAGACTTAAACCTGAGTGCAAAAATGGAGGCTCTAGACCCTTCCAGAGCTGATATATCGAAACTCAAAATTTCGACCCGAAAAAAAAAACGACAGTGTTACCCCTTACGTTTTTTTTTTTTTGGGCGAAAAATAAAGTATCCCCAATCTTCTCGAAACTCTGGATTCAGATAGAGGGCACTGAGACTTACACCTGAGTGCAACAATGGAGGCTCTAGACCCTTCCAGAGCTGAGATATCGAAACTCAAAATTTCGACCCGAAAAAAAAACGACAGTGTTACCCCTTACGTTTTTTTTTTTGGGGCGAAAAATTAAGTATCCCCAATCTTCTCGAAACTCTGGATTCTGATAGAGGGCACTGAGACTTACACCTGAGTGCAAAAATGGAGGCTCTAGACCCTTCCAGAGCTGAGATATCGAAACTCAAAATTTCGACCCGAAAAAAAAAACGACAGTGTTACCCCTTACGTTTTTTTTTTTTGGGCGAAAAATTAAGTATCCACAATCTTCTCGAAACTCTGGATTCTGATATAGGGCACTGAGACTTACACCTGAGTGCAAAAATGGAGGCTCTAGACCCTTCCAGAGCTGAGATATCGAAACTCAAAATTTCGACCTGAAAAAAAAACGACAGTGTTACCCCTTACGTTTTTTTTGGGGGGGCGAAAAATTAAGTATCCCCAATCTTCTCGAAACTCTGGATTCTGATAGAGGGCACTGAGACTTACACCTGAGTGCAAAAATGGAGGCTCTAGACCCTTCCAGAGCTGAGATATCGAAACTCAAAATTTCGACCCGAAAAAAAAAACGACAGTGTTACCCCTTACGTTTTTTTTTTGGGCGAAAAATTAAGTATCCACAATCTTCTCGAAACTCTGGATTCTGATAGAGGGCACTGAGACTTACACCTGAGTGCAAAAATGGAGGCTCTAGACCCTTCCAGAGCTGAGATATCGAAACTCAAAATTTCGACCCGAAAAAAAAACGACAGTGTTACCCCTTACGTTTTTTTTTTTTTTTTTGGCGAAAAATTAAGTATCCCCAATCTTCTCGAAACTCTGGATTCTGATATAGGGCACTGAGACTTACACCTGAGTGCAAAAATGGAGGCTCTAGACCCTTCCAGAGCTGAGATATCGAAACTCAAAATTTCGACCCGAAAAAAAAAACGACAGTGTTACCCCTTACGTTTTTTTTTTTTGGGCGAAAAATTAAGTATCCCCAATCTTCTCGAAACTCTGGATTCAGATAGAGGGCACTGAGACTTACACCTGAGTGCAAAAATGGAGGCTCTAGACCCTTCCAGAGCTGAGATATCGAAACTCAAAATTTCGACCTGAAAAAAAAACGACAGTGTTACCCCTTACGTTTTTTTTGGGGGGGCGAAAAATTAAGTATCCCCAATCTTCTCGAAACTCTGGATTCTGATAGAGGGCACTGAGACTTACACCTGAGTGCAAAAATGGAGGCTCTAGACCCTTCCAGAGCTGAGATATCGAAACTCAAAATTTCGACCCGAAAAAAAAACGACAGTGTTACCCCTTACGTTTTTTTTTTTTGGGCGAAAAATTAAGTATCCCCAATCTTCTCGAAACTCTGGATTCAGATAGAGGGCACTGAGACTTACACCTGAGTGCAAAAATGGAGGCTCTAGACCCTTCCAGAGCTGAGATATCGAAACTCAAAATTTCGACCCGAAAAAAAAAACGACAGTGTTACCCCTTACGTTTTTTTTTTTTTGGGGTGAAAAATTAAGTATCCCCAATCTTCTCGAAACTCTGGATTCTGATAGAGGGCACTAAGACTTACACCTGAGTGCAAAAATGGAGGCTCTAGACCCTTCCAGAGCTGAGATATCGAAACTCAAAATTTCGACCCGAAAAAAAAAACGACAGTGTTACCCCTTACGTTTTTTTTTTTTTTGGGCGAAAAATTAAGTATCCCCAATCTTCTCGAAACTCTGGATTCAGATAGAGGGCACTGAGACTTACACCTGAGTGCAAAAATGGAGGCTCTAGACCCTTCCAGAGCTGAGATATCGAAACTCAAAATTTCGACCTGAAAAAAAAACGACAGTGTTACCCCTTACGTTTTTTTTGGGGGGGCGAAAAATTAAGTATCCCCAATCTTCTCGAAACTCTGGATTCTGATAGAGGGCACTGAGACTTACACCTGAGTGCAAAAATGGAGGCTCTAGACCCTTCCAGAGCTGAGATATCGAAACTCAAAATTTCGACCCGAAAAAAAAACGACAGTGTTACCCCTTACGTTTTTTTTTTTGGGCGAAAAATTAAGTATCCCCAATCTTCTCGAAACTCTGGATTCTGATAGAGGGCACTGAGACTTACACCTGAGTGCAAAAATGGAGGCTCTAGACCCTTCCAGAGCTGAGATATCGAAACTCAAAATTTCGACCCGAAAAAAAAAACGACAGTGTTACCCCTTACGTTTTTTTTTTGGGGGGGCGAAAAATTAAGTATCCCCAATCTTCTCGAAACTCTGGATTCTGATAGAGGGCACTGAGACTTACACCTGAGTGCAAAAATGGAGGCTCTAGACCCTTCCAGAGCTGAGATATCGAAACTCAAAATTTCGACCCGAAAAAAAACCGACAGTGTTACCCCTTACGTTTTTTTTTTTTGGGCGAAAAATTAAGTATCCCCAATCTTCTCGAAACTCTGGATTCTGATAGAGGGCACCGAGACTTACACCTGAGTGCAAAAATGGAGGCTCTAGACCCTTCCAGAGCTGAGATATCGAAACTCAACATTTCGACCCGAAAAAAAAAACGACAGTGTTACCCCTTACGTTTTTTTTTTTGGGCGAAAAATTAAGTATCCACAATCTTCTCGAAACTCTGGATTCTGATAGAGGGCACTGAGACTTACACCTGAGTGCAAAAATGGAGGCTCTAGACCCTTCCAGAGCTGAGATATCGAAACTCAAAATTTCGACCCGAAAAAAAAACGACAGTGTTACCCCTTACGTTTTTTTTTTTTGGGCGAAAAATTAAGTATCCCTAATCTTCTCGAAACTCTGGATTCTGATAGAGGGCACTGAGACTTACACCTGAGTGCAAAAATGGAGGCTCTAGACCCTTCCAGAGCTGAGATATCGAAACTCAAAATTTCGACCTGAAAAAAAAACGACAGTGTTACCCCTTACGTTTTTTTTGGGGGGGCGAAAAATTAAGTATCCCCAATCTTCTCGAAACTCTGGATTCTGATAGAGGGCACTGAGACTTACACCTGAGTGCAAAAATGGAGGCTCTAGACCCTTCCAGAGCTGAGATATCGAAACTCAAAATTTCGACCCGAAAAAAAAAACGACAGTGTTACCCCTTACGTTTTTTTTTTTTGGGCGAAAAATTAAGTATCCCCAATCTTCTCGAAACTCTGGATTCTGATAGAGGGCACTGAGACTTACACCTGAGTGCAAAAATGGAGGCTCTAGACCCTTCCAGAGCTGAGATATCGAAACTCAAAATTTCGACCCGAAAAAAAAACGACAGTGTTACCCCTTACGTTTTTTTTTTTTTGGGTGAAAAATTAAGTATCCCCAATCTTCTCGAAACTCTGGATTCTGATAGAGGGCACTAAGACTTACACCTGAGTGCAAAAATGGAGGCTCTAGACCCTTCCAGAGCTGAGATATCGAAACTCAAAATTTCGACCCGAAAAAAAAACGACAGTGTTACCCCTTACATTTTTTTTTTTGGGCGAAAAATTAAGTATCCCCAATCTTCTCGAAACTCTGGATTCTGATAGAGGGCACTGAGACTTACACCTGAGTGCAAAAATGGAGGCTCTAGACCCTTCCAGAGCTGAGATATCGAAACTCAAAATTTCGACCCGAAAAAAAAACGACAGTGTTAACCCTTACGTTTTTTTTTTTTGGGCGAAAAATTAAGTATCCACAATCTTCTCGAAACTCTGGATTCAGATAGAGGGCACTGAGACTTACCCCTGAGTGCAAAAATGGAGGCTTTAGACCCTTCCAGAGCTGAGATATCGAAACTCAAAATTTCGACCCAAAAAAAAAACGACAGTGTTACCCCTTACGTTTTTTTTTTTTTTGGGCGAAAAATTAAGTATCCCCAATCTTCTCGAAACTCTGGATTCTGATAGAGGGCACTGAGACTTACACCTGAGTGCAAAAATGGAGGCTCTAGACCCTTCCAGAGCTGAGATATCGAAACTCAAAATTTCGACCCGAAAAAAAAAACGACAGTGTTACCCCTTACGTTTTTTTTTGGGGGGGGGCGAAAAATTAAGTATCCCCAATCTTCTCGAAACTCTGGATTCTGATAGAGGGCACTGAGACTTACACCTGAGTGCAAAAATGGAGGCTCTAGACCCTTCCAGAGCTGAGATATCGAAACTCAAAATTTCGACCCGAAAAAAAAACGACAGTGTTACCCCTTAGGTTTTTTTTTTTTTGGGCGAAAAATTAAGTATCCCCAATCTTCTCGAAACTCTGGATTCTGATAGAGGGCACTGAGACTTACACCTGAGTGCAAAAATGGAGGCTCTAGACCCTTCCAGAGCTGAGATATCAAAACTCAAAATTTCGACCCGAAAAAAAAACGACAGTGTTACCCCTTACGTTTTTTTTTTTTTGGGCGAAAAATTAAGTATCCCCAATCTTCTCGAAACTCTGGATTCAGATAGAGGGCACTGAGACTTACACCTGAGTGCAAAAATGGAGGCTCTAGACCCTTCCAGAGCTGAGATATCGAAACTCAAAATTTCGACCTGAAAAAAAAACGACAGTGTTACCCCTTACGTTTTTTTTGGGGGGGCGAAAAATTAAGTATCCCCAATCTTCTCGAAACTCTGGATTCTGATAGAGGGCACTGAGACTTACACCTGAGTGCAAAAATGGAGGCTCTAGACCCTTCCAGAGCTGAGATATCGAAACTCAAAATTTCGACCCGAAAAAAAAACGACAGTGTTACCCCTTACGTTTTTTTTTTTTTTGGGCGAAAAATTAAGTATCCCCAATCTTCTCGAAACTCTGGATTCTGATAGAGGGCACTGAGACTTACACCTGAGTGCAAAAATGGAGGCTCTAGACCCTTCCAGAGCTGAGATATCGAAACTCAAAATTTCGACCCGAAAAAAAACCGACAGTGTTACCCCTTACGTTTTTTTTTTTTGGGCGAAAAATTAAGTATCCCCAATCTTCTCGAAACTCTGGATTCTGATAGAGGGCACCGAGACTTACACCTGAGTGCAAAAATGGAGGCTCTAGACCCTTCCAGAGCTGAGATATCGAAACTCAACATTTCGACCCGAAAAAAAAAACGACAGTGTTACCCCTTACGTTTTTTTTTTTGGGCGAAAAATTAAGTATCCACAATCTTCTCGAAACTCTGGATTCTGATAGAGGGCACTGAGACTTACACCTGAGTGCAAAAATGGAGGCTCTAGACCCTTCCAGAGCTGAGATATCGAAACTCAAAATTTCGACCCGAAAAAAAAAACGACAGTGTTACCCCTTACGTTTTTTTTTTTTGGGCGAAAAATTAAGTATCCCTAATCTTCTCGAAACTCTGGATTCTGATAGAGGGCACTGAGACTTACACCTGAGTGCAAAAATGGAGGCTCTAGACCCTTCCAGAGCTGAGATATCGAAACTCAAAATTTCGACCTGAAAAAAAAACGACAGTGTTACCCCTTACGTTTTTTTTGGGGGGGCGAAAAATTAAGTATCCCCAATCTTCTCGAAACTCTGGATTCTGATAGAGGGCACTGAGACTTACACCTGAGTGCAAAAATGGAGGCTCTAGACCCTTCCAGAGCTGAGATATCGAAACTCAAAATTTCGACCCGAAAAAAAAACGACAGTGTTACCCCTTACGTTTTTTTTTTTTGGGGCGAAAAATTAAGTATCCCCAATCTTCTCGAAACTCTGGATTCTGATAGAGGGCACTGAGACTTACACCTGAGTGCAAAAATGGAGGCTCTAGACCCTTCCAGAGCTGAGATATCGAAACTCAAAATTTCGACCCGAAAAAAAACCGACAGTGTTACCCCTTACGTTTTTTTTTTTTGGGCGAAAAATTAAGTATCCCCAATCTTCTCGAAACTCTGGATTCTGATAGAGGGCACCGAGACTTACACCTGAGTGCAAAAATGGAGGCTCTAGACCCTTCCAGAGCTGAGATATCGAAACTCAACATTTCGACCCGAAAAAAAAAACGACAGTGTTACCCCTTACGTTTTTTTTTTGGGGCGAAAAATTAAGTATCCACAATCTTCTCGAAACTCTGGATTCTGATAGAGGGCACTGAGACTTACACCTGAGTGCAAAAATGGAGGCTCTAGACCCTTCCAGAGCTGAGATATCGAAACTCAAAATTTCGACCCGAAAAAAAAACGACAGTGTTACCCCTTACGTTTTTTTTTTTGGGCGAAAAATTAAGTATCCCTAATCTTCTCGAAACTCTGGATTCTGATAGAGGGCACTGAGACTTACACCTGAGTGCAAAAATGGAGGCTCTAGACCCTTCCAGAGCTGAGATATCGAAACTCAAAATTTCGACCTGAAAAAAAAACGACAGTGTTACCCCTTACGTTTTTTTTGGGGGGGCGAAAAATTAAGTATCCCCAATCTTCTCGAAACTCTGGATTCTGATAGAGGGCACTGAGACTTACACCTGAGTGCAAAAATGGAGGCTCTAGACCCTTCCAGAGCTGAGATATCGAAACTCAAAATTTCGACCCGAAAAAAAAACGACAGTGTTACCCCTTACGTTTTTTTTTTTTGGGCGAAAAATTAAGTATCCCCAATCTTCTCGAAACTCTGGATTCAGATAGAGGGCACTGAGACTTACACCTGAGTGCAAAAATGGAGGCTCTAGACCCTTCCAGAGCTGAGATATCGAAACTCAAAATTTCGACCCGAAAAAAAAAACGACAGTGTTACCCCTTACGTTTTTTTTTTTTGGGGTGAAAAATTAAGTATCCCCAATCTTCTCGAAACTCTGGATTCTGATAGAGGGCACTAAGACTTACACCTGAGTGCAAAAATGGAGGCTCTAGACCCTTCCAGAGCTGAGATATCGAAACTCAAAATTTCGACCCGAAAAAAAAAACGACAGTGTTACCCCTTACGTTTTTTTTTTTTTTGGGCGAAAAATTAAGTATCCCCAATCTTCTCGAAACTCTGGATTCAGATAGAGGGCACTGAGACTTACACCTGAGTGCAAAAATGGAGGCTCTAGACCCTTCCAGAGCTGAGATATCGAAACTCAAAATTTCGACCTGAAAAAAAAACGACAGTGTTACCCCTTACGTTTTTTTTGGGGGGGCGAAAAATTAAGTATCCCCAATCTTCTCGAAACTCTGGATTCTGATAGAGGGCACTGAGACTTACACCTGAGTGCAAAAATGGAGGCTCTAGACCCTTCCAGAGCTGAGATATCGAAACTCAAAATTTCGACCCGAAAAAAAAACGACAGTGTTACCCCTTACGTTTTTTTTTTTGGGCGAAAAATTAAGTATCCCCAATCTTCTCGAAACTCTGGATTCTGATAGAGGGCACTGAGACTTACACCTGAGTGCAAAAATGGAGGCTCTAGACCCTTCCAGAGCTGAGATATCGAAACTCAAAATTTCGACCCGAAAAAAAAAACGACAGTGTTACCCCTTACGTTTTTTTTTTGGGGGGGCGAAAAATTAAGTATCCCCAATCTTCTCGAAACTCTGGATTCTGATAGAGGGCACTGAGACTTACACCTGAGTGCAAAAATGGAGGCTCTAGACCCTTCCAGAGCTGAGATATCGAAACTCAACATTTCGACCCGAAAAAAAAAACGACAGTGTTACCCCTTACGTTTTTTTTTTTGGGCGAAAAATTAAGTATCCACAATCTTCTCGAAACTCTGGATTCTGATAGAGGGCACTGAGACTTACACCTGAGTGCAAAAATGGAGGCTCTAGACCCTTCCAGAGCTGAGATATCGAAACTCAAAATTTCGACCCGAAAAAAAAACGACAGTGTTATCCCTTACGTTTTTTTTTTTTTGGGCGAAAAATTAAGTATCCCTAATCTTCTCGAAACTCTGGATTCTGATAGAGGGCACTGAGACTTACACCTGAGTGCAAAAATGGAGGCTCTAGACCCTTCCAGAGCTGAGATATCGAAACTCAAAATTTCGACCTGAAAAAAAAACGACAGTGTTACCCCTTACGTTTTTTTTGGGGGGGCGAAAAATTAAGTATCCCCAATCTTCTCGAAACTCTGGATTCTGATAGAGGGCACTGAGACTTACACCTGAGTGCAAAAATGGAGGCTCTAGACCCTTCCAGAGCTGAGATATCGAAACTCAAAATTTCGACCCGAAAAAAAAAACGACAGTGTTACCCCTTACGTTTTTTTTTTTTGGGCGAAAAATTAAGTATCCCCAATCTTCTCGAAACTCTGGATTCTGATAGAGGGCACTGAGACTTACACCTGAGTGCAAAAATGGAGGCTCTAGACCCTTCCAGAGCTGAGATATCGAAACTCAAAATTTCGACCCGAAAAAAAAACGACAGTGTTACCCCTTAGGTTTTTTTTTTTGGGCGAAAAATTAAGTATCCACAATCTTCTCGAAACTCTGGATTCTGATAGAGGGCACTGAGACTTACACCTGAGTGCAAAAATGGAGGCTCTAGACCCTTCCAGAGCTGAGATATCGAAACTCAAAATTTCGACCCGAAAAAAAAACGACAGTGTTACCCCTTACGTTTTTTTTTTTTGGGCGAAAAATTAAGTATCCCTAATCTTCTCGAAACTCTGGATTCTGATAGAGGGCACTGAGACTTACACCTGAGTGCAAAAATGGAGGCTCTAGACCCTTCCAGAGCTGAGATATCGAAACTCAAAATTTCGACCTGAAAAAAAAACGACAGTATTACCCCTTACGTTTTTTTTGGGGGGGCGAAAAATTAAGTATCCCCAATCTTCTCGAAACTCTGGATTCTGATAGAGGGCACTGAGACTTACACCTGAGTGCAAAAATGGAGGCTCTAGACCCTTCCAGAGCTGAGATATCGAAACTCAAAATTTCGACCCGAAAAAAAAAACGACAGTGTTACCCCTTACGTTTTTTTTTTTTGGGCGAAAAATTAAGTATCCCCAATCTTCTCGAAACTCTGGATTCTGATAGAGGGCACTGAGACTTACACCTGAGTGCAAAAATGGAGGCTCTAGACCCTTCCAGAGCTGAGATATCGAAACTCAAAATTTCGACCCGAAAAAAAAACGACAGTGTTACCCCTTACGTTTTTTTTTTTGGGTGAAAAATTAAGTATCCCCAATCTTCTCGAAACTCTGGATTCTGATAGAGGGCACTAAGACTTACACCTGAGTGCAAAAATGGAGGCTCTAGACCCTTCCAGAGCTGAGATATCGAAACTCAAAATTTCGACCCGAAAAAAAAACGACAGTGTTACCCCTTACATTTTTTTTTTTTGGGCGAAAAATTAAGTATCCCCAATCTTCTCGAAACTCTGGATTCTGATAGAGGGCACTGAGACTTACACCTGAGTGCAAAAATGGAGGCTCTAGACCCTTCCAGAGCTGAGATATCGAAACTCAAAATTTCGACCCGAAAAAAAAACGACAGTGTTACCCCTTACGTTTTTTTTTTTTTGGGCGAAAAATTAAGTATCCACAATCTTCTCGAAACTCTGGATTCAGATAGAGGGCACTGAGACTTACCCCTGAGTGCAAAAATGGAGGCTTTAGACCCTTCCAGAGCTGAGATATCGAAACTCAAAATTTCGACCCAAAAAAAAAACGACAGTGTTACCCCTTACGTTTTTTTTTTTTGGGGCGAAAAATTAAGTATCCCCAATCTTCTCGAAACTCTGGATTCTGATAGAGGGCACTGAGACTTACACCTGAGTGCAAAAATGGAGGCTCTAGACCCTTCCAGAGCTGAGATATCGAAACTCAAAATTTCGACCCGAAAAAAAAACGACAGTGTTACCCCTTACGTTTTTTTTTTGGGGGGGGCGAAAAATTAAGTATCCCCAATCTTCTCGAAACTCTGGATTCTGATAGAGGGCACTGAGACTTACACCTGAGTGCAAAAATGGAGGCTCTAGACCCTTCCAGAGCTGAGATATCGAAACTCAAAATTTCGACCCGAAAAAAAAACGACAGTGTTACCCCTTAGGTTTTTTTTTTTTTTGGGCGAAAAATTAAGTATCCCCAATCTTCTCGAAACTCTGGATTCTGATAGAGGGCACTGAGACTTACACCTGAGTGCAAAAATGGAGGCTCTAGACCCTTCCAGAGCTGAGATATCAAAACTCAAAATTTCGACCCGAAAAAAAAACGACAGTGTTACCCCTTACGTTTTTTTTTTTTTGGGCGAAAAATTAAGTATCCCCAATCTTCTCGAAACTCTGGATTCAGATAGAGGGCACTGAGACTTACACCTGAGTGCAAAAATGGAGGCTCTAGACCCTTCCAGAGCTGAGATATCGAAACTCAAAATTTCGACCTGAAAAAAAAACGACAGTGTTACCCCTTACGTTTTTTTTGGGGGGGCGAAAAATTAAGTATCCCCAATCTTCTCGAAACTCTGGATTCTGATAGAGGGCACTGAGACTTACATCTGAGTGCAAAAATGGAGGCTCTAGACCCTTCCAGAGCTGAGATATCGAAACTCAAAATTTCGACCCGAAAAAAAAACGACAGTGTTACCCCTTACGTTTTTTTTTTTTTGGGCGAAAAATTAAGTATCCCCAATCTTCTCGAAACTCTGGATTCTGATAGAGGGCACTGAGACTTACACCTGAGTGCAAAAATGGAGGCTCTAGACCCTTCCAGAGCTGAGATATCGAAACTCAAAATTTCGACCCGAAAAAAAACCGACAGTGTTACCCCTTACGTTTTTTTTTTTTGGGCGAAAAATTAAGTATCCCCAATCTTCTCGAAACTCTGGATTCTGATAGAGGGCACCGAGACTTACACCTGAGTGCAAAAATGGAGGCTCTAGACCCTTCCAGAGCTGAGATATCGAAACTCAACATTTCGACCCGAAAAAAAAACGACAGTGTTACCCCTTACGTTTTTTTTTTGGGGCGAAAAATTAAGTATCCACAATCTTCTCGAAACTCTGGATTCTGATAGAGGGCACTGAGACTTACACCTGAGTGCAAAAATGGAGGCTCTAGACCCTTCCAGAGCTGAGATATCGAAACTCAAAATTTCGACCCGAAAAAAAAACGACAGTGTTACCCCTTACGTTTTTTTTTTTGGGCGAAAAATTAAGTATCCCTAATCTTCTCGAAACTCTGGATTCTGATAGAGGGCACTGAGACTTACACCTGAGTGCAAAAATGGAGGCTCTAGACCCTTCCAGAGCTGAGATATCGAAACTCAAAATTTCGACCTGAAAAAAAAACGACAGTGTTACCCCTTACGTTTTTTTTGGGGGGGCGAAAAATTAAGTATCCCCAATCTTCTCGAAACTCTGGATTCTGATAGAGGGCACTGAGACTTACACCTGAGTGCAAAAATGGAGGCTCTAGACCCTTCCAGAGCTGAGATATCGAAACTCAAAATTTCGACCCGAAAAAAAAAACGACAGTGTTACCCCTTACGTTTTTTTTTTGGGCGAAAAATTAAGTATCCACAATCTTCTCGAAACTCTGGATTCTGATAGAGGGCACTGAGACTTACACCTGAGTGCAAAAATGGAGGCTCTAGACCCTTCCAGAGCTGAGATATCGAAACTCAAAATTTCGACCCGAAAAAAAAACGACAGTGTTACCCCTTACGTTTTTTTTTTTTTTTTGGCGAAAAATTAAGTATCCCCAATCTTCTCGAAACTCTGGATTCTGATATAGGGCACTGAGACTTACACCTGAGTGCAAAAATGGAGGCTCTAGACCCTTCCAGAGCTGAGATATCGAAACTCAAAATTTCGACCCGAAAAAAAAAACGACAGTGTTACCCCTTACGTTTTTTTTTTTTGGGCGAAAAATTAAGTATCCCCAATCTTCTCGAAACTCTGGATTCAGATAGAGGGCACTGAGACTTACACCTGAGTGCAAAAATGGAGGCTCTAGACCCTTCCAGAGCTGAGATATCGAAACTCAAAATTTCGACCTGAAAAAAAAACGACAGTGTTACCCCTTACGTTTTTTTTGGGGGGGCGAAAAATTAAGTATCCCCAATCTTCTCGAAACTCTGGATTCTGATAGAGGGCACTGAGACTTACACCTGAGTGCAAAAATGGAGGCTCTAGACCCTTCCAGAGCTGAGATATCGAAACTCAAAATTTCGACCCGAAAAAAAAAACGACAGTGTTACCCCTTACGTTTTTTTTTTTTGGGCGAAAAATTAAGTATCCCCAATCTTCTCGAAACTCTGGATTCTGATAGAGGGCACTGAGACTTACACCTGAGTGCAAAAATGGAGGCTCTAGACCCTTCCAGAGCTGAGATATCGAAACTCAAAATTTCGACCCGAAAAAAAAACGACAGTGTTACCCCTTACGTTTTTTTTTTTTGGGTGAAAAATTAAGTATCCCCAATCTTCTCGAAACTCTGGATTCTGATAGAGGGCACTAAGACTTACACCTGAGTGCAAAAATGGAGGCTCTAGACCCTTCCAGAGCTGAGATATCGAAACTCAAAATTTCGACCCGAAAAAAAAACGACAGTGTTACCCCTTACATTTTTTTTTTTTGGGCGAAAAATTAAGTATCCCCAATCTTCTCGAAACTCTGGATTCTGATAGAGGGCACTGAGACTTACACCTGAGTGCAAAAATGGAGGCTCTAGACCCTTCCAGAGCTGAGATATCGAAACTCAAAATTTCGACCCGAAAAAAAAACGACAGTGTTAACCCTTACGTTTTTTTTTTTTGGGCGAAAAATTAAGTATCCACAATCTTCTCGAAACTCTGGATTCAGATAGAGGGCACTGAGACTTACCCCTGAGTGCAAAAATGGAGGCTTTAGACCCTTCCAGAGCTGAGATATCGAAACTCAAAATTTCGACCCAAAAAAAAAACGACAGTGTTACCCCTTACGTTTTTTTTTTTTTTGGGCGAAAAATTAAGTATCCCCAATCTTCTCGAAACTCTGGATTCTGATAGAGGGCACTGAGACTTACACCTGAGTGCAAAAATGGAGGCTCTAGACCCTTCCAGAGCTGAGATATCGAAACTCAAAATTTCGACCCGAAAAAAAAAACGACAGTGTTACCCCTTACGTTTTTTTTTTGGGGGGGGCGAAAAATTAAGTATCCCCAATCTTCTCGAAACTCTGGATTCTGATAGAGGGCACTGAGACTTACACCTGAGTGCAAAAATGGAGGCTCTAGACCCTTCCAGAGCTGAGATATCGAAACTCAAAATTTCGACCCGAAAAAAAAACGACAGTGTTACCCCTTAGGTTTTTTTTTTTTTTGGGCGAAAAATTAAGTATCCCCAATCTTCTCGAAACTCTGGATTCTGATAGAGGGCACTGAGACTTACACCTGAGTGCAAAAATGGAGGCTCTAGACCCTTCCAGAGCTGAGATATCAAAACTCAAAATTTCGACCCGAAAAAAAAACGACAGTGTTACCCCTTACGTTTTTTTTTTTTTGGGCGAAAAATTAAGTATCCCCAATCTTCTCGAAACTCTGGATTCAGATAGAGGGCACTGAGACTTACACCTGAGTGCAAAAATGGAGGCTCTAGACCCTTCCAGAGCTGAGATATCGAAACTCAAAATTTCGACCTGAAAAAAAAACGACAGTGTTACCCCTTACGTTTTTTTTGGGGGGGCAAAAAATTAAGTATCCCCAATCTTCTCGAAACTCTGGATTCTGATAGAGGGCACTGAGACTTACACCTGAGTGCAAAAATGGAGGCTCTAGACCCTTCCAGAGCTGAGATATCGAAACTCAAAATTTCGACCCGAAAAAAAAACGACAGTGTTACCCCTTACGTTTTTTTTTTTTTGGGCGAAAAATTAAGTATCCCCAATCTTCTCGAAACTCTGGATTCTGATAGAGGGCACTGAGACTTACACCTGAGTGCAAAAATGGAGGCTCTAGACCCTTCCAGAGCTGAGATATCGAAACTCAAAATTTCGACCCGAAAAAAAACCGACAGTGTTACCCCTTACGTTTTTTTTTTTTGGGCGAAAAATTAAGTATCCCCAATCTTCTCGAAACTCTGGATTCTGATAGAGGGCACCGAGACTTACACCTGAGTGCAAAAATGGAGGCTCTAGACCCTTCCAGAGCTGAGATATCGAAACTCAACATTTCGACCCGAAAAAAAAAACGACAGTGTTACCCCTTACGTTTTTTTTTTTGGGCGAAAAATTAAGTATCCACAATCTTCTCGAAACTCGGGATTCTGATAGAGGGCACTGAGACTTACACCTGAGTGCAAAAATGGAGGCTCTAGACCCTTCCAGAGCTGAGATATCGAAACTCAAAATTTCGACCCGAAAAAAAAACGACAGTGTTACCCCTTACGTTTTTTTTTTTTGGGCGAAAAATTAAGTATCCCTAATCTTCTCGAAACTCTGGATTCTGATAGAGGGCACTGAGACTTACACCTGAGTGCAAAAATGGAGGCTCTAGACCCTTCCAGAGCTGAGATATCGAAACTCAAAATTTCGACCTGAAAAAAAAACGACAGTGTTACCCCTTACGTTTTTTTTGGGGGGGCGAAAAATTAAGTATCCCCAATCTTCTCGAAACTCTGGATTCTGATAGAGGGCACTGAGACTTACACCTGAGTGCAAAAATGGAGGCTCTAGACCCTTCCAGAGCTGAGATATCGAAACTCAAAATTTCGACCCGAAAAAAAAAACGACAGTGTTACCCCTTACGTTTTTTTTTTTTTGGGCGAAAAATTAAGTATCCCCAATCTTCTCGAAACTCTGGATTCTGATAGAGGGCACTGAGACTTACACCTGAGTGCAAAAATGGAGGCTCTAGACCCTTCCAGAGCTGAGATATCGAAACTCAAAATTTCGACCCGAAAAAAAAACGACAGTGTTACCCCTTACATTTTTTTTTTTTGGGCGAAAAATTAAGTATCCCCAATCTTCTCGAAACTCTGGATTCTGATAGAGGGCACTGAGACTTACACCTGAGTGCAAAAATGGAGGCTCTAGACCCTTCCAGAGCTGAGATATCGAAACTCAAAATTTCGACCCGAAAAAAAAACGACAGTGTTACCCCTTAGGTTTTTTTTTTTTTTGGGCGAAAAATTAAGTATCCCCAATCTTCTCGAAACTCTGGATTCTGATAGAGGGCACTGAGACTTACACCTGAGTGCAAAAATGGAGGCTCTAGACCCTTCCAGAGCTGAGATATCAAAACTCAAAATTTCGACCCGAAAAAAAAACGACAGTGTTACCCCTTACGTTTTTTTTTTTTTGGGCGAAAAATTAAGTATCCCCAATCTTCTCGAAACTCTGGATTCAGATAGAGGGCACTGAGACTTACACCTGAGTGCAAAAATGGAGGCTCTAGACCCTTCCAGAGCTGAGATATCGAAACTCAAAATTTCGACCTGAAAAAAAAACGACAGTGTTACCCCTTACGTTTTTTTTGGGGGGGCGAAAAATTAAGTATCCCCAATCTTCTCGAAACTCTGGATTCTGATAGAGGGCACTGAGACTTACACCTGAGTGCAAAAATGGAGGCTCTAGACCCTTCCAGAGCTGAGATATCGAAACTCAAAATTTCGACCCGAAAAAAAAACGACAGTGTTACCCCTTACGTTTTTTTTTTTTTGGGCGAAAAATTAAGTATCCCCAATCTTCTCGAAACTCTGGATTCTGATAGAGGGCACTGAGACTTACACCTGAGTGCAAAAATGGAGGCTCTAGACCCTTCCAGAGCTGAGATATCGAAACTCAAAATTTCGACCCGAAAAAAAACCGACAGTGTTACCCCTTACGTTTTTTTTTTTTGGGCGAAAAATTAAGTATCCCCAATCTTCTCGAAACTCTGGATTCTGATAGAGGGCACCGAGACTTACACCTGAGTGCAAAAATGGAGGCTCTAGACCCTTCCAGAGCTGAGATATCGAAACTCAACATTTCGACCCGAAAAAAAAAACGACAGTGTTACCCCTTACGTTTTTTTTTTTGGGCGAAAAATTAAGTATCCACAATCTTCTCGAAACTCTGGATTCTGATAGAGGGCACTGAGACTTACACCTGAGTGCAAAAATGGAGGCTCTAGACCCTTCCAGAGCTGAGATATCGAAACTCAAAATTTCGACCCGAAAAAAAAACGACAGTGTTACCCCTTACGTTTTTTTTTTTTGGGCGAAAAATTAAGTATCCCTAATCTTCTCGAAACTCTGGATTCTGATAGAGGGCACTGAGACTTACACCTGAGTGCAAAAATGGAGGCTCTAGACCCTTCCAGAGCTGAGATATCGAAACTCAAAATTTCGACCTGAAAAAAAAACGACAGTGTTACCCCTTACGTTTTTTTTGGGGGGGCGAAAAATTAAGTATCCCCAATCTTCTCGAAACTCTGGATTCTGATAGAGGGCACTGAGACTTACACCTGAGTGCAAAAATGGAGGCTCTAGACCCTTCCAGAGCTGAGATATCGAAACTCAAAATTTCGACCCGAAAAAAAAAACGACAGTGTTACCCCTTACGTTTTTTTTTTTTGGGTGAAAAATTAAGTATCCCCAATCTTCTCGAAACTCTGGATTCTGATAGAGGGCACTGAGACTTACACCTGAGTGCAAAAATGGAGGCTCTAGACCCTTCCAGAGCTGAGATATCGAAACTCAAAATTTCGACCCGAAAAAAAAACGACAGTGTTACCCCTTACATTTTTTTTTTTTGGGCGAAAAATTAAGTATCCCCAATCTTCTCGAAACTCTGGATTCTGATAGAGGGCACTGAGACTTACACCTGAGTGCAAAAATGGAGGCTCTAGACCCTTCCAGAGCTGAGATATCGAAACTCAAAATTTCGACCCGAAAAAAAAACGACAGTGTTACCCCTTACGTTTTTTTTTTTTGGGCGAAAAATTAAGTATCCACAATCTTCTCGAAACTCTGGAATCAGATAGAGGGCACTGAGACTTACCCCTGAGTGCAAAAATGGAGGCTTTAGACCCTTCCAGAGCTGAGATATCGAAACTCAAAATTTCGACCCAAAAAAAAAACGACAGTGTTACCCCTTACGTTTTTTTTTTTTGGGGCGAAAAATTAAGTATCCCCAATCTTCTCGAAACTCTGGATTCTGATAGAGGGCACTGAGACTTACACCTGAGTGCAAAAATGGAGGCTCTAGACCCTTCCAGAGCTGAGATATCGAAACTCAAAATTTCGACCCGAAAAAAAAAACGACAGTGTTACCCCTTACGTTTTTTTTTTGGGGGGGGCGAAAAATTAAGTATCCCCAATCTTCTCGAAACTCTGGATTCTGATAGAGGGCACTGAGACTTACACCTGAGTGCAAAAATGGAGGCTCTAGACCCTTCCAGAGCTGAGATATCGAAACTCAAAATTTCGACCCGAAAAAAAAACGACAGTGTTACCCCTTAGGTTTTTTTTTTTTTGGGCGAAAAATTAAGTATCCCCAATCTTCTCGAAACTCTGGATTCTGATAGAGGGCACTGAGACTTACACCTGAGTGCAAAAATGGAGGCTCTAGACCCTTCCAGAGCTGAGATATCAAAACTCAAAATTTCGACCCGAAAAAAAAACGACAGTGTTACCCCTTACGTTTTTTTTTTTTGGGCGAAAAATTAAGTATCCCCAATCTTCTCGAAACTCTGGATTCAGATAGAGGGCACTGAGACTTACACCTGAGTGCAAAAATGGAGGCTCTAGACCCTTCCAGAGCTGAGATATCGAAACTCAAAATTTCGACCCGAAAAAAAAACGACAGTGTTACCCCTTAGGTTTTTTTTTTTTTTGGGCGAAAAATTAAGTATCCCCAATCTTCTCGAAACTCTGGATTCTGATAGAGGGCACTGAGACTTACACCTGAGTGCAAAAATGGAGGCTCTAGACCCTTCCAGAGCTGAGATATCAAAACTCAAAATTTCGACCCGAAAAAAAAACGACAGTGTTACCCCTTACGTTTTTTTTTTTTTGGGCGAAAAATTAAGTATCCCCAATCTTCTCGAAACTCTGGATTCAGATAGAGGGCACTGAGACTTACACCTGAGTGCAAAAATGGAGGCTCTAGACCCTTCCAGAGCTGAGATATCGAAACTCAAAATTTCGACCTGAAAAAAAAACGACAGTGTTACCCCTTACGTTTTTTTTGGGGGGGCGAAAAATTAAGTATCCCCAATCTTCTCGAAACTCTGGATTCTGATAGAGGGCACTGAGACTTACACCTGAGTGCAAAAATGGAGGCTCTAGACCCTTCCAGAGCTGAGATATCGAAACTCAAAATTTCGACCCGAAAAAAAAACGACAGTGTTACCCCTTACGTTTTTTTTTTTTTGGGGCGAAAAATTAAGTATCCCCAATCTTCTCGAAACTCTGGATTCTGATAGAGGGCACTGAGACTTACACCTGAGTGCAAAAATGGAGGCTCTAGACCCTTCCAGAGCTGAGATATCGAAACTCAAAATTTCGACCCGAAAAAAAACCGACAGTGTTACCCCTTACGTTTTTTTTTTTTGGGCGAAAAATTAAGTATCCCCAATCTTCTCGAAACTCTGGATTCTGATAGAGGGCACCGAGACTTACACCTGAGTGCAAAAATGGAGGCTCTAGACCCTTCCAGAGCTGAGATATCGAAACTCAACATTTCGACCCGAAAAAAAAAACGACAGTGTTACCCCTTACGTTTTTTTTTTGGGGCGAAAAATTAAGTATCCACAATCTTCTCGAAACTCTGGATTCTGATAGAGGGCACTGAGACTTACACCTGAGTGCAAAAATGGAGGCTCTAGACCCTTCCAGAGCTGAGATATCGAAACTCAAAATTTCGACCCGAAAAAAAAACGACAGTGTTACCCCTTACGTTTTTTTTTTTGGGCGAAAAATTAAGTATCCCTAATCTTCTCGAAACTCTGGATTCTGATAGAGGGCACTGAGACTTACACCTGAGTGCAAAAATGGAGGCTCTAGACCCTTCCAGAGCTGAGATATCGAAACTCAAAATTTCGACCTGAAAAAAAAACGACAGTGTTACCCCTTACGTTTTTTTTGGGGGGGCGAAAAATTAAGTATCCCCAATCTTCTCGAAACTCTGGATTCTGATAGAGGGCACTGAGACTTACACCTGAGTGCAAAAATGGAGGCTCTAGACCCTTCCAGAGCTGAGATATCGAAACTCAAAATTTCGACCCGAAAAAAAAACGACAGTGTTACCCCTTACGTTTTTTTTTTTTGGGCGAAAAATTAAGTATCCCCAATCTTCTCGAAACTCTGGATTCAGATAGAGGGCACTGAGACTTACACCTGAGTGCAAAAATGGAGGCTCTAGACCCTTCCAGAGCTGAGATATCGAAACTCAAAATTTCGACCCGAAAAAAAAAACGACAGTGTTACCCCTTACGTTTTTTTTTTTTGGGGTGAAAAATTAAGTATCCCCAATCTTCTCGAAACTCTGGATTCTGATAGAGGGCACTAAGACTTACACCTGAGTGCAAAAATGGAGGCTCTAGACCCTTCCAGAGCTGAGATATCGAAACTCAAAATTTCGACCCGAAAAAAAAAACGACAGTGTTACCCCTTACGTTTTTTTTTTTTTTGGGCGAAAAATTAAGTATCCCCAATCTTCTCGAAACTCTGGATTCAGATAGAGGGCACTGAGACTTACACCTGAGTGCAAAAATGGAGGCTCTAGACCCTTCCAGAGCTGAGATATCGAAACTCAAAATTTCGACCTGAAAAAAAAACGACAGTGTTACCCCTTACGTTTTTTTTGGGGGGGCGAAAAATTAAGTATCCCCAATCTTCTCGAAACTCTGGATTCTGATAGAGGGCACTGAGACTTACACCTGAGTGCAAAAATGGAGGCTCTAGACCCTTCCAGAGCTGAGATATCGAAACTCAAAATTTCGACCCGAAAAAAAAACGACAGTGTTACCCCTTACGTTTTTTTTTTTGGGCGAAAAATTAAGTATCCCCAATCTTCTCGAAACTCTGGATTCTGATAGAGGGCACTGAGACTTACACCTGAGTGCAAAAATGGAGGCTCTAGACCCTTCCAGAGCTGAGATATCGAAACTCAAAATTTCGACCCGAAAAAAAAAACGACAGTGTTACCCCTTACGTTTTTTTTTTGGGGGGGCGAAAAATTAAGTATCCCCAATCTTCTCGAAACTCTGGATTCTGATAGAGGGCACTGAGACTTACACCTGAGTGCAAAAATGGAGGCTCTAGACCCTTCCAGAGCTGAGATATCGAAACTCAACATTTCGACCCGAAAAAAAAAACGACAGTGTTACCCCTTACGTTTTTTTTTTTGGGCGAAAAATTAAGTATCCACAATCTTCTCGAAACTCTGGATTCTGATAGAGGGCACTGAGACTTACACCTGAGTGCAAAAATGGAGGCTCTAGACCCTTCCAGAGCTGAGATATCGAAACTCAAAATTTCGACCCGAAAAAAAAACGACAGTGTTATCCCTTACGTTTTTTTTTTTTGGGCGAAAAATTAAGTATCCCTAATCTTCTCGAAACTCTGGATTCTGATAGAGGGCACTGAGACTTACACCTGAGTGCAAAAATGGAGGCTCTAGACCCTTCCAGAGCTGAGATATCGAAACTCAAAATTTCGACCTGAAAAAAAAACGACAGTGTTACCCCTTACGTTTTTTTTGGGGGGGCGAAAAATTAAGTATCCCCAATCTTCTCGAAACTCTGGATTCTGATAGAGGGCACTGAGACTTACACCTGAGTGCAAAAATGGAGGCTCTAGACCCTTCCAGAGCTGAGATATCGAAACTCAAAATTTCGACCCGAAAAAAAAAACGACAGTGTTACCCCTTACGTTTTTTTTTTTTGGGCGAAAAATTAAGTATCCCCAATCTTCTCGAAACTCTGGATTCTGATAGAGGGCACTGAGACTTACACCTGAGTGCAAAAATGGAGGCTCTAGACCCTTCCAGAGCTGAGATATCGAAACTCAAAATTTCGACCCGAAAAAAAAACGACAGTGTTACCCCTTAGGTTTTTTTTTTTGGGCGAAAAATTAAGTATCCACAATCTTCTCGAAACTCTGGATTCTGATAGAGGGCACTGAGACTTACACCTGAGTGCAAAAATGGAGGCTCTAGACCCTTCCAGAGCTGAGATATCGAAACTCAAAATTTCGACCCGAAAAAAAAACGACAGTGTTACCCCTTACGTTTTTTTTTTTTGGGCGAAAAATTAAGTATCCCTAATCTTCTCGAAACTCTGGATTCTGATAGAGGGCACTGAGACTTACACCTGAGTGCAAAAATGGAGGCTCTAGACCCTTCCAGAGCTGAGATATCGAAACTCAAAATTTCGACCTGAAAAAAAAACGACAGTATTACCCCTTACGTTTTTTTTGGGGGGGCGAAAAATTAAGTATCCCCAATCTTCTCGAAACTCTGGATTCTGATAGAGGGCACTGAGACTTACACCTGAGTGCAAAAATGGAGGCTCTAGACCCTTCCAGAGCTGAGATATCGAAACTCAAAATTTCGACCCGAAAAAAAAAACGACAGTGTTACCCCTTACGTTTTTTTTTTTTGGGCGAAAAATTAAGTATCCCCAATCTTCTCGAAACTCTGGATTCTGATAGAGGGCACTGAGACTTACACCTGAGTGCAAAAATGGAGGCTCTAGACCCTTCCAGAGCTGAGATATCGAAACTCAAAATTTCGACCCGAAAAAAAAACGACAGTGTTACCCCTTACGTTTTTTTTTTTGGGTGAAAAATTAAGTATCCCCAATCTTCTCGAAACTCTGGATTCTGATAGAGGGCACTAAGACTTACACCTGAGTGCAAAAATGGAGGCTCTAGACCCTTCCAGAGCTGAGATATCGAAACTCAAAATTTCGACCCGAAAAAAAAACGACAGTGTTACCCCTTACATTTTTTTTTTTTGGGCGAAAAATTAAGTATCCCCAATCTTCTCGAAACTCTGGATTCTGATAGAGGGCACTGAGACTTACACCTGAGTGCAAAAATGGAGGCTCTAGACCCTTCCAGAGCTGAGATATCGAAACTCAAAATTTCGACCCGAAAAAAAAACGACAGTGTTACCCCTTACGTTTTTTTTTTTTTGGGCGAAAAATTAAGTATCCACAATCTTCTCGAAACTCTGGATTCAGATAGAGGGCACTGAGACTTACCCCTGAGTGCAAAAATGGAGGCTTTAGACCCTTCCAGAGCTGAGATATCGAAACTCAAAATTTCGACCCAAAAAAAAAACGACAGTGTTACCCCTTACGTTTTTTTTTTTTGGGGCGAAAAATTAAGTATCCCCAATCTTCTCGAAACTCTGGATTCTGATAGAGGGCACTGAGACTTACACCTGAGTGCAAAAATGGAGGCTCTAGACCCTTCCAGAGCTGAGATATCGAAACTCAAAATTTCGACCCGAAAAAAAAACGACAGTGTTACCCCTTACGTTTTTTTTTTGGGGGGGGCGAAAAATTAAGTATCCCCAATCTTCTCGAAACTCTGGATTCTGATAGAGGGCACTGAGACTTACACCTGAGTGCAAAAATGGAGGCTCTAGACCCTTCCAGAGCTGAGATATCGAAACTCAAAATTTCGACCCGAAAAAAAAACGACAGTGTTACCCCTTAGGTTTTTTTTTTTTTTGGGCGAAAAATTAAGTATCCCCAATCTTCTCGAAACTCTGGATTCTGATAGAGGGCACTGAGACTTACACCTGAGTGCAAAAATGGAGGCTCTAGACCCTTCCAGAGCTGAGATATCAAAACTCAAAATTTCGACCCGAAAAAAAAACGACAGTGTTACCCCTTACGTTTTTTTTTTTTTGGGCGAAAAATTAAGTATCCCCAATCTTCTCGAAACTCTGGATTCAGATAGAGGGCACTGAGACTTACACCTGAGTGCAAAAATGGAGGCTCTAGACCCTTCCAGAGCTGAGATATCGAAACTCAAAATTTCGACCTGAAAAAAAAACGACAGTGTTACCCCTTACGTTTTTTTTGGGGGGGCGAAAAATTAAGTATCCCCAATCTTCTCGAAACTCTGGATTCTGATAGAGGGCACTGAGACTTACATCTGAGTGCAAAAATGGAGGCTCTAGACCCTTCCAGAGCTGAGATATCGAAACTCAAAATTTCGACCCGAAAAAAAAACGACAGTGTTACCCCTTACGTTTTTTTTTTTTGGGCGAAAAATTAAGTATCCCCAATCTTCTCGAAACTCTGGATTCTGATAGAGGGCACTGAGACTTACACCTGAGTGCAAAAATGGAGGCTCTAGACCCTTCCAGAGCTGAGATATCGAAACTCAAAATTTCGACCCGAAAAAAAACCGACAGTGTTACCCCTTACGTTTTTTTTTTTTGGGCGAAAAATTAAGTATCCCCAATCTTCTCGAAACTCTGGATTCTGATAGAGGGCACCGAGACTTACACCTGAGTGCAAAAATGGAGGCTCTAGACCCTTCCAGAGCTGAGATATCGAAACTCAACATTTCGACCCGAAAAAAAAACGACAGTGTTACCCCTTACGTTTTTTTTTTGGGGCGAAAAATTAAGTATCCACAATCTTCTCGAAACTCTGGATTCTGATAGAGGGCACTGAGACTTACACCTGAGTGCAAAAATGGAGGCTCTAGACCCTTCCAGAGCTGAGATATCGAAACTCAAAATTTCGACCCGAAAAAAAAACGACAGTGTTACCCCTTACGTTTTTTTTTTTGGGCGAAAAATTAAGTATCCCTAATCTTCTCGAAACTCTGGATTCTGATAGAGGGCACTGAGACTTACACCTGAGTGCAAAAATGGAGGCTCTAGACCCTTCCAGAGCTGAGATATCGAAACTCAAAATTTCGACCTGAAAAAAAAACGACAGTGTTACCCCTTACGTTTTTTTTGGGGGGGCGAAAAATTAAGTATCCCCAATCTTCTCGAAACTCTGGATTCTGATAGAGGGCACTGAGACTTACACCTGAGTGCAAAAATGGAGGCTCTAGACCCTTCCAGAGCTGAGATATCGAAACTCAAAATTTCGACCCGAAAAAAAAAACGACAGTGTTACCCCTTACGTTTTTTTTTTGGGCGAAAAATTAAGTATCCACAATCTTCTCGAAACTCTGGATTCTGATAGAGGGCACTGAGACTTACACCTGAGTGCAAAAATGGAGGCTCTAGACCCTTCCAGAGCTGAGATATCGAAACTCAAAATTTCGACCCGAAAAAAAAACGACAGTGTTACCCCTTACGTTTTTTTTTTTTTTTTGGCGAAAAATTAAGTATCCCCAATCTTCTCGAAACTCTGGATTCTGATATAGGGCACTGAGACTTACACCTGAGTGCAAAAATGGAGGCTCTAGACCCTTCCAGAGCTGAGATATCGAAACTCAAAATTTCGACCCGAAAAAAAAAACGACAGTGTTACCCCTTACGTTTTTTTTTTTTGGGCGAAAAATTAAGTATCCCCAATCTTCTCGAAACTCTGGATTCAGATAGAGGGCACTGAGACTTACACCTGAGTGCAAAAATGGAGGCTCTAGACCCTTCCAGAGCTGAGATATCGAAACTCAAAATTTCGACCTGAAAAAAAAACGACAGTGTTACCCCTTACGTTTTTTTTGGGGGGGCGAAAAATTAAGTATCCCCAATCTTCTCGAAACTCTGGATTCTGATAGAGGGCACTGAGACTTACACCTGAGTGCAAAAATGGAGGCTCTAGACCCTTCCAGAGCTGAGATATCGAAACTCAAAATTTCGACCCGAAAAAAAAAACGACAGTGTTACCCCTTACGTTTTTTTTTTTTGGGCGAAAAATTAAGTATCCCCAATCTTCTCGAAACTCTGGATTCTGATAGAGGGCACTGAGACTTACACCTGAGTGCAAAAATGGAGGCTCTAGACCCTTCCAGAGCTGAGATATCGAAACTCAAAATTTCGACCCGAAAAAAAAACGACAGTGTTACCCCTTACGTTTTTTTTTTTTGGGTGAAAAATTAAGTATCCCCAATCTTCTCGAAACTCTGGATTCTGATAGAGGGCACTAAGACTTACACCTGAGTGCAAAAATGGAGGCTCTAGACCCTTCCAGAGCTGAGATATCGAAACTCAAAATTTCGACCCGAAAAAAAAACGACAGTGTTACCCCTTACATTTTTTTTTTTTGGGCGAAAAATTAAGTATCCCCAATCTTCTCGAAACTCTGGATTCTGATAGAGGGCACTGAGACTTACACCTGAGTGCAAAAATGGAGGCTCTAGACCCTTCCAGAGCTGAGATATCGAAACTCAAAATTTCGACCCGAAAAAAAAACGACAGTGTTAACCCTTACGTTTTTTTTTTTTGGGCGAAAAATTAAGTATCCACAATCTTCTCGAAACTCTGGATTCAGATAGAGGGCACTGAGACTTACCCCTGAGTGCAAAAATGGAGGCTTTAGACCCTTCCAGAGCTGAGATATCGAAACTCAAAATTTCGACCCAAAAAAAAAACGACAGTGTTACCCCTTACGTTTTTTTTTTTTTTGGGCGAAAAATTAAGTATCCCCAATCTTCTCGAAACTCTGGATTCTGATAGAGGGCACTGAGACTTACACCTGAGTGCAAAAATGGAGGCTCTAGACCCTTCCAGAGCTGAGATATCGAAACTCAAAATTTCGACCCGAAAAAAAAAACGACAGTGTTACCCCTTACGTTTTTTTTTTGGGGGGGGCGAAAAATTAAGTATCCCCAATCTTCTCGAAACTCTGGATTCTGATAGAGGGCACTGAGACTTACACCTGAGTGCAAAAATGGAGGCTCTAGACCCTTCCAGAGCTGAGATATCGAAACTCAAAATTTCGACCCGAAAAAAAAACGACAGTGTTACCCCTTAGGTTTTTTTTTTTTTTGGGCGAAAAATTAAGTATCCCCAATCTTCTCGAAACTCTGGATTCTGATAGAGGGCACTGAGACTTACACCTGAGTGCAAAAATGGAGGCTCTAGACCCTTCCAGAGCTGAGATATCAAAACTCAAAATTTCGACCCGAAAAAAAAACGACAGTGTTACCCCTTACGTTTTTTTTTTTTTGGGCGAAAAATTAAGTATCCCCAATCTTCTCGAAACTCTGGATTCAGATAGAGGGCACTGAGACTTACACCTGAGTGCAAAAATGGAGGCTCTAGACCCTTCCAGAGCTGAGATATCGAAACTCAAAATTTCGACCTGAAAAAAAAACGACAGTGTTACCCCTTACGTTTTTTTTGGGGGGGCAAAAAATTAAGTATCCCCAATCTTCTCGAAACTCTGGATTCTGATAGAGGGCACTGAGACTTACACCTGAGTGCAAAAATGGAGGCTCTAGACCCTTCCAGAGCTGAGATATCGAAACTCAAAATTTCGACCCGAAAAAAAAACGACAGTGTTACCCCTTACGTTTTTTTTTTTTTGGGCGAAAAATTAAGTATCCCCAATCTTCTCGAAACTCTGGATTCTGATAGAGGGCACTGAGACTTACACCTGAGTGCAAAAATGGAGGCTCTAGACCCTTCCAGAGCTGAGATATCGAAACTCAAAATTTCGACCCGAAAAAAAACCGACAGTGTTACCCCTTACGTTTTTTTTTTTTGGGCGAAAAATTAAGTATCCCCAATCTTCTCGAAACTCTGGATTCTGATAGAGGGCACCGAGACTTACACCTGAGTGCAAAAATGGAGGCTCTAGACCCTTCCAGAGCTGAGATATCGAAACTCAACATTTCGACCCGAAAAAAAAAACGACAGTGTTACCCCTTACGTTTTTTTTTTTGGGCGAAAAATTAAGTATCCACAATCTTCTCGAAACTCGGGATTCTGATAGAGGGCACTGAGACTTACACCTGAGTGCAAAAATGGAGGCTCTAGACCCTTCCAGAGCTGAGATATCGAAACTCAAAATTTCGACCCGAAAAAAAAACGACAGTGTTACCCCTTACGTTTTTTTTTTTTGGGCGAAAAATTAAGTATCCCTAATCTTCTCGAAACTCTGGATTCTGATAGAGGGCACTGAGACTTACACCTGAGTGCAAAAATGGAGGCTCTAGACCCTTCCAGAGCTGAGATATCGAAACTCAAAATTTCGACCTGAAAAAAAAACGACAGTGTTACCCCTTACGTTTTTTTTGGGGGGGCGAAAAATTAAGTATCCCCAATCTTCTCGAAACTCTGGATTCTGATAGAGGGCACTGAGACTTACACCTGAGTGCAAAAATGGAGGCTCTAGACCCTTCCAGAGCTGAGATATCGAAACTCAAAATTTCGACCCGAAAAAAAAAACGACAGTGTTACCCCTTACGTTTTTTTTTTTTTGGGCGAAAAATTAAGTATCCCCAATCTTCTCGAAACTCTGGATTCTGATAGAGGGCACTGAGACTTACACCTGAGTGCAAAAATGGAGGCTCTAGACCCTTCCAGAGCTGAGATATCGAAACTCAAAATTTCGACCCGAAAAAAAAACGACAGTGTTACCCCTTACATTTTTTTTTTTTGGGCGAAAAATTAAGTATCCCCAATCTTCTCGAAACTCTGGATTCTGATAGAGGGCACTGAGACTTACACCTGAGTGCAAAAATGGAGGCTCTAGACCCTTCCAGAGCTGAGATATCGAAACTCAAAATTTCGACCCGAAAAAAAAACGACAGTGTTACCCCTTAGGTTTTTTTTTTTTTTGGGCGAAAAATTAAGTATCCCCAATCTTCTCGAAACTCTGGATTCTGATAGAGGGCACTGAGACTTACACCTGAGTGCAAAAATGGAGGCTCTAGACCCTTCCAGAGCTGAGATATCAAAACTCAAAATTTCGACCCGAAAAAAAAACGACAGTGTTACCCCTTACGTTTTTTTTTTTTTGGGCGAAAAATTAAGTATCCCCAATCTTCTCGAAACTCTGGATTCAGATAGAGGGCACTGAGACTTACACCTGAGTGCAAAAATGGAGGCTCTAGACCCTTCCAGAGCTGAGATATCGAAACTCAAAATTTCGACCTGAAAAAAAAACGACAGTGTTACCCCTTACGTTTTTTTTGGGGGGGCGAAAAATTAAGTATCCCCAATCTTCTCGAAACTCTGGATTCTGATAGAGGGCACTGAGACTTACACCTGAGTGCAAAAATGGAGGCTCTAGACCCTTCCAGAGCTGAGATATCGAAACTCAAAATTTCGACCCGAAAAAAAAACGACAGTGTTACCCCTTACGTTTTTTTTTTTTTGGGCGAAAAATTAAGTATCCCCAATCTTCTCGAAACTCTGGATTCTGATAGAGGGCACTGAGACTTACACCTGAGTGCAAAAATGGAGGCTCTAGACCCTTCCAGAGCTGAGATATCGAAACTCAAAATTTCGACCCGAAAAAAAACCGACAGTGTTACCCCTTACGTTTTTTTTTTTTGGGCGAAAAATTAAGTATCCCCAATCTTCTCGAAACTCTGGATTCTGATAGAGGGCACCGAGACTTACACCTGAGTGCAAAAATGGAGGCTCTAGACCCTTCCAGAGCTGAGATATCGAAACTCAACATTTCGACCCGAAAAAAAAAACGACAGTGTTACCCCTTACGTTTTTTTTTTTGGGCGAAAAATTAAGTATCCACAATCTTCTCGAAACTCTGGATTCTGATAGAGGGCACTGAGACTTACACCTGAGTGCAAAAATGGAGGCTCTAGACCCTTCCAGAGCTGAGATATCGAAACTCAAAATTTCGACCCGAAAAAAAAACGACAGTGTTACCCCTTACGTTTTTTTTTTTTGGGCGAAAAATTAAGTATCCCTAATCTTCTCGAAACTCTGGATTCTGATAGAGGGCACTGAGACTTACACCTGAGTGCAAAAATGGAGGCTCTAGACCCTTCCAGAGCTGAGATATCGAAACTCAAAATTTCGACCTGAAAAAAAAACGACAGTGTTACCCCTTACGTTTTTTTTGGGGGGGCGAAAAATTAAGTATCCCCAATCTTCTCGAAACTCTGGATTCTGATAGAGGGCACTGAGACTTACACCTGAGTGCAAAAATGGAGGCTCTAGACCCTTCCAGAGCTGAGATATCGAAACTCAAAATTTCGACCCGAAAAAAAAAACGACAGTGTTACCCCTTACGTTTTTTTTTTTTGGGTGAAAAATTAAGTATCCCCAATCTTCTCGAAACTCTGGATTCTGATAGAGGGCACTGAGACTTACACCTGAGTGCAAAAATGGAGGCTCTAGACCCTTCCAGAGCTGAGATATCGAAACTCAAAATTTCGACCCGAAAAAAAAACGACAGTGTTACCCCTTACATTTTTTTTTTTTGGGCGAAAAATTAAGTATCCCCAATCTTCTCGAAACTCTGGATTCTGATAGAGGGCACTGAGACTTACACCTGAGTGCAAAAATGGAGGCTCTAGACCCTTCCAGAGCTGAGATATCGAAACTCAAAATTTCGACCCGAAAAAAAAACGACAGTGTTACCCCTTACGTTTTTTTTTTTTTGGGCGAAAAATTAAGTATCCACAATCTTCTCGAAACTCTGGAATCAGATAGAGGGCACTGAGACTTACCCCTGAGTGCAAAAATGGAGGCTTTAGACCCTTCCAGAGCTGAGATATCGAAACTCAAAATTTCGACCCAAAAAAAAAACGACAGTGTTACCCCTTACGTTTTTTTTTTTTGGGGCGAAAAATTAAGTATCCCCAATCTTCTCGAAACTCTGGATTCTGATAGAGGGCACTGAGACTTACACCTGAGTGCAAAAATGGAGGCTCTAGACCCTTCCAGAGCTGAGATATCGAAACTCAAAATTTCGACCCGAAAAAAAAAACGACAGTGTTACCCCTTACGTTTTTTTTTTGGGGGGGGCGAAAAATTAAGTATCCCCAATCTTCTCGAAACTCTGGATTCTGATAGAGGGCACTGAGACTTACACCTGAGTGCAAAAATGGAGGCTCTAGACCCTTCCAGAGCTGAGATATCGAAACTCAAAATTTCGACCCGAAAAAAAAACGACAGTGTTACCCCTTAGGTTTTTTTTTTTTTGGGCGAAAAATTAAGTATCCCCAATCTTCTCGAAACTCTGGATTCTGATAGAGGGCACTGAGACTTACACCTGAGTGCAAAAATGGAGGCTCTAGACCCTTCCAGAGCTGAGATATCAAAACTCAAAATTTCGACCCGAAAAAAAAACGACAGTGTTACCCCTTACGTTTTTTTTTTTTGGGCGAAAAATTAAGTATCCCCAATCTTCTCGAAACTCTGGATTCAGATAGAGGGCACTGAGACTTACACCTGAGTGCAAAAATGGAGGCTCTAGACCCTTCCAGAGCTGAGATATCGAAACTCAAAATTTCGACCCGAAAAAAAAACGACAGTGTTACCCCTTAGGTTTTTTTTTTTTTTGGGCGAAAAATTAAGTATCCCCAATCTTCTCGAAACTCTGGATTCTGATAGAGGGCACTGAGACTTACACCTGAGTGCAAAAATGGAGGCTCTAGACCCTTCCAGAGCTGAGATATCAAAACTCAAAATTTCGACCCGAAAAAAAAACGACAGTGTTACCCCTTACGTTTTTTTTTTTTTGGGCGAAAAATTAAGTATCCCCAATCTTCTCGAAACTCTGGATTCAGATAGAGGGCACTGAGACTTACACCTGAGTGCAAAAATGGAGGCTCTAGACCCTTCCAGAGCTGAGATATCGAAACTCAAAATTTCGACCTGAAAAAAAAACGACAGTGTTACCCCTTACGTTTTTTTTGGGGGGGCGAAAAATTAAGTATCCCCAATCTTCTCGAAACTCTGGATTCTGATAGAGGGCACTGAGACTTACACCTGAGTGCAAAAATGGAGGCTCTAGACCCTTCCAGAGCTGAGATATCGAAACTCAAAATTTCGACCCGAAAAAAAAACGACAGTGTTACCCCTTACGTTTTTTTTTTTTTGGGGCGAAAAATTAAGTATCCCCAATCTTCTCGAAACTCTGGATTCTGATAGAGGGCACTGAGACTTACACCTGAGTGCAAAAATGGAGGCTCTAGACCCTTCCAGAGCTGAGATATCGAAACTCAAAATTTCGACCCGAAAAAAAACCGACAGTGTTACCCCTTACGTTTTTTTTTTTTGGGCGAAAAATTAAGTATCCCCAATCTTCTCGAAACTCTGGATTCTGATAGAGGGCACCGAGACTTACACCTGAGTGCAAAAATGGAGGCTCTAGACCCTTCCAGAGCTGAGATATCGAAACTCAACATTTCGACCCGAAAAAAAAAACGACAGTGTTACCCCTTACGTTTTTTTTTTGGGGCGAAAAATTAAGTATCCACAATCTTCTCGAAACTCTGGATTCTGATAGAGGGCACTGAGACTTACACCTGAGTGCAAAAATGGAGGCTCTAGACCCTTCCAGAGCTGAGATATCGAAACTCAAAATTTCGACCCGAAAAAAAAACGACAGTGTTACCCCTTACGTTTTTTTTTTTGGGCGAAAAATTAAGTATCCCTAATCTTCTCGAAACTCTGGATTCTGATAGAGGGCACTGAGACTTACACCTGAGTGCAAAAATGGAGGCTCTAGACCCTTCCAGAGCTGAGATATCGAAACTCAAAATTTCGACCTGAAAAAAAAACGACAGTGTTACCCCTTACGTTTTTTTTGGGGGGGCGAAAAATTAAGTATCCCCAATCTTCTCGAAACTCTGGATTCTGATAGAGGGCACTGAGACTTACACCTGAGTGCAAAAATGGAGGCTCTAGACCCTTCCAGAGCTGAGATATCGAAACTCAAAATTTCGACCCGAAAAAAAAACGACAGTGTTACCCCTTACGTTTTTTTTTTTTGGGCGAAAAATTAAGTATCCCCAATCTTCTCGAAACTCTGGATTCAGATAGAGGGCACTGAGACTTACACCTGAGTGCAAAAATGGAGGCTCTAGACCCTTCCAGAGCTGAGATATCGAAACTCAAAATTTCGACCCGAAAAAAAAAACGACAGTGTTACCCCTTACGTTTTTTTTTTTTGGGGTGAAAAATTAAGTATCCCCAATCTTCTCGAAACTCTGGATTCTGATAGAGGGCACTAAGACTTACACCTGAGTGCAAAAATGGAGGCTCTAGACCCTTCCAGAGCTGAGATATCGAAACTCAAAATTTCGACCCGAAAAAAAAAACGACAGTGTTACCCCTTACGTTTTTTTTTTTTTTGGGCGAAAAATTAAGTATCCCCAATCTTCTCGAAACTCTGGATTCAGATAGAGGGCACTGAGACTTACACCTGAGTGCAAAAATGGAGGCTCTAGACCCTTCCAGAGCTGAGATATCGAAACTCAAAATTTCGACCTGAAAAAAAAACGACAGTGTTACCCCTTACGTTTTTTTTGGGGGGGCGAAAAATTAAGTATCCCCAATCTTCTCGAAACTCTGGATTCTGATAGAGGGCACTGAGACTTACACCTGAGTGCAAAAATGGAGGCTCTAGACCCTTCCAGAGCTGAGATATCGAAACTCAAAATTTCGACCCGAAAAAAAAACGACAGTGTTACCCCTTACGTTTTTTTTTTTGGGCGAAAAATTAAGTATCCCCAATCTTCTCGAAACTCTGGATTCTGATAGAGGGCACTGAGATTTACACCTGAGTGCAAAAATGGAGGCTCTAGACCCTTCCAGAGCTGAGATATCGAAACTCAAAATTTCGACCCGAAAAAAAAAACGACAGTGTTACCCCTTACGTTTTTTTTTGGGGGGGGCGAAAAATTAAGTATCCCCAATCTTCTCGAAACTCTGGATTCTGATAGAGGGCACTGAGACTTACACCTGAGTGCAAAAATGGAGGCTCTAGACCCTTCCAGAGCTGAGATATCGAAACTCAACATTTCGACCCGAAAAAAAAAACGACAGTGTTACCCCTTACGTTTTTTTTTTTGGGCGAAAAATTAAGTATCCACAATCTTCTCGAAACTCTGGATTCTGATAGAGGGCACTGAGACTTACACCTGAGTGCAAAAATGGAGGCTCTAGACCCTTCCAGAGCTGAGATATCGAAACTCAAAATTTCGACCCGAAAAAAAAAACGACAGTGTTACCCCTTACGTTTTTTTTTTTTGGGCGAAAAATTAAGTATCCCTAATCTTCTCGAAACTCTGGATTCTGATAGAGGGCACTGAGACTTACACCTGAGTGCAAAAATGGAGGCTCTAGACCCTTCCAGAGCTGAGATATCGAAACTCAAAATTTCGACCTGAAAAAAAAACGACAGTGTTACCCCTTACGTTTTTTTTGGGGGGGCGAAAAATTAAGTATCCCCAATCTTCTCGAAACTCTGGATTCTGATAGAGGGCACTGAGACTTACACCTGAGTGCAAAAATGGAGGCTCTAGACCCTTCCAGAGCTGAGATATCGAAACTCAAAATTTCGACCCGAAAAAAAAAACGACAGTGTTACCCCTTACGTTTTTTTTTTTTGGGCGAAAAATTAAGTATCCACAATCTTCTCGAAACTCTGGATTCTGATAGAGGGCACTGAGACTTACACCTGAGTGCAAAAATGGAGGCTCTAGACCCTTCCAGAGCTGAGATATCGAAACTCAAAATTTCGACCCGAAAAAAAAACGACAGTGTTACCCCTTAGGTTTTTTTTTTTGGGCGAAAAATTAAGTATCCACAATCTTCTCGAAACTCTGGATTCTGATAGAGGGCACTGAGACTTACACCTGAGTGCAAAAATGGAGGCTCTAGACCCTTCCAGAGCTGAGATATCGAAACTCAAAATTTCGACCCGAAAAAAAAACGACAGTGTTACCCCTTACGTTTTTTTTTTTTGGGCGAAAAATTAAGTATCCCTAATCTTCTCGAAACTCTGGATTCTGATAGAGGGCACTGAGACTTACACCTGAGTGCAAAAATGGAGGCTCTAGACCCTTCCAGAGCTGAGATATCGAAACTCAAAATTTCGACCTGAAAAAAAAACGACAGTGTTACCCCTTACGTTTTTTTTGGGGGGGCGAAAAATTAAGTATCCCCAATCTTCTCGAAACTCTGGATTCTGATAGAGGGCACTGAGACTTACACCTGAGTGCAAAAATGGAGGCTCTAGACCCTTCCAGAGCTGAGATATCGAAACTCAAAATTTCGACCCGAAAAAAAAAACGACAGTGTTACCCCTTACGTTTTTTTTTTTTGGGCGAAAAATTAAGTATCCCCAATCTTCTCGAAACTCTGGATTCTGATAGAGGGCACTGAGACTTACACCTGAGTGCAAAAATGGAGGCTCTAGACCCTTCCAGAGCTGAGATATCGAAACTCAAAATTTCGACCCGAAAAAAAAACGACAGTGTTACCCCTTACGTTTTTTTTTTTGGGTGAAAAATTAAGTATCCCCAATCTTCTCGAAACTCTGGATTCTGATAGAGGGCACTAAGACTTACACCTGAGTGCAAAAATGGAGGCTCTAGACCCTTCCAGAGCTGAGATATCGAAACTCAAAATTTCGACCCGAAAAAAAAACGACAGTGTTACCCCTTACATTTTTTTTTTTTGGGCGAAAAATTAAGTATCCCCAATCTTCTCGAAACTCTGGATTCTGATAGAGGGCACTGAGACTTACACCTGAGTGCAAAAATGGAGGCTCTAGACCCTTCCAGAGCTGAGATATCGAAACTCAAAATTTCGACCCGAAAAAAAAACGACAGTGTTACCCCTTACGTTTTTTTTTTTTGGGCGAAAAATTAAGTATCCACAATCTTCTCGAAACTCTGGATTCAGATAGAGGGCACTGAGACTTACCCCTGAGTGCAAAAATGGAGGCTTTAGACCCTTCCAGAGCTGAGATATCGAAACTCAAAATTTCGACCCAAAAAAAAAACGACAGTGTTACCCCTTACGTTTTTTTTTTTTGGGGCGAAAAATTAAGTATCCCCAATCTTCTCGAAACTCTGGATTCTGATAGAGGGCACTGAGACTTACACCTGAGTGCAAAAATGGAGGCTCTAGACCCTTCCAGAGCTGAGATATCGAAACTCAAAATTTCGACCCGAAAAAAAAACGACAGTGTTACCCCTTACGTTTTTTTTTGGGGGGGGGCGAAAAATTAAGTATCCCCAATCTTCTCGAAACTCTGGATTCTGATAGAGGGCACTGAGACTTACACCTGAGTGCAAAAATGGAGGCTCTAGACCCTTCCAGAGCTGAGATATCGAAACTCAAAATTTCGACCCGAAAAAAAAACGACAGTGTTACCCCTTAGGTTTTTTTTTTTTTGGGCGAAAAATTAAGTATCCCCAATCTTCTCGAAACTCTGGATTCTGATAGAGGGCACTGAGACTTACACCTGAGTGCAAAAATGGAGGCTCTAGACCCTTCCAGAGCTGAGATATCAAAACTCAAAATTTCGACCCGAAAAAAAAACGACAGTGTTACCCCTTACGTTTTTTTTTTTTTGGGCGAAAAATTAAGTATCCCCAATCTTCTCGAAACTCTGGATTCAGATAGAGGGCACTGAGACTTACACCTGAGTGCAAAAATGGAGGCTCTAGACCCTTCCAGAGCTGAGATATCGAAACTCAAAATTTCGACCTGAAAAAAAAACGACAGTGTTACCCCTTACGTTTTTTTTTGGGGGGGCGAAAAATTAAGTATCCCCAATCTTCTCGAAACTCTGGATTCTGATA